>NC_134407.1:68455146-69055146 GCF_038048845.1 Mixophyes fleayi | reverse complement strand
TTTAGGGTCACTCTGTCTATGACACCCTACCCTTAAGGATAAATTGCCCTAACAGCAGCCTTTCAAGATGGTATGTGATATGGAAATGCCACAAGTACCTTTCCTCTTTGGGGGTAGATTGCACCCTACACTTACATAGAAAGTTTTAAAAAGATGTTATCGGCATCATCTTCAGCTTAATCCTCACCCTCATCAGTGTGTACGTCATCATCACAGACTATCAATTCATCGCCGCTTGAATCCGCCATTAGAGAACAGTCAGTGCTTGGATGTCTTGGATGGTGAAGGCCTTCCTTGTGGAAGATGTAGTTCATTTTTATAAACATCATTTTCTCCACATTTTTGGGAAGTAACCTTCTACGGCGATCACTGACTAAGTTCCCTGCTGTGCTGAACACTCGTTCAGAGTACACACTGGAGGGTGGGCAGCTTAGGTATTGCAAAGCAAGTTTGTACATGGGTTTCCAAATGGCCTGCTTTTCTTCCCAGTAAGGAAAGGGACTGTCTGACATTTCCATATCAACTACCTCTTGAAAGTAATCCTCCACCATCCTTTGCATGTTTATACTCATATTGAATGGAGTTATGGGCAAAGTGACACATTTTTTTGAAAAATCCTTCAAACCAGCCCAGATGTTAAATTGTTCTGGTCTGCCCCCTGTGTCTTCCCTGCTTCTTTTTTGGAAATTTAATTTTTTACGAGCAACAGCTTGAGAAAGTGAAGGAGGACACGTCGTCAAGCCGAGGCCCAGTTCAGCGGCCAACTTGCTGAGCAATAGCTCCTTGCAAAAGTTCACATCTCGCTCATTTACAAGTAAAGACTCAATGTAGGTTTTAAACCTTGGATCAAGCACAGTGGCCAAAACGTACTGATCCGAGTTCAAGATCTTAATAACTCGAGGATCATTGTGAAGCGAATTAAGTACTTGATCGACAAGGCCAACATACTTTGCTGAATTGCTTGCTTTCAGCTCCTCCTTCATTTTCTCAAGCTGCTTTTCCAATAGTCTAATTAAAGGAATGACTTGGCTCAAACTAGCAGAGTCTGCACTGACCTCACATGTCACAACTTCAAATGGTTTCAGCACCTTGCACAGCACTGAAAGGATTCCCCACTGTGCAAGAGTGAAATACATCCCCCCTCCTTTCCCAATGTCATGACTTGTGCAATATACTTGGATGGCTTTGCGCTGTTCCTCAATCCTCTGAAGCATGTACAGGGTGGAATTCCACCGAGTTACCACCTCTTGCTTAAGTTGGTGGCAGGGCAAGTTAAACTGCTCTTGGAGCTGCTGTAATCTCCTACATGCTGTGGCTGAATGCCTGAAATGGCCTGAAATTTTACGGGCCACTGAAAGCATCTCCTGCACCTCACGGTTATTTCGTAGGAAGCTCTGCACCACCAAGTTGATGGTGTGAGCAAAACAGGGAATATGTTGGAAATCACCCAGCTGTAATGCTCGCACTATATTATTGGCGTTATCTGAAATGACATACCCTGGGGAGAGTCCGAGTGGTATAAGCCATGCATCAATCACATCTCTCAGTTTGCGTAACAAATTGTCAGCCGTATGCCTGTTAGTGAAGCCGGTGATACAAAGAGTGGCCTGCCTGTGACAAATGTTACGTAGTGGTGTACATGCTGCTGCTGTTCCTGCTGGTGAAGGTGAATGACCAACCCAGTGGGCTGTCACAGTCATATAGTCTTTGGTTTGGCCACTTCCACTTGTCCACATATCTGTGGTTAAGTGAACAGTGGGCAGAATGGCATTTTTGCAGCGCAATCTCTACATTTTTACACACTTTTTGGTATAGTTGTGGAATAGCTTTACGGGAGAAATGGTGTCGCGATGGAATTCTGTAACACGGACACAAAACCTCAATTAACTGTGAAAAACCAGCTGCGTTTATTGTGGAGATTGGACGCAGATCTAACACTAACATTGCAGCCATGGCGTCTGTGATTCGCTTGGCGACTGGGTGACTGCTGTCATATTTGCTTCCCCTCGCAAATGATTGTTTCACAGTTAATTGCTGAAATGTAGGACTGCTCATTTTATTAACCTGCCTCTGGGATGACGATTCACCCCCAGCAGCAGCAACAGCAGCAGCAGGACTAACGCTTTCTTCAGAGGAATCAATAATAGTGCCGGAGTCATCCAGCCTTAAGTGGGATGCCGGGCTAACTCCGAGCGCTACTGAGGATATTGATGAGGATGGTGTGGTGGGTGTATTTTGTAGCCGTCGGTATGTCGGTGAGCGGAGGGTCTTAGCTGATGAGGGAGTGCTTGTATTCTTTTGGGAAGAACTTTCAGCTTTTCCCAACACTTTGCCATGAACTCTCGTTAAATGGCGTAACATAGACGAGGTTCCAAGATGGTTAGGGTCCCTCCCTCGACTGACTGTGGCTTCACATACACTACAAATGGCTATATAATTGTTGTCTGGATTTGGGTAGAAATAATTCCACACATAAGAAGTGGATTTTTTTGTTTTATGCCCAGGCATGACAATGGCCTTTTTCTTGTCACGTGCCAGAACTGCTGCCACTGGTGCAGGACTTACACAAACAACCTCATCCTCATCAACATCCTCATTAGCGCCCTCGTCGCCTACACAAATCTCCCCCTCATCCTCTTCTAATTCCAAAGTGGCATCCTCAATTTGGGTATCACCGGCTACACTCGGGCTATTAAGGCACACATCAGCAGAATGCTCACGATTAGACATCCCACTGTTGGATGGACTCTCCACAGGGTTTGTTGTCATTTGTGAATCAGAGCAAATATTCTCCTGTAATGCCTCACTGTTATCTTGCAGCTCGGCTTTGACGCGTAACAGTAGTTGTGCACCAATTGTAGGCTGGGTAACTTTTTGGGATCTGCCACTAATAGCCAAAGGTGAAGGCCTCATTCTCTCTTTGCCACTGCGTGTGTAGAATGGCATGCTTGCAATTTTTTTTTATCGTCACTTAACTTTTGCTCAGTTACACTTCTTTTTCGCTTCAATACAGTAAATTTTTTTTTGGTTTTTGTTTTTTGCACTAATTTGAAAACACTCTGTTGTTTGACATCGCCTTGGCCAGATGACGTACTGGGAACACTAACATCAGGACTGGTGACAGAACCTGGTTGCTCATTCAGATCATATGTGGACTGCTTTGAATCCATTCTGAGCGCAAACCACTGGGGAGTGCTAAAAATTATTTAGTAGATACTGCTGACAGTTATGACTTTTGACAGCCAGAAATATTAATGCACAATTAGGGAGGACACCCCAAAAGCACTGAGGAGTGCTAAAAATTATTTAGTAGATACTGCTGACAGATATGACTTTTGACAGCCAGAAATATTAATGCACAATTAGGGAGCACACCCCAAAAGCACTGAGGAGTGCTAAAAATTATTTAGTAGATACTGCTGACAGATATGACTTTTGACAGCCAGAAATATTAATGCACAATTAGGGAGGACACCCCAAAAGCACTGAGGAGTGCTAAAAATTATTTAGTAGATACTGCTGACAGATATGACTTTTGACAGCCAGAAATATTAATGCACAATTAGGGAGGACACCCCAAAAGCACTGAGGAGTGCTAAAAATTATTTAGTAGATACTGCTGACAGATATGACTTTTGACAGCCAGAAATATTAATGCACAATTAGGGAGGACACCCCAAAAGCACTGAGGAGTGCTAAAAATTATTTAGTAGATACTGCTGACAGATATGACTTTTGACAGCCAGAAATATTAATGCACAATTAGGGAGGACACCCCAAAAGCACTGAGGTGTGCTAAAAATTATTTAGTAGATACTGCTGACAGAAATGACTTTTGACAGCCAGAAATATTAATGCACAATTAGGGAGGACACCCCAAAAGCACTGAGGAGTGCTAAAAATTATTTAGTAGATACTGCTGACAGATATGACTTTTGACAGCCAGAAATATTAATGCACAATTAGGGAGGACACCCCAAAAGCACTGAGGAGTGCTAAAAATTATTTAGTAGATACTGCTGACAGATATGACTTTTGACAGCCAGAAATATTAATGCACAATTAGGGAGGACACCCCAAAAGCACTGAGGAGTGCTAAAAATTATTTAGTAGATACTGCTGACAGATATGACTTTTGACAGCCAGAAATATTAATGCACAATTAGGGAGGACACCCCAAAAGCACTGAGGAGTGCTAAAAATTATTTAGTAGATACTGCTGACAGATATGACTTTTGACAGCCAGAAATATTAATGCACAATTAGGGAGGACACCCCAAAAGCACTGAGGAGTGCTAAAAATTATTTAGTAGATACTGCTGACAGATATGACTTTTGACAGCCAGAAATATTAATGCACAATTAGGGAGGACACCCCAAAAGCACTGAGGAGTGCTAAAAATTATTTAGTAGATACTGCTGACAGATATGACTTTTGACAGCCAGAAATATTAATGCACAATTAGGGAGGACACCCCAAAAGCACTGAGGAGTGCTAAAAATTATTTAGTAGATACTGCTGACAGATATGACTTTTGACAGCCAGAAATATTAATGCACAATTAGGGAGGACACCCCAAAAGCACTGAGGAGTGCTAAAAATTATTTAGTAGATACTGCTGACAGATATGACTTTTGACAGCCAGAAATATTTATGCACAATTATGGGGGACACCCCAAAAGCGCTGGGGAGTGCCAAATATGAAGAAAAAATAATAAACCTCTATCCTCCTCTCTGCACTAGCGATTTTGGTTAGAGCAATTGCAAGAACAATATTGTATTCTCTGTCCCTGCTCTAATTAGCCTATGACTACACCCTGCTCTCTCCCTCTGTCAAATGGCGATGGATTGCTGTGGAGGCGTGTATTTATAAAGTTGAAGTATCGCGAGAACCGAGCCCCGAGATCCGACGACGTCACAATGACGTTCGGCCTCGATTTGGATTCGGAATGGGCGGGAGAGTACCGAGCTGCTCCGCTCGGTACTCGGATACCCAAAGTTCGGGTGGGTTCGGTTCTCAGAGAACCGGACCCGCCCATCTCTAGTTTTTTACTCACAATATATATATATATATAATACATTTTTTACTTGAACTATGACCTTACAACATACTGAACAATTTTAAACATTGTACATATATTGGAAAAAGTTCAACATAGATGATACAATCACTTTGACTTTTGAGTCTATCTGTTTATATATTTGAACTGATTCCCTGTGTGTAGGTTCTTTAACTTCCATTACTGATCTATTCCTGTGTCTTCTATCTTCACGTGTATATGTCCTATGTAACATTCCCATCTGTAGCATTCCATCCCATATATCAATATCTTTGTTATACTTGTCTGTGTGTTGTATATTTTGGCAATCCCATATCACCTTGATTTTCCCATGCTCATTTTGTGTTTCTTCCATGTATACAATAAACACAACTGTGCTTCCTGATATGGAATTACAATACACTTATATATATATAAATACACACACAGAGTAAGATTGGTATGGTGTAAAGAGAAAAACCAAACAAACCAAAAAGTTCATAGAACAATCTTGTCTGTGTTAGAAGTAATAATTCCCTTTGTTGCTGTCACGGGATATTTCGAACTGAAGCTCACCTGCAGGTATTAGCGCCGCTACACAGGGTTGCGCAGAGTCTAACACACCACCGGTCTTAACCAGGCACCCCCGCAAGGGAGTTTGGGTTTTTCCGCAGGAGGCGTGCAGGTCGTGGCCCTCCAAGGAAGCTACGCACAAGGTCAATGGTGAACAATTGTAGACGGTCAGGCAGAAGTCGTAACCGTGCGGACAAGCAAAGTACAAGGGAGCGGACAAAGCGGAGTCAGAAGGCCAGCAGTCAAGAACCAGGAAGCGGGGAGCAGACCAGAGGAGAGTCAAGACGTAGTCTGGTCAAGCCGGTTCGGTACACAGGGAGTCAAGCAGGGAGTAGGATGAACCACTAGAGTGCTGGAGCATAGGAGACCTAGTTACTCTGACACCCTAATGGTGCCAGGGTCTCCTTTATATACACAGGAGAGAGTGTTCATTGGTGGTCGCTGACCGCCGACCGGAATTCAGGCAGCGCGTCCTGTTGCCGCGGCAACGCTGCATATGCGCCCTGTCCGCCAGAGGAGACGTCCTGTTGCCTATCAACGGAACATGCAGGAAGTGGTAGGTGGCGTCCGTCCCCGGCAGGAGTAGAGCAGCGAGGACTCAATAGCAGCTGTCAGTGGTTTGGGGAGATATATCAAGATGGGAGGCGCTGGATGGGAGACCGTAGAGAAGCATTCCCAAATAGATTACATGTTGCTGTGGTGGGATTAATTAAAAATCAAAATTTCACTATTTTTTTTTTGTTTTGTTAAAGTATGTAATTAGGATCCTCTAATGCTTAGAGTCCAAGTGGTGTCAGGCAATAGTTTCCTTAACAGGATAGCAGCAATTACGACTGCACCTCAACACCACAGTGAAAGGCCCCATTGATCGTGCACAAGTCTCTTCAGTTTCGCATTACAAGTTGATCCTCTTTGACCATCATGTCTCCTGTGTGTATGACAGTGAGGTAAGGAATGGAATATATATATATATATATATATATATATATATATATATATATATATATATATATATATAAATTAGTGACAAAGAGGACATTTTTCCACACCTCCGCTGCATAAGGATAAGGACCGGTAAAATCCCAACAAATCTGCAGACAGGGCCAAATTCCCACTTGGTTTTTCATATAGCACACAGGTGCATTTCATGTTTGTACTTAATGTGTTAATTTCTTTATTGGTTAAGTGGTGTTTGGGAGAAGGGTGTTTTGTTATTTTGGGTGTGAAGATAGATGCCAGTTAGTTGCCCAGTGACTAGGCAGGAGGTCTGTGTCTAAACCAGAGCTAGGGTTGCCTGGTGTCATCCAGAAAAAAGTATGCTGTGTTATTTATGATGTGAACAATAAAAGCAGTTATTAAAAAAAGGAGTTGTGGCTGTCATCTGCCGGGAGTCAGCATCACTCGTACATATATAATATATATCTAATTTTAAGGTTCAGTTGCAAGATGGTGGATGATATAGGAATGTAAGCAAAAAAACAATCTACGTTTAATATATAATTTAACAATTAAATTACAATGAAATCTAATAAATGCCTATACCTAGTAAATTACATTGCATAAAACACAAGACCTACAAAAACAAAACCCAACACAACCCTGGAGGAGCAGCAGCAGCCACATAGCTGTGGCGGAAGGGACTAGTGAAACACCTGAAAGGCTAGCTGGAAGGCTACAGAGCTGGGTGCGCTACAAGTGCCGGCTGGATTCGGAATAAATCAACAGGGCTGTCAAGCAGTTACACAAACGGCTTACATTGGTGACTATAAAACTTTATATGATGTTACCAAATTACGGTCTAAATGGGACAGTTTGTCACAAAGTCAAGCGGATCTAGAGGGAACGTGGGCCCCTCTTCAGGAAGTAGCCCCTAAAGTAACATTTGTGGTTATGCTTGGTTTAATTATAATAAGGTTTCAACGAAAGATTACTGCACATAATTGTTTTAATTTAATATGAGACATACATTTATCTGTGAGCTTTGTGTGTTCTAAAAGTAATGTGGGTCAAAAGTAGAAGTATTGTGAGCAGAATACAGTCCATTAATTCAAGCTTGAAAAGAGGTGTGCACTGGGTGCATAACAAAGGGCATCGTAAATGGCTTTGCAACTGCAGATACAAACATAAATGCATGAAATGCGCAGGAGACCATAGCAGTGTTATGTGTTTTCATCTGTTTAGTGGAACATGGTGGACAGAGAACTTTTTATAGACTCAGGCACCACTGATTTTAAGCAATGCTTAAAATAAAGAATTGGTCACCATTAAGTTTAATAAAAAGAAAAAAGTAAAAATCAAGTTTTTGTTTAATACATCATTTATTGTGCCCAGAAGATTATTCAGTAAATAAATGCATTGCGTTCATTATTTTAATCTTTAAGACAGTTAAGGAATGTGGTCAGCTTGCCCTTAAGGCAAAAACTGATATTGAATCAACCTTTAGGTTACTGCAAATCCACTCACATTATATTAACATATTGGGTTTTCAATTCGAGAAACAGATCTATTTTTGCCTTCTCATGCAGCAGCTTGTGAGATAACAATTCACTGCAGATTTTATCAGTGAGCCAATCTGGTTCCTATAGTAAAATAATCCAGCTCACTACTTAATCTTCAACACATTTCTCGAGGCCACTAATGGTAAAGACCCTGAAGTGAATGCCATACCTATAGAACTGTATAAGAAAAAAACATTGGTCCTTTTATTTATGTAAGTTGTTGGACACATTCAGCGAGCTTGTTGAGGTCGGCACCCTCTCCCCTTCCAAGGCGGAAGCAATAGTGGTTGTGCTGCCTAAATCAGGGAAAGATCTATTATATCCTGAGTCCCAACTCACTTTTGACAACCGATGTAAAAATTTTGGCTAAACTACTGGCTTTGAGGTTGAACAGGGTGGTATTGGAACTGATACATCCTGATCAAATGAAATTCATGACAGGCATGTCCACATTAATCTTAGGAGGCTGTTGACTCTCCTGCAGGTGCGGTCGCCTTCCTCAGAGACCGAAGTTGTGGTGTCTTGGGACGCGGCCAAGGCGTTCCACTCGGTGGAGTGGCCGTATCTGTGGGAGGTGTTATCCCGCTTTGGGTTGGGTCCGAAATGTATAAATTGGGTTAAGCTCCTGTACTCTCACCCAGTAACACGCGTATGCGTTAATGGATATCTTTCTCAGCCATTCAAATTGGAGCGGGGCACTAGACAGGGATGCCAACTGTCCCTGGCTCTGTTTGTACTAGCAATAGAGCCTCTTGCTTGTCTAAACCGTCATGATAAACAAATTAAAGTACTTAAATCAGCACACAGGGAGGATAAGGTGGCATTATACGCCGACGACATGTTTCTGTTTCTTTCAGACCATGATTCCTCCCTAGGAGCTCTTTTGCGAGTAGTTGACCCAAAAATTTTTTTTGCCGGATTAAAAATCAATTGCCATAAATTCAGCATGTTTCCATTGGGTTGGGAATCCCACGTGACACCATTGAAAGATCTCCAATTAAGATGTACACTGAAATTCAAATATTTGGGAATATGGACTATTAATACCCCTTCAAAATATGTAGAACTGAATTTGCAACCTCATATCGAGTATCTTAAATTGAAAATTCATGTTTGGAGGAAGCTCCCGCTCTGTTTCTGGCAGGATAAATTTGATTAAGATGGTGGTACAGCCAAATGTTTATATATGCTTCAGAAGTCACCGATATATATCCCAGCTTCCATTTATCGTAGCATTGACCAATATTTGGTTTATAATGGGTTTCTGATCCTGATTATCATGACCTACATTGGGAATTAGTGCACCAATTTATTGGTAACCATAGACCTTTACAGTCACTGCTGTCTGGACGGCTTAATTCATGGGCTTCCCTGCTTCTGATACAAACAATTAAGATTTGGACAATTAGGAATAAAATGGTGGGATATACAGATACTGACCCATGCACACCTATTTGGGGCACAAAGGAATTAAAGGAATTGGACACAGTGGAGGGGTCCAGGCGGTGGTCACAATATGGTGTAATGGTTTTAAGTCAATTATATGACACAAATGTTCTCAAATCTTTTGAACAGTTATCCAAGGAATTCTCCATACCCAGAACAATGTTCTTCTCCGATCTTCAATTAAGACATGGTATAACCACACCGGTAATTGTTATAGCTCCACTACAGGCCCTTGGTCACAAGGGTTTGATTTCACATATGTACTCGTATCTCTTATATGAATCCACAGTCGACGATTTGAATAGCCAGAGAAATCAGTGGGAACTAAATCTAGGTCCTTTAACAGATAAGGACTGGGGAAGGGTCCTGCATAGCACTAGCGGTTTTCATTTTGCATAGGGCTTACTTGACCCCTATTAGACTGACAAAATTCTGCCTTGATAATACTCCCAATTGTCCAAAATGTAATTCAGAAAATGGTAATTTTTGGCACCTTCTTTGGGAGTGCTCTTGCATACAAACCTATGTATGTATGGTCCGTAGGGTCACTCACTTTATTAAAAAAAACAAACCTGGAATTGAGGTGCCCTTTCGGTCACCAGCCACCTGTCTTTTTGGGCTTCGCCTGAAGGGTAATGTCAATAAGCTGATGCAACTTTATATTTCAGTTGCTCATGGTGACTAGGGTTAGCATACCGAGACTCTGGTTAGCCCGGCAAGTCCCACGATTAAAAATTGGAAATCATTTTTCAACACTACTATACGGCACGAGAGGTTTATGTATACCAGCAGACAGGCCCTAAAGAAATTTGAGGGCACATGGTGTAGATGGCTTGAGTCTCCCTTCTCTCTTGCTTCCCCGAGCCGATGTGTCCCTAACGCATAAGTCTCCGGGTTCCCAGGTCTAATGCTAAATGTCAAATCTTGTATCTAGATAAATACTCACGTATTGGCATATATGCTTCATGTTCCTTAACGAGATTGGCACATATGATGTCATTTTGTGATGTTCTTATATAGGTAATTATCCTAACTCTGATTGTGTTATACTTGTGATTGTTTTTCTTTTTCTTTATGTTTTTTTGTTTTTGTTCTGTGTGTTTGGTGAAATACCAATAAAAAATACTTGATTTAAAAACCCCCAAAACATTTGACCAAAAAGGTAGAGGTAGGTAGATCCAGCTAGGTAAATATGGGGAATACTTTTTTTTTTAGGAAGTTTGTAAAATTACTTCAAATAAGAATACTTTTTTTGATCCATCAAGATTGATCACCTCTGTCCCACTCTCAATTTACTAAGGTTTTTCAGAAATTCTTATATGTATTGGGTTTACAAGATCAAGGGTTTTCCTCCAATTAATTTAGGATAGAGACACACACATGTAAATTTGAGTTTATATCCAGATATTATTAAAGTAATAGGGAGTTTAAAATCTAATATTTTAGCATTTATGTTAACCTAATCTTACGCCCAATTGGGCTCTGTGCTTTTTTTCTTTGCTTTTTTTTGCTCTCGACTTTCCTTTCTTATCTCTTCCCTCATCTTTTTTCTTCTCTCATGGACGGTTTAATAACTTATCTCTTTTTACCCCATTATTAGTCAAGCTGTCGGGATTTAACATTCTGCCAGTGTCATTGCCCTAAAAATTTTCTCGATCAACGTCAACGGCCTTAATACCCCTTGTAAACGTACAATGCTACTGGGGGCCTGTAGGACAGAAAAAGTGGATATTGTTTTTCTCCAGGAGATGCACTTCACTGGAGTTCACTCTCAGCTTCAGGGTAAGCAGTTTTCGCAGACTCTCTTTGCCTCAGCGGACTGCAAGAAGCGGGGAGTGGCTATTTTGATCCACAGTAAGGCCCCCGTCTCGCACTCCAACACTTATGCACACCTGGAGGGTCGCTTCATATTAGTGGGTGGTACCTTTCGAATTACCCCAGTAACTCTGGTTTCGGTCTATACCCCTAACCAGAAGCCTTTTTTTTTTTTTTTTATCAGACTCTTTAAATGCATTGAGCGGTTGGCGTGAGGCCATGTGATAGTGGGTGGCGACTTTAATGTGACCCTTGATCCCACCCTGGACAGATCTTCCCCTACTTCCTCCAGACGGGGCTCTCCCATTTCTTTAGAATCGACCTCTCTAGTCACATTGCTTACTCATCACCGCATGTATGATTCCTGGCGACTCTGTAACTCCGATGCTAGGGATTACTAATACCCTTATTTAACTCCTCTGACTTCGCCCCAGGCCTTCCCCCCCCCAAAGTTTTCTTCCCATGGACCTCACGAGGGATTCGTTTCTTAAATGATCTCACCGCCACGGCAGCGTTCCCTTCATTTAATGACATTCAATCTCGAATGGATATTCCCTCTAAATTTTTCTACCAATACCTCCAGCTCTGTCATTTTCACCATACAGCTAAAACTCGCCTCTCTTCCAATCCTTACCACGTTTGAAAATCGCCAGTCTTCTACGAAAGGTCTTATTTCAACACTGTACTACCAAATCGCCCCGCCTACTTCAGACCTTAGAGATTCACATGAACTAGCCTAGGAACGTGATTTTGGTGAAGCCCTTTTGAGCGAAGAGTGGTCAGAGATATATGAAAATGCTGCCTCTAGTTCAATCTGTGTTAAAATAAGAGAGAATGTCTACAAAGTATTGTACCGATGGCACTAAGTTCCCTCCCAGATTCATAAAATTCTCCCAGACTCTTCTGATTGCTGTTGGCGGGGGTGCTCCCATGAAGGTAACTTTATCCAGATATGGTGGACTTGTCCCAAACTGCCAAATTTTTGGGCCGCGATTAAACAGCTGATCCAATCGGTACTCCATATAACTGTACCGTTAGAACCTAAATTTTTCCTCCTCCTCCCCTTGGGAGCGCCCACAGCGACTCGACACCAGAATCAGCTGGCTAGACATATTTTGTCGGCAGCTACCTGCCAAATCGAGTATGGCAAGTCCAGCGTCTGGAATACATAAGTAGCATCAACAGGTAATCAACATTGTTCACTAAGGTGTGGAATCCATGACTCTCGTTCTTTCAGGCTTAGTCCCCTTTCACTTGACATTATACCTCCTTTAGTCCGTCCTCTTTCCATTAATCTTTTCTTTCCCCTTCTTCCCTTCTCTACTACGATCTAGTTTCTCTTCTTTAGCCCCTGCTTCACTTCTCTCTCTTTCTTCTTAAAAAATTCTTGGTCAGTCTTAATATATATATATAATTTGATCACTCTGCATTGATTACGTATGCTAATGCGCTGGTTGTTTCTCATGCTCTCTTCGTATGTATATGCTTGTTTTTCTTTGCGTGCTGATTATATTATCTGACCTTGCAAAAATAATTTTTTTTAAATATGTTAGCCTAATCTTGTCATTTAAGATTTTTTTTTTTTTTTTTTACATATCTGTCAGCAGAGGTTGAATCAAATTATTGACCACTCATATTTTAGGCCAGTAGTGGAGCACATCAGCAGATTATTAGAAATATTTAAAAATTAATACTCAAGTTTTTGGCATTTATTGGTCATGGGAGAGGTATGAAATAGACAACATCATTCAGGGAATCTGGTCTTGCAAAGTTCTCAGCCCTTGGCCTCAATTGATTTGATTAACACTGGTGGTAATCATTTAGTCAGAAATAATCCACTTTGGTTTAAAGATTTTTTTTTTGTTTTGGGCGGGGGTGTGGAAATTTATTATTTATGTTTTAGATAACTCAGTATGGGTTCAGGGGTCACCCTGATCATGGGACATGAGGGATTTGTGCATGGGTTGATAAAGCAAAGCAATGGTATTGATTAATGGTTGGATAATTTTGAGATATATTGGTTTATGGTTAAATGTAATAGGTCTTGACAAAATAAACATAGCTGTGGCCTTTCCACCATAAAAGTTGTGTGGTGTCTTTTGTATTGGTCTGTTTAATTTAATTATGGGATTGTCCTGCTCATTATTGCAGTTCTGTACACTAAGGTCATGCCATACACTACAAGTCTAAAATGCAAGAGCAACAGTCATTCTGCCTCCAGGGGGCACTGCCACTTCCAAAGGAAGGAGGTTATGCCTTTTATATTTATGCACTTACCCTGTCATGGTCTTTGATCTGGCAGCCATTTTGTTCCAGGAGCTATTAGAAATGAACAGCTTGTTCAAAAGACTCAGGAGAGAGGAGACAGAATAAATGTAAATGGTTTGTAGTTGTAAGCTACAAAGGAACCAAAAGTATTTTATACTTTTATATTCAAAAGTAAGCATTTGATTTTGAATTCAGTATAATAAACTGTAGCTGCATTAGTATATTTATCTAACATATCTTATTCATAATTTAACCCCTACGGATCTCCCTTAGGTGAGACCATACTTACCTACTTTCTTCAGCTCTCTTCCGGGAGCCAGCCAGTGGAGGGGGGCGTGAGGGGGCGGGGCGGCCAAAATCGCGTCATTTCGGCCCCGCCCCCTGTGACGTCATGACGCAAATTGCGTCATTTGACAGCGGGGGGCGGGGCTAAACGCCGCGATTCATCGGGAATCGCGGCGTTTGGGATCTAATTCTGCCCACTTCACTAGGAAGTGGGCACTTCCTAGTGAAGTGGGCAGAATTCGGGAGATTGCCACACTCGCCCGGGAGTCCGGGAGACTCTCGCAAAATGCGGGAGTCTCCCGGACATTCCGGGAGAGTTGGCAAGTATGGGTGAGACTAGAAGTAAAATTATATAAATGTTGTCCAAATTCCACAGTGGAAGTATCGCCCCTGCATACTAAATTTGCAGATGGTGTTAATATGTGTGTATATATACACACACAGCATAATGGTGCAACCTTCATCTAGAACAGGGAAGTATTTCTACAGTGCATATAAACAAGATTTGCAGATATTGTCAAATTAAATATACATTTTCAAATGCCACTAGGAAGACCAAACACATGTATGCAGGAAGTGTCTTGCAAACAATACTCTTTTCTACATTCATCTCACTCTAGAAGTCCTGCTGCTTCCTCTGTAACACTGACATCACAAAGGATTGCTCAACTAACTTCCTCAATTAACCAAATATTGCAACCAACTGTATACAAAACATTCTTAAACTTCATTTCACAACAAGAGGACACCAGAAGATCAGGAAAAAAATACCAAGAACATTATGTCAATATTATTATTAAGAGGTCATGGATAGAGGGCATTGTGTTGTGGATGGATCTGGAATTCCAGAGAGCACAGGAGAAAGGGAGAGAGGGAAGTGGGAACATATGGATGACATTAGCAGGTGTGTGGAGGTGGCTGGTTCTGGGACGGAGATGAGGGCAGAGGTTAAGGATGGGTATTGGATGGGAGGAAAGAGACATGGTGAAAGGGAGTAGGGAGAGGAAGGATAGAAGCGAAGATGAGGGACTAGCAAATGAGCAAAGGGTGCAGGGGTACTAGGAAGGGGATCAGGGCGAGACAACAGACTGACTGATGTCCGTGTGTAACTGACTAACGTGTATGTAACTGATTAATATGTATATAAAACAGTACCTTTTGCGTGTCTAAGTAGACTGTTCCTGCAGAAAATTGTGCGCCGATCATCTATTTGTTAATACAAAACCTATAAAAAAAGCCACTCACATTTAAAATACTTAGGTCCTGTGCTGAAGTAGCTGTAACTGAGTCAAATGGATCCCAGCTTAGATAGCCAGTGCTGTTTGACTGGCCCTGTTGTATATGCTGGCCAGAGATTTGAAAAAAGTAATTTGTATCCGCTGTTGCCCATAAGTAGGAATAAAATAACAATTTTTAAAAAATGCAATAGTAGGAAAAACTATAAAAATGGAAAGATTGATCTGACTCACCCTTTTGAGCAATTCAAATGAATTTGAAAAAAGTGCTAGATTAGACTTGTGTGATAAATTATAGCCACCTGTAATAAACTAAGTGCTCACACAACTTGAATTAACCAATGAATGGTAACTTTTTTTTTTTTTTCTTAAACGTTTTATTTTTGCAAGGTCACAAGAAGTTTACAGCTGACAATAAGAATTCATAGGTCGAAATTATCAAAATAAGCTGAGTCTATGACCAGCATAGAAGTAGAGCTCAACATATCAACAAAAGTTATAGATGAGAAGAGTGACCAAGAGTTTTCCTTACAGAGTGGAGAGAAGAAAAAGGGAGAGAACAAATAAGATGTATAGAGAGAAGATAGAAGGGGTAGAGGTAAATGAGAGAGGTGGCTATATCCGAACCTTGGTGAAAGCTCTCGAGGAGTTGGAAGATGATGCTGGTCATATACTCCATTCGCTGTGTCTGCCAGACTATTAATTATGGTCTGTAGAGAGGGGGAAGATTGCTGCCTCCAGTCCACTGCTATTTGGCAGGTAGCTGCTGAGACAATGTGTCTAATTAGTTTGTTCTGATGGCGGGTCGTGGCTGGGACTCCTAGAGGAAGAAGAAAAAATTTGGACTATAAGGGAATTTCCATCTGAACAATTGATTGAATAATGTGTTTGATCTCGATCCAAAAGCTTGTCAGTTTTGGGCACGTCCACCAAATATGAAGGTAAGTCCCACCAGCACTGATCAGAAGTGTCAGGGAGGATTCTACGAAGTAGTGAAGCCACATAATACCACCTATAAGGTATAGCACCTTATAGATTTCTCCTAATTCTAAACACAGCTAGAACTGGAGGCAGCATTCTCATGGATCTCAGACCATTCCTCATCTAATAACACCTCACCAAGGTCACATTCCCAGGCTAGTTCGTGGGGATCCCGAAGACCCAAAGTAGAGGGTGCAAGCTCAGAATACAAAGCATAGATGAGACCTTTTGTTGAAGATTGATGTAAACAGAAGGATTGAAAGGTAGAGGGCGGGAGGAGATGCGGTCTTTGTATTATGAAATATGGCATAGTTGTAGGTATTAGTAGCAGTGTTTTGAGAGGATGTGAAAGTGAGATTGGATACCGGAAAATTGAGGAAAGATCATGGAAGACGTTAGGTGATTAAGAAATCTGACTCCCCGCGTATGCCACGGCTGAAAAGAGTTAGAGAAAACTCCTGGGGAGAAATCTGTGGAATTATGGGATCACAGGGGAGGGATGAGGTGACAGTCCTTATTTTTGAGAAAGGAGTCCCAAATTTATAGGGAGTGTGAGATGACTGGGTGAAGTAAAAAGCGTTTTTGGCGACGAGCCCTAGATAGCTACAGAAGAGAAGAGAGTGAGAGCAGTCCCAGACCCTCAGCCTCAAGTTTCGACTATACTCTGAAACCTGTCGAACCACATCATAGAACACATTAAGCAAGTTGGGTGGATATCAGCGGAAATCTTGAATCCCCAGGCCTCCACCCCGCGGGGATCTCTGAAGGACTTTGAGCCAGACCCTGGGCCGTTTGCCCGACCAAATGAAATTAGTAACATGAAATTGGATAAATACATAGGATGGGATACAAATGGAGAGGGTCTTGATATGATGAACATCCTCTCCAGATTGCTTTATTTTAACAGTATGGATGAGGCCAATCCAAGATCTATAAAAGGTGTGACCAGGTGGGGAGATCTACCTTTATTTGGGCAAGAAGATAGGGAAAATTTGCTTGATAACGGTGTCTGTAATGTTTAGAAATAAAGAACCCCAGATACTTAATTTTTTGGAGGCGCCATTGAAATGGAAAAGAATGCTCCAACCGCAGTCTTGTCAGAACTGATCTTGTAACCCAAAAAAATGACTATATAGGTCCAGTTTGGCCAAGAGGGCAGCACGGTGACTTAGTGGTTAGCATGTCTGCCTAACAGCACTGTGCTTTTCCTTTGGGTGTTCCGGTTTCCTCCCAAACTCCACAAACATACTGATAGGCTAATTGGCTGCTATTAAATTGCCTTTAGTCTCTCTAGGTGTGTGTGTGTGTGTGTGTGTGTTAGGGGATTTAGATTGTAAGCTCCAATGGGGCAGGGACTGATGTGAATGAGTTCTCTGTACAGCTATGGAATTAGTGGCGCTATATAAATAGATGATGAAGGGGGGAGGTATAGGAGTGGTAGGATCGGTGATTGACAATAGAATGTTGACAGTATAGAAGGGCCCACAGATATATCCACTATCTCCTGGTTGGTTCAGATCCTGACAGCCAAAGGCTCAATGATGAGAGCGAATATAAGTGGGGAAAGCGGGCAACCCTGATGTTTGCCATTCAAAATAGGGAAGAACATCGAGGACAGCTCCTATAAACCCGGAGCTAGCAAGGAGCACTTAGGAGACAGACAGAAAGTCACTCCCCATAGATTGTAACAACGGACCACGGATGAACAGTACAGCTCATCAGAACTGAATCAGTCTATATAAATAGTTCTGTTTTCACGATATAGAAGCTCCATTAAAATAAAAAAAAGCTAGGAGCAATTAGGCGGCAGATAGCAAGCTACCTCCTTCTGATTCTGTATGAGAAATCATTTATGCAGACACCTGAACTCCGTTTACATTACCAGGGACAAGCCTACCCATTATACTTCGTGTATTTATCTTTATTATACATCATCATCATCATTTATTTATATAGCGCCACTAATTCCGCAGCGCTGTACAGAGAACTCATTCACATCAGTCCCTGCCCCATTGGAGCTTACAGTCTAAATTCCCTAATATATACACACACTCACACAAAGACAGACAGAGAGGGAGACAGACAGAGACTAGGGTCAATTTTTGATTGCAGCCAATTAACCTACCAGTATGTTTTTTTTTTTTTTTTGGAGTGTGGGAGGAAACCGGAGCACCCGGAGGAAACCCACGCAAACACAGGGAGAACATACAAACTCCACACAGATAAGGCCATGGTCGGGAATCGAACTCATGACCCCAGTGCTGTGAGGCAGATGTGCTAACCACTAGGCCACTGTGCTGCCCCATCTGTCAGTGATACAATTAGTTTTTTGGTATTACAAGGAGCAGATTGTCCAACATTGATACTATATATAATTATTGACCAATGACTATAAATGAAAAGCTAAGAACCTGCTATATATCCTTAACCCCACATAAATCAGGAGAACGGATTGAGTGCCTCGTTATTTTAATTCACAAGTTTTTGTTTTTCACTAGCACAATACCATTTTATATTTCACAGGTCATTTTTAAGATTTATAATCAATAAAAGTTTTAAATGGCCATTCTATGATATTTATGTGTGGATCCCGATGGCAGATATTGCCCACAGCGTATGGGACTGCCCCCCAGTTAAGTGCTTTGTTACCCATGTCTGGAGATTCACCAATGATTTGGTCAATTATATCCCTTTTCATAGCTGAAGGAGCTATATTTGGGATGTTTCCCAAGGGATTGAAGATTTCAAAGAGCTGGAGAAAATTACTATTAGCCGTTTCAGCAGCCACAAAAAAAAAAAAAGTGTACTCCAGATGTGGTTTAAGTACCCCCCCCCCCCTCACTGTTTCCAGACAAGCTATTACATATCTTCCGAGTGGATTGGTTGGAAGCCTGCACGAGTAAAGAATATCAAACCCACATCTTTTTATTTTTCCTTTGATACCTGGAAAAGTTTCATAGACGCCCTCTATGATCCAAAGAACGCATCAGAATTTGCTTTAAAAGACACTCTCTGGTATGAGACTGTCTGATAATGACCCACCCATAGCTTTCTAACCTCTTTCCTTCCCAACATCCTCCCAAGGTGCTGGCTCCCTTGTATATTGATAGTTATGCCCTGATTGATTACATAAATTTAATCTCAGTCATTTATAATTTTCTTTTTTTCTCATAAATGTTCACACCATATTACACACTGTCGTCATCTTCTCCACCCATTGTTGAACTGCTGTTCTTTTTATTTATCTACCATTTGCTGTAAGACATTGAAATAACATATCTGACATGCAATTAATTAAAAAAAAAAAAAAAAAAGTCGCTCAGGTGGTGGACAAGGCCAAAGTACAAAAGAAGTGTCACTTCAGGAGCCAGAGTGGATGATTCTAATAGATGCCAGTCCCACAAGTTGGGGAGCTCACCCTCATACTCTATAAATAAATGATGATGATGATACTCAAGACAATGTTTCAAGAAACGAGAAAAATCTTCATGTAAAACATCTTGGAACACTTTCCATATTGCTCATTTGCAACACTCTCAGTCTCATCTAAAAAAGAAATATCTGAGAATTCTCAGAGACAACAGAACAGTGGTAGTCTTAACAAGTTGTTAGGGAGGCACGAGAATCTGAATCATGATGATGGAAGTAGCAAAAAAAAATACAAAATAATATATATATATATAAAATTCTATTTTATCAGAACATGGTGGTGGCACAGTACCTCAGTCAGGAGCAGATTTACTCAGGAAAGTGGTCCTTTCATACAAATATTGGGAGGCTAGCTTTGATGGCATGATGAGTGAGAGAATACTGCTCAGAACAAAGAGGGTGAGAATAGATAATCAATACTGTAACCTCAGAGTGCCCACTCAACTTGAGCAGTTGCAATATATTGGGCAAGCAAGACTCAGGTTTTGGCAGTGCAGCTTTGCTAGGTAGCCGTGTGGGCATCTATTCACACTTTCACTAGTCATCTGGATATCTTATCCACCACAGATGCTCAGTTTGGAAAACGTCTGTCACTGAGCTTGCAAATTTTGGAGTTTATCCATTTTGTGGCCCTTCCTATTGTATTGCTTTGGTACATCCTATAGTTATGAATAAGAAAAAAATGGGTTATAATTACAGATAACTGCTTTTCTTTGAGACTCCATGTTAGCCCTATGTCCCACCCATGTTTGTAATGTTGTGTTTATATTCTACAGGTGCTTGGTAAGTCATCCAAACATACAAGGGAAGGGGAGAAGCTACATTATTTGCAACTCAGGGTGTGTTTTTTGTTACCTGTCTCTACCTTATTTGGAAAAGGAAAGTACCCATAGTTATAGCTGACATGCAGTCTCTGGAAGAAAATAAATTATCAGTAAATATAATCAGTTTTTCTCTTAAAATGACATCCATGGTAGTGAAAACTGCTACCATACCTTCTGGAAACATTGGGAACAAATGTCCTGGCCCTTTGTCCAGCAGAGATGATCGAAGCCTCACACACTTCAGCCATCCCCCACCAATTGTTATTCCCCTACCTTATGTAATAAGGTGATCTCCACCTCAGAGAGCAGGCTCATTCAGATTAGGGGCCACCTATACCTTCTGTTTTATGTCATTTGTATCATGACCCCCTCGATGTACAGTGCTGTGTAATATTATAGTTTATATAGAGCCATTATATTACACAGAGCTGAACAGACTACTCAATCACTTCAGTCCCTGCCCCATTGTATAAATATAAATAAGTTTAGCTGTTCTCTTAGACAGGTTGTAGAAACCTCCATTTTAATGCAGTACAATGGCGATGTGCCAAATTTTAGTGAAATTTCATGTGAATTGAGTTTTGGGACAGAACAGTTAGAGGAGTGAAAGTTTGGCAATACAATTCTCAGGTTCCACCTTTCACATACCACACTCAATTTGTAAAATTATAAAGTAGAGCTAGGACATTGACAACGTTCATTCATTCTGTTTTGTGGTGTGGGTGGAATTCCGCAACGAACACAGAGGCCAAAACCAGAGAAATACCTTGTACAATTCTGCAGATAAATGAAGCAAATATTCCACAGAACAGTATTGAAAGTTTTGCTCATCTCTCAACAATAGCACCAGCTTTATTTAAAACAGGCGGTAAAGTCAAATTGTGCCTTAAACTGTAAGAGTCATTCATTCACAAGTGAAGTGCTTTCCTTAACAGTGCTCTTCTAGTAAATGGAACACCAGACTCAATATGCAGCCTCCAAAATAAAAAATGCAAGGGAAATGTAGAAGTTACGAATTTATTATTTACACACTTTGTAAAGTACACAAATACAGTAGTGATACAAGTTGTTTTCTGAGCAATAAGTATCAATGTACAGGATTTATTAAGTGCCCAGGAAAACATTCTGTCATTATGGCAAATGAGGGAATGGGCACTCCCCCGGGTTGTAATCTACTATGCTTTCAAACAGTATGTAAAGAAAGACGACCTTGTGTACAGTGGTTAGAAAAAGTTGGTTAGTTAACAGGACATTCACAGATATTTACAGAGAAAGCACATTGTGAAGAATTGTACAGAGAACATGGGACATGCGTAAAGTATTACATGTTAACTAGCATACACGGACAACTCCTTCCATTACAATCCTCACGTTTTAGAAATACTCAGTAATAAACACAAAGCCTTACCTATTGTAAATACCCATCTACCAGACTGCACCCTGTACCATTAAAGTATTGTGAAGTCTACTGAATGAAGAAGAAATTTAACCTTTAAAATCACAGCTGAAGACCACATCAAACATTTGAAACCCACCCCACCCCCTCACAAAGTTTAGACATTCGTTACTACTATTGCACAACCCACGTGTGGGTAACCAGTCCTATGAATTTACATCTTTAACATGGGCCTGTGCTGATTATATGAACAAAAGTTTAACAATTCAATTCAGTTACTTCTACAAACACTTAGTGGCCTTCACCTTTTACCTGCTACAGTGATAACACAATGCTCTAATAACATTCCCTCCAGGATGGCAATGCTACAAAAAAAATAAAAAATAGATTTATTGCCAATATGGAGTCACAGGCATCTTCTATACAAGACCCATAATATGTTCTAAAAGTAACACCATGGAAGAAAGTGGGTACGCGACAAACTCAAACCCTCCCAAAAGCACTAGTTATTTCAGTAAAAATGCAGAGAACACAAAAAACATTGACAATATGTAAATGAATGCCAGTGCTCCAAGAACTGTGCTCTGCTAAACTTTTTGAAGAAATGCTTTAAGTAGGTGTGCGTAGGAATGCTTTATTAACCAATAAAAACAAAAATGAAAAAGGCTTGTTATGCACTTAAACTAAAACAACTAAAATAAAAAAAAAAGTCAATTAAACGAAGCCCATCTGTACTTATACGATCTCTTACCAGTAAAATCACTGCCACTGAATCTCAGCTTTCTTACATGCGGAAGCAAAACAGACAGATCTGGCACATTTATACAGGTAAAAGTTGCTTAACAAAAACAGATACAAAACCATATATAGATACAGAAGAATAAAAAGGGCCCCTGAAAAGTAAAATAAAATGGCAATTCTGTATTTGGCGCTTAAAAGTCTACTCTTGAACCGATGCTCAAAAGTTCTGCTAAGAGCATCACACTCCTCCTCCAATAACGCCACTTCACCAACTGGTAATTGCTCGATATCATCTTGGTAAAAAGCATGTAAAGCTCCATTTCCATTTGGATGCTTTTAATTCGGGGGTTTGTTGCTGTGGTTGTGACACTTTCCCAATTATGTTTTTTTTTGTTTTTGTTTTGCTAGTGAAATCATTAAAAGATAAGCCATGCATTTAACCACCCTCCACAGGGAATGTGTTCATCGATGGACTGTAGAAGGGAAACCGCTGGAAGCCACCCGACTGGGAATCTGCAAAGCAGGGAAAGTATGATGAACAGTGAAATTAAATTATTAACAGTATATGTATATACACAGTGGAGGCAGCCAAACTGGTTCCTCCTCCTCATAAATACTGGTTCAAACCCACAAAAGGGCTGCTCTCCACTGTGTGTAGACAATCCACTTTAGTAACTTGAAAATGTATTCACATGTGTAAATTTACTGCAGCTAGAATCTGCATTAAACATTAACTGCACTTCTATGACAGAGTATTACAAATCTCTAAAATATTCACATGTCTTAAAAGGGTAAGGTAACCTTTATGGACATGATTTAGTACAGGGAATAAAATATAAAACAATACATAATGTATGGGTCTAAGAACCTGCCTAAATTCTACCATTGGTTTGGTTAAGATACACCATCTAGTATTGTGTATCTAAAATAAGCTGCAGAAGTCTGTCCTCTTTAGTGAATGCAGACTGGCCCCTCACCACTGCTATTTCAACCTTAAGTCAGAATAAATTAAAATAATTTGCATGAAAAGCTTTTAGTGCCAGTGATTTCATTGCAGATATTGGGCTACACATATGCAAACGACTGCTCAACAGGGGATATAGCAGCTGTATATAGTGCATTTATAAACCAGACAAGCTGAGTCTAAGTAAACATACAATGTTCACATCAAGTGGCCTCCAGCACTATAAGGAACCAATGTACTTATTACAAAATAGTGCACTAAACGCTCTATAGATTGGCACAATTACGTGGTGCTAATTTCCAAGCCTATGCGACAGATTGCCACGTTTTGTAATACATGTATTGCAATCCTATGGAGTCCTCTATTAACAGAAGTCCTGTTGAACCTGGGTATATTTTACCCTTAATACATCTTCAGAAATAAAAAAAATAAAAAATTAAAAAACAAAATATATATATTCACAAGGAACTGCAATCAAATACAAAAATTACATCATGGTAAAAGACATATCAGTAGTAACTGCAAGACGAGCAGAAGTCTGGACGTATTATTACATTACATGCAGTAAAACATGCTATTCCCATTGGTGTGTAAGCAGTCACACAAATCGTGCACCCTCGCTAAAAATAAGAACTGCTGCAAAACCTAAGACACGGTACAACTCTTGGAGCATACCCATTTTCTTTTATCCCGTTTATCAATATTACATATTCCAATTCAGTATATGTCCTGATTACAAGGTTAAACAAGAAATAAAAAAAGCACATTCGCTAGAAAGCTGCCCAGCTTAAGACTGGTTATTCTGAAAGTCTGCTCAGAAAGAAGAGCTTGGACTAAGCTGGTTGCCCACATTGAGCAGAAAGCTTCACAAGCAAAATAAAGTATTATATCACTACACAGAACAGTGGTATGTGTTTAAAGTCAAAGGAGAAACAAACATAGAAAAAAAAAAACAGAGCAAAAAAATATTGCTAGCTATAATCACAGTATATGCTCTCATCATTAATGTCATTCACAACAATTAATTTCAGGCTAACCCCCTACTTAATGCAAGATGCAGTCTGTCAGGTTCTCACAAGTTACTTAGGTTGAGTTAATACCCTCGCTCATCGTTTTGCCATCAGCTTAACTGTATGCTCGGCTGTTTAAATCACCATGAGCCATGAAGTCCAGAACCTACAATTATATTGCTGCCATCTAATGTTTGGGAGCAGTTGCTAAAGATTTCAATGGCGCCTTAAAAAAGGTGCGGGTGGCTTCTAGATCTTAAGACAGTAATTTTTAACAACTATTCATTTTTGTCCATGTAGGTTATCTGTGTTACAGCACATATGGCTGGCTCGCTCTAAAGGCAGACCCTGCGTTGTGAAAAGTCTGTGACTTTATTAATGAAACTGCTAACGACACAGATCACAGTGGTAGCTACAAATAAGTAAAGACTAATAATTATGTAAATGAAAGCAGGGTATACCAGTTGAACCCGGTTTAATTGTCAGCTTAACACATGCATCTCATTTGTGAATTATTTTAGTATTTCATTGTGTTTTTGTACTTCTTTAAATGACAAACAAATGTTTTGTTAAGGTACTTTTAATTATGGCAAAATAAGAATGATTTTTATTAAAATGGTAACTGAGGGTATCGGCAGTGTTTTATTTAATTAAATTTGGCTGGGAGGTGTGGCTGGATCACAGAAATAACTAACTGTAGAAATTTCAATTAGTGGCGCAGTGCGCCACTGTATATCATTGTAAATGTACTGATCCTTGATAGTGTGTTGTATTGGAAATGTAGCGATATGCCATGTTGGAAGAAATTAGTTTTCTGTAACTTTTCTAAAGGAAAATGCCAATTGGCCCTTTTCCGTTGTGAGTGACCAACACATCCTAGCCAGAATGCACAGGAGGGGGTTGTTAGGCTTGCATCCTGTGTCTTAGAGAGATGGGAAACCTAACAGCAAGTTAGGAAATCAAAGATAGATGTGTATTTTGTTAAATCCAAGAGTAGAGAACATATTACATCCTGTGGCTAAATGTCTGATGTATTATCTCAGACTCTGTGGTGTTAGCTAGGAAGGGGGCACGGTTACCCCCTGCAAACATGTGTCAGAAACTGTATTTTTAATTTTAACTGTAGTATTCCATCTATACAGCTGGATGATCACTAGTACCTCAAACTAGTGTGAAGCAGCCCATGTCAGGACTCTTGAGCAATAAAACATCACTGCTTAAAAATTCTGCCTGAGGCCATTACATGCAGTATCCTGTAACCAAAGATGCGCTGAACCAACTATACCAGCTACCCATAAGTAAGCCGTTCTAGGTGCCGCTGAAGGAGCATTGTGCTGGCAGCCAAGTTCTCCTAAGATTGCGCAGTTGGCAAGTGTCTGGTGGCAAGGTGACAAGTAGGAGTGGTCAGTAACAGTCTGTTACTGACGGAGAGAGAAAACCAAATAAGCTGCACAGGAAGAACATCCCTTAACCCTACTTACCCCAACAGACCTAGGGGCAAAGAAAGCCCAACCGGCCCAGAAGGCTTTTAAACTTTTAGATTAACCACCGAAGCTTCCTATTTATTTTAATAACCCATTAATTCACATGCTGGAAACCCCACTGAGATTAAAAGGTAATTAAAACCAAATGGAAAAAACTCCTTGTGCCTGGACACATTTCCAAAGTAATGTGAACACATGCCACTGCTTATAAACAGCAAATATAGCACATATCAAAGATGTGAAAAAACGTCAAAGGGGAACCAGCCTAAGGTTAAATGAAATCAACTGCGCCTGTACAACTTAAAAAGGGACTTTATTGTATCTGCTCAAGGTACTGCCAAGGAGACACACAAATTTGCAACATAAAAAATACAAAACCCGCTAAATAAAATTAAAATTGAGAATAATATTGTGCCTACTCATACATTAGGAGGATTTATATTGTTTGTAGGGTGGAAGGGGACAAGAACAACTATACTATGCAGAAGAATAAAAATGTACTGTATCTCCCCTTTTTCCCAAAAAAACTGGGTGCGTCTTATACAGTTGTAGCGGGTATGCAGGGATAAGGGGGGCAGCGGTACAGTGGCAGCGATTGCAGGGGCTTGCTGCCGGCATCTGTGCAGGTCCATTCGTCAGAGACAGGCAGGGAGTGTGCGCAGATGTCGGCAGCAAGCCCCTGTAATTGCCGCACACTCTTTGACAGCTACCGTAATATATTTGTTTCAAATTTTGGGGCCAAAATTAGGGTGCGTCTTATACATGGGGAAATACGGTATATAGTTCACTGTCCAACTGGCGGCCCACATAGAGCCCAATGGCCATATTCGTTTTATTTGTCGAATTGACTGATGCCGCTTCTAAAATTCTCGACTTGTCTTCAATCGTCTGACCCATCTCTCGTCCCACACTCTTTTTGACCCTTTCCAGTCTGGCTTCCGTCCCCTTCACTCAACTGAAACTGAACTAAAGTAAGAAATAACTTACTCTCAACTAAGCCCAAAGGTTACTTCTACCTTCTTGTACTCCTCGATCTCTCTGCTGCTTATGACAGTCAATCAATCTCTTCTCCTCACCACCGTTCACTCCATAGGTCTTCGTGAAACAGCGCTCTCCTGGTTTGTTTCCTACCTCTCTGGTCGCTCTTTTAGCATGTCTGCTTCAGACTCTCCCCCCCCCTCTTCCCCTTTCTATTGGAGTCCAACAAAGCTCTGTACTCTCTACACCACCTCTGTCGGTGAACTGGCCTCCAATATCACCTCTCTGCTGATGACACGCAAATCTATCTTTCTTTGCCTAACCTCTCACTCACCTTCCTAACCCAGGTATCTAGCGTCTCTCTGCTATCACTGCTTGGATGTTACAGCTCTTCCTGAAACTCAACATCTCCAAATCAGAGATAGTCATCTTTCCTCCTGCTAATGTTGCTATCCCTCCCTCTTGGTTGACAACATCACTTTCTCCTGTCACTCAAGCCTGCTGCCTTCAATCACCCTTGACTCAGCCCTCAGCTTTACCCCTCACATCCAGTTCCTAACCAAACCCTGCCACTTTCTCCTCTGTAACATCACGAAAATCTGTCCTTTCCTATCTTGGGAAGGAACTAAAATCCTGGTCCATTCACTCATTTCTTGTCTCAACTATTGCAACCTTCTTATCACTGGCCTACCTGACTCGCACATTTCTGACCTTCAAACTATACAGAATGTTGCAGCTAGGCTCATCTTCCTCTCCCACTGTACTCTTCTGCGTAAATCCCTTCATTGGCTCCCTATCTGTTTTAGAATTCAGTTCAAGCTCCTTACCCTCACTTACAAACGCTTCTCCCCCTTACATCTCTGAACATGTCTCGAGGTACATACCTACCCGGCCACTCTGCTCTGCCTCTGAGTCAATTCACCTCTCAGTACCTCCTCCCAAGCTCGCCTCCAAGACTTCTGCCGTGCTGCCACTAATCTTTGGAACTCCCAACCCTGTCTCACTCGAGATTCCCCCAACCTTCAAACGCTCACTAAAAACGTACCTTTTCAAGTTCGACTATCCTACCACTTCCTAACCATTCCAGCACCTCCTCTACCTTGCTTGCAATCTCCATTTTCTCCCAGTTGGTCCTACGGTCTCTCCCCACCCCTCCCTCTAGAATGTAAGCTCACACGGGCAGAGTCCTCTTACCTATTGTCTCCTGTCCGACTCCCTCGTAGGTCCCGTCATCTTTTGCAGCGCTCAGAGTCCCCATAACATTACTCACACTCATCTGTGCCACTTATATGTATTACCTCATATATTTGTTACTCCAGTGCTCTGGAAGCTGTGGCGCCTTATTAATAATTATTAATAATAATAATGTGCACATAGGTGTACATGATGGATTTGTCTGTATGTGGTGGGCATAAGGATATATATGGCAGGCATGAAGTAAATATGGTGGGCATAGGGATGTGGAGCACAAGATTGCTATACATAGTATTTACTTGTTTACCATGCACATTTCAAGTGCACAGGACATCAAGTATGTATTTTCACCATTATTTTATCACTCTACCCTGCTTGGCACATTACATGTATTAATTTACATGGTCACCATACTTCACGAACTGGCTTTCAAAAAAAGTGTGGCCCTTCAAGAAGTTGGACAGCACTGAATTAGGTAACATTTTCTTTAGAAGCTTTGCTATTGCTCATCTAGAAAACCTACTGGTTTTAGGTTTAGTATTAGCAGTGTACACAATATGTTTGCATTATATTATATTCGAATCGCAGCATAAGCTGTACCAAAGAGCTGAGCCTCCAAAATATAATAGTACAGAATAACAAAATTCCAAAGTACAAGTACAAACTATTTCCCCCCCAACAACAAAATTCACAGATGTTCATGAAGAGATCTCATGTTTTTAAATAAGTGGATCACTGGACTTCATATGTGCTTTTACAGTGGAATGACTGCAATTCATAGGGATGCTTTCTAAAGAACACTCACCCAGTGCTGCCTTCAACCGAGACTGGGGCGAGCAGCTACTTGCCATGATGTTCGAATGGAATGCTATTCTGAGGTGGGGAAAAGACAGCTGCTTGTCACTGTCCCAACAACCCAGCAGAGTTTACGGTGCTTAAGATGTACATTTGCTTTGTGTTCTTCGCATACACCACAGAGCGCCAGCCAGAAGGAAGTGTGAAGCAGTGGCCAAGAAATGGAGGATTTCTGAATAGACTCCATTTTGTTTCTCACAGCTACATTAAAGTACATGGAATTTATCATCAAAGACCCTATAATTCATGGTAGCTCCATACCCCTAAATCCCAGTCTCCCATAGCATGCTCTGTAGGAAACAATACTTAGTTTGTCCTACAAGTCACCCTGAAAACTTCTACTCACTTTAAATTTGCCTTGCACTTCGTTACCTACAGAATACCATGTGTTCACTAGGGATGCTCAGTAAGCAGGTTAAGCGGTCAGGAGTCTGCAAACCTTAAGTTGCTGCAGAGCATTTAAATCTCCTCCACACTTTTTGTTTTCAGACAAAGGGGCATATTCAATTAGCATTACGCGCCGCTGCACGGGTCCCGATACCGCAAAATTGAGGATTTCCGTGCGCACCCCATAGGGTTGCGAGTGTAAATCCGCGATGTTGCTGTACCGTAATGACACTTTACGCGCTACTGCGCATATAATCGCGGGCACGAATCCTAACTGAATATGCCCCAAACAGCAATAAATATGGAAGTTGTCTGAACAAAATCAAAAAGGTGTAATAAATGACATTTATATATTTGCATCCATAGTGCTCACAGCAGAGTTGAAATATAGTATAGAAGGACAGCACCACATGTTTTTCCACGCAAGTCGCTGAATATATATATATATATATATATATATATATATATATATATATATATATATATATATATATATATATATATATATATATAATATGTTTAAATGGCCAATCCAATTAAATAGTTTTAGAGTCAATACAAACTGCCATTGACACAGGGGTGTGTTTAGTCCATTCTATCTTTTCTACGAACTAACTCTCTTCATCTAACTTCATTTTATTTTTTGTAAAAGAAAGAGCAGGCCTGACACCACAAGAAATGTTCAGGGGCATTTAGAGTGAGTGAAGTTGGTGAATACGACCTAAGAGAGGCAAGCTGTAAATGTCCAAAGAAAGCCATACAAGTTCCATTCATGTCTTTGCATTTTAGTGTCAGAGTGACCATACAAGAAATGCTTGTGCATTTCTTGAAGCATTGACCTGGACTCTAATCCATTCACACTTGCAGTTTGAAACATTGAAAAATGCATGAATAATTAAACAAAAAAAAAAAAAAAAAACATTTAAAAAAAGAAAGAAGCAGCTCTAATTAAAGGGTCAATGAAAATAAAACCACCATCTTGGGGAAATTAAACACAAGAGGTTTTATTGGTGTTTTATGGAGAGTCTACTTTAAATGGCAAATACACTTTACGTGCCCATGGCAGCTCTAGTAATACATGTATGTGTTTACAAATGCAAATATTCAGTGACTCTAAAATGCAAGCAGTGCTCACTGCATAATTAAGGGAAAACTAAAAAACTTAAAAACAGAGCAAATTTTAACTATAAAGCTTTTCTTTAACCCTTGGCAAAAAAAAGGACAGTATTGCGGAGATGAAGGAATCAGTCACACCCTGGCCAGTTAGCAAGCTTAGAAGCAAAAAGCGACTATTCCTCTATTCCCTGAGCCCCAGGATCCCAATACATACCTGTGAAGTTGACATGCGAGAGGTATCTTGTCTGCCAGTTAGGTCAGATGAAGAGACATTAACGGGAGCACCACGATGCAGTCTCATACTCACTTTGCGTTCACGTTCCATACCAGACACAGGTCGGGGGGATGTGTTTGCTATTAAAATTAACAACATGTTAGTACATTTACAAAGAAAGAAATAAGGAATCTGCACCACCAGTTACAAGAACTAGTGTACACCTACACCACAAACTACAGCAAATCAGGAACAGCACATCAGCTAGAACCACCATCACAGTTGTATAGGAGGGGACGAACACCAGCAAGACCAACCACAGTAACCTAATGAGCGCTCACACCAACTAGTACAAGAAGATTACACAGTATTCAAAAACCACTCTATACTCTCTTGTGCCCAGGGATTTACTGTTTAGTTCAAGACGATTACACGACCAGTTGGAACTACAAACAGACAATCCCATATACTACATGGCAAAAAACAGACCAACCAAACCTCCTGATCTCTGCTCACAGCCATTACAGTGCACTTATGGCCATTTAAAGACAAAAAACCCTAATGCAAGATATGTATTTATTGCTCAATCTGCTAGGATTTTAAAATGATTATTAACTTTCAGGCGTCTACTGGTGGAAAGAACCAGATTAAAAGATGAACAATAAATACGAGATCACTTGAAAGTTTTCTAACTGTGGCAGAAAGCTGGGTACCAGTGATGAAGGTTAAGTCTCCATGGATAAGTACTGTCTTATAGTCGGTCCTTAAACCTTCCACGTGTACTAGTGAAAATGTAGCAACATCTATAAAAAGTGCAGCGTGTGATCACATCTGGTCAGCCGCAATCAGTTTTGCACATGCACCAGTCTCGTGATTGGCGCATGTGCTGTGTAGCTCCCACAACAGGGAATTACGGTGGACTCCCTTGCCGATGACCACTTCAATAGCGGGAAGGACTAGTCCAATGTTTAATGCAATAGCGCACAAGTATGAACGAGCCCTTATGTCACAGGAAAGCTGATATTTCTAATCTTGTGGACACACAGAGCCCCTTTTAACAGATATTTACACATTAAAAAACATCTTTGGAAAGACCTAGGTTAAAATGACAAGCAATTACGCATAACAGTGATACATACCTGTGTGTGAGGTGGGTGTGAGAGGAGTGGGTGGCGTTACTTCCTGTGTGCCCCTTAGTCTACCTGAAGCAGTAGAGGGCAGACCCCGAGCTGCAGGATTTCGTGTATGTCTTAGCCGCTCTTCCCGCTCTCGTCTTTCGCGCTCTGCATCTTCAGCAGCTCGACTTGCACCCTAAGGGAAGAGGATGGGGGGATGAACACAAAACAAGATTTATAGCCACTGACAAGAATTGTGCGCACTTGGCCCAGTGATACATGGGAGGTACTTCTGCAAATGCAGTTTTATTACTCCTTCTGAAGGTTAAGTGGTTGAGCAGAAAGAGGGTAAATGGTCCTTAAAAAGAGTTGCATAGTTTTAAATGGCAAGTAAAAGCGATGGATTTATTGTTCTTTTTTTGAAAACCGAAATGCAATTTATTAAGCTCCACTTTTATACTTTTCACTCCTTAGTGTTTTATTAGTCAGTGACCTTTCATCATCTTACAAGGGGGGAACGGACAAATTATAAACAAATAAAACAAGACAAAACAAAAAAGCAGCTAGAAAATGTTGAGCTGATCAAACACTTTGCGGCGTTGGTATCAGTGTCCAATTTGGTCACTCGGTTAAATGGCCATACTAGAAGACATATGGCCAGCTTCACAGGGGCCTGTTAGCGTGATCACACAAATACGTAAATAGTGGGTATCTTCCAATCACATTTGCCAACATGACCAATATTGAGCGCATTGATTGTGATTTGATTTTTATTAGGGCATGGGAAAACTTTGGTAATATATACATTAATAGCTGGCTAATTACCAGATATTCCAGCATGTGGCTACCATTAATATTTTCAAATAACTGGAATAAAATTTGAGAATGAACAATGCAATCAGAAAATGTTAGTTAAGGAGGGCAGGTGAAACGTCATTGCACAGCAAATCCACTAAGGCAGCGGTTCCCAAAGTGTGCGCCTCGGCGCTGTCACAGGGGTGCCGTGGCCAGGAAAAACAAAACCAAAAACTTACCAATTCAGCGACCCAACATCCTCCTCACTAAATGTCGGGCGTGACGTCATCACGACCCCGACATTCAGTGAAGTGGCAGGAGAGAGGAGGATGCAGGGTCCTGGGTGCTGCCAGATTGGTAAAAAGACAGAAGAAAAGACAGAAGGAAAGAAGAAAGAAGGCCAAGTATGGTAAGTAAAGAAACGGAGGGGAAATAGTAAAAAGAAACAGCGAAGGAGGGCACAGAGTGTGCGGATGAAGGGACACTGATGATTTTTGTACATGTTTTATTTAGTTTGATCTTATTCCTCCGAATATTAGCTGTAAATTATTCTTGGACAGAAATAGAATTGAAAAAAATAAAAAACAAAATATGAAAATATTCTTTTCCCTTGGATTTATGTGTATTATTTTTGAAGACAACTTACTAAGTATTTCTGTCCTGACCTAAATACTTTGTATGGTATTTTGACCCAGTTACTTATAAAAAGGGTCTGCTCTGTAATTATTTTGGAGGGGTGCCTTGAAAAAATTATGGAGACTAAGGGTGCCACGAACTGAAAAAAATTGGAAACCACTGAACTAAGGGGTATCCAGTACACCAGGGCTTGACAAGTATTTTAAGGTCTAGGAGAGAAAAAAATATCGCAATTAAATAACAGAACCACCACAAAGTGACAGCTCACCACCCTTTACCTTCAATTCACTAAAACGGTCTCTAACCTCTTCTGTCTATACAGGTCACTGCTCTATCCCCACCATAGATCCAGTCTCTATGCTTGTCCTTTCACCCCCCCCTCCTCAGCATCAACCACTCAATCCACTTGATCCCATTGCCCCACTTATAATCTCATCATCATATTAACTCAGAATAATTAACCACCCCTCCGTGTCATCATTAACCTCATCCTTTACAATAACCCCCTCTCCTCATCACTGTACCTCTGAATTTACCCAGATGGAAATTGATTATTTACCAGTTGCTGCGTCAGATGAATTGATCTGCAATTTAAATTTGCTGCTCTAGAAGCTGGTTAAAGTGCATGGCATTTTGGGGCGTCAATTATATGCCAGTGTAGGCCGGCAGAGCTTAAAGCTCAGTAGAGAGCTATTGGCTACATCATACACCAAGGGGTATATTTAATAAACTGCGGGTTTGGAAAAGTGGAGATGTTGCCTATAGCAACCAATCAGATTCTAGCTGTTATTTTGTAGAATGTACTAAATAAATGATAGCTAGAATCTGATCGGTTGCTATAGGCAACACCTCCACTTTTTTAAACCCGCAGTTTACTAAATATAATCACAGGCCTCCTTAGGGTGCAGCATGACACAGCAGTGCTCAAAGAGGGACAAATGTCCAGATTTTACACTGGGCCCTCAGAGGAACCTGGTGTTTATTTGTGCTGTATACACAGGCGGAGGAATAGAAAAGTCACTGTGATCAGTAGGAAAGGGACTCCATAATCTGTGAGACTTTGCTTTGGCAAAAACACAAAAAAAAACCTCAACTCAAATACAAGCCATTTGTTGTGCTTGTCTGTAAATAAATACTGAAGCAATGTCACTTAATGACAGCCATAATGAAGATATAGCCCCAAACTAAAACTTAACAAAAAGTAGACACCAACTGACTGATATGTTCTGCATATGCTGAAATCACTAACGTTTGTTGACACCCCCCATATCCCAGCAAGTAAAGAGCATTTTACTCACAAATTTCAACATGTTCCAGTCAAACACATAGTCATAGGAGAAGCCTTGACGGTGGAACAGATTCCTGAATAATTGCCTTAAGTAAGAGTAGTCTGGCTTATCATCGAAACGTAGAGACCGACAGAAATTTAGGTAGGTGGCAAACTCCGCTAAAAACACAGGAAAAATAAATAAATACATTTAACAAATATTCCCTCAAGAGAATTGTGCCGATGTTACCAGTTTATAGGCAGAGGTGGTAAATATCAATCCCTATATCAAGAAACACCAACACAATGCAGAGTGTCTATCCATATGGAATGTTCTAGAAAGACAGCCTAATCTTATACACCGGTAAAAGGGGTTACTTTTATCTACAGGGTAACAATGAAATTTGCATGTGCAACTCTTCCAAAACAGGGCATATAACCCCACTTACTTGGAAAGCTACAGTTAACTCATGATCTTCATAATGATATAATAAAAGTTGCTTAAATGTCACTTAAATGGGTAAAGACAATGACAATTTCTAAATCAATGCCATGCGAGCTGTAAAAGCACATACTTTGGAAAAACTATTGTGCATGTTAGTGTAAACCAGTGTGTTTGCTGCGCTCTGTTAGCTGTGGCAGTTCATGTTGACCACTTTACAAAAAGATGCCAAGGTGGCCAAGATGGGTCAGAGTAGGAGGACGAATAAGAAGCTGCAAGTTTTGTGCTTACAGCTTCATATTGGTCAGTGTGACTTTCACTCCTCTCTGCAGTGACACAGACGGAGAAATGAATGATGGAATCCTAGGAAAAATGAATGCATGGAGAAGCTCCAGGGGAGCAATGCACCCTACTTGGTAATGAAGCTTTTTAAAAGCAGTCACCATTTTTAGGATGGCAACTGTCCAATACTGCCACACAACCCAAGCAAAAGGATTAGTGCCCACACATGTGGGTGTAAAAGTTGAATGAGAAACAAAAATTTGGATTCCTTCCACCTTCACTGATCCTTTTAGTACAGCCATCAAATTGCTTTTTACAATATGTTAGATTTTGATTTATTGGGGCCAATTCAATTTGGTCACGTTATTCTAGGAATACCGCGGCACCAATAGCATTACTGTTAATACGGTAATTTTAACCCGGATTTTTGCTTGCAGGTGAGGGCTGCGGGGAAAAATCCCCAATTTTTTTTTTTTTTTTTACAGTCACCGTAGAAACGGTAATACTGCGCACCGTCACCGTAGAAACGGTAATACTGCGCACCGCCACCGTAGAAACGGTAATACTGCGCACCGTCACCGTAGAAACGGTAATACTGCGCACCGCCACCGTAGAAACGGTAATACTGCGCACCGCCACCGTAGAAACGGTAATACTGCGCAGGCTGCGTTATTGCCGAATTGAATTGGCCCCATTGTGTGGCCAGATTTAGAATTACCTGCATTACCTTTTCAATTAGGAAATGCTTTCAAAATGACTGAAATCTTCTGCAAAGCACAGTAAACCTACTAAATATTGGTTTGGGGCTGCAGTTAAAAATGGAGTGCTGTTTTTTTTATGCAGTTTGGAGAAAAAATAATATTCACACTATTCTGCAACCTGCTAATGAAGTTTCAAGTGTGCAATTGGCCTTCTTGTGAGAACTAAAAATCACAGGGGAATTTTTTTAATATACTCCTTCCAGAACAATGTCAAATTGGTATGTATTTCAGCCCAGTAACTTACAAGGATAACTTTTACATAGAACCTCTATGGGCGTTGACATTTTTTTCTCACTGATGCGTTCATATTTTTGCCTCTTCGTTGCAGCTTTTAGTCCTTGCCATGGAAGCGAACCCAGATTGAAATACATCAGTACATACCCCAGGGACTCCAGATCATCTCTGCGAGATTGTTCTAGAGGAGAGAAAGCAAAATAAGATGGTAACCCTGGTTTAGGAACAAAATGTAAGAATGAAATTTCAATGGCTGTCTGCATAGTCTTTTTTTTGTTGTTAAATAAAACATACAGTCAAGTCCATAAATATTGGGACATCAACACAATTCTCATATTTTGGGCTCTATACACCACCACAATGAATTTAAAATGAAACAAACAAGATGTGCTTTAACTGCAGACTTTCAGCTTTAAGTTAAGGGAATTTACATCCAAATCAGATGAACAGTGTAGGAATTACAATGTTTTCTATATGTGCCTCACACTTTTTAAGGGACCAAAAGTAATGGGACAAACTAAACATTCCTACATCAAACTTTCACTTTTCAATACTTTGTTGCAAATCCTTTACAGTCAATTACAGCCTGAAGTCTGGAACGCATAGACATCACCAGAGGCTGGGTTTCATCCCTGGTGATGCTCTGCCAGGCCTCTACTGCAAATCTGCTTGTTCTTGGGGCATTTTCCCTTCAGTTTTATCTTCATCAAGTGAAATGCATGCTCAATCGGATTCAGGTCAGGCGATTGACTTGGCCATTGCATAACATTCCACTTGTTAGCCATAAAAAATTCTGGTGCATACTGAAGTTTCTATAATTTGCAATGGATAGTGGCCTTTGCAAGTTTATTCATCTCTGCCACTAAACAAAGATATATGGAAAAATATCCACAATCAAATGAGCTTGGTGTAAGACTTCTTTTATGTGGATCTCTATTTTAAACTTTACTAAGCTGGAGGGTCTGTTGGAAGGAAAAAAAATGTCTAGTGTCCATTTAGTATCTATACAAGACAGCTCCAATGAAAACATTCAGTCCAAACTTCAGATATTAAAGCAGCAATCATGAGAGCAGCAACAAACAGAATCAGTTACAATAGTTTAATTCATTACAGGGAACTCTACAATAAGATCAAAGTCATATTGTTTAAAGCTATACAAATAAATATGTACAATCACAGGCCACTTTATTAGATACACCTTTCTAGTACTGTGTAGGATCCTCCTTCATCCACAGAACAGCCTGAATTCAACAAGATGCTGGAAATGTCCCTTAGAGATTCTGGTCCACGTTGACATGATAGCATCACACAGTTGCTGCAGATATGTTGGCTGCACATTCATAGATCTGGTGACTGTGGAGGCCATTGGAGCACACAACTCATTGTCTTGTTTATGGAATTAGCTTGAGAGGACACATGCTTTGTGACATTGTGCAATACCCTGCTGAACGTAACCATTAGAAGATGTGTAGGTCTACAAAGAAAACATTCCCCACACCATTATACCACCAGCCTGCACAGCGGACACAAGGATAGATGGGATCTATGGATTTATGTTGTTTACAGATTCATTAGACAAGATGTATTTATCTTGGCCTCAATTTCCTGTTCTTAGCTGAGACAGGAGAGGGAACTCTGTATGGTCTGCTGTCGCCCATCCACTTCAAGGTATGGTGTTCTGTACCTTCAGTGATGGTCTTCTGCATACTACTGTTGTAACGGATGGTTATTTAAGTTACTGTCACCTTCAACTAGTTTGCCCATGCTTTACTGACCTCTCAACAGTGGTTTCGCCCACAGAATTGATGCTCAATATGTTTTTTTACTTTGTATACCACTCCAAAAATTCTACAGTTGAGTGTGAAAGTAGCCAAGAGGTAAGAGTCCGAGATACTCAAACCACTCCATCTAGAACCAACAAGCTTTCCATGGTCAGGCACTTAGATCACATTTCTTCCCCATTCTGGTATTTGGTCTAAACAGCAAATGAACCTCTTGCCCATATCTGCATGATTTAATGCATTGAGTTGCTGCCACGTGATTGGTTGATTTGATATCTGCATTAACAAGCTGTACCTAACAAAGTGGCCACTGAATTTATATTGGATGCTCCTTGGGAGACCAGTTCACACACTTACCTATTCCAAGGTGAGTGTTTATGGATGCGTATCGGGCAGTTCCGGTTAAGTTCTTGTTTTCACGGTACGGAATATGCTGGTGTGTTCGAGCATCTCGATATTTCTTTGCAAGACCAAAATCAATTATGTAGACCAGGTTTCCTTTCTTACCGAGTCCCATCAGAAAATTATCAGGTTTAACATCGCGATGGATGAAGTTTTTGGAATGAATGTATTCAATGCGACTAATCTGTAAAATAAACAAGAAAATGACCGCAAGTTAAAGAAATCATTCTCAATTGTCCTAAAACTACAGGTTATTTTAATACTAGTCCAACTCTACCAGTTAAGTTGGTGGCATTGGGTGCAGTAGTCGATGTTCCATTAATCCTATTAGCAAAGAAATGTGTGCTCATGAGTGTAAGCGACAAAGACTTTAGTTTAGCTTTGCGTCTCATGGAAGTGAATAATTTTTACATTAAATATTCTGCTAAGTGTCAGTAATAAAGATAAAGGCTCTATCATCAATAGGTCTCTTTCTACTCTTGGGAATGTTGCCTTGAATTCACAGGTTTAATAATTTATTGATTTGTATTGCACCACCTGTACTATCAATTGTACATTTCTTTTGTGACAGGTACAGGACTCCTGCATTTATTATGCTTTGTAGGAGTCATCCCCTCCATATCTGGGTTGTCTGTACTAGATTGCATTTGTAATGTAACCTCTAAATTATTCAAAACCATCCAAGGCAGCAATTTCCAAAAACAGAAATATGGGTTAAGTGTCCTCTGCTGCTAGACCTGCACAGTATCTTTATTCCTCATCTTTCTCTGTGTGAACTAGCCCATAAGGACATTCGCCATATTTCAGATGCCTGAGTACATGAGTTGTCTGTCGCAAGATGTCTGACCAGATCCTGGGGAAGTTGAAACGGTAAGCTTTGGCATGACCGGGATACGAGTCTAAGATTCAAAGGCTAGAGAATTCCTTTTATTTACCATTTCTCAATAGCAGACTGTTACTTTCTCATTAATAACAAAAGATAAACCAACGTGAAGCAAAAAACACCCTACTCTTTCCAAAAGAAGGTCATTTAAGCTAAGTGCAGCTAATCAAGTGCATTTCATTATATGACCACCAGGAAGTGCAATGCCAAGGAGAAGAGACATCTGCAGTTATCTCAGAGAAACTATTGTCAATGTTCATCAATCTGTAAAGAATTAAAAAGACAATATCCTTTAAAAACCACAGTGAAGTTCATCATTCTGCAATGACAAAGATTTACAAATTGAGAACACTGAACACAATCTTACTAAGAATGAGCTCTATATCCAGAGAACTACAGGCCTCTGTCAATACAGTAACGGTTAACATTTATGACCATCAGAAAAAAAAACGAAAACAAAAAACCTGTATAAGTATGTCTTTCATGAAAAGGTAGTCAGGAAAAAGCTTTTAAAACTCCTCCCTCCAAACCAAAATACAAAACAAAAAACAATAGCAGTATGGCTTAACAGTGCAGAGTTGCATCTGAATGAAAAAAGACTTTAAGAACAATTTCCTCTCTACAGAAACCATCAAAGTGTGGTTCGCTGGTCTAAATTTACATCACCACGTTTGCCAAAAAGCACAAGAACCTTGTACAGTACCAACTGTGAAGCATGTGATGGAGTGGTCTAGGACCTGCAATTATTGAGTCCACTATGAACTGTTTTTAGAGTAGTCTATAGGAAAATGTGAGTCAAATGAAGTTTGTCCAGACATTGGCTCATTCAATAGGACAATGATCATAAGTACACAGGCAAATCTACAACTTAATGGCTTAAGAAGTGTGTCAAGATTTTTAGAATGGCGAAGTCCAGACCTTTAAGCCCATTGAAATGCTTTCGCTGGACCTTAAGAGAGCTGTGCAGAAATGAATTCCCTAAAACAGCAATGAACTGAAACAGTGTTACGATGAGTGGGCCAACATGTCTCCAATGCAATGTAAGAATGACAGACTACAAGTTATTGCTGTGAGAAGTGGTTCTACAAGCTACTGAATAATAAGGTGTACTTCCTTTTTCACATGGCTTCTTTTTTGTTGAATAAAGATTGACAAAGTAAAATCTGTTTGAGATTATTTGTTTTAGGAGATTAGAATTATTATCTTTTAGATTACAATGAGGATTAGATGATTCTTGAGGTCACAATATGTAAACAAATCTTGAGAGGGCGTACTTTATTTTTCACATCACTGGGTAAGCATTAAAAAAATGAAACTCGCAAGACGGGTATGGGTTTGCTAAAGTATAATGCAAACATGTTTTGATTTTTTAGGTACCTTTAGTTTAGAAAAATTAGGAGGTCTCCGAGAAGCATTAAACAAGAACTTTGGAGTGAGCAATTAAAAGCAAATCCCGAGTGGCTTAAGGAAGTCAGGTAGAGTCTAGGGCAGGGGTAGGCAACCTGCGGCTCGCCAGGTGTGGTGAAACTACAAGTCCCAGCATGCTTTGCCAGTAGATAACCAGCACATAGGTGGCAAGGCATGCTGGGATTTGTAGTTTCACAACACCTGGAGAGCCGCAGGTTGCCTACCCCTGGTCTAGGGGGTAAATCTAGCAAACTACGGGTTTGATATATTTACCCCCCCAGCAACCAACAAGATTATAGCTGTCATTTTGTAGAACATACTAAATAACTAGAATCTGATTGGTTGCTGTAGGCAACTCCACTTTTTCAAATCTGCAGCTTGATAAATTTACCCCAGACACTAAAAAGGAGGGGGTGCGGGACTTAAAAGAAAAAATAAAACATAAAATAAAAAGCCATTAGTCTCTTACAATTCCTACAACCTAAAAGGGACACAATCAATCACCAAACCCACCTCCTGACTGTTAGGACTAAGGAGGAAGTTTGTCAGGTAGATGTTGGAAGAGCAGTATGACAAGTCTCATATAGTGCTGGCCACAACTTTTACACAACAAAAATAAGTGCAAGCTTCATCTCGGACTTCACCAACCACACAATAGCCACAAATACTTATTATACCGTTCAAACAGTCTCCAACTTGGGACCAGAATCCACCTCTGTTCACCTCCCTGCATTTATGAATATGGGGTGTTCTCTAACTAGGTGGTAATAAGACTCAACCAGTTGATGACACACACACAAAATTGTATATATTAGAGGTAGGAGCTTTAATCAGAGCTTGATAACTCTGTAGAGAAGCAGGTCAGCAAGAAGCTCAATGACCTTATCGCAAGACCCAAGTGGCTAAAAGTGAAAACACAAAAATAGCACAGTGGTGCAGCAATTTTAAGCCCTCGTAAAAAGAGTAAGGGCCACTCTATTCCAAAGCCTTAGAGTTATAAGAACCCTTTTGCCCTGGATTCCACAGAAACTTAACCCAAAGGCACAAAATGTTCTGTCCCCAAAGGAGGGGACATCAGCAGTTTCATAGCGGTGGGAACCTCATTGTCAACTCCCAGATCTTTGGGTATCAGAGCCAATAAGAGCTCCCACACCCTGTCACTTATAAAAGACCATATAAACTGCAGTGAAAAAAGGAGAAAAGTGCAGTGATTAAAATGTCATAACCTTCAGGGTAGCAATTTGAGAATGGTTCTGTCTTGTCACAAGGCCCAGCGGCCAAAGGAGCAAACAAAAATATGGGATTAACGTTTTACCTGCCTTACACTGTCATAGTAAGGGTGACCAGTCCCCATGATTGTCCAGCACCCCTGGGCTGCTACTCTGGGAGAACCTACACTTAGGGCTAGATTTACTAAGCGGCGGGTTTGAAAAAGTGGGGATGTTGCCTATAGCAACCAATCAGATTCTAGCTTTCATTTATTTAGTACCTTCTACAAAATGACAGCTAGAATCTGATTGGTTGCTATAGGCAACATCCCCGCTTTTTTAAACCCGCCGCTTAGTAAATCTAGCCCTTAGTCTTTCTTGCTGCCAGGAAGGCTGAGAAAACTTTAAAGATAATTATCGATCCATCTAAAGCCTTGCGGATGGTTCCACAAAACCCTTTATAACCTCAAGCAGACAAGACTATTGGATTGGCGATATACTACTTATTGACTGAGGGAGTTATGGTTCCTGTGTGTACCTATAATTCACTTACCCTTTTATTTAAAAAGTCAGATAAGGACACAAAGAGGTTTGGTCCAGGACCTTCGAGTGATCAATAATAGCAACAATTGTTTTCAGCATTTCCCCAGTATATTTAGTATGCCTGTCCAGCCTGATAGTCCGTTCCTCTAAGCATTCACATGCAAGGATCATCAATACACCTGGACTGGACTTCAGGCCTTTCACAATAAGCATGTAGGTCTATTGGGAAAGTCCAGCCCCCTTTTCTTTAACACCTGGATCCCTTGCCTTTCCCAAAGGATATCTCAATGTCATACACAGTTTTTTCGCTTCATCCTCTGCATACCTTCTTATAAACCTTGCTCTAAAAGGTCATTAAGCTTTTAAGGAAAGCTGCAATTATATATTTCTAGGGCTCATACCCGAAATTATACAGGAGTATATACATCCTTCCCAAGACAGACTTCAGGCTAACCTCAAACCCTCTAGGCCAACCACAAAGTTTCACATGTGGTCTTAATTGGGTAGAGCAGACTATGGTCACCAGTGGATATTGGGCTATAATGTAACCATAACAAAATGTAACTCCCGTACTTGCCTTGGGATGAGGGGACTGAAAAAGAATTTTGTACCCTTAAAAGAGTAACTTTCCAGTACTCCAGCATTAGAAATACTACATTTGTCATGAAAAGGATCATTTAGTATTAGGAAGAACATGGAGATAAACACTATCCTATAGCTTTCTACAGCACATGCTTTATACTCCACGCCCTTGGATTAAAGCTATAAGAGCGGCCACTATGTTGGTAGAAGTCTTTGGAAAATATTGTGTTTACACTAACTCACTAACTGTGCCTGTACACAACCTTTTTTTCACCTTCAAAATTAAAATGCAACACTTTTCAGCTGCAAGGGGCTTACCAAGTATGAGCATTTCACTCCTGTTCATCTCATGTTTATCTCTTCAAATGCTCCCTGCTTAAGCTGGGTACACACTACAGAGTTTTCATCCAATAATCGGCTAAATCAGCCGACATACGACCTCTCGTTCAAAAGTCGGGTCAGTGTGTGCAGTGACACGATGGTCGAAAGTCTGCCCAAATGGACGATTGTCGCCTCATTTGGTTGGTCGTACCGTTTAATATTTTCGTTCCAATCTCGTTTCCGTTGTGTAGTGTGTATAAACTTCCGACCGATCCACAACAGTGAGTATGAAATTACAGTCATTGCCCACGACAACTTGGCTGTAAAAAGTCGCTAAAGGGACATCCGCTCTTCCCTTTATCGTCTTAAACAAGGCTAGTGTGTATGCAGTCCATGGAGTGAGCGATCGGAACATCGATCGCATGTAAAATCGCTAGGCATAAAAAGCTGGTCGACATTTCTGTAGTGTGTACCCAGCTTAAATCCTACCTCATTATTGGCATCTCTGAACAAGCATGTATAATGTGATTACTTTCGAGTCCTTTTTTTATTTTATTTTTTTGCAAACAATAGAACTTAAAAGACAGGTATGTCTTTTGGTTTTGTTCATGACTATGGACAACTCCAGAAACAACGGAACTACTTTACATCTGGAAACATACAATTCAAAAATACCAATTACTAGATCTAGCACGTTAGCCTCTGAGACAACAAATTCAGATCTCATGCCTTTCTTACCAAACGTCTCATGAAGAAATGCTTTGGCAGATGATCCTGCCCTTTCTGGGGTTTGCAATTCAGCCTAATACTCCTCTTTAGAGGCTCTTGTTATACTCAAACATTTTTAATATATAATTTTGTACTTTCATCGCTGCAAATTTCAAATAGACTTTTGATCATCCCTAAATACAGCAGCTGAAACTCTGAATCAAAATAATTCTTGGAAATATAATTGCACAGCTTTTCATAATTTTATCTATCAGTTCTCAGTGACTTCCGATCTCAGTGGCTTCCTGCTGTTATACAGTGTAACACAAAATCCTAACTTCTACCAATACGAAGTCAGAAACATAGTACCTAAAGAAACAGGCTCCCATGCTTTAAATTGCACTTCTGCTGTACGCCAGATTTTTGTCACAATCCTCCTGTTCCTGAGTAGCCAAAGGCTTAAGGGGACATGAATGGACAACAGAGTAGAGTGTCAGCAGCCTACGCTCTTGTCAATTTGGGAACTTTCCTGGCATCAATGCCAAGTGATTTAAAGGTACTGTAATGTTATAACATTTTCTTGGTAAACAATGTCCTTCTGAGCAGATGATGGTACATTCACAAACAGCACAAGTGTGCCTATATAAATCTTATACTGCGAGAAGTGGCCCAATTTCACGATTACCGTAAACATCATGCATGCTTTCTGGATGAGCCTTAACTGCTGCCTTACTGGATTGCTTTCTGGTAGTCACCCAATCCACACATTATCTGTTTGCATGCACTCAATAAGCAGGCCCCTCCCACTTGTGTCATCACTTATTACAAAAGGCTATTCTTCTGCCAAGAAGCAAATGAGCCTCAAACAGGTGGCATGGCATATTCATAGTCATGTAATCTTTCTGATGATTAGGCGATCCTAATGGCAGCTATCAAAGTATGTGCAATGGAAAAGCCTGAAATTGTAGTATATCAGCATGTAGTACCCATATGATTGCCTCCTAAAGCTAGGTACACGCTACACAGTTTTCGTCCAATAATCGGCTCAATCAGCCGACATACGAACGCTCGTTCAAAAGTCGGTTCAGTGTGTGTAGTGACACGATGGTCGAAATTCTGCCCAAATGGACGACTGTCGCCTCATTTGGTTGGTCGTACCGTTTAATATTTTCGTTCCAATCTCGTTTCCTCTGTGTAGTGTGTATAAACTTCCGACCGATCCACAACAGTGAGTACGAAATTACAGTCATTGCTCACGATAACATGGCTGTAAAAAGTCGCTAACGGGACAGCTGCTCTTCCCTTTATCGTCTAAAACAAGGCTAGTGTGTATGCAGTCCATGGACCGAGCGATCAGACCATTGATCGCATGTAAAAATCGATCGGCATAAAAAGTTGGTGGAAAATTCTGTAGTGTGTACCCAGCTTAAGTGGGTTGCCTTAAGAAATATATAAACTGAACTTAACTAAATATGACATTACTAGAAAACAGGACACGCTTCTACTCACTTTAGTTAAAGTTTAGCTATGTTAAAGTAAACTCTGCAAACTTCCTTTTAAACAAAAGCAGAAGCAAAATGCAAGCATCCGACCCTTCCTTAAGGCCATAAACTAAGCCATCACAATCATGTTCAAACACAGCTGTCTCTAAACTCGGCAGACATTCTGCTTTCTTGAGTGCAGTTTGTGTAAGAAATTTTTATCTATTTCAATAAATTAACATGCTGGAGTCTTTCTACAGAACCAGTTGTTGCTTAGGCTAGGTACACACTTAAGAATTTTCCGACCGATGCGTTATCTATAATGACTTTCCCTTCGACCGAATGTCCGATCGCTCGGATGATTAATGCGTATACACTAGTTACGCTTTAGACGATTAACGAAAGACCGATCGTTCGGAAAGTGACTTTTCCCCGCTATATTGTTGTGAGCAAAGATTAGAAATTTGTGCACACTGAAACGACTTATGAGGTTCATGTAACGATATCCCCAAGAAATTTTAATAAAGGGCAGAGCATGTTCAATAGTAACCACCTTAAAACCTCATTATAATATATCTAAAAATATCGAAGGAAACACGTTTTTTGCATGCATTCGCTAGTACGTGTACATTGTACGTTCATTCTCAACCGCACACACAAAAAATATTTTTACTAATATGGATACTTTTGAGGTAAACAAGCAAATGCTCTTTTTCTGCTCACTGTGGCAAGAATACTGCAAGAACAGACCCGAAGGGAAAGAAGGAGAAAATAGATCTTGTTGGACCAAAGAGTGGTTAAAGAGGAGAGACTTATTCTCTCATACACACTACACGGACAAAGGTTTACAATTAAACTGGCCGACATATGCTATACACATTAATGCAAGAGAACACCAGCTATTGCTTTAACGCTAGAAGCACCCAATTACATGACTGAGGTGCAGACATCACACCACATGGTACTGGTACAGGCATTGGAAATTAACATACATACGCCCTCAAAGGAGTAGTTCCTCGAGCTGCTATCGGCACCTGGTCGTTGATTGATCAGAAAATTATACCCACTGTGTGTTAGGTGGATTGGTCGGAAAATAATAAACAATACGACCAACAAAATCAACACAACTTTCAACCATCGTGTCACTATACGCACTAACCCGACTTCTGACCGAACGGTCGTATGTCGGCTGATTTTATTGGACGAAAACGCTCCAGCGTGTACCTAGCTTTATTCATCTTCCAAAATTTTAATTTCCTGTTACAGCACAGTGGAGGAAGCCATTTTGTGGGCTGAACCAATGTCCAGAATTCAGTCTATCAATTCACTGGCCATCATTCCCTCATCCCATAGCATTTTGCTTTTGTAACATTTTTCTTTAATGTGCACCTGAACATGTTGAAAATAAGGCTCTGGAAACCAGTCTCCTGTATCACATAATTTAAAATCTACAGGGTTAAGCATGCAGATATAAAGAGTGAACTTCAATAAGACACCAGAAATAAACGTATTATCAGGTGAAACCAAATCTACAAAATGTAAGATCTATACTTAAAAATGACAACTAAACTATCTGCTATTAAAGCACTTTTCAGCTAAAGCCCAAAATTGCACTAAAAATAGGATGAATGGACTTGTTCCCCACCACTGCGTTCTAAAAGGTAACACTGGGCTCGATTCATTAAGGAAAGTTCAGCAAAAAATTGAAAGTTTTCTGGACAAAACCCATGTTGCAATGCAAGAGGTGCAAATACATGTAAAATTTCTCACTCATCGACAGAGGTTCATTTATTTGACGTTCTATTTGCATTTGCTAGATATTGCCACCAGGGTTACCCCGAGGCTGGTGGGATTACCAACAGGAAGTCTGATTTGTATAAGACATCTATTGCCACAAATTACAAGCTTACCTGAAATATTTTACATCCGGATTATCTTCTGAAACTTTCACATTCAGGTTTGTAAATATTAGCAGCCATGTTTGCCAACTTGTACATTAGCCCTTTAAACTCTTAGGGGGTATTCAATTGTTTCTTTTAACGCGCTAAAACAAAAAAAAAAACGAGCGCTCGAAAAAAACTTCATATTATACGGTAATTTTGCGTGCGTAAACAGTTAATACGGTACTTACTCGCTGCCAGCGGGCTGAATTTCAGCTCGCTGCAAGATGAAATTTAGCGAGTAATTACCGTATTAACGGTAATATTTTAGAGCGCTCGTTTTTTTTTGTTTAAGCGCGTTAAAAGAAACAATTGAATACCCCCCTATGTGGCATCTATGACTTTTTTACACTTGAAAAAGTTAAAACCCAAACCATTCCTATTTTATTCAATTTGACAGAAGTCACAACAGCCTCAATTAACAAAAATGTAAATTAAGAAATGCTACTGCTAAAGTGGAATCTACTGTACCATCATCATCCCCATTTATTTATATAGCGCCACTGATTCCTCAGCGCTGTACAGAGAACTCACTCACATCAGTCCCTACCCCATTGGAGCTTACAGTCTAATTCCCTAACATACACACAGAGAGAAAGAGAGAGACTAGGGTCAATTTTGATAGCAGCCAATTAACCTACTAGTATGTTTTTTGGAGTGTGGGAGGACACCGGAGCACCCGGAGGAAACCCACGCAAACACGGGGAGAACATACAAACTCCACACAGATAAGGCCATGGTTGGGAATTGAACTCATGACCACAGCGCTGTGAGGTAGAAGTGCTAACCACTTAGCCACCGTGCTGTACCAGAGAATAAGGCTGCATATGTGAACGGTTTTGAGAATAATATTAAAGGAAAAAACACCTTGAAAACTGTAAAATGTAATTTAAGCTTTGGTTCCTCTTTGTGGTATATTTTTGACATACTCAAATTCAACTAGCTTATACAATGGAGCATTACTTTGCCCAATCGCTCTTACCATCTGGTCGGCAAGTAGCAGCACAGTTTTCAAGCTAAATTTTCTGGAGCAAAAGTTAAAGAGATCTTCAAGACTTGGTCCCAGCAATTCCATGACCATGACGTTGTAATCGCCTTCTGCACCACACCACTTTATAGTTGGGATTCCCACTAGAAAGCAAACAAGGTAATGAATAACACAGGTCACTTATTGTTAATGTGCATCTTCGCCTCCACTCTTTTTGAGCAGGTTATTTTGAGGGCTGAAGCACAATTTAGCCTATCTATTCACTAGGATATTAGTGACATCAGTTACAAAGTTCATGATATCTGACTGATGTCACTATATCCTAGTGAAGTGATAGGCTGCAGTCTCATCACACACATTCAACGGGTCTACTTTAACACTCACCTCCTCCTTGCATCATTTTATAGATCTTGCTCTCGATATGGAGCTGGGGATGTTTTGTTTTCACACATTCCAGTTTGATGGCAACTTCCTCAGCTGCTGCAATGTCAGTGCCTACAATATATAAATAAATGGCATTTGCAGCCGAGCAGGATATGATCATACAGGCAATAGGCTGGGATCTGACTAAATTAGACAAAACCAGTCAATTAAGTCATGTGTCATTTCTATGGTATAAACTCCATAGAAGCCTATAAAAATATCACCTATTATAAGAATGAATCATTACTATTTCCCAGATTTCATTAGTGTCCACGACTGTAGCCAAGTTACAAACTGAACAATACAAGAAGGTGTAGCCGATGGGGAAGTGCAAAGTCAACAAAACTATTTCGCATCTTTCAGTATCTATACTTTACTACTTCAGGATTTGCAAAGCCCACCCCTAAATAAAAATATTACCAGGCATACAACCTGGTCAATACTCAACAAAGCCTACACAGCTATAATCTGCAAATCCATATATATATATATGGGGTGGACCTGTAAAACAGAGTATTTATTTACACTGTAAAATATATAATTTCTTGAATACAGACAAACCATTTTCATTATACAGATCACTCGAGCATATTAAATAACACCTTTACCAAATGAAATAAAAAACAAAGGGTCTGATCCACTAATGGACTTAAATCAATGGCCTTGTTTGCACTTTAGATACCAAATAAGGCACGAAGCATTGTACATACACATTTTGTTACCTCCAAAATTAGATAATGCATCTACCAAAGAAAAAAAAGAAAAAATAATCCCATCACATTGTCTGATCTCACTGCAAATATTATACAAATGCACCCTTAATGCCCGATACACACTGTGTTCTGTTACTTCCTCAATGTAACCAATGATATTTAGGGCCTAATCTAATATTACATAAAATAACAACATGACCACCCTTAATATACATGAAACAGTACTACCAAAAGATATACCCTCTGTTTAAACATTAGTTATGGTGATACAAAATACAAATCTCTCCCCAAATATCAGTTGAACCAAAATTATATTTCTTGCAGAAGGCTTATTTAAATGTCAGGAGGATCTAGGATACTACTCTTCCCCATATATCAAGCAGTGCATCTGTTGATTAGCCACAAAATATACAGTGAGTTACTTTACTGTTAGCCATCCCAAAAACAACAATGGGGGTCCCATATACCCTACAAAAACATTACAATGAGAAGAAGGGGAGGGGTGCATACCCCTCCCCCACCAGCATCCTGAGTCTGGGCCTTAAAAACCCAATAAAACCCCACCACCAATATCACACATAATATAGGACATGATGAGACCTCTATTTCACGCCCCAGACCCACCAGGTCACAAGGGAGCCCCCTCAACACTCCTAAAGGGCCCCTCTTATGTCTTCATCCACCATCTTGTTTCTCACCCAAATAAATGTCTCCGAAAGAGCCACTGCCGATCTTCCGGCCCAGCCGGTACCTGTTCCCGACTCTAAGCTCCATGACAGCGCTCAGGCCCTCTCCTCCAACCCGCAATCAGCCTCTGACCTCCGGCGCACTTTTCACCATCCGTTCCCAGTGGCCATCCGCTATGAGAGCTCACAAGACGGGGCTGGGGTAACGGAGCAAGGGCTGCTGTCGGTGTCCCCACCACTCCCGCACCGGCTGACAGCTCAGTGACGGTGGATTACTGCGGATTCCGCTGACCCCGGTCCGTCCCGGAAAATAACCCCAGCCAAAGGATGTCACCCAGTGCCTGTGACGTCACTCCACCTAGCAACAAGCTCCGATGCGATGGGCGGGGTTTGTTTGTCACATGACCAGGATAACAAAGTTTCGGTCACGTGGGATAGCGTTGAATCCCTCTGGCGCCATCTGGTGTCTTGAGCGTTTGCTACAGATATGTGGATAGTAGGAGGTTGTTATCATTACCATTATCGTTACTTTTAACAATTTGCAGTTTCGGATTTGGGCAAGTAGGCAGGGGGTAAACGCAGGATTTGTAGAGAGGAACTTCCAAATGCTAGCATGGAGAAGCCTGTTTATTTCTATTTATACTGCTGTAATACCTGTTCTGTTGTCGCCATCTCACGAGGTATCTTAGCAATTATGCAAATTGTATAATTGCGTAGCGGAGGAGGACTGTGATGATTGTCACATCACGCCACACCTGCACTTGCCCTTTGGACCACCCCTCAGGGATATTTGTTCAATAAGGCCATACTTGCCAACTCCCGGAAACTTGCTTCCAGGAGTTGGGGGCGTGACTGGAGGGCGGGAGGAGGCAGGGTGAGGCCAATCGCGTCATTTTGGCCCCGCCCCCCGTGAAACCGTACTGTATGACGCGGGGGGGGGGGTCAAAATGATGCGATTGGCCTTGCCCCTTCCTCCAAAAGGGTGTGATTCACCGAGAATCGCGTCAAATGACGCGATTCTTGGTGAAATCTTGGATCCGGGAGAAATGCCAGCTCCCCCGGGAGCCTGGGAGACTGACCAGAATTTCGGGAGTCTCCCGGACTTTCCGAGGAGTTGGCAAGTATGAATAAGGCCAGTGGCACAGGAGCATCTGCCCCCCGGGCCAGTCCCATAGTGGGATACCTTGGCCTGGGTTACTGGGCCACCTGCATATTTTCCCTTTAAAATAGGCTGCCGAGTCGAGTCTTGTCCCTCGGGCTGAAATTTGCCAGCCCTCCCCTGAACAAGACCCTGCGCCTTCTATTTCTCAAGAAATAGAGCTGTGATCCAGGAGGATGGCCTATTCTTGGTGGCAATATCCAAAAATTGAGGAAGTATGAAGAAAGTATGATCTGATAAGGTATGTGGAATAAAGTTCAGGAGCAAACGCAGGATTTTTGGAAGGAGGTTTCCATGCCACCAGGTCTGGCACTATCATTAGGTAGCTGTCTAGGGTGCCACTGACAGCTGGTATTTATGCGGTCTGCTGCCGCCCTAGAAAGAGGAAAACGCTCTTGGTTAAGCCCTCCACACAGAGAGCAACAAGCATGGAGCGCACGGCTCCTAACTCCCTGCAGTTAGTCAGATATGGAATCTCTGGACTGCAGGGTGCGCTGTGAGATTGAAAGAACACAGAGGGGAAATTATGTGAACAGTTCCCCTCTGACTAAAGACTGATCAGCAACAGGTAAGTGGGGATGGAGGGAGGATATAATATACTTTGTGGGTAGTTAATGTTGAAGAGGTTAGACATAATCAGGGCCGGATTAACCATAGGGCTAACTGGGCTACAGCCCAGGGGCCTCGGGCATCCAGGGGGCCCTTTTTAGTGCTCAGCAGCAGTACTGATCAGTCGGGGGTGGGGGCGCCGCCGGCCCGATCAATGCTGCTGAGCACTTTTACTGCGGTCCTTCCCCGGTGCGCTGTAGTCTCCTTACTGAGGCCTCATGGGGGAATGGAGGCCCCCTTAGCCCAGGGGCCTCCATTCCCTTAATCCAGCCCTGGACATAATGATTGGAAGTTAATTATGAAGGTGCAGGGATTAATGATTTTAATGGGGTACTTTTGATGATTTTGAGGGAGGTAATGATTAAGGGGCTTAAGGAATATAAAATGGATTATTTTTAATGATATTATGGTTAATTAATTATGGGAGGAGGGAGTTAATGATTATGAAGGGCTTGTTATGATAAGGTTAAAGGAATTAATGATTATTAGAAGAGGTTTAATTATGAGGGGGATGATGTGGGAGTTAATGATTATAAGGAGGTTAATTAATGATGGGGCGGTTAATGTTGCTGAAAATGTTATTATGATGAGAGATTTAATGATTTTGAGGAAGTTATTGAAAGGATGAAGAAATTAATGAGAGGGTTAAGTATTTTTATGATAGGGTTAATTATTATCAGCGGTTATTTATGAGGATTTGGTGGTTATTGATACAGGGACGCTGCTGTGTTGCTTGACCCCCATACTAAAATTTCCCAACCAGCCCCTGCATGTAATATGTGAGGAAAGGAGTCGGGGGTGGTATTGGTGTAATATGTTAGGAGAGGGAGTGGGGCTTTGGCCAGCTTATTGTCACATGTTTTTCAAAATCAAACATTTGGAAACTCACCCTGTATTTGCCCCTGGGACAGCTTTCTGCATCAGACATCAGCCTTACATGCCAGTCAGAAGGAGGTAGCTTATTATTTTACAAAAGTGTGTGAGGGTGGAGATAGTTGATTACTTACCCTGGGCACTGAGAGTCCTTGCACGCAGCCCTGCATGCGGACTGGGCATGAACTTTGTGCAAGGGTCGTGTCCATCATTTTAGACAGCGGTAGGCTTCAATCCAATTCTCCCATCTCTATTCCATCAGCATTGGATATTTCTGAATACTGTTGGCAAACGTCACAGCAGTGCTGAGGATAAACTTCATTCTGAAAAACAAGGCTGTTTTAGGATCTACTGAACTGCCATTCATGTTCACCTGTTCACTGAGCTCAGTTGTGATTGCTGTTACCATCTCTGTTTGGCTGCTGGACCATCTGCTCCCAACTGTCAGCATTCTAGACCTCGTAATGTCAAAGCTACAGAAACTTCCTACTCTATTGACCCCTGCCAGGGGGCGGTAAAATATCCTTCACCTGTTCAGTTGCCCTGCATCGTTTGGATCAATTGTTTCTTCCACTCTCTCATTACCTACCCCAGCTGATACACATTCATTCACATCTCTCACATCTCTCCATCACGCACCTACTCAATTTACACTCTCTCCTATTCACTACCACCACACTTCTATTCAAGTTCCTCTTCTTTCACCATCATCTTATTTCTCACTCCCCAATAATGTTTTCCCATTCACTACTTGCATCCTCACTAGTCCGTACACATGAACTGTTTTGTCTCCACCCACCACACTCACTGGCCTACATTAACAGAAATAAACTTCACACTCACAAATCCTCCTCGCATGTCCTCTTCCTCATCATACTCCTTCTCATGGCTGCTGGTGACATCTCACCTAACCCTGGCTCTTGTACAGTCCCCATTCTCTGCTCACTGTCCTCGCTCCATCCCGCCAACCTTATCCACATATCTCCACTACCCTCTCTTCTCTTCTCGTGCACTATGAAACGCTACATCGGTGCACACCTCTACACCTGAACAATAACACGCGATTGTCAGCCTACTCAGCGAGGAACACCTAACACAGAGACTGGGAACACAGAAATACCAACTTCGCAATACCCTGCCTTTCCAGCACACCAGTTTGAGTACTTAGCACTGGATATTTATTAATACCAGCTGTGGCAGAGTATTTCCTCCCACAACTCCCAAGTCACAATCACGGATGCACAATCAACCATGCAGTCCGATCGCACCGCTTACAGATACTATCAATAAACTTTGCAATTACTATTGGGAGTGCGACGAAAACCTCTTGTTTTCGCTTCCAGTATACCTGCCGTGTGTACTCCGGCGCCTCTTTATTCCCTGTTCTCTTTTCAAACAGAACCTTTGTCTCTTAGGTTATCTTTATACCCTGTTTCTTTCAACAGTAACCTGGGTCGTCAAATTTATCTTCACAATCACACAATTCACATACATTTTTCTTCTGCGCAGAAAAATACTTTCCCAAGCGAGCGTAATAAATTTTCAGAGGCTTTAACAAGTGATTATACTATAAATATATAACAAGACTATCTATCAAAACGACTGCTTAAACACGTGGCAACAATACCGGAAATACACATACACACAATGCAGGAAATACACATACTCTTTGCAAAATGAATAACATCTCAAACGCAACATGATAATGAAAAGAAACAATTTTTCTTTCTTGTCCCTAGGTTCTAATCAGCGCTCCTTGGATTACACAAAACGGACATTCAGTTTCACAACACAGAATGATAAACAGGCCTTGAACATATTGAGTTCTTACCCGTATATGACGCGTCATCCACCCTTTGTTCAGTAACCGAAATCCGTAGGCTTTGCGAATCTTCCAGTAGCATGATCTCACCGCTTTGAGCCCCCAAATTATTAAAATTATTTCATTGCTTACCAATAATCATTGTTCACTGCGATTTGTGTGGTTCCAACAGACAATGCGATTTAATAGCAAAAGCAAAAGAATAACAGTTCAATAAATAAGTACAGCCGATACATATGACACGCCCTGCTGGATCCAGTTTACAGTCATTCAATCCTGAAGTCTGTGGTCAAAGAGACTGAATGCTGGTTCCAGAGAGCAATATATATACATTTGGTGTTACAGTAAATACAATACAGATGACTTGGCATGTTTTCATAGATTCATGCTCCAGGACAGTCCAGTAGAGTGTAGTTCATAGGTCAGTAAAATGACACCCTCCAAGGGTGGGGGTCAGCTCTCCAAGGGTGGGGGTCAGCTCTCCAATAGCTGCATACTAATCATCCGGCCGAAAGCTAGTTCAAACTGGTCTATTTACATTACACACACAATACCATTCTGGTCATTTATTTCCTATAATCCATATCTTGCATACGCAAGGTGCGATCCTTTATGCGATTGAACCGGATCACTGCGGATAAATAGGGGATTGGAATGACACCAAACATGGTGTCATATGTCATATCTTTCCTGTAACCTAAACCTTAGATCTCAATAAAGTGCTTCTAACATTATCATATTTAACTATAAATTCAATAACATTTGTTCAAAAACAACTGTGGGTTGGAACTATTATAAAATGAACTATGTACAAGTGAATGTGTAAGTGTAAGTGTATCTGTGCGTCGTTTATCGTGTGATTGCGTCATAACACGTGGCATACTGACCACAATTGCACGGTAAAACAATATTAAGCAATATAGTTTCTTTCATCCAATTATTTGACTTCGACAAATCACAATTCACACCTCAGCAATGAAAGGTTTAGCATGGTAAAGCAATTTGTCTCTTCTACACAGGCAATGAATTTGTTTAGAACAATAAGGACATGAAATGTACCGTGCTTACAGGTTACTAAAACAAATAAGATAATATGACATACATAGCAAGTGTGACTGGATCACTTATAAGTAACTTATGGTATAAATTTATTTAAAGGAAATAGTGCAGGGCGCTTATTTATATAATTGCAAATGCACTTTTTTTTTTTATATTGTGTATATTTTGGTAAGGGAAATCTTTATTTCTGAGACCAGGGAAGAAACTTGTTTATTTTCATTCTACTAGAAGAAATGCACTCATGTCTGAGGTATATGTTTGAATTCTGAGAAGCATTTATTTGATGAAGTCTGTTTGTAGCTTCTAGAGGATGTCCTCATTAAGGCTAATTAAGTCTATTCAATGGGAGTGACCAACACTTGAACACACCACATGTGGTCGTAACTGTGAGTTCCTGAGTGACTTTTGTTAAGGGTGTTAGAACCTGCCTGAATATTGTAAACATCATGTGATGTAGGATATCACAGATATGTGTAAGTTTGTTAAGTATAAATTGTATCTAAAATCTAAGAACATCCTGAGAACTGATGGAAATCGGAGAAAGTCAGTTTGCTGTGGAAGTTAAATTGTGTTAGATGCAGGATTAGAGTACATCCTGATGTTAATGTTGAATGAAATATTGAAGTCTTTGCGGAGCCTTCTCTGATCAGGGTGCTGGCCCACCCCCTACCAAGAAGAGTCTCTAAAATTATACAAAAAGAGAGCCCTTGTATACTGAAATGTATCATGCTGATGTTCCATCTCACCTGATCACTGATACCTTTAATCAGTGGAACTGTCCTTGTCAGGACACTTAAGCTAAATAAACATCACTCTGCTTCAAGACCCTGCTTGACAACTTCTTCAATATTGCTGTATTCCTGTGACCTACTGTCAGACCCGAATAGAGAGGAACACTAACCGATATTAGCGCTACTGAGCTAATAGGTGCGGAGTCTAACGTACCCCTGGTATTCACCAGGGACCCCGGCAAGGAGGTTTAGACTTCGCTGCACAGGGTACGCAGGTCAGTTGCCGTTGTAGTGAAAGAAGGGTCAGACGGTCCGGGTCAAGCCAATCGGTATGCGTGGTACAAAGGGAGAATCCAGGAGAATCGTCAAAACTAGCCAAGGTCACTGGAACACAGTGGGGCACACAGAAAGGAGGATGGTCAGCATGCCGGGTCACAACAGGGAGGCAGAATCCGAAGGATGGTCGAGGAAGACGGGTCAAAAATAGATGAGCAAAACACAGGGGAGCTAGAGGCAGATAACCTCTTACTCTGGCACCCTGTCACGGGCACTAGGAGTCTTTGCCCAGGATATCACCAGATGATGTTCTTACCAGAGTAATATAGCTGGTACTATGGTCCTCTGGTAGCAGGGTGACAACGGAACAGGAGAATCAGCAGATGGTGAGAGAATTAAGGAAAGTCTATGACTAGCAGCAACTGGTAATGACTTAGATGTATAAACACGAGGAACCAGATGGACAAGTAAACGTGAGGAGAGTCAGTGGTCTGCGTACAGCAAGTTGTACCACTGCTATAGTGAGGAGGAATGTCCAGGAGTAGAGAGGAGGTAGTGAAAGTCAGTGGTCTGCATATAGCAAGTTGTACCACTGTCTATAGTGAAGGAATGGGTTCCAGGTGCAAGTAGGTAACGGGGAAGTCAGTGGTCTGCGTACAGCAAGTTGTACCACTGCTTATGTGAGAGGATACTTGAAACTGGTGCCAATGGGAAACAGGAGTCAGTGGTCTGCGTTCAGCAAGTTGTACCACTGCTATATATATATGTGAGGAGGGGCACGAGGAGATAAATGGAATACAGAGGATACACGGGCGGTACACGGAACTTGATCCCACGATGATAACCACAATACAATAATAACTGACAAGCGCTGCTTGAAGTATACAAAGTCACTATAGAGATCCAGGTAATAGGAAACAAAGTCAATAGTAACAATAGCTTCAGTAGATGGAAGACTCCGGAGATGAACACAACACAGTACAGACGGATATGCAACACAATAGCAAAGTCAATGGAAAGTATGCATACCGCGGTTCAGGAAAGCAGGCTGTCAAGGAGAAATGCAGGGATACCTGAACGGCTGAACGCCGGCAGGAGGAGAGACCACTGGAGGATGGAAGCGGTAATCAGGTTGGTGCAGCGCACAAAAGGTAACCGGTAATCAAAGGAGCAATACTCAGGAAGCAGTAGTAAGTAAAACTGGAAACATGATGAACACGGGAGAGTTGAGGCTGTCTGGTATCCGGCAGTAGTAGCGGAGGCAGCGGAGGGGAGACACGCTGAACACAGGAGAGTAGAGGCGGTCTGGAATCCGGCAGTAGTAGCGAAGGCAGCGGAGGGGAGACACGCTGAACACAGGAGAGTAGAGACGGTCTGGACTCCGGCAGCAGTAGCAGATAGGAATCAGTGGAGAGCTGACACGATGAACACAGGAGAGTTGAGACGGTCTGGAACCCGGCAGTAGTAACGGAGGCAGCGGAGAGCAGACACGCTGAACACAGGAGAGTTGAGGCGGTCTGGAATCCGGCAGCAGTAGCAGAAAGGAATCAGCTGAGTGCAGACACCATGAACACAGGAGAGTTGAAGTGGTCTGGAAACCACAATCGTATTAGACAGGAATCAGCTGAAGCTGAATACACGAGGAAACACAGGAACACCTTCAGAGGCTCATGTGGAATGAGACTCCAAGATCAGGCAACTAGTTAATGATCACAGGTGGTTTAAATAGGGAGGGTTGCCTGATCATCCAATTAATTAAAAGCAACAGGTACTGAAGGTTTCATAAGGGCTGCACATGCGCAGACCCTCAGGATGGCGGACGGCCACGGTTCCTGAACACAGGAGAAATGGCACTCACAGTCCGGTGAGTGACAGTACCCCCCCTTTTAAAGGTGGGCACAGAACACATGGAACCGGGTTTGTCCGGAAACTTGGAATAAAACTTCTTAAGAAGAGCTGGAGCGTTGAGATCTTCTGCTTTAATCCATGAATGCTCTTCAGGACCAAAGCCCTTCCAATGAACGAGGAAACGAAGAACTCCTCGCGAAATTTTTGCATCTAATATGTGAGTAATCTCAAAGTCCTCCTCTTGATGAGCTTGGACTGGCCGAGGTGCTGAAGGAGGGACCGAGAAACGGTTGATGATAAGAGGTTTAAGCAAAGACACATGGAAGGCATTGGAAATACGAAGGTTCTTAGGTAGTAGAAGTTTGAAACAAACTGGATTTATCACTTGAATGATCCTATATGGACCAATAAAACGAGGAGCGAACTTCATAGATGGGACCTTCAAACGAATATTTTTGGTTGATAACATACACGATCTCCGATTTTAAGTGGTGGAATAGCCCGTCTCTTTTTATCTGCAAAAGACTTATATCTGGCAGATGTCTTCTTTAAACAGGTTTTGACCTGAGACTAAATATTTTTGAAGGTCTGACAAACAGTCTCTACAGCAGGAACTTGGGTGGGAGGGAGGGCAGGAAATTCCGGAAAAGACGGATGGTGACCGTAAACCACAAAGAATGGAGTTTTAGAAGATGATTCATGATACATGTTGTTATGAGCGAATTCAGCCCATGGAAGCAAATCTACCCAGTTGTCTTGGTTGGCTGAAGAGAACATCCTTATAAAAGTCTCAAGATCTTGATTGACCCTTTCGGTTTGTCCGTTTGATTGAGGATGGTAGGAGGATGAGAGTGATAATCGGATACCCAAGGTCTTACAAAGGGCCCACCAGAATCTGGAAACGAATTGCACTCCTCTATCTGAAACAATCTCGGAAGGACATCCATGAATACGGAAGATTTCTTTGATATAATAATCAGCCAGAGTAGATGAAGAAGGTAAACCGGTCAAAGGAACGAAATGTGCCATCTTCGAAAATCTATCCACCACTACCCAAATAGTATTGCACTTTTTACTAGGAGGAAGATCAGTAACAAAGTCCATACTAATATGGGTCCACGGCTTGGAAGGAATGGGTAGTGGTTGAAGCAAACCCGCTGGAGTTCTGCGGGGAGTCTTAAACTGGGAACACAATTCACAAGCAGCCACAAAATCTTTGACATCTCTCCTCATAGAAGGCCACCAGTAACTTCAAGAAAGAATTTCAAAAGTCTTGCGTTCACCAGAATGTCCAGAAAAATGAGAAGAGTGAAACCACGAAAGGATTTTCTTCCTAAGAGCAGGAGGCACAAGGGTTCTCCCAAATGGTAGCACCTTAGTGGAAGAAGCAGCCAGAGAAACACATTTGGGGGTCTAATATAGAGTGGTTAGGACCATCTTCAACGTCTGAGGACGTCACAAAAGCTAGAGATAGGGCGTCTGCTTTTTTATTTTTTGCAGCTGGTTTGAAGGTCATGATTAGTTCAAAACAAGAAAAGAAAAGAGACCATCTTGCTTGACGAGGATTCAAACATTGAGCAGACTGTAAATATGACAAATTTTTATGATCAGTAAAAATTGTCACAGGATGACGAGCTCCTTCCAACAAATATCTCCATTCCTCTAATGCTACTTTTATAGCCAGCAACTCCTTGTCCCCGATGGTATAATTCTTCTCTGCAGGCAGAAGACCCCGAGAGTAAAAGGCACAAGGATGGAATTTTTATTGCTCCGATCTTTGGGAGAGAATGGCTCCTAAGCCAACATTAGAGGCTTCTACCTCTAGGAAGAAGGGAAGCGTCACATCAGGCTGTCGAAGAACAGGAGCGGAGGAGAAGGACTCTTTGAGAAACTGGAAAGCTTGAAGGGCCTCAGAGGACCATTGTTTAGTATTGGCCCCTTTACGAGTTAGGGCCACAATAGGAGATGCAATCGAGGAAAAATCTTGAATAAAGCGTCTATAGTAATTGGCAAAACCTAAAAAACGCTGAATTGCACGAAGAGTAGTTGGCTGAGGCCAATGTAATACAGCATTCACCTTTTCTGGATCAATCTGAAGACCAACTCCGGAGACAATATATCCCAGAAATGGAATCTGGGGCAACTCGAATGAACATTTTTCTAACTTGCAGAATAATTAATTTTTTCGGAGTCTGGAAAGGACCTCTGCCACATGTTGATGATGAGAAGGCAGGTCCTGAGAAAAGATTAATATGTCGTCCAGATAGACGACGACACAAACATTTAACAAGTCCCGGAAGATCTGATTAATGAAACCCTGGAAAACAGCGGGGGCGGTACATAACCCGAAGGGCATTACTAAATATTCATAATGCCCGTCTCTGGTGTTGAAAGCTGTCTTCCATTCGTCACCGGACCTGATTCAAATTAAATTATAGGCACCACGAAGATCCAACTTGGTAAAGATCCGGGCTCCCTTGATACGATCAAATAACTCAGTAATTAATGGAATGGGATACCGATTTTCGATAGTTATGGCGTTAAGTCCACGGAAATCTATGCAAGGACGTAATGACCCATCCTTCTTTTTTACGAAGAAAAAACCTGCTCCAGCGGGAGAGGAAGAAGGTCGAATAAATCTTCGCTGGAGATTCTCTTTGATGTACTCAGATGTGGCTTGAGTTTCAGGTAACGAAAGTGGATACACACGACCCCTGGGAGGAGTCTTGCCAGGTTGAAGATCAATCGGACAGTCCCACGAACAATGAGGAGGAAGACGTTCAGACTGAAGTTTATCAAATACATCGGCAAAAGAAGCATACTGAGGAGGAAGTCCCGGTGAACAAGTGAAATGGAGGATTGCTGTAACTTGAGAGGAACGACTTGAGAGAGGCAACGATGATGACACTCAGACCCCCAAGACGTAACTTGAGGAGCGTTCCAGTCAATCTGGGGAGAATGACGTTGAAGCCATGGAAGGCCTAATACAATCGGACTGGTAGTAATAGGAAGAATTAAAAATGAAATTTCCTCCTGGTGTAATACACCAATTTGAAGGGTTACTGGAGACGTACTCTGGGTGATGAGACCATTAATAATGCGTGATCCATCGATAGCAGTCACAGTAATTGGTATTTTCAAAGTAATCACTGGTAGGGACCATTGATTCACGAAGGATTTAGAAATAAAATTTCCTGCAGCTCCAGAGTCAATAAGTGCTTGGGACATAAAAGATTTGGTAGCAAAGGAAACAGTAACATCAAAAGCACAAACTTTTAATTTCGTAGAACATGGAGAGGACTCCAGGGACCCTAACTTCACCTCTCCAGAACTGGTTAGGGCCTGGCATTTCCCGATTTTTTAGGGCATGAATTGAGCATATGAGTAGAATCAGCACAATGGATACAAAGTCTATATTTTACTCTTCGGTCCCTCTCCTCTGAAGTTAATTTGGAGCGACCTATCTCCATAGGTACTACCGGAGATAAAACTTGGCAAACTTGAGGACTTGAGCGAAGAGGTGCTTGAGATGAAGTTGTTTTTTCAGACTCTCACGAAATCTCATGTCTACACGATGGCAAAGAGAAATCAAATCTTCTAGAGAAGTAGGTAATTCTTGAGTAGTCAGTGTATCTTTAATTTTATCAGAAAGCCCCTGCCAGAAGGCGGCAATTAAAGCTTCAGTGTTCCACTGAAGTTCAGAGGCTAATATCCGAAATTGAATGACGTACTGGGCTACAGTACGAGAACCCTGACGTAGACGGAGGATGCTGGATGCAGCGGAAATAACACGACCAGGTTCATCAAATACACTTCGAAACGTGGAAATAAATTTGGCACTATCTTGTAATAATGGATCATTTCTCTCCCACAGAGGGGAAGCCCATGCGAGAGCTTGTCCGGAAAACAAAGAAATGAGATAGGCCACTCTGGAACGATGAGTAGAGAAATTGTGAGGTTGAAGCTCAAAATGAACTGAGCATTGATTTAGAAAACCCCTGCATGTTTTGGGGTCTCCATCATATTTTGAAGGAGTAGGCAGGTGTAGCGTGGAAGCAGTAGACACCTGGGATGGCACTGGGGAAACGGATGAAGGCACAGGAGCATCAACAGTAGCTGTGATATTTTGCGCAGAAGTTCCTTGAGAGGCTAACGCCTGGCAACATTGCAGCAATTGTTGTTGGCGAACATCCTGTTGTTCAATACGGGTAACCAGATACTGCAGCATCTCTTTAGCTGTAGGTTCCGATCCTGGGTCTGTCATGGCCTGATCTTACTGTCACGAGCACTAGGAGTCTTTGCCCAGGATATCACCAGATGATGTTCTTACCAGAGTAATATAGCTGGTACTATGGTCCTCTGGTAGCAGGGTGACAACGGAACAGGAGAATCAGCAGATGGTGAGAGAATGCTCAAGGAAAGTCTATGACTAGCAGCAACTGGTAATGACTTAGATGTATGAACACGAGGAACCAGATGGACAAGTAAACGTGAGGAGAGTCAGTGGTCTGCGTACAACAAGTTGTACCACTGCTTATGTGAGAGGATACTTGAAACTGGTGCCAATGGGAAACAGGAGTCAGTGGTCTCCGTTCAGCAAGTTGTCCCACTGCTATATATATGTGAGGAGGGGCACGAGGAGATGAATGGAATACAGAGGATACACGGGCGGTACACGGAACTTGATCCCACGATGATAACCACAATACAATAATAACTGACAAGCGCTGCTTGAAGTATACAAAGTCACTATAGAGATCCAGGTAATAGGAAACAAAGTCAATAGTAACAATAGCTTCAGTAGATGGAAGACTCCGGAGATGAACACAACACAGTCCAGACGGATATGCAACACAATAGCAAAGTCAATGGAAAGTATGCATACCGCGGTTCAGGAGAGCAGGCTGTCAAGGAGAAATGCAGGGATACCTGAACGGCTGAACGCCGGCAGGAGGAGAGACCACTGGAGGATGGAAGCGGTAATCAGGTTGGTGCAGCGCACTAAAGGTAACCGGTTATCAAAGGAGCAATACTCAGGAAGCAGTAGTAAGTAAAACTGGAAACATGATGAACACGGGAGAGTTGAGGCTGTCTGGTATCCGGCAGTAGTAGCGGAGGCAGCGGAGGGGAGACACGCTGAACACAGGAGAGTAGAGGCGGTCTGGAATCCGGCTGTAGTAGCGAAGGCAGCGGAGGGGAGACACGCTGAACACAGGAGAGTAGAGACGGTCTGGACTCCGGCAGCAGTAGCAGATAGGAATCAGTGGAGAGCTGACACGATGAACACAGGAGAGTTGAGACGGTCTGGAACCCGGCAGTAGTAACGGAGGCAGCGGAGAGCAGACACGCTGAACACAGGAGAGTTGAGGCGGTCTGGAATCCGGCAGCAGTAGCAGAAAGGAATCAGCTGAGTGCAGACACCATGAACACAGGAGAGTTGAAGTGGTCTGGAAACCACAATCGTAGTAGACAGGAATCAGCTGGAGTTAAATACACGAGGAAACACAGGAACACCTTCAGAGGCTCATGTGGAATGAGACACCAAGATCAGGCAACTAGGTAATGATCACAGGTGGTTTAAATAGGGAGGGTTGCCTGATCATCCAATTAATAAAAAGCAACAGGTACTGAAGGTTTCATAAGGGCTGCACATGCGCAGACCCTCAGGATGGCGGACGGCCACGGTTCCTGAACACAGGATAAATGGCACTTACAGTCCGGTGAGTGACACACCCTAATGGCGCCAGAGCCAGGTTCAAATAGGAGGCAGGAAGTGGCAGTGATGAGGGAATCAGGCACTCCTGTGCCGATACTAGCGCCCCGCTGGGCGCATGCGCCCGACAGAGCTGGGGGGTGCGGCATTCCTGTTGCCCGGCAACAGAACAGGCTGAGCGCCAGAGTTGAGAAACACTGGTATAGCTAAAGAAGAAATCCAGCTGGTGTTACCGGCGGAAGTATATTTTAGCTAAATCGCAACTTTAGTCATGTGTCGAAGACACTCCTCAAACCGGTTTAAAATATTTCTAAATAAAGTGATTTGAAAACAGTGAAGAGAAACGAAAATTATTTTAGTGTGATGTATATACCGTCAGGCACCATCATAACTAACATTTCATCATGTTATCAACTTTTCATACAAATAGAAAAGCAAAGGTGGCAGCATGGCTCATTGGTGTAAGGCAGTGGCTCCCAAACTTTTGCAGTTCGTGGCACCCTTAGAGTCTCCAAATTTTTTCAAGGCACCCCTCCAAAATAATTATTGAGCAGTCCTATTTTAGAAGTAGTTGGGTCAAAAAATTGTAATAAGTATTTAGGTCAGGACAGAAATACTTATTTAGTTGTATGCAAAAATGCCCCCTCTGCATCCAGACACTCTGCCCTCAGGCACTCTGCCCCCTCTGCATCCAGACACACTGCCCCCTCTGCATCCAGACACACTGCCCTCTCTCACACTGCCCCCTCTGCCCATTGTCACGCTGTCCCCCCTCCTCTGCTCTGTCACACTGTCCCCCCTCCTCTGCCCTCTCTCACAATGTAACCTCCTCTGCCCTCTCTCACAATGTCCCCTCCTCTGCCCTCTCACACGCTGTCCCCTCCTCTTCCCTCTTACGCTGTGTACCCCTCCACTGCCCCTCTCACGCTGTGTCCCCCTCCTCTGCCCTGCTGTGCCTCTCCTCTGCCCCACTGTGCCCGTCCTCTGCTCTCTGTCCCCCTTCTCTGCCCTGCTGTCCCCATCCTCTGCTCTCTGTCCCCATCCTCTGCCCCTCTGTCCCCATCCTCTGCCCCCTGTCCCCATCCTCTGCCCCTCTGTCCCCCTCCTCTGCTCTCTGTCCCCCTCCTCTGCCCTGCTGTCACCATCCTCTGCTCTCTGTCCCCTTCCTCTGCCCCGCTGTAACCATCCTCTGCTCTCCTCCTCTGTCCCGCTGTCACCATCCTCTGCTCTCCTCCTCTGTCCCGCTGTCACCATCCTCTGTCCCCCTCCTCTGTCGTACTGTCACCATCCTCTGCTCTCCTCCTCTGTCCCCCTGTCACCATCCTGTCACCAACCTCTGTCCCGCTGTCACCATCCTCTGCTCTCCTCCTCTGTCCCCCTGTCACCATCCTGTCACCAACCTCTGTCCCGCTGTCACCATCCTCTGCTCTCCTCCTCTGTCCAGCTGTCACCATCCTCTGTCACCAACCTCTGTCCCGCTGTCACCATCCTGTCACCAACCTCTGTCCCGCTGTCACCATCCTCTGCTCTCCTCCTCTGTCCCGCTGTCACCATCCTGTCACCAACCTCTGTCCCGCTGTCACCATCCTCTGCTCTCCTCCTCTGTCCCCTGTTACCATCCTGTCACCAACCTCTGTCCCGCTGTCACCATCCTCTGCTCTCCTCCTCTGTCCAGCTGTCACCATCCTCTGTCACCAACCTCTGTCCCGCTGTCACCATCCTGTCACCAACCTCTGTCCCGCTGTCACCATCCTCTGCTCTCCTCCTCTGTCCCGCTGTCACCATCCTGTCACCAACCTCTGTCCCGCTGTCACCATCCTCTGCTCTCCTCCTCTGTCCCCCTGTCACCATCCTGTCACCAACCTCTGTCCCGCCGTCACCATCCTCTGCTCTCCTCCTCTGTCCCGCTGTCACCATCCTCTGTCACCAACCTCTGTCCCGCTGTCACCATTCTGTCACCAACCTCTGTCCCGCTGTCACCATCCTCTGCTCTCCTCCTCTGTCCCACTGTCACCATCCTGTCACCAACCTCTGTCCTGCTGTCACCATCCTCTGTCCCCCTCCTCTGTCCTGCTGTCACCATCCTGTCACCAACCTCTGTCCCGCTGTCACCATCCTCTGCTCTCCTCCTCTGTCCCGCTGTCACCATCCTGTCACCAACCTCTGTCCCGCTGTCACCATCCTCTGCTCTCCTCCTCTGTCCCGCTGTCACCAACCTCTGTCCCGCTGTCACCATCCTGTCACCAACCTCTGTCCCGCTGTCACATCATCTGCTCTCCGCCTCTTTCCCGCTGTCACCATCCTGTCACCAACCTCTGTCCCGCTGTCACCATCCTCTGCTCTCCTCTGTCCCACTGTCACCATCCTGTCACCAACCTCTGTCCCGCTGTCACCATCCTCTGCTCTCCTCCTCTGTCCCGCTGTCACCATCCTCTGTCCCCCTCCTCTGTCCCACTGTCACCATCCTCTGCTCTCCTCCTCTGTGCCGCTGTCACCATCCTCTGTCACCAACCTCTGTCCCGCTGTCACCATCCTCTGCTCTCCTCCTCTGTCCTGCTGTCACCATACTCTGTCACCAACCTCTGTCCCGCTGTCACCATCCTCTGCTCTCCTCCTCTGTCCCGCTGTCACCATCCTGTCACCAACCTCTGTCCCGCTGTCACCATCCTCTGCTCTCCTCCTCTGTCCCGCTGTCACCATCCTGTCACCAACCTCTGTCCCGCTGTCACCATCCTCTGCTCTCCTCCTCTGTCCCGCTGTCACCATCCTGTCACCAACCTCTGTCCCGCTGTCACCATCCTCTGTCCCCCTCCTCTGTCCCGCTGTCACCATCCTCTGTCCCCCTCCTCTGCCACGATCCCTCTCACTCTGCCCCGCGCCAGGCGCCAGCCATAAAAAAAACCATAACACAGAAACTTACCAATCCGCCGGGCGCCGGGACCCAGCATCCTCCTCTCTCCTGCAGCTTGTTACTGACGTCGATATTCAGTGACAGATGCAGGAGAGAGGAGGCTGCTGGGTCCCGGCGCCCGGCGGATTGGTAAGCTTCTGTGTTTTGTTTTGTTTTTTTATGTCTGGCCCGCGGCACCCCAGTGACAGCGCCGCGGCACCCCTGGGAGCCGCGGCGCACAGTTTGGGAACCGCGGGTGTAAGGGATTGAATTTTTGCTTGTGTTTTTTTGAAGGTATGTCTTTGAATCCCACTGAAGCCAAAATAAGACGTTTGGATCTTGTCTCTAAATTTTTGTCGTATTCAGTTGAAATGAACAAATAGCAACTCAATTAAAATGTAAATATTTGTAATCAACTTTATCGCTTAAGCACTTTATTCAACCTTTTTCTGATTTGTGGTTATCGCATGTAATTTAGCATTTTACGGATTTTTCTCCTGACACTTTTTCTTGAAATGCAGCTTTCAAATGCAGAATTTGTAGGCTTTGTTGTTCTGATTGTCAGATCTTAGAGCTCACGAAAGAGAAATCATTAGTGGTAGTATGGCCGAGCGGTCTAAGGCGCTGGATTTAGGCTCCAGTCTCTTCGGAGGCGTGGGTTTAAATCCCACTGCTGCCATTTTCATTAGTTCTCCAGGTGGTTCCAACGTATAGATAAAGAAGATACTCAGCTGATGTTACTGGCGGAAGAATATTTTAGCTAAATCTGAAGTGAGAAATTTTAGCACTTTAATCAACCTTTTTCTGATTTGTGGTTATCGCATGTAATTTAGCATTTTACAGATTTTTCTCCTGACACTTTTTTTTGAAATGCAGCTTTCAAATGCAGAATTTATAGGCTTTGTTGTTCTGATTGTCAGATCTTAGAGCTCACGAAAGAGAGATCATGAGTGGTAGCATGGCAGAGTGGTCTAAGGCGCTGGATTTAAGCTCCCGTCTCTTCGGAGGCGTGGGTTTCAATCCCACTGCTGCTATTTTCATTAAATCCAAGAGAAGGTGCAGACATCGGTATAGATGTCATTCAAGCGTGAATATCAGTGTTTCTCAGCTCCAGTCCTCAGGACCCTTAACAGTGCTTGCTTTCCAGGTGACAAGGGAAATAATTATACCACCTGTAGATCTGTTAGAATGTGTCAGTCAGTAATGAATACACCTGTGCTTAAGCAAGGAGATATGGAAAACATGCACTGTTAGGGGTCCTGAGGACTGGAGTTGAGAAACACTGGTATAGATAAGGAAGAAATCCAGCTGGTGTTACTGGTGGAAGTATATTTTAGCTAAATCGCAACTTTAGTCATGTATCGAAGACACTCCTCAAACCGGTTTAAAATATTTCTAAATAAAGTGATTTGAAAACAGTGAAGAGAAACGAAAATTATTTTAGTGTGATGTATATACCGCCAGGCACCATCATAACTAACATTTCATCATGTTATCAACTTTTCATACAAACAGAAAAGCAAAGGTGGCAGCATGGCTCATTGGTGTAAGGGATTGAATTTTTGCTTGTGTTTTTTTGAAGGTATGTCTTTGAATCCCACTGATGCCAAAATAAGACGTTTGGATCTTGTCTCTAAATTTTTGTGGTATTCAGTTGAAATGAACAAATAGCAACTCAATTAAAATGTAAATATTTGTAATCAACTTTATCGCTGAAGCACTTTATTCAACCTTTTTCTGATTTGTGGTTATCGCATGTAATTTAGCATTTTACGGATTTTTCTCCTGACACTTTTTCTTGAAATGCAGCTTTCAAATGCAGAATTTGTAGGCTTTGTTGTTCTGATTGTCAGATCTTAGAGCTCACGAAAGAGCAATCATTAGTGGTAGCATGGCCGAGCGGTCTAAGGCGCTGGATTTAGGCTCCAGTCTCTTCGGAGGCGTGGGTTTAAATCCCACTGCTGCCATTTTCATTAGTTCTCCATGTGGTTCCAACGTATAGATAAAGAAGATACTCAGCTGATGTTACTGGCGGAAGAATATTTTAGCTAAATCTGAAGTGAGAAATTTTAGCACTTTAATCAACCTTTTTCTGATTTGTGGTTATCGCATGTAATTTAGCATTTTAAAGATTTTTCTCCTGACACTTTTTTTTGAAATGCAGCTTTCAAATGCAGAATTTATAGGCTTTGTTGTTCTGATTGTCAGATCTTAGAGCTCACGAAAGAGAGATCATGAGTGGTAGCATGGCAGAGTGGTCTAAGGCGCTGGCTTTAAGCTCCCATCTCTTCGGAGGCGTGGGTTCAAATCCCACTGCTGCTATTTTCATTAGATCCAAGAGAAGGTGCAGACATCGGTATAGATGTCGTTCAAGCGTGAAGATCAGTGTTTCTCAACTCCAGTCCTCAGGACCCCTAACAGTGCTTGCTTTCCAGGTGACAAGGGAAATAATTATACCACCTGTAGATCTGTTAGAATGTGTCAGTCAGTAATGAATACACATGTGCTTAAGCAAGGAGATATGGAAAACATGCACTGTTAGGGGTCCTGAGGACTGGAGTTGAGAAACACTGGTATAGATAAGGAAGAAATCCAGCTGGTGTTACCGGTGGAAGTATATTTTAGCTAAATCGCAACTTTAGTCATGTGTCGAAGACACTCCTCAATCCGGTTTAAAATATTTCTAAATAAAGTGATTTGAAAACAGTGAAGAGAAACGAAAATTATTTTAGTGTGATGTATATACCGCCAGGCACCATCATAACTAACATTTCATCATGTTATCAACTTTTCATACAAATAGAAAAGCAAAGGTGGCAGCATGGCTCATTGGTGTAAGGGATTGAATTTTTGCTTGTGTTTTTTTGAAGGTATGTCTTTGAATCCCACTGATGCCAAAATAAGACGTTTGGATCTTGTCTCTAAATTTTTGTGGTATTCAGTTGAAATGAACAAATAGCTACTCAATTAAAATGTAAATATTTGTAATCAACTTTATCGCTTAAGCACTTTATTCAACCTTTTTCTGATTTGTGGTAATTGCATGTAATTTAGCATTTTACTGATTTTTCTCCTGACACTTTTTCTTGAAATGCAGCTTTCAAATGCAGAATTTGTAGGCTTTGTTGTTCTGATTGTCAGATCTTAGAGCTCACGAAAGAGAAATCATTAGTGGTATTATGGCCGAGCGGTCTAAGGCGCTGGATTTAGGCTCCAGTCTCTTCGGAGGCGTGGGTTTAAATCCCACTGCTGCCATTTTCATTAGTTCTCCATGTGGTTCCAACGTATAGATAAAGAAGATACTCAGCTGATGTTACTGGCGGAAGAATATTTTAGCTAAATCTGAAGTGAGAAATTTTAGCACTTTAATCAACCTTTTTCTGATTTGTGGTTATCGCATGTAATTTAGCATTTTACAGATTTTTCTCCTGACACTTTTTTTTGAAATGCAGCTTTCAAATGCAGAATTTATAGGCTTTGTTGTTCTGATTGTCAGATCTTAGAGCTCACAAAAGAGAGATCATGAGTGGTAGCATTGCCGAGCGGTCTAAGGTGCTGGATTAAGGCTCCAGTCTCTTCGGAGGTATGGGTTCAAATCTCTCTGCTGCCATTTTTGTTAGATCCAATAGAAGGTGCAGACATCGGTATAGATGTCGTTCAAGCGTGAAGATCAGTGTTTCTCAACTCCAGTCCTCAGGACCCCTAACAGTGCTTGCTTTCCAGGTGACAAGGGAAATAATTATACCACCTGTAGATCTGTTAGAATGTGTCAGTCAGTAATGAATACACCTGTGCTTAAGCAAGGAGATATGGAAAACATGCACTGTTAGGGGTCCTGAGGACTGGAGTTGAGAAACACTGGTATAGATAAGGAAGAAATCCAGCTGGTGTTACCGGTGGAAGTATATTTTAGCTAAATCGCAACTTTAGTCATGTGTCGAAGACACTCCTCAAACCGGTTTAAAATATTTCTAAATAAAGTGATTTGAAAACAGTGAAGAGAAACGAAAATTATTTTAGTGTGATGTATATACCGCCAGGCACCATCATAACTAACATTTCATCATGTTATCAACTTTTCATACAAATAGAAAAGCAAAGGTGGCAGCATGGCTCATTGGTGTAAGGGATTGAATTTTGCTTGTGTTTTTTTGAAGGTATGTCTTTGAATCCCACTGATGCCAAAATAAGACGTTTGGATCTTGTCTCTAAATTTTTGTGGTATTCAGTTGAAATGAACAAATAGCAACTCAATTAAAATTAGAGATGGGCGGGTCCGGTTCTCCGAGAACCGAACCCACCCGAACTTTGGGTATCCGAGTACCGAGCTGAGCAGCTCGGTACTCTCCCGCCCATTCCGAATCCAAATCGAGGCCGAACGTCATTGTGACGTCGTCGGATCTCGGGACTCGGTTCTCGCGATACTTCAACTTTATAAATACACGCCTCCACAGCAATCCATCGCCATTTGACAGAGGGAGAGAGCAGGGTGTAGTCATAGGCTAATTAGAGCAGGGACATAGAATACCATATTGTTCTTGCAATTGCTCTAACCAAAATCGCTAGTGCAGAGAGGAGGATAGAGGTTTATTATTTTTTCTTCATATTTGGCACTCCCCAGCGCTTTTGGGGTGTCCCCCATAATTGTGCATTAATATTTCTGGCTGTCAAAAGTCATATCTGTCAGCAGTATCTACTAAATAATTTGTAGCACACCTCAGTGTTTTTGGGGTGTCCTCCCTAATTGTGCATTAATATTTCTGGCTGTCAAAAGTCATATCTGTCAGCAGTATCTACTCAATAATTTTTAGCACTCCTCAGTGTTTTTGGGGTGTCCTCCCTAATTGTGCATTAATATTTCTGGCTGTCAAAAGTCATATCTGTCAGCAGTATCTACTCAATAATTTTTAGCACTCCTCAGTGTTTTTGGGGTGTCCTCCCTAATTGTGCATTAATATTTCTGGCTGTCAAAAGTCATATCTGTCAGCAGTATCTACTCAATAATTTTTAGCACTCCTCAGTGTTTTTGGGGTGTCCTCCCTAATTGTGCATTAATATTTCTGGCTGTCAAAAGTCATATCTGTCAGCAGTATCTACTCAATAATTTTTAGCACTCCTCAGTGTTTTTGGGGTGTCCTCCCTAATTGTGCATTAATATTTCTGGCTGTCAAAAGTCATATCTGTCAGCAGTATCTACTCAATAATTTTTAGCACTCCTCAGTGTTTTTGGGGTGTCCTCCCTAATTGTGCATTAATATTTCTGGCTGTCAAAAGTCATATCTGTCAGCAGTATCTACTAAATAATTTGTAGCACACCTCAGTGTTTTTGGGGTGTCCTCCCTAATTGTGCATTAATATTTCTGGCTGTCAAAAGTCATATCTGTCAGCAGTATCTACTCAATAATTTTTAGCACTCCTCAGTGTTTTTGGGGTGTCCTCCCTAATTGTGCATTAATATTTCTGGCTGTCAAAAGTCATATCTGTCAGCAGTATCTACTCAATAATTTTTAGCACTCCTCAGTGTTTTTGGGGTGTCCTCCCTAATTGTGCATTAATATTTCTGGCTGTCAAAAGTCATATCTGTCAGCAGTATCTACTCAATAATTTTTAGCACTCCTCAGTGTTTTTGGGGTGTCCTCCCTAATTGTGCATTAATATTTCTGGCTGTCAAAAGTCATATCTGTCAGCAGTATCTACTCAATAATTTTTAGCACTCCTCAGTGTTTTTGGGGTGTCCTCCCTAATTGTGCATTAATATTTCTGGCTGTCAAAAGTCATATCTGTCAGCAGTATCTACTCAATAATTTTTAGCACTCCTCAGTGTTTTTGGGGTGTCCTCCCTAATTGTGCATTAATATTTCTGGCTGTCAAAAGTCATATCTGTCAGCAGTATCTACTCAATAATTTTTAGCACTCCTCAGTGTTTTTGGGGTGTCCTCCCTAATTGTGCATTAATATTTCTGGCTGTCAAAAGTCATATCTGTCAGCAGTATCTACTCAATAATTTTTAGCACTCCTCAGTGTTTTTGGGGTGTCCTCCCTAATTGTGCATTAATATTTCTGGCTGTCAAAAGTCATATCTGTCAGCAGTATCTACTCAATAATTTTTAGCACTCCTCAGTGTTTTTGGGGTGTCCTCCCTAATTGTGCATTAATATTTCTGGCTGTCAAAAGTCATATCTGTCAGCAGTATCTACTCAATAATTTTTAGCACTCCTCAGTGTTGTTGGGGTGTCCTCCCTAATTGTGCATTAATATTTCTGGCTGTCAAAAGTCATATCTGTCAGCAGTATCTACTCAATAATTTTTAGCACTCCTCAGTGTTTTTGGGGTGTCCTCCCTAATTGTGCATTAATATTTCTGGCTGTCAAAAGTCATATCTGTCAGCAGTATCTACTCAATAATTTTTAGCACTCCTCAGTGTTTTTGGGGTGTCCTCCCTAATTGTGCATTAATATTTCTGGCTGTCAAAAGTCATATCTGTCAGCAGTATCTACTCAATAATTTTTAGCACTCCTCAGTGTTTTTGGGGTGTCCTCCCTAATTGTGCATTAATATTTCTGGCTGTCAAAAGTCATATCTGTCAGCAGTATCTACTCAATAATTTTTAGCACTCCTCAGTGTTTTTGGGGTGTCCTCCCTAATTGTGCATTAATATTTCTGGCTGTCAAAAGTCATATCTGTCAGCAGTATCTACTCAATAATTTTTAGCACTCCTCAGTGTTTTTGGGGTGTCCTCCCTAATTGTGCATTAATATTTCTGGCTGTCAAAAGTCATATCTGTCAGCAGTATCTACTCAATAATTTTTAGCACTCCTCAGTGTTTTTGGGGTGTCCTCCCTAATTGTGCATTAATATTTCTGGCTGTCAAAAGTCATATCTGTCAGCAGTATCTACTAAATAATTTGTAGCACACCTCAGTGTTTTTGGGGTGTCCTCCCTAATTGTGCATTAATATTTCTGGCTGTCAAAAGTCATATCTGTCAGCAGTATCTACTCAATAATTTTTAGCACTCCTCAGTGTTTTTGGGGTGTCCTCCCTAATTGTGCATTAATATTTCTGGCTGTCAAAAGTCATATCTGTCAGCAGTATCTACTCAATAATTTTTAGCACTCCTCAGTGTTTTTGGGGTGTCCTCCCTAATTGTGCATTAATATTTCTGGCTGTCAAAAGTCATATCTGTCAGCAGTATCTACTCAATAATTTTTAGCACTCCTCAGTGTTTTTGGGGTGTCCTCCCTAATTGTGCATTAATATTTCTGGCTGTCAAAAGTCATATCTGTCAGCAGTATCTACTCAATAATTTTTAGCACTCCTCAGTGTTTTTGGGGTGTCCTCCCTAATTGTGCATTAATATTTCTGGCTGTCAAAAGTCATATCTGTCAGCAGTATCTACTCAATAATTTTTAGCACTCCTCAGTGTTTTTGGGGTGTCCTCCCTAATTGTGCATTAATATTTCTGGCTGTCAAAAGTCATATCTGTCAGCAGTATCTACTCAATAATTTTTAGCACTCCTCAGTGGTTTGCGCTCAGAATGGATTCAAAGCAGTCCACATATGATCTAAATGAGCAACCAGGTTCTGTCACCAGTCCTGATGTTAGTGTTCCCAGTACGTCATCTGGCCAAGGCGATGTCAAACAACAGAGTGTTTTCAAATTAGTGCAAAAAACAAAAACCAAAAAAAAATTTACTGTATTGAAGCGAAAAAGAAGTGTAACTGAGCAAAAGTTAAGTGACGATAAAAAAAAAATTGCAAGCATGCCATTCTACACACGCAGTGGCAAAGAGAGAATGAGGCCTTCATCTTTGGCTATTAGTGGCAGATCCCAAAAAGTTACCCAGGCTACAATTGGTGCACAACTACTGTTACGCGTCAAAGCTGAGCTGCAAGATAACAGTGAGGCATTACAGGAGAATATTTGCTCTGATTCACAAATGACAACAATCCCTGTGGAGAGTCCATCCAACAGTGGGATGTCTAATCGTGACCATTCTGTTAGTCTACCCATAAAGAAGGGCCCTTTCAGCAGTTCTGCTGATGTGTGCCTGAACAGCCCGAGTGTAGCCGGTGATACACCAAGTGAGGATGACACTTTGTCTTTAGAAGAGGATGTGGGGGAGATTTGGGTATCCGACGATGAGGATGCGGTTGATTGTGTAAGTCCTGCAGCAGTGTGGCACCAGTGGGAGCAGTTCTGGCATGTGAGGTTCTGGCACCAATATGCACTTTCCAAACACAAGCAGGGATGACGCAGGGGGCAGACCACAACAGTTTGACATCTGGGCTGGTTTGAAGGATTTGTCAAAAAAATGTGTGACCTTGACCATAATTCCAACCAATCCTACTATTAACATGCAAAGGATGGTGGAGGGCCTATCAGGGATTAAACTGTATTTTTCATAATTTTCACTAATAATGTTTGGGTGTAATATACACCCAAAGACGAGTGCTCAATTGCTAAGAGTCATTGATGGAGAGGAAGACAAGCAGGCTTGTCTGTAGAATTTGCAGGCAAATTGTGCTGCGTTATATAGGTAACACCCAAAGAGAAGAGCTCCATTGCTCCATTGCTAATTGTAATTGCTGAAATAGAAATAATAGGGCTGACAGTCTTGGTCTAAATCTGCAGTTACATTTTATTGTACCATAGCTCATTGCGAAACTGGAGAGGTGGCAGGGTTTAGTGATAATCTTCCTCCAACAATACTAATTCATCCCAATATCCCAATATCATAGAAGTCTGTGTAGTATGATGTAATTGCTGATAATGGCCTTCCAAAGGGAATGACTAGTTGATTTTAGGGCAGAGCTGTCACGGTTTTTGGGCAATTCTTTTACAGCACAGCAAATATCAAAATGTTTAGCGGACTCATCTGCATCACCACTGGGTGTCTTGGGAAAGCAATTTCTTTTATTACAAGCAGTTGCCAGAGAAACTGAAGGAGAAGACGTCCCAACAAGATGTTGATAAGTCTGGGATCCTTGCAAAGAAAATTAAGTATTTCATCTACAATTAAAATATAGTTAGCACATTTACTTTGTTTTATTGCACACTATAATTTTATGTAGCACCTTTTCAAAATCTATTATTAAGGCAATCACTTGACTCAAGCTAACTGTGTCTGCACTTTCTTCACAGGTAACTACTTCGCTGGACTAAAGTATATTCCCCTCAAATGCTAGTCTTCTTGCAGCTGCTGTATTCTCCTACATGCTGTTGCAGAAACCACAAATTGACCCTAAATGTTTATGGACACAAACAGCATCTCCTGCATGTCATTTTTCAAAAGTTCTGTAACACCAAGTTGATAGTGTGTGCAAAACAGGAAATGTGATGGAATTCAGCCCCGCTGTAATGCTGGACCAATATTGGGGTCGTAATCAGAAATGACATATCCTCAGGAGACTCCAAGCAGGATTAGCCATCTTTCAATGACATCCCTTAGTTTTTGGAACAGTTTGTCAGCTGTATGCCTCTTAGTGAAGCTGCTGATACACAGAGTAGCCTACTTCTCAAAAATGTGATGCACCTGGGTACATGCTGCTGCTGTCCATGCTGGGGAAGGCGAAAGACCAACCCAGTGGGCTTTCACAGTCATATAATCTTTTGTTTGCCCAGTTCCGCTTGTACACATATCTGTGGTTAAGTGTACAGTGGGTAGAATACCATTTTGTCACCCAATAATGACATTTTTAGGAACTTTCCGGTACAGGAGAGAATAAGCTTTTCTAGTAAAATGGTATAGTGATGACATTTGCTAACAGGGACATAACACCTCAATTAAATGTCTTAAACCAACTGTATTAATAGTGGACATTGGACACAGATCTAACGCTAGCATAGTACCCAGGGCGTCTGTGATCCGCTTTGCGACTGGGTGACAGGTTTCATTCTTGCTTCCTCTTGCAGAGGATTGTTTACTTGCCAATTGTTGGGGGGGAAGATTGCAGGTGCTGGGATGTAGATGAGAGAAGGGAGGTAGATTATGCTGGAATGCTTGTTGTTAATTTTTTTTTAACCAAAGTTTCTGATTTTCCCAACAGTTTGCCAATAACTCGCTGAAAAATGACGAAACATGGATGAGGATCCCAGATGGTTAAGGTCCCTACCTCTACTGAGTGTGGCTTTCAAAATGTTACAAATGGATAGACAACTCTTGCCAGGATTCGTGTAAAAATAATTCCACACTTAAGAGGTGGATTTTTGGTCTTATGCCCAGGCATGACAATGGCCTTTTTGTTATCACTGGCAAGAACTGCAGCAATTTTTCTTTTCAAGTGTATGAAAATCATATTGTGACATAGGAGGTGTTCAAAATTGAATAAAAAATGACTGGAAATTAGTGTTACTGAGGTTAATAATAATGTAGCTACAAAATAATACCTAAATTATGTTATTTTAGCACCAATAAATGTAATTTTTATAACAAATTGCAAAACAAAACCAAACAAAACCAAAACCAAAACCAAAACACGCAATGGCGGTTTTGCAAAACCAAAACCAAAACCAAAACACGACGGTAATCCAGATCCAAAACCGAATCCAAAACCAAAACACGGGGGTCAGTGACCATCTCTAATTAAAATGTAAATATTTGTAATCAACTTTATCGCTGAAGCACTTTATTCAACCTTTTTCTGATTTGTGGTTATCGCATGTAATTTAGCATTTTACAGATTTTTCTCCTGACACTTTTTTTTGAAATGCAGCTTTCAAATGCAGAATTTATAGGCTTTGTTGTTCTGATTGTCAGATCTTAGAGCTCACGAAAGAGAGATCATGAGTGGTAGCATGGCAGAGTGGTCTAAGGCGCTGGATTTAAGCTCCCGTCTCTTCGGAGGCGTGGGTTTCAATCCCACTGCTGCTATTTTCATTAGATCCAAGAGAAGGTGCAGACATCGGTATAGATGTCATTCAAGCGTGAAGATCAGTGTTTCTCAGCTCCAGTCCTCAGGACCCTTAACAGTGCTTGCTTTCCAGGTGACAAGGGAAATAATTATACCACCTGTAGATCTGTTAGAATGTGTCAGTCAGTAATGAATACACCTGTGCTTAAGCAAGGATATATGGAAAACATGCACTGTTAGGGGTCCTGAGGACTGGAGTTGAGAAACACTGGTATAGATAAGGAAGAAATCCAGCTGGTGTTACTGGTGGAAGTATATTTTAGCTAAATCGCAACTTTAGTCATGTGTCGAAGACACTACTCAAACCGGTTTAAAATATTTCTAAATAAAGTGATTTGAAAACAGTGAAGAGAAACGAAAATTATTTTAGTGTGATGTATATACCGCCAGGCGCCATCATAACTAACATTTCATCATGTTATCAACTTTTCATACAAATAGAAAAGCAAAGGTGGCAGCATGGCTCATTGGTGTAAGGGATTGAATTTTGCTTGTGTTTTTTTGAAGGTATGTCTTTGAATCCCACTGATGCCAAAATAAGACGTTTGGATCTTGTCTCTAAATTTTTGTGGTATTCAGTTAAAATGAACAAATAGCAACTCAATTAAAATGTAAATATTTGTAATCAACTTTATCGCTGAAGCACTTTATTCAACCTTTTTCTGATTTGTGGTTATCGCATGTAATTTAGCATTTTACGGATTTTTCTCCTGACACTTTTTCTTGAAATGCAGCTTTCAAATGCAGAATTTGTAGGCTTTGTTGTTCTGATTGTCAGATCTTAGAGCTCACAAAAGAGAGATCATGAGTGGTAGCATGGCCGAGCGGTCTAAGGTGCTGGATTAAGGCTCCAGTCTCTTCGGAGGTATGGGTTCAAATCCCTCTGCTGCCATTTTTGTTAGATCCAATAGAAGGTGCAGACATCGGTATAGATGTCGTTCAAGCGTGAAGATCAGTGTTTCTCAACTCCAGTCCTCAGGACCCCTAACAGTGCTTGCTTTCCAGGTGACAAGGGAAATAATTATACCACCTGTAGATCTGTTAGAATGTGTCAGTCAGTAATGAATACACCTGTGCTTAAGCAAGGAGATATGGAAAACATGCACTGTTAGGGGTCCTGAGGACTGGAGTTGAGAAACACTGGTATAGATAAGGAAGAAATCCAGCTGGTGTTACTGGTGGAAGTATATTTTAGCTAAATCGCAACTTTAGTCATGTGTCGAAGACACTCCTGAAACCGGTTTAAAATATTTCTAAATAAAGTGATTTGAAAACAGTGAAGAGAAACGAAAATTATTTTAGTGTGATGTATATACCGCCAGGCACCATCATAACTAACATTTCATCATGTTATCAACTTTTCATAGAAATAGAAAAGCAAAGGTGGCAGCATGGCTCATTGGTGTAAGGGATTGAATTTTTGCTTGTGTTTTTTTGAAGGTATGTCTTTGAATCCCACTGATGCCAAAATAAGACGTTTGGATCTTGTCTCTAAATTTTTGTGGTATTCAGTTGAAATGAACAAATAGCAACTCAATTAAAATTTAAATATTTGTAATCAACTTTATCGCTTAAGCACTTTATTCAACCTTTTTCTGATTTGTGGTTATCGCATGTAATTTAGCATTTTACGGATTTTTCTCCTGACACTTTTTCTTGAAATGCAGCTTTCAAATGCAGAATTTGTAGGCTTTGTTGTTCTGATTGTCAGATCTTAGAGCTCACGAAAGAGAAATCATTAGTGGTAGCATGGCCGAGCGGTCTAAGGCGCTGGATTTAGGCTCCAGTCTCTTCGGAGGCGTGGGTTTAAATCCCACTGCTGCCATTTTCATTAGTTCTCCATGTGGTTCCAACGTATAGATAAAGAAGATACTCAGCTGATGTTACTGGCGGAAGAATATTTTAGCTAAATCTGAAGTGAGAAATTTTAGCACTTTAATCAACCTTTTTCTGATTTGTGGTTATCGCATGTAATTTAGCATTTTACTGATTTTTCTCCTGACACTTTTTCTTGAAATGCAGCTTTCAAATGCAGAATTTATAGGCTTTGTTGTTCTGATTGTCAGATCTTAGAGCTCACAAAAGAGAGATCATGAGTGGTAGCATTGCCGAGCGGTCTAAGGTGGTGGATTAAGGCTCCAGTCTCTTCGGAGGTATGGGTTCAAATCTCTCTGCTGCCATTTTTGTTAGATCCAATAGAAGGTGCAGACATCGGTATAGATGTCGTTCAAGCGTGAAGATCAGTGTTTCTCAACTCCAGTCCTCAGGACCCTTAACAGTGCTTGCTTTCCAGGTGACAAGGGAAATAATTATACCACCTGTAGATCTGTTAGAATGTGTCAGTCAGTAATGAATACACCTGTGCTTAAGCAAGGAGATATGGAAAACATGCACTGTTAGGGGTCCTGAGGACTGGAGTTGAGAAACACTGGTATAGATAAGGAAGAAATCCAGCTGGTGTTACCGGTGGAAGTATATTTTAGCTAAATCGCAACTTTAGTCATGTGTCGAAGACACTCCTCAAACCGGTTTAAAATATTTCTAAATAAAGTGATTTGAAAACAGTGAAGAGAAACGAAAATTATTTTAGTGTGATGTATATACCGCCAGGCACCATCATAACTAACATTTCATCATGTTATCAACTTTTCATACAAATAGAAAAGCAAAGGTGGCAGCATGGCTCATTGGTGTAAGGGATTGAATTTTTGCTTGTGTTTTTTTGAAGGTATGTCTTTGAATCCCACTGATGCCAAAATAAGACGTTTGGATCTTGTCTCTAAATTTTTGTGGTATTCAGTTGAAATGAACAAATAGCAACTCAATTAAAATGTAAATATTTGTAATCAACTTTATCGCTGAAGCACTTTATTCAACCTTTTTCTGATTTGTGGTTATCGCATGTAATTTAGCATTTTACGGATTTTTCTCCTGACACTTTTTTTTGAAATACAGCTTTCAAATTTTCACGAAAGAGAGATCATGAGTGGTAGCATGGCCGAGCGGTCTAAGGCGCTGGATTTAGGCTCCAGTCTCTTCGGAGGCGTGGGTTGAAATCCCACTGCTGCCATTTTTATTAGTTCTTCATGTGGTTCCAACGTATAGATAAAGAAGATACTCAGCTTTCAAATGCAGAATTTATAGGCTTTGTTGTTCTGATTGTCAGATCTTAGAGCTCACGAATGAGAGAACATGAGTGGTAGCATGGCCGAGCGGTCTAAGGCGCTGGATTAAGGCTCCAGTCTCTTCGGAGGCGTGGGTTCAAATCCCACTGCTGCCATTTTCGTTAGATCCAAGAGAAGGTGCAGAGATCGGTATAGATGTCCTTCAAGCGTGAAGATCAGTGTTTCTCAACTCCAGTCCTCAGGACCCTTAACAGTGCTTGCTTTCCAGGTGACAAGGGAAATAATTATACCACCTGTAGATCTGTTAGAATGTGTCAGTCAGTTATGAATACACCTGTGCTTAAGCAAGGAGATATGGAAAACATGCACTGTTAGGGGTCCTGAGGACTGGAGTTGAGAAATCCAGCTGGTGTTACCTGTTGAAATATATTTTAGCTAAATCGCAACTTTAGTCATGTGTCGAAGACATTCCTGAAACCGGTTTAAAATATTTCTAAATAAAGTGATTTAAAAACAGTGAAGAGAAACGAAAATTATTTTAGTGTGATGTATATACCGCCAGGCACCATCATAACTAACATTTCATCATGTTATCAACTTTTCATACAAATAGAAAAGCAAAGGTGGCAGAATGGCTCATTGGTGTAAGGGATTGAATTTTTGCTTGTGTTTTTTTGAAGGTATGTCTTTGAATCCCACTGATGCCAAAATAAGCAGTTTGGATCTTGTCTCTAAATTTTTGTGGTATTCAGTTGAAATGAACAAATAGCAACTCAATTAAAATGTAAATATTTGTAATCAACTTTATCGGTTAAGCACTTTATTCAACCTTTTTCTGATTTGTGGTTATCGCATGTAATTTAGCATTTTACGGATTTTTCTCCTGACACTTTTTTTTGAAATGCAGCTTTCAAATGCAGAATTTATAGGCTTTGTTGTTCTGATTGTCAGATCTTAGAGCTCACGAAAGAGAGATCATGAGTGGTAGCATGGCAGAGTGGTCTAAGGCGCTGGATTTAAGCTCCCATCTCTTCGGAGGCGTGGGTTCAAATCCCACTGCTGCTATTTTCATTAGATCCAAGAGAAGGTGCAGACATCGGTATGGATGTCTTTCAAGCGTGAAGATCAGTGTTTCTCAACTCCAGTCCTCAGGACCCCTAACAGTGCTTGCTTTCCAGGTGACAAGGGAAATAATTATACCCCCTGTAGATCTGTTAGAATGTGTCAGTCAGTAATGAATACACATGTGCTTAAGCAAGGAGATATGGAAAACATGCACTGTTAGGGGTCCTGAGGACTGGAGTTGAGAAACACTGGTATAGATAAGGAAGAAATCCAGCTGGTGTTACTGGTGGAAGTATATTTTAGCTAAATCGCAACTTTAGTCATGTGTCGAAGACACTCCTCAAACCGGTTTAAAATATTTCTAAATAAAGTGATTTGAAAACAGTGAAGAGAAACAAAAATTATTTTAGTGTGATGTATATACCGCCAGGCACCATCATAACTAACATTTCATCATGTTATCAACTTTTCATACAAATAGAAAAGCAAAGGTGGCAGCATGGCTCATTGGTGTAAGGGATTGAATTTTTGCTTGTGTTTTTTTGAAGGTATGTCTTTGAATCCCACTGATGCCAAAATAAGACGTTTGGATCTTGTCTCTAAATTTTTGTGGTATTCAGTTGAAATGAACAAATAGCTACTCAATTAAAATGTAAATATTTGTAATCAACTTTATCGCTTAAGCACTTTATTCAACCTTTTTCTGATTTGTGGTAATTGCATGTAATTTAGCATTTTACTGATTTTTCTCCTGACACTTTTTCTTGAAATGCAGCTTTCAAATGCAGAATTTGTAGGCTTTGTTGTTCTGATTGTCAGATCTTAGAGCTCACAAAAGAGAGATCATGAGTGGTAGCATTGCCGAGCGGTCTAAGGTGCTGGATTAAGGCTCCAGTCTCTTCGGAGGCGTGGGTTCAAATCTCTCTGCTGCCATTTTTGTTAGATCCAATAGAAGGTGCAGACATCGGTATAGATGTCGTTCAAGCGTGAAGATCAGTGTTTCTCAACTCCAGTCCTCAGGACCCTTAACAGTGCTTGCTTTCCAGGTGACAAGGGAAATAATTATACCACCTGTAGATCTGTTAGAATGTGTCAGTCAGTAATGAATACACCTGTGCTTAAGCAAGGAGATATGGAAAACATGCACTGTTAGGGGTCCTGAGGACTGGAGTTGAGAAACACTGGTATAGATAAGGAAGAAATCCAGCTGGTGTTACCGGTGGAAGTATATTTTAGCTAAATCGCAACTTTAGTCATGTGTCGAAGACACTCCTCAAACCGGTTTAAAATATTTCTAAATAAAGTGATTTGAAAACAGTGAAGAGAAACGAAAATTATTTTAGTGTGATGTATATACCGCCAGGCACCATCATAACTAACATTTCATCATGTTATCAACTTTTCATACAAATAGAAAAGCAAAGGTGGTAGCATGGCTCATTGGTGTAAGGGATTGAATTTTTGCTTGTGTTTTTTTGAAGGTATGTCTTTGAATCCCACTGATGCCAAAATAAGACGTTTGGATCTTGTCTCTAAATTTTTGTGGTATTCAGTTGAAATGAACAAATAGCAACTCAATTAAAATGTAAATATTTGTAATCAACTTTATCGCTGAAGCACTTTATTCAACCTTTTTCTGATTTGTGGTTATCGCATGTAATTTAGCATTTTACGGATTTTTCTCCTGACACTTTTTTTTGAAATGCAGCTTTCAAATTTTCACGAAAGAGAGATCATGAGTGGTAGCATGGCCGAGCGGTCTAAGGCGCTGGATTTAGGCTCCAGTCTCTTCGGAGGCGTGGGTTGAAATCCCACTGCTGCCATTTTTATTAGTTCTTCATGTGGTTCCAACGTATAGATAAAGAAGATACTCAGCTTTCAAATGCAGAATTTATAGGCTTTGTTGTTCTGATTGTCAGATCTTAGAGCTCACGAATGAGAGAACATGAGTGGTAGCATGGCCGAGCAGTCTAAGGCGCTGGATTAAGGCTCCAGTCTCTTCGGAGGCGTGGGTTCAAATCCCACTGCTGCCATTTTCGTTAGATCCAAGAGAAGGTGCAGAGATCGGTATAGATGTCCTTCAAGCGTGAAGATCAGTGTTTCTCAACTCCAGTCCTCAGGACCCTTAACAGTGCTTGCTTTCCAGGTGACAAGGGAAATAATTATACCACCTGTAGATCTGTTAGAATGTGTCAGTCAGTAATGAATACACCTGTGCTTAAGCAAGGAGATATGGAAAACATGCACTGTTAGGGGTCCTGAGGACTGGAGTTGAGAAATCCAGCTGGTGTTACCTGTGGAAGTATATTTTAGCTAAATCGCAACTTTAGTCATGTGTCGAAGACATTCCTGAAACCGGTTTAAAATATTTCTAAATAAAGTGATTTAAAAACAGTGAAGAGAAACGAAAATTATTTTAGTGTGATGTATATACCGCCAGGCACCATCATAACTAACATTTCATCATGTTATCAACTTTTCATACAAATAGAAAAGCAAAGGTGGCAGCATGGCTCATTGGTGTAAGGGATTGAATATTTGCTTGTGTTTTTTTGAAGGTATGTCTTTGAATCCCACTGATGCCAAAATAAGCAGTTTGGATCTTGTCTCTAAATTTTTGTGGTATTCAGTTGAAATGAACAAATAGCAACTCAATTAAAATGTAAATATTTGTAATCAACTTTATCGGTTAAGCACTTTATTCAACCTTTTTCTGATTTGTGGTTATCGCATGTAATTTAGCATTTTACGGATTTTTCTCCTGACACTTTTTTTTGAAATGCAGCTTTCAAATGCAGAATTTATAGGCTTTGTTGTTCTGATTGTCAGATCTTAGAGCTCACGAAAGAGAGATCATGAGTGGTAGCATGGCAGAGTGGTCTAAGGCGCTGGATTTAAGCTCCCATCTCTTCGGAGGCGTGGGTTCAAATCCCACTGCTGCTATTTTCATTAGATCCAAGAGAAGGTGCAGACATCGGTATGGATGTCTTTCAAGCGTGAAGATCAGTGTTTCTCAACTCCAGTCCTCAGGACCCCTAACAGTGCTTGCTTTCCAGGTGACAAGGGAAATAATTATACCCCCTGTAGATCTGTTAGAATGTGTCAGTCAGTAATGAATACACATGTGCTTAAGCAAGGAGATATGGAAAACATGCACTGTTAGGGGTCCTGAGGACTGGAGTTGAGAAACACTGGTATAGATAAGGAAGAAATCCAGCTGGTGTTACTGGTGGAAGTATATTTTAGCTAAATCGCAACTTTAGTCATGTGTCGAAGACACTCCTCAAACCGGTTTAAAATATTTCTAAATAAAGTGATTTGAAAACAGTGAAGAGAAACAAAAATTATTTTAGTGTGATGTATATACCGCCAGGCACCATCATAACTAACATTTCATCATGTTATCAACTTTTCATACAAATAGAAAAGCAAAGGTGGCAGCATGGCTCATTGGTGTAAGGGATTGAATTTTTGCTTGTGTTTTTTTGAAGGTATGTCTTTGAATCCCACTGATGCCAAAATAAGACGTTTGGATCTTGTCTCTAAATTTTTGTGGTATTCAGTTGAAATGAACAAATAGCTACTCAATTAAAATGTAAATATTTGTAATCAACTTTATCGCTTAAGCACTTTATTCAACCTTTTTCTGATTTGTGGTAATTGCATGTAATTTAGCATTTTACTGATTTTTCTCCTGACACTTTTTCTTGAAATGCAGCTTTCAAATGCAGAATTTGTAGGCTTTGTTGTTCTGATTGTCAGATCTTAGAGCTCACAAAAGAGAGATCATGAGTGGTAGCATTGCCGAGCGGTCTAAGGTGCTGGATTAAGGCTCCAGTCTCTTCGGAGGCGTGGGTTCAAATCTCTCTGCTGCCATTTTTGTTAGATCCAATAGAAGGTGCAGACATCGGTATAGATGTCGTTCAAGCGTGAAGATCAGTGTTTCTCAACTCCAGTCCTCAGGACCCTTAACAGTGCTTGCTTTCCAGGTGACAAGGGAAATAATTATACCACCTGTAGATCTGTTAGAATGTGTCAGTCAGTAATGAATACACCTGTGCTTAAGCAAGGAGATATGGAAAACATGCACTGTTAGGGGTCCTGAGGACTGGAGTTGAGAAACACTGGTATAGATAAGGAAGAAATCCAGCTGGTGTTACCGGTGGAAGTATATTTTAGCTAAATCGCAACTTTAGTCATGTGTCGAAGACACTCCTCAAACCGGTTTAAAATATTTCTAAATAAAGTGATTTGAAAACAGTGAAGAGAAACGAAAATTATTTTAGTGTGATGTATATACCGCCAGGCACCATCATAACTAACATTTCATCATGTTATCAACTTTTCATACAAATAGAAAAGCAAAGGTGGTAGCATGGCTCATTGGTGTAAGGGATTGAATTTTTGCTTGTGTTTTTTTGAAGGTATGTCTTTGAATCCCACTGATGCCAAAATAAGACGTTTGGATCTTGTCTCTAAATTTTTGTGGTATTCAGTTGAAATGAACAAATAGCAACTCAATTAAAATGTAAATATTTGTAATCAACTTTATCGCTGAAGCACTTTATTCAACCTTTTTCTGATTTGTGGTTATCGCATGTAATTTAGCATTTTACGGATTTTTCTCCTGACACTTTTTTTTGAAATGCAGCTTTCAAATTTTCACGAAAGAGAGATCATGAGTGGTAGCATGGCCGAGCGGTCTAAGGCGCTGGATTTAGGCTCCAGTCTCTTCGGAGGCGTGGGTTGAAATCCCACTGCTGCCATTTTTATTAGTTCTTCATGTGGTTCCAACGTATAGATAAAGAAGATACTCAGCTTTCAAATGCAGAATTTATAGGCTTTGTTGTTCTGATTGTCAGATCTTAGAGCTCACGAATGAGAGAACATGAGTGGTAGCATGGCCGAGCAGTCTAAGGCGCTGGATTAAGGCTCCAGTCTCTTCGGAGGCGTGGGTTCAAATCCCACTGCTGCCATTTTCGTTAGATCCAAGAGAAGGTGCAGAGATCGGTATAGATGTCCTTCAAGCGTGAAGATCAGTGTTTCTCAACTCCAGTCCTCAGGACCCTTAACAGTGCTTGCTTTCCAGGTGACAAGGGAAATAATTATACCACCTGTAGATCTGTTAGAATGTGTCAGTCAGTTATGAATACACCTGTGCTTAAGCAAGGAGATATGGAAAACATGCACTGTTAGGGGTCCTGAGGACTGGAGTTGAGAAATCCAGCTGGTGTTACCTGTGGAAGTATATTTTAGCTAAATCGCAACTTTAGTCATGTGTCGAAGACATTCCTGAAACCGGTTTAAAATATTTCTAAATAAAGTGATTTAAAAACAGTGAAGAGAAACGAAAATTATTTTAGTGTGATGTATATACCGCCAGGCACCATCATAACTAACATTTCATCATGTTATCAACTTTTCATACAAATAGAAAAGCAAAGGTGGCAGCATGGCTCATTGGTGTAAGGGATTGAATATTTGCTTGTGTTTTTTTGAAGGTATGTCTTTGAATCCCACTGATGCCAAAATAAGCAGTTTGGATCTTGTCTCTAAATTTTTGTGGTATTCAGTTGAAATGAACAAATAGCAAATCAATTAAAATGAAAATATTTGTAATCAACTTTATCGGTTAAGCACTTTATTCAACCTTTTTCTGATTTGTGGTTATCGCATGTAATTTAGCATTTTACGGATTTTTCTCCTGACATTTTTTTTTGAAATGCAGCTTTCAAATGCAGAATTTGTAGGCTTTGTTGATCTGATTGACATTTTTCAGATCTTAGAGCTCACGAAAGCATGCTCATGAGTGGTAGCATGGCCGAGCGGTCTAAGGCGCTGGATTTAGGCTCCAGTCTCTTCGGAGGCGTGGGTTCAAATCCCACTGCTGCCATTTTTATTAGTTCTTCATGTGGTTCCAACGTATAGATAAAGAAGATACTCAGCTTTCAAATGCAGAATTTATAGGCTTTGTTGTTCTGATTGTCAGATCTTAGAGCTCACGAAAGAGAGATCATGAGTGGTAGCATGGCCGAGCGGTCTAAGGCGCTGGATTAAGGCTCCAGTCTCTTCGGAGGCGTGGGTTCAAATCCCACTGCTGCCATTTTCGTTAGATCCAAGAGAAGGTGCAGAGATCGGTATAGATGTCGTTCAAGCGTGAAGATCAGTGTTTCTCAACTCCAGTCCTCAGGACCCTTAACAGTGCTTGCTTTCCAGGTGACAAGGGAAATAATTATACCACCTGTAGATCTGTTAGAATGTGTCAGTCAGTTATGAATACACCTGTGCTTAAGCAAGGAGATATGGAAAACATGCACTGTTAGGGGTCCTGAGGACTGGAGTTGAAAAATCCAGCTGGTGTTACCTGTGGAAGTATATTTTAGCTAAATCGCAACTTTAGTCATGTGTCGAAGACATTCCTGAAACCGGTTTAAAATATTTCTAAATAAAGTGATTTAAAAACAGTGAAGAGAAACGAAAATTATTTTAGTGTGATGTATATACCGCCAGGCACCATCATAACTAACATTTCATCATGTTATCAACTTTTCATACAAATAGAAAAGCAAAGGTGGCAGCATGGCTCATTGGTGTAAGGGATTGAATTTTTGCTTGTGTTTTTTTGAAGGTATGTCTTTGAATCCCACTGATGCCAAAATAAGCAGTTTGGATCTTGTCTCTAAATTTTTGTGGTATTCAGTTGAAATGAACAAATAGCAACTCAATTAAAATGTAAATATTTGTAATCAACTTTATCGGTTAAGCACTTTATTCAACCTTTTTCTGATTTGTGGTTATCGCATGTAATTTAGCATTTTACGGATTTTTCTCCTGACATTTTTTTTTGAAATGCAGCTTTCAAATGCAGAATTTGTAGGCTTTGTTGATCTGATTGACATTTTTCAGATCTTAGAGCTCACGAAAGCAAGCTCATGAGTGGTAGCATGGCCGAGCGGTCTAAGGCGCTGGATTTAGGCTCCAGTCTCTTCGGAGGCGTGGGTTCAAATCCCACTGCTGCCATTTTTATTAGTTCTTCATGTGGTTCCAACGTATAGATAAAGAAGATACTCAGCTTTCAAATGCAGAATTTATAGGCTTTGTTGTTCTGATTGTCAGATCTTAGAGCTCACGAAAGAGAGATCATGAGTGGTAGCATGGCCGAGCGGTCTAAGGCGCTGGATTAAGGCTCCAGTCTCTTCGGAGGCGTGGGTTCAAATCCCACTGCTGCCATTTTCATTAGATCCAAGAGAAGGTGCAGAGATCGGTATAGATGTCATTCAAGCGTGAAGATCAGTGTTTCTCAACTCCAGTCCTCAGGACCCTTAACAGTGCTTGCTTTCCAGGTGACAAGGGAAATAATTATACCACCTGTAGATCTGTTAGAATGTGTCAGTCAGTTATGAATACACCTGTGCTTAAGCAAGGAGATATGGAAAACATGCACTGTTAGGGGTCCTGAGGACTGGAGTTGAGAAATCCAGCTGGTGTTACCTGTGGAAGTATATTTTAGCTAAATCGCAACTTTAGTCATGTGTCGAAGACATTCCTGAAACCGGTTTAAAATATTTCTAAATAAAGTGATTTAAAAACAGTGAAGAGAAACGAAAATTATTTTAGTGTGATGTATATACCGCCAGGCACCATCATAACTAACATTTCATCATGTTATCAACTTTTCATACAAATAGAAAAGCAAAGGTGGCAGCATGGCTCATTGGTGTAAGGGATTGAATTTTTGCTTGTGTTTTTTTGAAGGTATGTCTTTGAATCCCACTGATGCCAAAATAAGACGTTTGGATCTTGTCTCTAAATTTTTGTGGTATTCAGTTGAAATGAACAAATAGCAAATCAATTAAAATGAAAATATTTGTAATCAACTTTATCGGTTAAGCACTTTATTCAACCTTTTTCTGATTTGTGGTTATCGCATGTAATTTAGCATTTTACGGATTTTTCTCCTGACATTTTTTTTTGAAATGCAGCTTTCAAATGCAGAATTTGTAGGCTTTGTTGATCTGATTGACATTTTTCAGATCTTAGAGCTCACGAAAGCAAGCTCATGAGTGGTAGCATGGCCAAGCGGTCTAAGGCGCTGGATTTAGGCTCCAGTCTCTTCGGAGGCGTGGGTTCAAATCCCACTGCTGCCATTTTTATTAGTTCTTCATGTGGTTCCAACGTATAGATAAAGAAGATACTCAGCTTTCAAATGCAGAATTTATAGGCTTTGTTGTTCTGATTGTCAGATCTTAGAGCTCACGAAAGAGAGATCATGAGTGGTAGCATGGCCGAGCGGTCTAAGGCGCTGGATTAAGGCTCCAGTCTCTTCGGAGGCGTGGGTTCAAATCCCACTGCTGCCATTTTCGTTAGATCCAAGAGAAGGTGCAGAGATCGGTATAGATGTCGTTCAAGCGTGAAGATCAGTGTTTCTCAACTCCAGTCCTCAGGACCCTTAACAGTGCTTGCTTTCCAGGTGACAAGGGAAATAATTATACCACCTGTAGATCTGTTAGAATGTGTCAGTCAGTTATGAATACACCTGTGCTTAAGCAAGGAGATATGGAAAACATGCACTGTTAGGGGTCCTGAGGACTGGAGTTGAAAAATCCAGCTGGTGTTACCTGTGGAAGTATATTTTAGCTAAATCGCAACTTTAGTCATGTGTCGAAGACATTCCTGAAACCGGTTTAAAATATTTCTAAATAAAGTGATTTAAAAACAGTGAAGAGAAACGAAAATTATTTTAGTGTGATGTATATACCGCCAGGCACCATCATAACTAACATTTCATCATGTTATCAACTTTTCATACAAATAGAAAAGCAAAGGTGGCAGCATGGCTCATTGGTGTAAGGGATTGAATTTTTGCTTGTGTTTTTTTGAAGGTATGTCTTTGAATCCCACTGATGCCAAAATAAGCAGTTTGGATCTTGTCTCTAAATTTTTGTGGTATTCAGTTGAAATGAACAAATAGCAACTCAATTAAAATGTAAATATTTGTAATCAACTTTATCGGTTAAGCACTTTATTCAACCTTTTTCTGATTTGTGGTTATCGCATGTAATTTAGCATTTTACGGATTTTTCTCCTGACATTTTTTTTTGAAATGCAGCTTTCAAATGCAGAATTTGTAGGCTTTGTTGATCTGATTGACATTTTTCAGATCTTAGAGCTCACGAAAGCAAGCTCATGAGTGGTAGCATGGCCGAGCGGTCTAAGGCGCTGGATTTAGGCTCCAGTCTCTTCGGAGGCGTGGGTTCAAATCCCACTGCTGCCATTTTTATTAGTTCTTCATGTGGTTCCAACGTATAGATAAAGAAGATACTCAGCTTTCAAATGCAGAATTTATAGGCTTTGTTGTTCTGATTGTCAGATCTTAGAGCTCACGAAAGAGAGATCATGAGTGGTAGCATGGCCGAGCGGTCTAAGGCGCTGGATTAAGGCTCCAGTCTCTTCGGAGGCGTGGGTTCAAATCCCACTGCTGCCATTTTCATTAGATCCAAGAGAAGGTGCAGAGATCGGTATAGATGTCATTCAAGCGTGAAGATCAGTGTTTCTCAACTCCAGTCCTCAGGACCCTTAACAGTGCTTGCTTTCCAGGTGACAAGGGAAATAATTATACCACCTGTAGATCTGTTAGAATGTGTCAGTCAGTTATGAATACACCTGTGCTTAAGCAAGGAGATATGGAAAACATGCACTGTTAGGGGTCCTGAGGACTGGAGTTGAGAAATCCAGCTGGTGTTACCTGTGGAAGTATATTTTAGCTAAATCGCAACTTTAGTCATGTGTCGAAGACATTCCTGAAACCGGTTTAAAATATTTCTAAATAAAGTGATTTAAAAACAGTGAAGAGAAACGAAAATTATTTTAGTGTGATGTATATACCGCCAGGCACCATCATAACTAACATTTCATCATGTTATCAACTTTTCATACAAATAGAAAAGCAAAGGTGGCAGCATGGCTCATTGGTGTAAGGGATTGAATTTTTGCTTGTGTTTTTTTGAAGGTATGTCTTTGAATCCCACTGATGCCAAAATAAGCAGTTTGGATCTTGTCTCTAAATTTTTGTGGTATTCAGTTGAAATGAACAAATAGCAAATCAATTAAAATGAAAATATTTGTAATCAACTTTATCGGTTAAGCACTTTATTCAACCTTTTTCTGATTTGTGGTTATCGCATGTAATTTAGCATTTTACGGATTTTTCTCCTGACATTTTTTTTTGAAATGCAGCTTTCAAATGCAGAATTTGTAGGCTTTGTTGATCTGATTGACATTTTTCAGATCTTAGAGCTCACGAAAGCATGCTCATGAGTGGTAGCATGGCCGAGCGGTCTAAGGCGCTGGATTTAGGCTCCAGTCTCTTCGGAGGCGTGGGTTCAAATCCCACTGCTGCCATTTTTATTAGTTCTTCATGTGGTTCCAACGTATAGATAAAGAAGATACTCAGCTTTCAAATGCAGAATTTATAGGCTTTGTTGTTCTGATTGTCAGATCTTAGAGCTCACGAAAGAGAGATCATGAGTGGTAGCATGGCCGAGCGGTCTAAGGCGCTGGATTAAGGCTCCAGTCTCTTCGGAGGCGTGGGTTCAAATCCCACTGCTGCCATTTTCGTTAGATCCAAGAGAAGGTGCAGAGATCGGTATAGATGTCGTTCAAGCGTGAAGATCAGTGTTTCTCAACTCCAGTCCTCAGGACCCTTAACAGTGCTTGCTTTCCAGGTGACAAGGGAAATAATTATACCACCTGTAGATCTGTTAGAATGTGTCAGTCAGTTATGAATACACCTGTGCTTAAGCAAGGAGATATGGAAAACATGCACTGTTAGGGGTCCTGAGGACTGGAGTTGAAAAATCCAGCTGGTGTTACCTGTGGAAGTATATTTTAGCTAAATCGCAACTTTAGTCATGTGTCGAAGACATTCCTGAAACCGGTTTAAAATATTTCTAAATAAAGTGATTTAAAAACAGTGAAGAGAAACGAAAATTATTTTAGTGTGATGTATATACCGCCAGGCACCATCATAACTAACATTTCATCATGTTATCAACTTTTCATACAAATAGAAAAGCAAAGGTGGCAGCATGGCTCATTGGTGTAAGGGATTGAATTTTTGCTTGTGTTTTTTTGAAGGTATGTCTTTGAATCCCACTGATGCCAAAATAAGCAGTTTGGATCTTGTCTCTAAATTTTTGTGGTATTCAGTTGAAATGAACAAATAGCAACTCAATTAAAATGTAAATATTTGTAATCAACTTTATCGGTTAAGCACTTTATTCAACCTTTTTCTGATTTGTGGTTATCGCATGTAATTTAGCATTTTACGGATTTTTCTCCTGACATTTTTTTTTGAAATGCAGCTTTCAAATGCAGAATTTGTAGGCTTTGTTGATCTGATTGACATTTTTCAGATCTTAGAGCTCACGAAAGCAAGCTCATGAGTGGTAGCATGGCCGAGCGGTCTAAGGCGCTGGATTTAGGCTCCAGTCTCTTCGGAGGCGTGGGTTCAAATCCCACTGCTGCCATTTTTATTAGTTCTTCATGTGGTTCCAACGTATAGATAAAGAAGATACTCAGCTTTCAAATGCAGAATTTATAGGCTTTGTTGTTCTGATTGTCAGATCTTAGAGCTCACGAAAGAGAGATCATGAGTGGTAGCATGGCCGAGCGGTCTAAGGCGCTGGATTAAGGCTCCAGTCTCTTCGGAGGCGTGGGTTCAAATCCCACTGCTGCCATTTTCATTAGATCCAAGAGAAGGTGCAGAGATCGGTATAGATGTCGTTCAAGCGTGAAGATCAGTGTTTCTCAACTCCAGTCCTCAGGACCCTTAACAGTGCTTGCTTTCCAGGTGACAAGGGAAATAATTATACCACCTGTAGATCTGTTAGAATGTGTCAGTCAGTTATGAATACACCTGTGCTTAAGCAAGGAGATATGGAAAACATGCACTGTTAGGGGTCCTGAGGACTGGAGTTGAGAAATCCAGCTGGTGTTACCTGTGGAAGTATATTTTAGCTAAATCGCAACTTTAGTCATGTGTCGAAGACATTCCTGAAACCGGTTTAAAATATTTCTAAATAAAGTGATTTAAAAACAGTGAAGAGAAACGAAAATTATTTTAGTGTGATGTATATACCGCCAGGCACCATCATAACTAACATTTCATCATGTTATCAACTTTTCATACAAATAGAAAAGCAAAGGTGGCAGCATGGCTCATTGGTGTAAGGGATTGAATTTTTGCTTGTGTTTTTTTGAAGGTATGTCTTTGAATCCCACTGATGCCAAAATAAGCAGTTTGGATCTTGTCTCTAAATTTTTGTGGTATTCAGTTGAAATGAACAAATAGCAAATCAATTAAAATGAAAATATTTGTAATCAACTTTATCGGTTAAGCACTTTATTCAACCTTTTTCTGATTTGTGGTTATCGCATGTAATTTAGCATTTTACGGATTTTTCTCCTGACATTTTTTTTTGAAATGCAGCTTTCAAATGCAGAATTTGTAGGCTTTGTTGATCTGATTGACATTTTTCAGATCTTAGAGCTCACGAAAGCATGCTCATGAGTGGTAGCATGGCCGAGCGGTCTAAGGCGCTGGATTTAGGCTCCAGTCTCTTCGGAGGCGTGGGTTCAAATCCCACTGCTGCCATTTTTATTAGTTCTTCATGTGGTTCCAACGTATAGATAAAGAAGATACTCAGCTTTCAAATGCAGAATTTATAGGCTTTGTTGTTCTGATTGTCAGATCTTAGAGCTCACGAAAGAGAGATCATGAGTGGTAGCATGGCCGAGCGGTCTAAGGCGCTGGATTAAGGCTCCAGTCTCTTCGGAGGCGTGGGTTCAAATCCCACTGCTGCCATTTTCGTTAGATCCAAGAGAAGGTGCAGAGATCGGTATAGATGTCCTTCAAGCGTGAAGATCAGTGTTTCTCAACTCCAGTCCTCAGGACCCTTAACAGTGCTTGCTTTCCAGGTGACAAGGGAAATAATTATACCACCTGTAGATCTGTTAGAATGTGTCAGTCAGTTATGAATACACCTGTGCTTAAGCAAGGAGATATGGAAAACATGCACTGTTAGGGGTCCTGAGGACTGGAGTTGAAAAATCCAGCTGGTGTTACCTGTGGAAGTATATTTTAGCTAAATCGCAACTTTAGTCATGTGTCGAAGACATTCCTGAAACCGGTTTAAAATATTTCTAAATAAAGTGATTTAAAAACAGTGAAGAGAAACGAAAATTATTTTAGTGTGATGTATATACCGCCAGGCACCATCATAACTAACATTTCATCATGTTATCAACTTTTCATACAAATAGAAAAGCAAAGGTGGCAGCATGGCTCATTGGTGTAAGGGATTGAATTTTTGCTTGTGTTTTTTTGAAGGTATGTCTTTGAATCCCACTGATGCCAAAATAAGCAGTTTGGATCTTGTCTCTAAATTTTTGTGGTATTCAGTTGAAATGAACAAATAGCAACTCAATTAAAATGTAAATATTTGTAATCAACTTTATCGGTTAAGCACTTTATTCAACCTTTTTCTGATTTGTGGTTATCGCATGTAATTTAGCATTTTACGGATTTTTCTCCTGACATTTTTTTTTGAAATGCAGCTTTCAAATGCAGAATTTGTAGGCTTTGTTGATCTGATTGACATTTTTCAGATCTTAGAGCTCACGAAAGCAAGCTCATGAGTGGTAGCATGGCCGAGCGGTCTAAGGCGCTGGATTTAGGCTCCAGTCTCTTCGGAGGCGTGGGTTCAAATCCCACTGCTGCCATTTTTATTAGTTCTTCATGTGGTTCCAACGTATAGATAAAGAAGATACTCAGCTTTCAAATGCAGAATTTATAGGCTTTGTTGTTCTGATTGTCAGATCTTAGAGCTCACGAAAGAGAGATCATGAGTGGTAGCATGGCCGAGCGGTCTAAGGCGCTGGATTAAGGCTCCAGTCTCTTCGGAGGCGTGGGTTCAAATCCCACTGCTGCCATTTTCATTAGATCCAAGAGAAGGTGCAGAGATCGGTATAGATGTCATTCAAGCGTGAAGATCAGTGTTTCTCAACTCCAGTCCTCAGGACCCTTAACAGTGCTTGCTTTCCAGGTGACAAGGGAAATAATTATACCACCTGTAGATCTGTTAGAATGTGTCAGTCAGTTATGAATACACCTGTGCTTAAGCAAGGAGATATGGAAAACATGCACTGTTAGGGGTCCTGAGGACTGGAGTTGAGAAATCCAGCTGGTGTTACCTGTGGAAGTATATTTTAGCTAAATCGCAACTTTAGTCATGTGTCGAAGACATTCCTGAAACCGGTTTAAAATATTTCTAAATAAAGTGATTTAAAAACAGTGAAGAGAAACGAAAATTATTTTAGTGTGATGTATATACCGCCAGGCACCATCATAACTAACATTTCATCATGTTATCAACTTTTCATACAAATAGAAAAGCAAAGGTGGCAGCATGGCTCATTGGTGTAAGGGATTGAATTTTTGCTTGTGTTTTTTTGAAGGTATGTCTTTGAATCCCACTGATGCCAAAATAAGCAGTTTGGATCTTGTCTCTAAATTTTTGTGGTATTCAGTTGAAATGAACAAATAGCAACTCAATTAAAATGTAAATATTTGTAATCAACTTTATCGGTTAAGCACTTTATTCAACCTTTTTCTGATTTGTGGTTATCGCATGTAATTTAGCATTTTACGGATTTTTCTCCTGACATTTTTTTTTGAAATGCAGCTTTCAAATGCAGAATTTGTAGGCTTTGTTGATCTGATTGACATTTTTCAGATCTTAGAGCTCACGAAAGCAAGCTCATGAGTGGTAGCATGGCCGAGCGGTCTAAGGCGCTGGATTTAGGCTCCAGTCTCTTCGGAGGCGTGGGTTCAAATCCCACTGCTGCCATTTTTATTAGTTCTTCATGTGGTTCCAACGTATAGATAAAGAAGATACTCAGCTTTCAAATGCAGAATTTATAGGCTTTGTTGTTCTGATTGTCAGATCTTAGAGCTCACGAAAGAGAGATCATGAGTGGTAGCATGGCCGAGCGGTCTAAGGCGCTGGATTAAGGCTCCAGTCTCTTCGGAGGCGTGGGTTCAAATCCCACTGCTGCCATTTTCATTAGATCCAAGAGAAGGTGCAGAGATCGGTATAGATGTCATTCAAGCGTGAAGATCAGTGTTTCTCAACTCCAGTCCTCAGGACCCTTAACAGTGCTTGCTTTCCAGGTGACAAGGGAAATAATTATACCACCTGTAGATCTGTTAGAATGTGTCAGTCAGTTATGAATACACCTGTGCTTAAGCAAGGAGATATGGAAAACATGCACTGTTAGGGGTCCTGAGGACTGGAGTTGAGAAATCCAGCTGGTGTTACCTGTGGAAGTATATTTTAGCTAAATCGCAACTTTAGTCATGTGTCGAAGACATTCCTGAAACCGGTTTAAAATATTTCTAAATAAAGTGATTTAAAAACAGTGAAGAGAAACGAAAATTATTTTAGTGTGATGTATATACCGCCAGGCACCATCATAACTAACATTTCATCATGTTATCAACTTTTCATACAAATAGAAAAGCAAAGGTGGCAGCATGGCTCATTGGTGTAAGGGATTGAATTTTTGCTTGTGTTTTTTTGAAGGTATGTCTTTGAATCCCACTGATGCCAAAATAAGCAGTTTGGATCTTGTCTCTAAATTTTTGTGGTATTCAGTTGAAATGAACAAATAGCAAATCAATTAAAATGAAAATATTTGTAATCAACTTTATCGGTTAAGCACTTTATTCAACCTTTTTCTGATTTGTGGTTATCGCATGTAATTTAGCATTTTACGGATTTTTCTCCTGACATTTTTTTTTGAAATGCAGCTTTCAAATGCAGAATTTGTAGGCTTTGTTGATCTGATTGACATTTTTCAGATCTTAGAGCTCACGAAAGCATGCTCATGAGTGGTAGCATGGCCGAGCGGTCTAAGGCGCTGGATTTAGGCTCCAGTCTCTTCGGAGGCGTGGGTTCAAATCCCACTGCTGCCATTTTTATTAGTTCTTCATGTGGTTCCAACGTATAGATAAAGAAGATACTCAGCTTTCAAATGCAGAATTTATAGGCTTTGTTGTTCTGATTGTCAGATCTTAGAGCTCACGAAAGAGAGATCATGAGTGGTAGCATGGCCGAGCGGTCTAAGGCGCTGGATTAAGGCTCCAGTCTCTTCGGAGGCGTGGGTTCAAATCCCACTGCTGCCATTTTCATTAGATCCAAGAGAAGGTGCAGAGATCGGTATAGATGTCCTTCAAGCGTGAAGATCAGTGTTTCTCAACTCCAGTCCTCAGGACCCTTAACAGTGCTTGCTTTCCAGGTGACAAGGGAAATAATTATACCACCTGTAGATCTGTTAGAATGTGTCAGTCAGTTATGAATACACCTGTGCTTAAGCAAGGAGATATGGAAAACATGCACTGTTAGGGGTCCTGAGGACTGGAGTTGAGAAATCCAGCTGGTGTTACCTGTGGAAGTATATTTTAGCTAAATCGCAACTTTAGTCATGTGTCGAAGACATTCCTGAAACCGGTTTAAAATATTTCTAAATAAAGTGATTTAAAAACAGTGAAGAGAAACGAAAATTATTTTAGTGTGATGTATATACCGCCAGGCACCATCATAACTAACATTTCATCATGTTATCAACTTTTCATACAAATAGAAAAGCAAAGGTGGCAGCATGGCTCATTGGTGTAAGGGATTGAATTTTTGCTTGTGTTTTTTTGAAGGTATGTCTTTGAATCCCACTGATGCCAAAATAAGCAGTTTGGATCTTGTCTCTAAATTTTTGTGGTATTCAGTTGAAATGAACAAATAGCAAATCAATTAAAATGAAAATATTTGTAATCAACTTTATCGGTTAAGCACTTTATTCAACCTTTTTCTGATTTGTGGTTATCGCATGTAATTTAGCATTTTACGGATTTTTCTCCTGACATTTTTTTTTGAAATGCAGCTTTCAAATGCAGAATTTGTAGGCTTTGTTGATCTGATTGACATTTTTCAGATCTTAGAGCTCACGAAAGCATGCTCATGAGTGGTAGCATGGCCGAGCGGTCTAAGGCGCTGGATTTAGGCTCCAGTCTCTTCGGAGGCGTGGGTTCAAATCCCACTGCTGCCATTTTTATTAGTTCTTCATGTGGTTCCAACGTATAGATAAAGAAGATACTCAGCTTTCAAATGCAGAATTTATAGGCTTTGTTGTTCTGATTGTCAGATCTTAGAGCTCACGAAAGAGAGATCATGAGTGGTAGCATGGCCGAGCGGTCTAAGGCGCTGGATTAAGGCTCCAGTCTCTTCGGAGGCGTGGGTTCAAATCCCACTGCTGCCATTTTCGTTAGATCCAAGAGAAGGTGCAGAGATCGGTATAGATGTCCTTCAAGCGTGAAGATCAGTGTTTCTCAACTCCAGTCCTCAGGACCCTTAACAGTGCTTGCTTTCCAGGTGACAAGGGAAATAATTATACCACCTGTAGATCTGTTAGAATGTGTCAGTCAGTTATGAATACACCTGTGCTTAAGCAAGGAGATATGGAAAACATGCACTGTTAGGGGTCCTGAGGACTGGAGTTGAAAAATCCAGCTGGTGTTACCTGTGGAAGTATATTTTAGCTAAATCGCAACTTTAGTCATGTGTCGAAGACATTCCTGAAACCGGTTTAAAATATTTCTAAATAAAGTGATTTAAAAACAGTGAAGAGAAACGAAAATTATTTTAGTGTGATGTATATACCGCCAGGCACCATCATAACTAACATTTCATCATGTTATCAACTTTTCATACAAATAGAAAAGCAAAGGTGGCAGCATGGCTCATTGGTGTAAGGGATTGAATTTTTGCTTGTGTTTTTTTGAAGGTATGTCTTTGAATCCCACTGATGCCAAAATAAGCAGTTTGGATCTTGTCTCTAAATTTTTGTGGTATTCAGTTGAAATGAACAAATAGCAACTCAATTAAAATGTAAATATTTGTAATCAACTTTATCGGTTAAGCACTTTATTCAACCTTTTTCTGATTTGTGGTTATCGCATGTAATTTAGCATTTTACGGATTTTTCTCCTGACATTTTTTTTTGAAATGCAGCTTTCAAATGCAGAATTTGTAGGCTTTGTTGATCTGATTGACATTTTTCAGATCTTAGAGCTCACGAAAGCAAGCTCATGAGTGGTAGCATGGCCGAGCGGTCTAAGGCGCTGGATTTAGGCTCCAGTCTCTTCGGAGGCGTGGGTTCAAATCCCACTGCTGCCATTTTTATTAGTTCTTCATGTGGTTCCAACGTATAGATAAAGAAGATACTCAGCTTTCAAATGCAGAATTTATAGGCTTTGTTGTTCTGATTGTCAGATCTTAGAGCTCACGAAAGAGAGATCATGAGTGGTAGCATGGCCGAGCGGTCTAAGGCGCTGGATTAAGGCTCCAGTCTCTTCGGAGGCGTGGGTTCAAATCCCACTGCTGCCATTTTCATTAGATCCAAGAGAAGGTGCAGAGATCGGTATAGATGTCGTTCAAGCGTGAAGATCAGTGTTTCTCAACTCCAGTCCTCAGGACCCTTAACAGTGCTTGCTTTCCAGGTGACAAGGGAAATAATTATACCACCTGTAGATCTGTTAGAATGTGTCAGTCAGTTATGAATACACCTGTGCTTAAGCAAGGAGATATGGAAAACATGCACTGTTAGGGGTCCTGAGGACTGGAGTTGAGAAATCCAGCTGGTGTTACCTGTGGAAGTATATTTTAGCTAAATCGCAACTTTAGTCATGTGTCGAAGACATTCCTGAAACCGGTTTAAAATATTTCTAAATAAAGTGATTTAAAAACAGTGAAGAGAAACGAAAATTATTTTAGTGTGATGTATATACCGCCAGGCACCATCATAACTAACATTTCATCATGTTATCAACTTTTCATACAAATAGAAAAGCAAAGGTGGCAGCATGGCTCATTGGTGTAAGGGATTGAATTTTTGCTTGTGTTTTTTTGAAGGTATGTCTTTGAATCCCACTGATGCCAAAATAAGCAGTTTGGATCTTGTCTCTAAATTTTTGTGGTATTCAGTTGAAATGAACAAATAGCAAATCAATTAAAATGAAAATATTTGTAATCAACTTTATCGGTTAAGCACTTTATTCAACCTTTTTCTGATTTGTGGTTATCGCATTTAATTTAGCATTTTACGGATTTTTCTCCTGACATTTTTTTTTGAAATGCAGCTTTCAAATGCAGAATTTGTAGGCTTTGTTGATCTGATTGACATTTTTCAGATCTTAGAGCTCACGAAAGCAAGCTCATGAGTGGTAGCATGGCCGAGCGGTCTAAGGCGCTGGATTTAGGCTCCAGTCTCTTCGGAGGCGTGGGTTCAAATCCCACTGCTGCCATTTTTATTAGTTCTTCATGTGGTTCCAACATATAGATAAAGAAGATACTCAGCTTTCAAATGCAGAATTTATAGGCTTTGTTGTTCTGATTGTCAGATCTTAGAGCTCACGAAAGAGAGATCATGAGTGGTAGCACGGCCGAGCGGTCTAAGGCACTGGATTAAGGCTCCAGTCTCTTCGGAGGCGTGGGTTCAAATCCCACTGCTGCCATTTTCATTAGATCCAAGAGAAGGTGCAGAGATCGGTATAGATGTCGTTCAAGCGTGAAGATCAGTGTTTCTCAACTCCAGTCCTCAGGACCCTTAACAGTGCTTGCTTTCCAGGTGACAAGGGAAATAATTATACCACCTGTAGATCTGTTAGAATGTGTCAGTCAGTTATGAATACACCTGTGCTTAAGCAAGGAGATATGGAAAACATGCACTGTTAGGGGTCCTGAGGACTGGAGTTGAGAAATCCAGCTGGTGTTACCTGTGGAAGTATATTTTAGCTAAATCGCAACTTTAGTCATGTGTCGAAGACATTCCTGAAACCGGTTTAAAATATTTCTAAATAAAGTGATTTAAAAACAGTGAAGAGAAACGAAAATTATTTTAGTGTGATGTATATACCGCCAGGCACCATCATAACTAACATTTCATCATGTTATCAACTTTTCATACAAATAGAAAAGCAAAGGTGGCAGCATGGCTCATTGGTGTAAGGGATTGAATTTTTGCTTGTGTTTTTTTGAAGGTATGTCTTTGAATCCCACTGATGCCAAAATAAGCAGTTTGGATCTTGTCTCTAAATTTTTGTGGTATTCAGTTGAAATGAACAAATAGCAAATCAATTAAAATGAAAATATTTGTAATCAACTTTATCGGTTAAGCACTTTATTCAACCTTTTTCTGATTTGTGGTTATCGCATTTAATTTAGCATTTTACGGATTTTTCTCCTGACATTTTTTTTTGAAATGCAGCTTTCAAATGCAGAATTTGTAGGCTTTGTTGATCTGATTGACATTTTTCAGATCTTAGAGCTCACGAAAGCAAGCTCATGAGTGGTAGCATGGCCGAGCGGTCTAAGGCGCTGGATTTAGGCTCCAGTCTCTTCGGAGGCGTGGGTTCAAATCCCACTGCTGCCATTTTTATTAGTTCTTCATGTGGTTCCAACGTATAGATAAAGAAGATACTCAGCTTTCAAATGCAGAATTTATAGGCTTTGTTGTTCTGATTGTCAGATCTTAGAGCTCACGAAAGAGAGATCATGAGTGGTAGCACGGCCGAGCGGTCTAAGGCGCTGGATTAAGGCTCCAGTCTCTTCGGAGGCGTGGGTTCAAATCCCACTGCTGCCATTTTCATTAGATCCAAGAGAAGGTGCAGAGATCGGTATAGATGTCGTTCAAGCGTGAAGATCAGTGTTTCTCAACTCCAGTCCTCAGGACCCTTAACAGTGCTTGCTTTCCAGGTGACAAGGGAAATAATTATACCACCTGTAGATCTGTTAGAATGTGTCAGTCAGTTATGAATACACCTGTGCTTAAGCAAGGAGATATGGAAAACATGCACTGTTAGGGGTCCTGAGGACTGGAGTTGAGAAATCCAGCTGGTGTTACCTGTGGAAGTATATTTTAGCTAAATCGCAACTTTAGTCATGTGTCGAAGACATTCCTGAAACCGGTTTAAAATATTTCTAAATAAAGTGATTTAAAAACAGTGAAGAGAAACGAAAATTATTTTAGTGTGATGTATATACCGCCAGGCACCATCATAACTAACATTTCATCATGTTATCAACTTTTCATACAAATAGAAAAGCAAAGGTGGCAGCATGGCTCATTGGTGTAAGGGATTGAATTTTTGCTTGTGTTTTTTTGAAGGTATGTCTTTGAATCCCACTGATGCCAAAATAAGCAGTTTGGATCTTGTCTCTAAATTTTTGTGGTATTCAGTTGAAATGAACAAATAGCAAATCAATTAAAATGAAAATATTTGTAATCAACTTTATCGGTTAAGCACTTTATTCAACCTTTTTCTGATTTGTGGTTATCGCATTTAATTTAGCATTTTACGGATTTTTCTCCTGACATTTTTTTTTGAAATGCAGCTTTCAAATGCAGAATTTGTAGGCTTTGTTGATCTGATTGACATTTTTCAGATCTTAGAGCTCACGAAAGCAAGCTCATGAGTGGTAGCATGGCCGAGCGGTCTAAGGCGCTGGATTTAGGCTCCAGTCTCTTCGGAGGCGTGGGTTCAAATCCCACTGCTGCCATTTTTATTAGTTCTTCATGTGGTTCCAACGTATAGATAAAGAAGATACTCAGCTTTCAAATGCAGAATTTATAGGCTTTGTTGTTCTGATTGTCAGATCTTAGAGCTCACGAAAGAGAGATCATGAGTGGTAGCATGGCCGAGCGGTCTAAGGCGCTGGATTAAGGCTCCAGTCTCTTCGGAGGCGTGGGTTCAAATCCCACTGCTGCCATTTTCGTTAGATCCAAGAGAAGGTGCAGAGATCGGTATAGATGTCGTTCAAGCGTGAAGATCAGTGTTTCTCAACTCCAGTCCTCAGGACCCTTAACAGTGCTTGCTTTCCAGGTGACAAGGGAAATAATTATACCACCTGTAGATCTGTTAGAATGTGTCAGTCAGTTATGAATACACCTGTGCTTAAGCAAGGAGATATGGAAAACATGCACTGTTAGGGGTCCTGAGGACTGGAGTTGAAAAATCCAGCTGGTGTTACCTGTGGAAGTATATTTTAGCTAAATCGCAACTTTAGTCATGTGTCGAAGACATTCCTGAAACCGGTTTAAAATATTTCTAAATAAAGTGATTTAAAAACAGTGAAGAGAAACGAAAATTATTTTAGTGTGATGTATATACCGCCAGGCACCATCATAACTAACATTTCATCATGTTATCAACTTTTCATACAAATAGAAAAGCAAAGGTGGCAGCATGGCTCATTGGTGTAAGGGATTGAATTTTTGCTTGTGTTTTTTTGAAGGTATGTCTTTGAATCCCACTGATGCCAAAATAAGCAGTTTGGATCTTGTCTCTAAATTTTTGTGGTATTCAGTTGAAATGAACAAATAGCAACTCAATTAAAATGTAAATATTTGTAATCAACTTTATCGGTTAAGCACTTTATTCAACCTTTTTCTGATTTGTGGTTATCGCATGTAATTTAGCATTTTACGGATTTTTCTCCTGACATTTTTTTTTGAAATGCAGCTTTCAAATGCAGAATTTGTAGGCTTTGTTGATCTGATTGACATTTTTCAGATCTTAGAGCTCACGAAAGCAAGCTCATGAGTGGTAGCATGGCCGAGCGGTCTAAGGCGCTGGATTTAGGCTCCAGTCTCTTCGGAGGCGTGGGTTCAAATCCCACTGCTGCCATTTTTATTAGTTCTTCATGTGGTTCCAACGTATAGATAAAGAAGATACTCAGCTTTCAAATGCAGAATTTATAGGCTTTGTTGTTCTGATTGTCAGATCTTAGAGCTCACGAAAGAGAGATCATGAGTGGTAGCACGGCCGAGCGGTCTAAGGCGCTGGATTAAGGCTCCAGTCTCTTCGGAGGCGTGGGTTCAAATCCCACTGCTGCCATTTTCATTAGATCCAAGAGAAGGTGCAGAGATCGGTATAGATGTCGTTCAAGCGTGAAGATCAGTGTTTCTCAACTCCAGTCCTCAGGACCCTTAACAGTGCTTGCTTTCCAGGTGACAAGGGAAATAATTATACCACCTGTAGATCTGTTAGAATGTGTCAGTCAGTTATGAATACACCTGTGCTTAAGCAAGGAGATATGGAAAACATGCACTGTTAGGGGTCCTGAGGACTGGAGTTGAGAAATCCAGCTGGTGTTACCTGTGGAAGTATATTTTAGCTAAATCGCAACTTTAGTCATGTGTCGAAGACATTCCTGAAACCGGTTTAAAATATTTCTAAATAAAGTGATTTAAAAACAGTGAAGAGAAACGAAAATTATTTTAGTGTGATGTATATACCGCCAGGCACCATCATAACTAACATTTCATCATGTTATCAACTTTTCATACAAATAGAAAAGCAAAGGTGGCAGCATGGCTCATTGGTGTAAGGGATTGAATTTTTGCTTGTGTTTTTTTGAAGGTATGTCTTTGAATCCCACTGATGCCAAAATAAGCAGTTTGGATCTTGTCTCTAAATTTTTGTGGTATTCAGTTGAAATGAACAAATAGCAAATCAATTAAAATGAAAATATTTGTAATCAACTTTATCGGTTAAGCACTTTATTCAACCTTTTTCTGATTTGTGGTTATCGCATTTAATTTAGCATTTTACGGATTTTTCTCCTGACATTTTTTTTTGAAATGCAGCTTTCAAATGCAGAATTTGTAGGCTTTGTTGATCTGATTGACATTTTTCAGATCTTAGAGCTCACGAAAGCAAGCTCATGAGTGGTAGCATGGCCGAGCGGTCTAAGGCGCTGGATTTAGGCTCCAGTCTCTTCGGAGGCGTGGGTTCAAATCCCACTGCTGCCATTTTTATTAGTTCTTCATGTGGTTCCAACATATAGATAAAGAAGATACTCAGCTTTCAAATGCAGAATTTATAGGCTTTGTTGTTCTGATTGTCAGATCTTAGAGCTCACGAAAGAGAGATCATGAGTGGTAGCACGGCCGAGCGGTCTAAGGCGCTGGATTAAGGCTCCAGTCTCTTCGGAGGCGTGGGTTCAAATCCCACTGCTGCCATTTTCATTAGATCCAAGAGAAGGTGCAGAGATCGATATAGATGTCGTTCAAGCGTGAAGATCAGTGTTTCTCAACTCCAGTCCTCAGGACCCTTAACAGTGCTTGCTTTCCAGGTGACAAGGGAAATAATTATACCACCTGTAGATCTGTTAGAATGTGTCAGTCAGTTATGAATACACCTGTGCTTAAGCAAGGAGATATGGAAAACATGCACTGTTAGGGGTCCTGAGGACTGGAGTTGAGAAATCCAGCTGGTGTTACCTGTGGAAGTATATTTTAGCTAAATCGCAACTTTAGTCATGTGTCGAAGACATTCCTGAAACCGGTTTAAAATATTTCTAAATAAAGTGATTTAAAAACAGTGAAGAGAAACGAAAATTATTTTAGTGTGATGTATATACCGCCAGGCACCATCATAACTAACATTTCATCATGTTATCAACTTTTCATACAAATAGAAAAGCAAAGGTGGCAGCATGGCTCATTGGTGTAAGGGATTGAATTTTTGCTTGTGTTTTTTTGAAGGTATGTCTTTGAATCCCACTGATGCCAAAATAAGCAGTTTGGATCTTGTCTCTAAATTTTTGTGGTATTCAGTTGAAATGAACAAATAGCAAATCAATTAAAATGAAAATATTTCTAATCAACTTTATCGGTTAAGCACTTTATTCAACCTTTTTCTGATTTGTGGTTATCGCATTTAATTTAGCATTTTACGGATTTTTCTCCTGACATTTTTTTTTGAAATGCAGCTTTCAAATGCAGAATTTGTAGGCTTTGTTGATCTGATTGACATTTTTCAGATCTTAGAGCTCACGAAAGCAAGCTCATGAGTGGTAGCATGGCCGAGCGGTCTAAGGCGCTGGATTTAGGCTCCAGTCTCTTCGGAGGCGTGGGTTCAAATCCCACTGCTGCCATTTTTATTAGTTCTTCATGTGGTTCCAACGTATAGATAAAGAAGATACTCAGCTTTCAAATGCAGAATTTATAGGCTTTGTTGTTCTGATTGTCAGATCTTAGAGCTCACGAAAGAGAGATCATGAGTGGTAGCACGGCCGAGCGGTCTAAGGCGCTGGATTAAGGCTCCAGTCTCTTCGGAGGCGTGGGTTCAAATCCCACTGCTGCCATTTTCATTAGATCCAAGAGAAGGTGCAGAGATCGGTATAGATGTCGTTCAAGCGTGAAGATCAGTGTTTCTCAACTCCAGTCCTCAGGACCCTTAACAGTGCTTGCTTTCCAGGTGACAAGGGAAATAATTATACCACCTGTAGATCTGTTAGAATGTGTCAGTCAGTTATGAATACACCTGTGCTTAAGCAAGGAGATATGGAAAACATGCACTGTTAGGGGTCCTGAGGACTGGAGTTGAGAAATCCAGCTGGTGTTACCTGTGGAAGTATATTTTAGCTAAATCGCAACTTTAGTCATGTGTCGAAGACATTCCTGAAACCGGTTTAAAATATTTCTAAATAAAGTGATTTAAAAACAGTGAAGAGAAACGAAAATTATTTTAGTGTGATGTATATACCGCCAGGCACCATCATAACTAACATTTCATCATGTTATCAACTTTTCATACAAATAGAAAAGCAAAGGTGGCAGCATGGCTCATTGGTGTAAGGGATTGAATTTTTGCTTGTGTTTTTTTGAAGGTATGTCTTTGAATCCCACTGATGCCAAAATAAGCAGTTTGGATCTTGTCTCTAAATTTTTGTGGTATTCAGTTGAAATGAACAAATAGCAAATCAATTAAAATGAAAATATTTGTAATCAACTTTATCGGTTAAGCACTTTATTCAACCTTTTTCTGATTTGTGGTTATCGCATTTAATTTAGCATTTTACGGATTTTTCTCCTGACATTTTTTTTTGAAATGCAGCTTTCAAATGCAGAATTTGTAGGCTTTGTTGATCTGATTGACATTTTTCAGATCTTAGAGCTCACGAAAGCAAGCTCATGAGTGGTAGCATGGCCGAGCGGTCTAAGGCGCTGGATTTAGGCTCCAGTCTCTTCGGAGGCGTGGGTTCAAATCCCACTGCTGCCATTTTTATTAGTTCTTCATGTGGTTCCAACGTATAGATAAAGAAGATACTCAGCTTTCAAATGCAGAATTTATAGGCTTTGTTGTTCTGATTGTCAGATCTTAGAGCTCACGAAAGAGAGATCATGAGTGGTAGCACGGCCGAGCGGTCTAAGGCGCTGGATTAAGGCTCCAGTCTCTTCGGAGGCGTGGGTTCAAATCCCACTGCTGCCATTTTCATTAGATCCAAGAGAAGGTGCAGAGATCGGTATAGATGTCGTTCAAGCGTGAAGATCAGTGTTTCTCAACTCCAGTCCTCAGGACCCTTAACAGTGCTTGCTTTCCAGGTGACAAGGGAAATAATTATACCACCTGTAGATCTGTTAGAATGTGTCAGTCAGTTATGAATACACCTGTGCTTAAGCAAGGAGATATGGAAAACATGCACTGTTAGGGGTCCTGAGGACTGGAGTTGAGAAATCCAGCTGGTGTTACCTGTGGAAGTATATTTTAGCTAAATCGCAACTTTAGTCATGTGTCGAAGACATTCCTGAAACCGGTTTAAAATATTTCTAAATAAAGTGATTTAAAAACAGTGAAGAGAAACGAAAATTATTTTAGTGTGATGTATATACCGCCAGGCACCATCATAACTAACATTTCATCATGTTATCAACTTTTCATACAAATAGAAAAGCAAAGGTGGCAGCATGGCTCATTGGTGTAAGGGATTGAATTTTTGCTTGTGTTTTTTTGAAGGTATGTCTTTGAATCCCACTGATGCCAAAATAAGCAGTTTGGATCTTGTCTCTAAATTTTTGTGGTATTCAGTTGAAATGAACAAATAGCAAATCAATTAAAATGAAAATATTTGTAATCAACTTTATCGGTTAAGCACTTTATTCAACCTTTTTCTGATTTGTGGTTATCGCATTTAATTTAGCATTTTACGGATTTTTCTCCTGACATTTTTTTTTGAAATGCAGCTTTCAAATGCAGAATTTGTAGGCTTTGTTGATCTGATTGACATTTTTCAGATCTTAGAGCTCACGAAAGCATGCTCATGAGTGGTAGCATGGCCGAGCGGTCTAAGGCGCTGGATTTAGGCTCCAGTCTCTTCGGAGGCGTGGGTTCAAATCCCACTGCTGCCATTTTTATTAGTTCTTCATGTGGTTCCAACGTATAGATAAAGAAGATACTCAGCTTTCAAATGCAGAATTTATAGGCTTTGTTGTTCTGATTGTCAGATCTTAGAGCTCACGAAAGAGAGATCATGAGTGGTAGCACGGCCGAGCGGTCTAAGGCGCTGGATTAAGGCTCCAGTCTCTTCGGAGGCGTGGGTTCAAATCCCACTGCTGCCATTTTCATTAGATCCAAGAGAAGGTGCAGAGATCGGTATAGATGTCGTTCAAGCGTGAAGATCAGTGTTTCTCAACTCCAGTCCTCAGGACCCTTAACAGTGCTTGCTTTCCAGGTGACAAGGGAAATAATTATACCACCTGTAGATCTGTTAGAATGTGTCAGTCAGTTATGAATACACCTGTGCTTAAGCAAGGAGATATGGAAAACATGCACTGTTAGGGGTCCTGAGGACTGGAGTTGAGAAATCCAGCTGGTGTTACCTGTGGAAGTATATTTTAGCTAAATCGCAACTTTAGTCATGTGTCGAAGACATTCCTGAAACCGGTTTAAAATATTTCTAAATAAAGTGATTTAAAAACAGTGAAGAGAAACGAAAATTATTTTAGTGTGATGTATATACCGCCAGGCACCATCATAACTAACATTTCATCATGTTATCAACTTTTCATACAAATAGAAAAGCAAAGGTGGCAGCATGGCTCATTGGTGTAAGGGATTGAATTTTTGCTTGTGTTTTTTTGAAGGTATGTCTTTGAATCCCACTGATGCCAAAATAAGCAGTTTGGATCTTGTCTCTAAATTTTTGTGGTATTCAGTTGAAATGAACAAATAGCAAATCAATTAAAATGAAAATATTTGTAATCAACTTTATCGGTTAAGCACTTTATTCAACCTTTTTCTGATTTGTGGTTATCGCATTTAATTTAGCATTTTACGGATTTTTCTCCTGACATTTTTTTTTGAAATGCAGCTTTCAAATGCAGAATTTGTAGGCTTTGTTGATCTGATTGACATTTTTCAGATCTTAGAGCTCACGAAAGCATGCTCATGAGTGGTAGCATGGCCGAGCGGTCTAAGGCGCTGGATTTAGGCTCCAGTCTCTTCGGAGGCGTGGGTTCAAATCCCACTGCTGCCATTTTTATTAGTTCTTCATGTGGTTCCAACGTATAGATAAAGAAGATACTCAGCTTTCAAATGCAGAATTTATAGGCTTTGTTGTTCTGATTGTCAGATCTTAGAGCTCACGAAAGAGAGATCATGAGTGGTAGCATGGCCGAGCGGTCTAAGGCGCTGGATTAAGGCTCCAGTCTCTTCGGAGGCGTGGGTTCAAATCCCACTGCTGCCATTTTCGTTAGATCCAAGAGAAGGTGCAGAGATCGGTATAGATGTCCTTCAAGCGTGAAGATCAGTGTTTCTCAACTCCAGTCCTCAGGACCCTTAACAGTGCTTGCTTTCCAGGTGACAAGGGAAATAATTATACCACCTGTAGATCTGTTAGAATGTGTCAGTCAGTTATGAATACACCTGTGCTTAAGCAAGGAGATATGGAAAACATGCACTGTTAGGGGTCCTGAGGACTGGAGTTGAAAAATCCAGCTGGTGTTACCTGTGGAAGTATATTTTAGCTAAATCGCAACTTTAGTCATGTGTCGAAGACATTCCTGAAACCGGTTTAAAATATTTCTAAATAAAGTGATTTAAAAACAGTGAAGAGAAACGAAAATTATTTTAGTGTGATGTATATACCGCCAGGCACCATCATAACTAACATTTCATCATGTTATCAACTTTTCATACAAATAGAAAAGCAAAGGTGGCAGCATGGCTCATTGGTGTAAGGGATTGAATTTTTGCTTGTGTTTTTTTGAAGGTATGTCTTTGAATCCCACTGATGCCAAAATAAGCAGTTTGGATCTTGTCTCTAAATTTTTGTGGTATTCAGTTGAAATGAACAAATAGCAAATCAATTAAAATGAAAATATTTGTAATCAACTTTATCGGTTAAGCACTTTATTCAACCTTTTTCTGATTTGTGGTTATCGCATTTAATTTAGCATTTTACGGATTTTTCTCCTGACATTTTTTTTTGAAATGCAGCTTTCAAATGCAGAATTTGTAGGCTTTGTTGATCTGATTGACATTTTTCAGATCTTAGAGCTCACGAAAGCATGCTCATGAGTGGTAGCATGGCCGAGCGGTCTAAGGCGCTGGATTTAGGCTCCAGTCTCTTCGGAGGCGTGGGTTCAAATCCCACTGCTGCCATTTTTATTAGTTCTTCATGTGGTTCCAACGTATAGATAAAGAAGATACTCAGCTTTCAAATGCAGAATTTATAGGCTTTGTTGTTCTGATTGTCAGATCTTAGAGCTCACGAAAGAGAGATCATGAGTGGTAGCATGGCCGAGCGGTCTAAGGCGCTGGATTAAGGCTCCAGTCTCTTCGGAGGCGTGGGTTCAAATCCCACTGCTGCCATTTTCGTTAGATCCAAGAGAAGGTGCAGAGATCGGTATAGATGTCCTTCAAGCGTGAAGATCAGTGTTTCTCAACTCCAGTCCTCAGGACCCTTAACAGTGCTTGCTTTCCAGGTGACAAGGGAAATAATTATACCACCTGTAGATCTGTTAGAATGTGTCAGTCAGTTATGAATACACCTGTGCTTAAGCAAGGAGATATGGAAAACATGCACTGTTAGGGGTCCTGAGGACTGGAGTTGAAAAATCCAGCTGGTGTTACCTGTGGAAGTATATTTTAGCTAAATCGCAACTTTAGTCATGTGTCGAAGACATTCCTGAAACCGGTTTAAAATATTTCTAAATAAAGTGATTTAAAAACAGTGAAGAGAAACGAAAATTATTTTAGTGTGATGTATATACCGCCAGGCACCATCATAACTAACATTTCATCATGTTATCAACTTTTCATACAAATAGAAAAGCAAAGGTGGCAGCATGGCTCATTGGTGTAAGGGATTGAATTTTTGCTTGTGTTTTTTTGAAGGTATGTCTTTGAATCCCACTGATGCCAAAATAAGCAGTTTGGATCTTGTCTCTAAATTTTTGTGGTATTCAGTTGAAATGAACAAATAGCAACTCAATTAAAATGTAAATATTTGTAATCAACTTTATCGGTTAAGCACTTTATTCAACCTTTTTCTGATTTGTGGTTATCGCATGTAATTTAGCATTTTACGGATTTTTCTCCTGACATTTTTTTTTGAAATGCAGCTTTCAAATGCAGAATTTGTAGGCTTTGTTGATCTGATTGACATTTTTCAGATCTTAGAGCTCACGAAAGCAAGCTCATGAGTGGTAGCATGGCCGAGCGGTCTAAGGCGCTGGATTTAGGCTCCAGTCTCTTCGGAGGCGTGGGTTCAAATCCCACTGCTGCCATTTTTATTAGTTCTTCATGTGGTTCCAACGTATAGATAAAGAAGATACTCAGCTTTCAAATGCAGAATTTATAGGCTTTGTTGTTCTGATTGTCAGATCTTAGAGCTCACGAAAGAGAGATCATGAGTGGTAGCATGGCCGAGCGGTCTAAGGCGCTGGATTAAGGCTCCAGTCTCTTCGGAGGCGTGGGTTCAAATCCCACTGCTGCCATTTTCATTAGATCCAAGAGAAGGTGCAGAGATCGGTATAGATGTCGTTCAAGCGTGAAGATCAGTGTTTCTCAACTCCAGTCCTCAGGACCCTTAACAGTGCTTGCTTTCCAGGTGACAAGGGAAATAATTATACCACCTGTAGATCTGTTAGAATGTGTCAGTCAGTTATGAATACACCTGTGCTTAAGCAAGGAGATATGGAAAACATGCACTGTTAGGGGTCCTGAGGACTGGAGTTGAGAAATCCAGCTGGTGTTACCTGTGGAAGTATATTTTAGCTAAATCGCAACTTTAGTCATGTGTCGAAGACATTCCTGAAACCGGTTTAAAATATTTCTAAATAAAGTGATTTAAAAACAGTGAAGAGAAACGAAAATTATTTTAGTGTGATGTATATACCGCCAGGCACCATCATAACTAACATTTCATCATGTTATCAACTTTTCATACAAATAGAAAAGCAAAGGTGGCAGCATGGCTCATTGGTGTAAGGGATTGAATTTTTGCTTGTGTTTTTTTGAAGGTATGTCTTTGAATCCCACTGATGCCAAAATAAGCAGTTTGGATCTTGTCTCTAAATTTTTGTGGTATTCAGTTGAAATGAACAAATAGCAACTCAATTAAAATGTAAATATTTGTAATCAACTTTATCGGTTAAGCACTTTATTCAACCTTTTTCTGATTTGTGGTTATCGCATGTAATTTAGCATTTTACGGATTTTTCTCCTGACATTTTTTTTTGAAATGCAGCTTTCAAATGCAGAATTTGTAGGCTTTGTTGATCTGATTGACATTTTTCAGATCTTAGAGCTCACGAAAGCAAGCTCATGAGTGGTAGCATGGCCGAGCGGTCTAAGGCGCTGGATTTAGGCTCCAGTCTCTTCGGAGGCGTGGGTTCAAATCCCACTGCTGCCATTTTTATTAGTTCTTCATGTGGTTCCAACGTATAGATAAAGAAGATACTCAGCTTTCAAATGCAGAATTTATAGGCTTTGTTGTTCTGATTGTCAGATCTTAGAGCTCACGAAAGAGAGATCATGAGTGGTAGCATGGCCGAGCGGTCTAAGGCGCTGGATTAAGGCTCCAGTCTCTTCGGAGGCGTGGGTTCAAATCCCACTGCTGCCATTTTCATTAGATCCAAGAGAAGGTGCAGAGATCGGTATAGATGTCGTTCAAGCGTGAAGATCAGTGTTTCTCAACTCCAGTCCTCAGGACCCTTAACAGTGCTTGCTTTCCAGGTGACAAGGGAAATAATTATACCACCTGTAGATCTGTTAGAATGTGTCAGTCAGTTATGAATACACCTGTGCTTAAGCAAGGAGATATGGAAAACATGCACTGTTAGGGGTCCTGAGGACTGGAGTTGAGAAATCCAGCTGGTGTTACCTGTGGAAGTATATTTTAGCTAAATCGCAACTTTAGTCATGTGTCGAAGACATTCCTGAAACCGGTTTAAAATATTTCTAAATAAAGTGATTTAAAAACAGTGAAGAGAAACGAAAATTATTTTAGTGTGATGTATATACCGCCAGGCACCATCATAACTAACATTTCATCATGTTATCAACTTTTCATACAAATAGAAAAGCAAAGGTGGCAGCATGGCTCATTGGTGTAAGGGATTGAATTTTTGCTTGTGTTTTTTTGAAGGTATGTCTTTGAATCCCACTGATGCCAAAATAAGCAGTTTGGATCTTGTCTCTAAATTTTTGTGGTATTCAGTTGAAATGAACAAATAGCAACTCAATTAAAATGTAAATATTTGTAATCAACTTTATCGGTTAAGCACTTTATTCAACCTTTTTCTGATTTGTGGTTATCGCATGTAATTTAGCATTTTACGGATTTTTCTCCTGACATTTTTTTTTGAAATGCAGCTTTCAAATGCAGAATTTGTAGGCTTTGTTGATCTGATTGACATTTTTCAGATCTTAGAGCTCACGAAAGCAAGCTCATGAGTGGTAGCATGGCCGAGCGGTCTAAGGCGCTGGATTTAGGCTCCAGTCTCTTCGGAGGCGTGGGTTCAAATCCCACTGCTGCCATTTTTATTAGTTCTTCATGTGGTTCCAACGTATAGATAAAGAAGATACTCAGCTTTCAAATGCAGAATTTATAGGCTTTGTTGTTCTGATTGTCAGATCTTAGAGCTCACGAAAGAGAGATCATGAGTGGTAGCACGGCCGAGCGGTCTAAGGCGCTGGATTAAGGCTCCAGTCTCTTCGGAGGCGTGGGTTCAAATCCCACTGCTGCCATTTTCATTAGATCCAAGAGAAGGTGCAGAGATCGGTATAGATGTCGTTCAAGCGTGAAGATCAGTGTTTCTCAACTCCAGTCCTCAGGACCCTTAACAGTGCTTGCTTTCCAGGTGACAAGGGAAATAATTATACCACCTGTAGATCTGTTAGAATGTGTCAGTCAGTTATGAATACACCTGTGCTTAAGCAAGGAGATATGGAAAACATGCACTGTTAGGGGTCCTGAGGACTGGAGTTGAGAAATCCAGCTGGTGTTACCTGTGGAAGTATATTTTAGCTAAATCGCAACTTTAGTCATGTGTCGAAGACATTCCTGAAACCGGTTTAAAATATTTCTAAATAAAGTGATTTAAAAACAGTGAAGAGAAACGAAAATTATTTTAGTGTGATGTATATACCGCCAGGCACCATCATAACTAACATTTCATCATGTTATCAACTTTTCATACAAATAGAAAAGCAAAGGTGGCAGCATGGCTCATTGGTGTAAGGGATTGAATTTTTGCTTGTGTTTTTTTGAAGGTATGTCTTTGAATCCCACTGATGCCAAAATAAGCAGTTTGGATCTTGTCTCTAAATTTTTGTGGTATTCAGTTGAAATGAACAAATAGCAACTCAATTAAAATGTAAATATTTGTAATCAACTTTATCGGTTAAGCACTTTATTCAACCTTTTTCTGATTTGTGGTTATCGCATGTAATTTAGCATTTTACGGATTTTTCTCCTGACATTTTTTTTTGAAATGCAGCTTTCAAATGCAGAATTTGTAGGCTTTGTTGATCTGATTGACATTTTTCAGATCTTAGAGCTCACGAAAGCAAGCTCATGAGTGGTAGCATGGCCGAGCGGTCTAAGGCGCTGGATTTAGGCTCCAGTCTCTTCGGAGGCGTGGGTTCAAATCCCACTGCTGCCATTTTTATTAGTTCTTCATGTGGTTCCAACGTATAGATAAAGAAGATACTCAGCTTTCAAATGCAGAATTTATAGGCTTTGTTGTTCTGATTGTCAGATCTTAGAGCTCACGAAAGAGAGATCATGAGTGGTAGCACGGCCGAGCGGTCTAAGGCGCTGGATTAAGGCTCCAGTCTCTTCGGAGGCGTGGGTTCAAATCCCACTGCTGCCATTTTCATTAGATCCAAGAGAAGGTGCAGAGATCGGTATAGATGTCGTTCAAGCGTGAAGATCAGTGTTTCTCAACTCCAGTCCTCAGGACCCTTAACAGTGCTTGCTTTCCAGGTGACAAGGGAAATAATTATACCACCTGTAGATCTGTTAGAATGTGTCAGTCAGTTATGAATACACCTGTGCTTAAGCAAGGAGATATGGAAAACATGCACTGTTAGGGGTCCTGAGGACTGGAGTTGAGAAATCCAGCTGGTGTTACCTGTGGAAGTATATTTTAGCTAAATCGCAACTTTAGTCATGTGTCGAAGACATTCCTGAAACCGGTTTAAAATATTTCTAAATAAAGTGATTTAAAAACAGTGAAGAGAAACGAAAATTATTTTAGTGTGATGTATATACCGCCAGGCACCATCATAACTAACATTTCATCATGTTATCAACTTTTCATACAAATAGAAAAGCAAAGGTGGCAGCATGGCTCATTGGTGTAAGGGATTGAATTTTTGCTTGTGTTTTTTTGAAGGTATGTCTTTGAATCCCACTGATGCCAAAATAAGCAGTTTGGATCTTGTCTCTAAATTTTTGTGGTATTCAGTTGAAATGAACAAATAGCAAATCAATTAAAATGAAAATATTTGTAATCAACTTTATCGGTTAAGCACTTTATTCAACCTTTTTCTGATTTGTGGTTATCGCATTTAATTTAGCATTTTACGGATTTTTCTCCTGACATTTTTTTTTGAAATGCAGCTTTCAAATGCAGAATTTGTAGGCTTTGTTGATCTGATTGACATTTTTCAGATCTTAGAGCTCACGAAAGCAAGCTCATGAGTGGTAGCATGGCCGAGCGGTCTAAGGCGCTGGATTTAGGCTCCAGTCTCTTCGGAGGCGTGGGTTCAAATCCCACTGCTGCCATTTTTATTAGTTCTTCATGTGGTTCCAACGTATAGATAAAGAAGATACTCAGCTTTCAAATGCAGAATTTATAGGCTTTGTTGTTCTGATTGTCAGATCTTAGAGCTCACGAAAGAGAGATCATGAGTGGTAGCACGGCCGAGCGGTCTAAGGCGCTGGATTAAGGCTCCAGTCTCTTCGGAGGCGTGGGTTCAAATCCCACTGCTGCCATTTTCATTAGATCCAAGAGAAGGTGCAGAGATCGGTATAGATGTCGTTCAAGCGTGAAGATCAGTGTTTCTCAACTCCAGTCCTCAGGACCCTTAACAGTGCTTGCTTTCCAGGTGACAAGGGAAATAATTATACCACCTGTAGATCTGTTAGAATGTGTCAGTCAGTTATGAATACACCTGTGCTTAAGCAAGGAGATATGGAAAACATGCACTGTTAGGGGTCCTGAGGACTGGAGTTGAGAAATCCAGCTGGTGTTACCTGTGGAAGTATATTTTAGCTAAATCGCAACTTTAGTCATGTGTCGAAGACATTCCTGAAACCGGTTTAAAATATTTCTAAATAAAGTGATTTAAAAACAGTGAAGAGAAACGAAAATTATTTTAGTGTGATGTATATACCGCCAGGCACCATCATAACTAACATTTCATCATGTTATCAACTTTTCATACAAATAGAAAAGCAAAGGTGGCAGCATGGCTCATTGGTGTAAGGGATTGAATTTTTGCTTGTGTTTTTTTGAAGGTATGTCTTTGAATCCCACTGATGCCAAAATAAGCAGTTTGGATCTTGTCTCTAAATTTTTGTGGTATTCAGTTGAAATGAACAAATAGCAAATCAATTAAAATGAAAATATTTGTAATCAACTTTATCGGTTAAGCACTTTATTCAACCTTTTTCTGATTTGTGGTTATCGCATTTAATTTAGCATTTTACGGATTTTTCTCCTGACATTTTTTTTTGAAATGCAGCTTTCAAATGCAGAATTTGTAGGCTTTGTTGATCTGATTGACATTTTTCAGATCTTAGAGCTCACGAAAGCATGCTCATGAGTGGTAGCATGGCCGAGCGGTCTAAGGCGCTGGATTTAGGCTCCAGTCTCTTCGGAGGCGTGGGTTCAAATCCCACTGCTGCCATTTTTATTAGTTCTTCATGTGGTTCCAACGTATAGATAAAGAAGATACTCAGCTTTCAAATGCAGAATTTATAGGCTTTGTTGTTCTGATTGTCAGATCTTAGAGCTCACGAAAGAGAGATCATGAGTGGTAGCATGGCCGAGCGGTCTAAGGCGCTGGATTAAGGCTCCAGTCTCTTCGGAGGCGTGGGTTCAAATCCCACTGCTGCCATTTTCGTTAGATCCAAGAGAAGGTGCAGAGATCGGTATAGATGTCCTTCAAGCGTGAAGATCAGTGTTTCTCAACTCCAGTCCTCAGGACCCTTAACAGTGCTTGCTTTCCAGGTGACAAGGGAAATAATTATACCACCTGTAGATCTGTTAGAATGTGTCAGTCAGTTATGAATACACCTGTGCTTAAGCAAGGAGATATGGAAAACATGCACTGTTAGGGGTCCTGAGGACTGGAGTTGAAAAATCCAGCTGGTGTTACCTGTGGAAGTATATTTTAGCTAAATCGCAACTTTAGTCATGTGTCGAAGACATTCCTGAAACCGGTTTAAAATATTTCTAAATAAAGTGATTTAAAAACAGTGAAGAGAAACGAAAATTATTTTAGTGTGATGTATATACCGCCAGGCACCATCATAACTAACATTTCATCATGTTATCAACTTTTCATACAAATAGAAAAGCAAAGGTGGCAGCATGGCTCATTGGTGTAAGGGATTGAATTTTTGCTTGTGTTTTTTTGAAGGTATGTCTTTGAATCCCACTGATGCCAAAATAAGCAGTTTGGATCTTGTCTCTAAATTTTTGTGGTATTCAGTTGAAATGAACAAATAGCAAATCAATTAAAATGAAAATATTTGTAATCAACTTTATCGGTTAAGCACTTTATTCAACCTTTTTCTGATTTGTGGTTATCGCATTTAATTTAGCATTTTACGGATTTTTCTCCTGACATTTTTTTTTGAAATGCAGCTTTCAAATGCAGAATTTGTAGGCTTTGTTGATCTGATTGACATTTTTCAGATCTTAGAGCTCACGAAAGCATGCTCATGAGTGGTAGCATGGCCGAGCGGTCTAAGGCGCTGGATTTAGGCTCCAGTCTCTTCGGAGGCGTGGGTTCAAATCCCACTGCTGCCATTTTTATTAGTTCTTCATGTGGTTCCAACGTATAGATAAAGAAGATACTCAGCTTTCAAATGCAGAATTTATAGGCTTTGTTGTTCTGATTGTCAGATCTTAGAGCTCACGAAAGAGAGATCATGAGTGGTAGCATGGCCGAGCGGTCTAAGGCGCTGGATTAAGGCTCCAGTCTCTTCGGAGGCGTGGGTTCAAATCCCACTGCTGCCATTTTCGTTAGATCCAAGAGAAGGTGCAGAGATCGGTATAGATGTCCTTCAAGCGTGAAGATCAGTGTTTCTCAACTCCAGTCCTCAGGACCCTTAACAGTGCTTGCTTTCCAGGTGACAAGGGAAATAATTATACCACCTGTAGATCTGTTAGAATGTGTCAGTCAGTTATGAATACACCTGTGCTTAAGCAAGGAGATATGGAAAACATGCACTGTTAGGGGTCCTGAGGACTGGAGTTGAAAAATCCAGCTGGTGTTACCTGTGGAAGTATATTTTAGCTAAATCGCAACTTTAGTCATGTGTCGAAGACATTCCTGAAACCGGTTTAAAATATTTCTAAATAAAGTGATTTAAAAACAGTGAAGAGAAACGAAAATTATTTTAGTGTGATGTATATACCGCCAGGCACCATCATAACTAACATTTCATCATGTTATCAACTTTTCATACAAATAGAAAAGCAAAGGTGGCAGCATGGCTCATTGGTGTAAGGGATTGAATTTTTGCTTGTGTTTTTTTGAAGGTATGTCTTTGAATCCCACTGATGCCAAAATAAGCAGTTTGGATCTTGTCTCTAAATTTTTGTGGTATTCAGTTGAAATGAACAAATAGCAACTCAATTAAAATGTAAATATTTGTAATCAACTTTATCGGTTAAGCACTTTATTCAACCTTTTTCTGATTTGTGGTTATCGCATGTAATTTAGCATTTTACGGATTTTTCTCCTGACATTTTTTTTTGAAATGCAGCTTTCAAATGCAGAATTTGTAGGCTTTGTTGATCTGATTGACATTTTTCAGATCTTAGAGCTCACGAAAGCAAGCTCATGAGTGGTAGCATGGCCGAGCGGTCTAAGGCGCTGGATTTAGGCTCCAGTCTCTTCGGAGGCGTGGGTTCAAATCCCACTGCTGCCATTTTTATTAGTTCTTCATGTGGTTCCAACGTATAGATAAAGAAGATACTCAGCTTTCAAATGCAGAATTTATAGGCTTTGTTGTTCTGATTGTCAGATCTTAGAGCTCACGAAAGAGAGATCATGAGTGGTAGCATGGCCGAGCGGTCTAAGGCGCTGGATTAAGGCTCCAGTCTCTTCGGAGGCGTGGGTTCAAATCCCACTGCTGCCATTTTCATTAGATCCAAGAGAAGGTGCAGAGATCGGTATAGATGTCGTTCAAGCGTGAAGATCAGTGTTTCTCAACTCCAGTCCTCAGGACCCTTAACAGTGCTTGCTTTCCAGGTGACAAGGGAAATAATTATACCACCTGTAGATCTGTTAGAATGTGTCAGTCAGTTATGAATACACCTGTGCTTAAGCAAGGAGATATGGAAAACATGCACTGTTAGGGGTCCTGAGGACTGGAGTTGAGAAATCCAGCTGGTGTTACCTGTGGAAGTATATTTTAGCTAAATCGCAACTTTAGTCATGTGTCGAAGACATTCCTGAAACCGGTTTAAAATATTTCTAAATAAAGTGATTTAAAAACAGTGAAGAGAAACGAAAATTATTTTAGTGTGATGTATATACCGCCAGGCACCATCATAACTAACATTTCATCATGTTATCAACTTTTCATACAAATAGAAAAGCAAAGGTGGCAGCATGGCTCATTGGTGTAAGGGATTGAATTTTTGCTTGTGTTTTTTTGAAGGTATGTCTTTGAATCCCACTGATGCCAAAATAAGCAGTTTGGATCTTGTCTCTAAATTTTTGTGGTATTCAGTTGAAATGAACAAATAGCAACTCAATTAAAATGTAAATATTTGTAATCAACTTTATCGGTTAAGCACTTTATTCAACCTTTTTCTGATTTGTGGTTATCGCATGTAATTTAGCATTTTACGGATTTTTCTCCTGACATTTTTTTTTGAAATGCAGCTTTCAAATGCAGAATTTGTAGGCTTTGTTGATCTGATTGACATTTTTCAGATCTTAGAGCTCACGAAAGCAAGCTCATGAGTGGTAGCATGGCCGAGCGGTCTAAGGCGCTGGATTTAGGCTCCAGTCTCTTCGGAGGCGTGGGTTCAAATCCCACTGCTGCCATTTTTATTAGTTCTTCATGTGGTTCCAACGTATAGATAAAGAAGATACTCAGCTTTCAAATGCAGAATTTATAGGCTTTGTTGTTCTGATTGTCAGATCTTAGAGCTCACGAAAGAGAGATCATGAGTGGTAGCACGGCCGAGCGGTCTAAGGCGCTGGATTAAGGCTCCAGTCTCTTCGGAGGCGTGGGTTCAAATCCCACTGCTGCCATTTTCATTAGATCCAAGAGAAGGTGCAGAGATCGGTATAGATGTCGTTCAAGCGTGAAGATCAGTGTTTCTCAACTCCAGTCCTCAGGACCCTTAACAGTGCTTGCTTTCCAGGTGACAAGGGAAATAATTATACCACCTGTAGATCTGTTAGAATGTGTCAGTCAGTTATGAATACACCTGTGCTTAAGCAAGGAGATATGGAAAACATGCACTGTTAGGGGTCCTGAGGACTGGAGTTGAGAAATCCAGCTGGTGTTACCTGTGGAAGTATATTTTAGCTAAATCGCAACTTTAGTCATGTGTCGAAGACATTCCTGAAACCGGTTTAAAATATTTCTAAATAAAGTGATTTAAAAACAGTGAAGAGAAACGAAAATTATTTTAGTGTGATGTATATACCGCCAGGCACCATCATAACTAACATTTCATCATGTTATCAACTTTTCATACAAATAGAAAAGCAAAGGTGGCAGCATGGCTCATTGGTGTAAGGGATTGAATTTTTGCTTGTGTTTTTTTGAAGGTATGTCTTTGAATCCCACTGATGCCAAAATAAGCAGTTTGGATCTTGTCTCTAAATTTTTGTGGTATTCAGTTGAAATGAACAAATAGCAAATCAATTAAAATGAAAATATTTGTAATCAACTTTATCGGTTAAGCACTTTATTCAACCTTTTTCTGATTTGTGGTTATCGCATTTAATTTAGCATTTTACGGATTTTTCTCCTGACATTTTTTTTTGAAATGCAGCTTTCAAATGCAGAATTTGTAGGCTTTGTTGATCTGATTGACATTTTTCAGATCTTAGAGCTCACGAAAGCAAGCTCATGAGTGGTAGCATGGCCGAGCGGTCTAAGGCGCTGGATTTAGGCTCCAGTCTCTTCGGAGGCGTGGGTTCAAATCCCACTGCTGCCATTTTTATTAGTTCTTCATGTGGTTCCAACGTATAGATAAAGAAGATACTCAGCTTTCAAATGCAGAATTTATAGGCTTTGTTGTTCTGATTGTCAGATCTTAGAGCTCACGAAAGAGAGATCATGAGTGGTAGCACGGCCGAGCGGTCTAAGGCGCTGGATTAAGGCTCCAGTCTCTTCGGAGGCGTGGGTTCAAATCCCACTGCTGCCATTTTCATTAGATCCAAGAGAAGGTGCAGAGATCGGTATAGATGTCGTTCAAGCGTGAAGATCAGTGTTTCTCAACTCCAGTCCTCAGGACCCTTAACAGTGCTTGCTTTCCAGGTGACAAGGGAAATAATTATACCACCTGTAGATCTGTTAGAATGTGTCAGTCAGTTATGAATACACCTGTGCTTAAGCAAGGAGATATGGAAAACATGCACTGTTAGGGGTCCTGAGGACTGGAGTTGAGAAATCCAGCTGGTGTTACCTGTGGAAGTATATTTTAGCTAAATCGCAACTTTAGTCATGTGTCGAAGACATTCCTGAAACCGGTTTAAAATATTTCTAAATAAAGTGATTTAAAAACAGTGAAGAGAAACGAAAATTATTTTAGTGTGATGTATATACCGCCAGGCACCATCATAACTAACATTTCATCATGTTATCAACTTTTCATACAAATAGAAAAGCAAAGGTGGCAGCATGGCTCATTGGTGTAAGGGATTGAATTTTTGCTTGTGTTTTTTTGAAGGTATGTCTTTGAATCCCACTGATGCCAAAATAAGCAGTTTGGATCTTGTCTCTAAATTTTTGTGGTATTCAGTTGAAATGAACAAATAGCAAATCAATTAAAATGAAAATATTTGTAATCAACTTTATCGGTTAAGCACTTTATTCAACCTTTTTCTGATTTGTGGTTATCGCATTTAATTTAGCATTTTACGGCTTTTTCTCCTGACATTTTTTTTTGAAATGCAGCTTTCAAATGCAGAATTTGTAGGCTTTGTTGATCTGATTGACATTTTTCAGATCTTAGAGCTCACGAAAGCATGCTCATGAGTGGTAGCATGGCCGAGCGGTCTAAGGCGCTGGATTTAGGCTCCAGTCTCTTCGGAGGCGTGGGTTCAAATCCCACTGCTGCCATTTTTATTAGTTCTTCATGTGGTTCCAACGTATAGATAAAGAAGATACTCAGCTTTCAAATGCAGAATTTATAGGCTTTGTTGTTCTGATTGTCAGATCTTAGAGCTCACGAAAGAGAGATCATGAGTGGTAGCACGGCCGAGCGGTCTAAGGCGCTGGATTAAGGCTCCAGTCTCTTCGGAGGCGTGGGTTCAAATCCCACTGCTGCCATTTTCATTAGATCCAAGAGAAGGTGCAGAGATCGGTATAGATGTCGTTCAAGCGTGAAGATCAGTGTTTCTCAACTCCAGTCCTCAGGACCCTTAACAGTGCTTGCTTTCCAGGTGACAAGGGAAATAATTATACCACCTGTAGATCTGTTAGAATGTGTCAGTCAGTTATGAATACACCTGTGCTTAAGCAAGGAGATATGGAAAACATGCACTGTTAGGGGTCCTGAGGACTGGAGTTGAGAAATCCAGCTGGTGTTACCTGTGGAAGTATATTTTAGCTAAATCGCAACTTTAGTCATGTGTCGAAGACATTCCTGAAACCGGTTTAAAATATTTCTAAATAAAGTGATTTAAAAACAGTGAAGAGAAACGAAAATTATTTTAGTGTGATGTATATACCGCCAGGCACCATCATAACTAACATTTCATCATGTTATCAACTTTTCATACAAATAGAAAAGCAAAGGTGGCAGCATGGCTCATTGGTGTAAGGGATTGAATTTTTGCTTGTGTTTTTTTGAAGGTATGTCTTTGAATCCCACTGATGCCAAAATAAGCAGTTTGGATCTTGTCTCTAAATTTTTGTGGTATTCAGTTGAAATGAACAAATAGCAACTCAATTAAAATGTAAATATTTGTAATCAACTTTATCGGTTAAGCACTTTATTCAACCTTTTTCTGATTTGTGGTTATCGCATGTAATTTAGCATTTTACGGATTTTTCTCCTGACATTTTTTTTTGAAATGCAGCTTTCAAATGCAGAATTTGTAGGCTTTGTTGATCTGATTGACATTTTTCAGATCTTAGAGCTCACGAAAGCAAGCTCATGAGTGGTAGCATGGCCGAGCGGTCTAAGGCGCTGGATTTAGGCTCCAGTCTCTTTGGAGGCGTGGGTTCAAATCCCACTGCTGCCATTTTTATTAGTTCTTCATGTGGTTCCAACGTATAGATAAAGAAGATACTCAGCTTTCAAATGCAGAATTTATAGGCTTTGTTGTTCTGATTGTCAGATCTTAGAGCTCACGAAAGAGAGATCATGAGTGGTAGCACGGCCGAGCGGTCTAAGGCGCTGGATTAAGGCTCCAGTCTCTTCGGAGGCGTGGGTTCAAATCCCACTGCTGCCATTTTCATTAGATCCAAGAGAAGGTGCAGAGATCGGTATAGATGTCGTTCAAGCGTGAAGATCAGTGTTTCTCAACTCCAGTCCTCAGGACCCTTAACAGTGCTTGCTTTCCAGGTGACAAGGGAAATAATTATACCACCTGTAGATCTGTTAGAATGTGTCAGTCAGTTATGAATACACCTGTGCTTAAGCAAGGAGATATGGAAAACATGCACTGTTAGGGGTCCTGAGGACTGGAGTTGAGAAATCCAGCTGGTGTTACCTGTGGAAGTATATTTTAGCTAAATCGCAACTTTAGTCATGTGTCGAAGACATTCCTGAAACCGGTTTAAAATATTTCTAAATAAAGTGATTTAAAAACAGTGAAGAGAAACGAAAATTATTTTAGTGTGATGTATATACCGCCAGGCACCATCATAACTAACATTTCATCATGTTATCAACTTTTCATACAAATAGAAAAGCAAAGGTGGCAGCATGGCTCATTGGTGTAAGGGATTGAATTTTTGCTTGTGTTTTTTTGAAGGTATGTCTTTGAATCCCACTGATGCCAAAATAAGCAGTTTGGATCTTGTCTCTAAATTTTTGTGGTATTCAGTTGAAATGAACAAATAGCAAATCAATTAAAATGAAAATATTTGTAATCAACTTTATCGGTTAAGCACTTTATTCAACCTTTTTCTGATTTGTGGTTATCGCATTTAATTTAGCATTTTACGGATTTTTCTCCTGACATTTTTTTTTGAAATGCAGCTTTCAAATGCAGAATTTGTAGGCTTTGTTGATCTGATTGACATTTTTCAGATCTTAGAGCTCACGAAAGCAAGCTCATGAGTGGTAGCATGGCCGAGCGGTCTAAGGCGCTGGATTTAGGCTCCAGTCTCTTCGGAGGCGTGGGTTCAAATCCCACTGCTGCCATTTTTATTAGTTCTTCATGTGGTTCCAACGTATAGATAAAGAAGATACTCAGCTTTCAAATGCAGAATTTATAGGCTTTGTTGTTCTGATTGTCAGATCTTAGAGCTCACGAAAGAGAGATCATGAGTGGTAGCACGGCCGAGCGGTCTAAGGCGCTGGATTAAGGCTCCAGTCTCTTCGGAGGCGTGGGTTCAAATCCCACTGCTGCCATTTTCATTAGATCCAAGAGAAGGTGCAGAGATCGGTATAGATGTCGTTCAAGCGTGAAGATCAGTGTTTCTCAACTCCAGTCCTCAGGACCCTTAACAGTGCTTGCTTTCCAGGTGACAAGGGAAATAATTATACCACCTGTAGATCTGTTAGAATGTGTCAGTCAGTTATGAATACACCTGTGCTTAAGCAAGGAGATATGGAAAACATGCACTGTTAGGGGTCCTGAGGACTGGAGTTGAGAAATCCAGCTGGTGTTACCTGTGGAAGTATATTTTAGCTAAATCGCAACTTTAGTCATGTGTCGAAGACATTCCTGAAACCGGTTTAAAATATTTCTAAATAAAGTGATTTAAAAACAGTGAAGAGAAACGAAAATTATTTTAGTGTGATGTATATACCGCCAGGCACCATCATAACTAACATTTCATCATGTTATCAACTTTTCATACAAATAGAAAAGCAAAGGTGGCAGCATGGCTCATTGGTGTAAGGGATTGAATTTTTGCTTGTGTTTTTTTGAAGGTATGTCTTTGAATCCCACTGATGCCAAAATAAGCAGTTTGGATCTTGTCTCTAAATTTTTGTGGTATTCAGTTGAAATGAACAAATAGCAAATCAATTAAAATGAAAATATTTGTAATCAACTTTATCGGTTAAGCACTTTATTCAACCTTTTTCTGATTTGTGGTTATCGCATTTAATTTAGCATTTTACGGATTTTTCTCCTGACATTTTTTTTTGAAATGCAGCTTTCAAATGCAGAATTTGTAGGCTTTGTTGATCTGATTGACATTTTTCAGATCTTAGAGCTCACGAAAGCAAGCTCATGAGTGGTAGCATGGCCGAGCGGTCTAAGGCGCTGGATTTAGGCTCCAGTCTCTTCGGAGGCGTGGGTTCAAATCCCACTGCTGCCATTTTTATTAGTTCTTCATGTGGTTCCAACGTATAGATAAAGAAGATACTCAGCTTTCAAATGCAGAATTTATAGGCTTTGTTGTTCTGATTGTCAGATCTTAGAGCTCACGAAAGAGAGATCATGAGTGGTAGCACGGCCGAGCGGTCTAAGGCGCTGGATTAAGGCTCCAGTCTCTTCGGAGGCGTGGGTTCAAATCCCACTGCTGCCATTTTCATTAGATCCAAGAGAAGGTGCAGAGATCGGTATAGATGTCGTTCAAGCGTGAAGATCAGTGTTTCTCAACTCCAGTCCTCAGGACCCTTAACAGTGCTTGCTTTCCAGGTGACAAGGGAAATAATTATACCACCTGTAGATCTGTTAGAATGTGTCAGTCAGTTATGAATACACCTGTGCTTAAGCAAGGAGATATGGAAAACATGCACTGTTAGGGGTCCTGAGGACTGGAGTTGAGAAATCCAGCTGGTGTTACCTGTGGAAGTATATTTTAGCTAAATCGCAACTTTAGTCATGTGTCGAAGACATTCCTGAAACCGGTTTAAAATATTTCTAAATAAAGTGATTTAAAAACAGTGAAGAGAAACGAAAATTATTTTAGTGTGATGTATATACCGCCAGGCACCATCATAACTAACATTTCATCATGTTATCAACTTTTCATACAAATAGAAAAGCAAAGGTGGCAGCATGGCTCATTGGTGTAAGGGATTGAATTTTTGCTTGTGTTTTTTTGAAGGTATGTCTTTGAATCCCACTGATGCCAAAATAAGCAGTTTGGATCTTGTCTCTAAATTTTTGTGGTATTCAGTTGAAATGAACAAATAGCAAATCAATTAAAATGAAAATATTTGTAATCAACTTTATCGGTTAAGCACTTTATTCAACCTTTTTCTGATTTGTGGTTATCGCATGTAATTTAGCATTTTACGGCTTTTTCTCCTGACATTTTTTTTTGAAATGCAGCTTTCAAATGCAGAATTTGTAGGCTTTGTTGATCTGATTGACATTTTTCAGATCTTAGAGCTCACGAAAGCAAGCTCATGAGTGGTAGCATGGCCGAGCGGTCTAAGGCGCTGGATTTAGGCTCCAGTCTCTTCGGAGGCGTGGGTTCAAATCCCACTGCTGCCATTTTTATTAGTTCTTCATGTGGTTCCAACGTATAGATAAAGAAGATACTCAGCTTTCAAATGCAGAATTTATAGGCTTTGTTGTTCTGATTGTCAGATCTTAGAGCTCACGAAAGAGAGATCATGAGTGGTAGCATGGCCGAGCGGTCTAAGGCGCTGGATTAAGGCTCCAGTCTCTTCGGAGGCGTGGGTTCAAATCCCACTGCTGCCATTTTCATTAGATCCAAGAGAAGGTGCAGAGATCGGTATAGATGTCGTTCAAGCGTGAAGATCAGTGTTTCTCAACTCCAGTCCTCAGGACCCTTAACAGTGCTTGCTTTCCAGGTGACAAGGGAAATAATTATACCACCTGTAGATCTGTTAGAATGTGTCAGTCAGTTATGAATACACCTGTGCTTAAGCAAGGAGATATGGAAAACATGCACTGTTAGGGGTCCTGAGGACTGGAGTTGAGAAATCCAGCTGGTGTTACCTGTGGAAGTATATTTTAGCTAAATCGCAACTTTAGTCATGTGTCGAAGACATTCCTGAAACCGGTTTAAAATATTTCTAAATAAAGTGATTTAAAAACAGTGAAGAGAAACGAAAATTATTTTAGTGTGATGTATATACCGCCAGGCACCATCATAACTAACATTTCATCATGTTATCAACTTTTCATACAAATAGAAAAGCAAAGGTGGCAGCATGGCTCATTGGTGTAAGGGATTGAATTTTTGCTTGTGTTTTTTTGAAGGTATGTCTTTGAATCCCACTGATGCCAAAATAAGCAGTTTGGATCTTGTCTCTAAATTTTTGTGGTATTCAGTTGAAATGAACAAATAGCAAATCAATTAAAATGAAAATATTTGTAATCAACTTTATCGGTTAAGCACTTTATTCAACCTTTTTCTGATTTGTGGTTATCGCATTTAATTTAGCATTTTACGGATTTTTCTCCTGACATTTTTTTTTGAAATGCAGCTTTCAAATGCAGAATTTGTAGGCTTTGTTGATCTGATTGACATTTTTCAGATCTTAGAGCTCACGAAAGCAAGCTCATGAGTGGTAGCATGGCCGAGCGGTCTAAGGCGCTGGATTTAGGCTCCAGTCTCTTCGGAGGCGTGGGTTCAAATCCCACTGCTGCCATTTTTATTAGTTCTTCATGTGGTTCCAACGTATAGATAAAGAAGATACTCAGCTTTCAAATGCAGAATTTATAGGCTTTGTTGTTCTGATTGTCAGATCTTAGAGCTCACGAAAGAGAGATCATGAGTGGTAGCACGGCCGAGCGGTCTAAGGCGCTGGATTAAGGCTCCAGTCTCTTCGGAGGCGTGGGTTCAAATCCCACTGCTGCCATTTTCATTAGATCCAAGAGAAGGTGCAGAGATCGGTATAGATGTCGTTCAAGCGTGAAGATCAGTGTTTCTCAACTCCAGTCCTCAGGACCCTTAACAGTGCTTGCTTTCCAGGTGACAAGGGAAATAATTATACCACCTGTAGATCTGTTAGAATGTGTCAGTCAGTTATGAATACACCTGTGCTTAAGCAAGGAGATATGGAAAACATGCACTGTTAGGGGTCCTGAGGACTGGAGTTGAGAAATCCAGCTGGTGTTACCTGTGGAAGTATATTTTAGCTAAATCGCAACTTTAGTCATGTGTCGAAGACATTCCTGAAACCGGTTTAAAATATTTCTAAATAAAGTGATTTAAAAACAGTGAAGAGAAACGAAAATTATTTTAGTGTGATGTATATACCGCCAGGCACCATCATAACTAACATTTCATCATGTTATCAACTTTTCATACAAATAGAAAAGCAAAGGTGGCAGCATGGCTCATTGGTGTAAGGGATTGAATTTTTGCTTGTGTTTTTTTGAAGGTATGTCTTTGAATCCCACTGATGCCAAAATAAGCAGTTTGGATCTTGTCTCTAAATTTTTGTGGTATTCAGTTGAAATGAACAAATAGCAAATCAATTAAAATGAAAATATTTGTAATCAACTTTATCGGTTAAGCACTTTATTCAACCTTTTTCTGATTTGTGGTTATCGCATTTAATTTAGCATTTTACGGATTTTTCTCCTGACATTTTTTTTTGAAATGCAGCTTTCAAATGCAGAATTTGTAGGCTTTGTTGATCTGATTGACATTTTTCAGATCTTAGAGCTCACGAAAGCAAGCTCATGAGTGGTAGCATGGCCGAGCGGTCTAAGGCGCTGGATTTAGGCTCCAGTCTCTTCGGAGGCGTGGGTTCAAATCCCACTGCTGCCATTTTTATTAGTTCTTCATGTGGTTCCAACGTATAGATAAAGAAGATACTCAGCTTTCAAATGCAGAATTTATAGGCTTTGTTGTTCTGATTGTCAGATCTTAGAGCTCACGAAAGAGAGATCATGAGTGGTAGCACGGCCGAGCGGTCTAAGGCGCTGGATTAAGGCTCCAGTCTCTTCGGAGGCGTGGGTTCAAATCCCACTGCTGCCATTTTCATTAGATCCAAGAGAAGGTGCAGAGATCGGTATAGATGTCATTCAAGCGTGAAGATCAGTGTTTCTCAACTCCAGTCCTCAGGACCCTTAACAGTGCTTGCTTTCCAGGTGACAAGGGAAATAATTATACCACCTGTAGATCTGTTAGAATGTGTCAGTCAGTTATGAATACACCTGTGCTTAAGCAAGGAGATATGGAAAACATGCACTGTTAGGGGTCCTGAGGACTGGAGTTGAGAAATCCAGCTGGTGTTACCTGTGGAAGTATATTTTAGCTAAATCGCAACTTTAGTCATGTGTCGAAGACATTCCTGAAACCGGTTTAAAATATTTCTAAATAAAGTGATTTAAAAACAGTGAAGAGAAACGAAAATTATTTTAGTGTGATGTATATACCGCCAGGCACCATCATAACTAACATTTCATCATGTTATCAACTTTTCATACAAATAGAAAAGCAAAGGTGGCAGCATGGCTCATTGGTGTAAGGGATTGAATTTTTGCTTGTGTTTTTTTGAAGGTATGTCTTTGAATCCCACTGATGCCAAAATAAGCAGTTTGGATCTTGTCTCTAAATTTTTGTGGTATTCAGTTGAAATGAACAAATAGCAAATCAATTAAAATGAAAATATTTGTAATCAACTTTATCGGTTAAGCACTTTATTCAACCTTTTTCTGATTTGTGGTTATCGCATTTAATTTAGCATTTTACGGATTTTTCTCCTGACATTTTTTTTTGAAATGCAGCTTTCAAATGCAGAATTTGTAGGCTTTGTTGATCTGATTGACATTTTTCAGATCTTAGAGCTCACGAAAGCAAGCTCATGAGTGGTAGCATGGCCGAGCGGTCTAAGGCGCTGGATTTAGGCTCCAGTCTCTTCGGAGGCGTGGGTTCAAATCCCACTGCTGCCATTTTTATTAGTTCTTCATGTGGTTCCAACGTATAGATAAAGAAGATACTCAGCTTTCAAATGCAGAATTTATAGGCTTTGTTGTTCTGATTGTCAGATCTTAGAGCTCACGAAAGAGAGATCATGAGTGGTAGCACGGCCGAGCGGTCTAAGGCGCTGGATTAAGGCTCCAGTCTCTTCGGAGGCGTGGGTTCAAATCCCACTGCTGCCATTTTCATTAGATCCAAGAGAAGGTGCAGAGATCGGTATAGATGTCATTCAAGCGTGAAGATCAGTGTTTCTCAACTCCAGTCCTCAGGACCCTTAACAGTGCTTGCTTTCCAGGTGACAAGGGAAATAATTATACCACCTGTAGATCTGTTAGAATGTGTCAGTCAGTTATGAATACACCTGTGCTTAAGCAAGGAGATATGGAAAACATGCACTGTTAGGGGTCCTGAGGACTGGAGTTGAGAAATCCAGCTGGTGTTACCTGTGGAAGTATATTTTAGCTAAATCGCAACTTTAGTCATGTGTCGAAGACATTCCTGAAACCGGTTTAAAATATTTCTAAATAAAGTGATTTAAAAACAGTGAAGAGAAACGAAAATTATTTTAGTGTGATGTATATACCGCCAGGCACCATCATAACTAACATTTCATCATGTTATCAACTTTTCATACAAATAGAAAAGCAAAGGTGGCAGCATGGCTCATTGGTGTAAGGGATTGAATTTTTGCTTGTGTTTTTTTGAAGGTATGTCTTTGAATCCCACTGATGCCAAAATAAGCAGTTTGGATCTTGTCTCTAAATTTTTGTGGTATTCAGTTGAAATGAACAAATAGCAAATCAATTAAAATGAAAATATTTGTAATCAACTTTATCGGTTAAGCACTTTATTCAACCTTTTTCTGATTTGTGGTTATCGCATTTAATTTAGCATTTTACGGATTTTTCTCCTGACATTTTTTTTTGAAATGCAGCTTTCAAATGCAGAATTTGTAGGCTTTGTTGATCTGATTGACATTTTTCAGATCTTAGAGCTCACGAAAGCAAGCTCATGAGTGGTAGCATGGCCGAGCGGTCTAAGGCGCTGGATTTAGGCTCCAGTCTCTTCGGAGGCGTGGGTTCAAATCCCACTGCTGCCATTTTTATTAGTTCTTCATGTGGTTCCAACGTATAGATAAAGAAGATACTCAGCTTTCAAATGCAGAATTTATAGGCTTTGTTGTTCTGATTGTCAGATCTTAGAGCTCACGAAAGAGAGATCATGAGTGGTAGCACGGCCGAGCGGTCTAAGGCGCTGGATTAAGGCTCCAGTCTCTTCGGAGGCGTGGGTTCAAATCCCACTGCTGCCATTTTCATTAGATCCAAGAGAAGGTGCAGAGATCGGTATAGATGTCATTCAAGCGTGAAGATCAGTGTTTCTCAACTCCAGTCCTCAGGACCCTTAACAGTGCTTGCTTTCCAGGTGACAAGGGAAATAATTATACCACCTGTAGATCTGTTAGAATGTGTCAGTCAGTTATGAATACACCTGTGCTTAAGCAAGGAGATATGGAAAACATGCACTGTTAGGGGTCCTGAGGACTGGAGTTGAGAAATCCAGCTGGTGTTACCTGTGGAAGTATATTTTAGCTAAATCGCAACTTTAGTCATGTGTCGAAGACATTCCTGAAACCGGTTTAAAATATTTCTAAATAAAGTGATTTAAAAACAGTGAAGAGAAACGAAAATTATTTTAGTGTGATGTATATACCGCCAGGCACCATCATAACTAACATTTCATCATGTTATCAACTTTTCATACAAATAGAAAAGCAAAGGTGGCAGCATGGCTCATTGGTGTAAGGGATTGAATTTTTGCTTGTGTTTTTTTGAAGGTATGTCTTTGAATCCCACTGATGCCAAAATAAGCAGTTTGGATCTTGTCTCTAAATTTTTGTGGTATTCAGTTGAAATGAACAAATAGCAAATCAATTAAAATGAAAATATTTGTAATCAACTTTATCGGTTAAGCACTTTATTCAACCTTTTTCTGATTTGTGGTTATCGCATTTAATTTAGCATTTTACGGCTTTTTCTCCTGACATTTTTTTTTGAAATGCAGCTTTCAAATGCAGAATTTGTAGGCTTTGTTGATCTGATTGACATTTTTCAGATCTTAGAGCTCACGAAAGCAAGCTCATGAGTGGTAGCATGGCCGAGCGGTCTAAGGCGCTGGATTTAGGCTCCAGTCTCTTCGGAGGCGTGGGTTCAAATCCCACTGCTGCCATTTTTATTAGTTCTTCATGTGGTTCCAACGTATAGATAAAGAAGATACTCAGCTTTCAAATGCAGAATTTATAGGCTTTGTTGTTCTGATTGTCAGATCTTAGAGCTCACGAAAGAGAGATCATGAGTGGTAGCACGGCCGAGCGGTCTAAGGCGCTGGATTAAGGCTCCAGTCTCTTCGGAGGCGTGGGTTCAAATCCCACTGCTGCCATTTTCATTAGATCCAAGAGAAGGTGCAGAGATCGGTATAGATGTCGTTCAAGCGTGAAGATCAGTGTTTCTCAACTCCAGTCCTCAGGACCCTTAACAGTGCTTGCTTTCCAGGTGACAAGGGAAATAATTATACCACCTGTAGATCTGTTAGAATGTGTCAGTCAGTTATGAATACACCTGTGCTTAAGCAAGGAGATATGGAAAACATGCACTGTTAGGGGTCCTGAGGACTGGAGTTGAGAAATCCAGCTGGTGTTACCTGTGGAAGTATATTTTAGCTAAATCGCAACTTTAGTCGTGTGTCGAAGACATTCCTGAAACCGGTTTAAAATATTTCTAAATAAAGTGATTTAAAAACAGTGAAGAGAAACGAAAATTATTTTAGTGTGATGTATATACCGCCAGGCACCATCATAACTAACATTTCATCATGTTATCAACTTTTCATACAAATAGAAAAGCAAAGGTGGCAGCATGGCTCATTGGTGTAAGGGATTGAATTTTTGCTTGTGTTTTTTTGAAGGTATGTCTTTGAATCCCACTGATGCCAAAATAAGCAGTTTGGATCTTGTCTCTAAATTTTTGTGGTATTCAGTTGAAATGAACAAATAGCAAATCAATTAAAATGAAAATATTTGTAATCAACTTTATCGGTTAAGCACTTTATTCAACCTTTTTCTGATTTGTGGTTATCGCATTTAATTTAGCATTTTACGGCTTTTTCTCCTGACATTTTTTTTTGAAATGCAGCTTTCAAATGCAGAATTTGTAGGCTTTGTTGATCTGATTGACATTTTTCAGATCTTAGAGCTCACGAAAGCAAGCTCATGAGTGGTAGCATGGCCGAGCGGTCTAAGGCGCTGGATTTAGGCTCCAGTCTCTTCGGAGGCGTGGGTTCAAATCCCACTGCTGCCATTTTTATTAGTTCTTCATGTGGTTCCAACATATAGATAAAGAAGATACTCAGCTTTCAAATGCAGAATTTATAGGCTTTGTTGTTCTGATTGTCAGATCTTAGAGCTCACGAAAGAGAGATCATGAGTGGTAGCACGGCCGAGCGGTCTAAGGCGCTGGATTAAGGCTCCAGTCTCTTCGGAGGCGTGGGTTCAAATCCCACTGCTGCCATTTTCATTAGATCCAAGAGAAGGTGCAGAGATCGGTATAGATGTCGTTCAAGCGTGAAGATCAGTGTTTCTCAACTCCAGTCCTCAGGACCCTTAACAGTGCTTGCTTTCCAGGTGACAAGGGAAATAATTATACCACCTGTAGATCTGTTAGAATGTGTCAGTCAGTTATGAATACACCTGTGCTTAAGCAAGGAGATATGGAAAACATGCACTGTTAGGGGTCCTGAGGACTGGAGTTGAGAAATCCAGCTGGTGTTACCTGTGGAAGTATATTTTAGCTAAATCGCAACTTTAGTCGTGTGTCGAAGACATTCCTGAAACCGGTTTAAAATATTTCTAAATAAAGTGATTTAAAAACAGTGAAGAGAAACGAAAATTATTTTAGTGTGATGTATATACCGCCAGGCACCATCATAACTAACATTTCATCATGTTATCAACTTTTCATACAAATAGAAAAGCAAAGGTGGCAGCATGGCTCATTGGTGTAAGGGATTGAATTTTTGCTTGTGTTTTTTTGAAGGTATGTCTTTGAATCCCACTGATGCCAAAATAAGCAGTTTGGATCTTGTCTCTAAATTTTTGTGGTATTCAGTTGAAATGAACAAATAGCAAATCAATTAAAATGAAAATATTTGTAATCAACTTTATCGGTTAAGCACTTTATTCAACCTTTTTCTGATTTGTGGTTATCGCATTTAATTTAGCATTTTACGGATTTTTCTCCTGACATTTTTTTTTGAAATGCAGCTTTCAAATGCAGAATTTGTAGGCTTTGTTGATCTGATTGACATTTTTCAGATCTTAGAGCTCACGAAAGCAAGCTCATGAGTGGTAGCATGGCCGAGCGGTCTAAGGCGCTGGATTTAGGCTCCAGTCTCTTCGGAGGCGTGGGTTCAAATCCCACTGCTGCCATTTTTATTAGTTCTTCATGTGGTTCCAACGTATAGATAAAGAAGATACTCAGCTTTCAAATGCAGAATTTATAGGCTTTGTTGTTCTGATTGTCAGATCTTAGAGCTCACGAAAGAGAGATCATGAGTGGTAGCACAGCCGAGCGGTCTAAGGCGCTGGATTAAGGCTCCAGTCTCTTCGGAGGCGTGGGTTCAAATCCCACTGCTGCCATTTTCATTAGATCCAAGAGAAGGTGCAGAGATCGGTATAGATGTCGTTCAAGCGTGAAGATCAGTGTTTCTCAACTCCAGTCCTCAGGACCCTTAACAGTGCTTGCTTTCCAGGTGACAAGGGAAATAATTATACCACCTGTAGATCTGTTAGAATGTGTCAGTCAGTTATGAATACACCTGTGCTTAAGCAAGGAGATATGGAAAACATGCACTGTTAGGGGTCCTGAGGACTGGAGTTGAGAAATCCAGCTGGTGTTACCTGTGGAAGTATATTTTAGCTAAATCGCAACTTTAGTCATGTGTCGAAGACATTCCTGAAACCGGTTTAAAATATTTCTAAATAAAGTGATTTAAAAACAGTGAAGAGAAACGAAAATTATTTTAGTGTGATGTATATACCGCCAGGCACCATCATAACTAACATTTCATCATGTTATCAACTTTTCATACAAATAGAAAAGCAAAGGTGGCAGCATGGCTCATTGGTGTAAGGGATTGAATTTTTGCTTGTGTTTTTTTGAAGGTATGTCTTTGAATCCCACTGATGCCAAAATAAGCAGTTTGGATCTTGTCTCTAAATTTTTGTGGTATTCAGTTGAAATGAACAAATAGCAAATCAATTAAAATGAAAATATTTGTAATCAACTTTATCGGTTAAGCACTTTATTCAACCTTTTTCTGATTTGTGGTTATCGCATTTAATTTAGCATTTTACGGATTTTTCTCCTGACATTTTTTTTTGAAATGCAGCTTTCAAATGCAGAATTTGTAGGCTTTGTTGATCTGATTGACATTTTTCAGATCTTAGAGCTCACGAAAGCAAGCTCATGAGTGGTAGCATGGCCGAGCGGTCTAAGGCGCTGGATTTAGGCTCCAGTCTCTTCGGAGGCGTGGGTTCAAATCCCACTGCTGCCATTTTTATTAGTTCTTCATGTGGTTCCAACGTATAGATAAAGAAGATACTCAGCTTTCAAATGCAGAATTTATAGGCTTTGTTGTTCTGATTGTCAGATCTTAGAGCTCACGAAAGAGAGATCATGAGTGGTAGCATGGCCGAGCGGTCTAAGGCGCTGGATTAAGGCTCCAGTCTCTTCGGAGGCGTGGGTTCAAATCCCACTGCTGCCATTTTCGTTAGATCCAAGAGAAGGTGCAGAGATCGGTATAGATGTCGTTCAAGCGTGAAGATCAGTGTTTCTCAACTCCAGTCCTCAGGACCCTTAACAGTGCTTGCTTTCCAGGTGACAAGGGAAATAATTATACCACCTGTAGATCTGTTAGAATGTGTCAGTCAGTTATGAATACACCTGTGCTTAAGCAAGGAGATATGGAAAACATGCACTGTTAGGGGTCCTGAGGACTGGAGTTGAGAAATCCAGCTGGTGTTACCTGTGGAAGTATATTTTAGCTAAATCGCAACTTTAGTCGTGTGTCGAAGACATTCCTGAAACCGGTTTAAAATATTTCTAAATAAAGTGATTTAAAAACAGTGAAGAGAAACGAAAATTATTTTAGTGTGATGTATATACCGCCAGGCACCATCATAACTAACATTTCATCATGTTATCAACTTTTCATACAAATAGAAAAGCAAAGGTGGCAGCATGGCTCATTGGTGTAAGGGATTGAATTTTTGCTTGTGTTTTTTTGAAGGTATGTCTTTGAATCCCACTGATGCCAAAATAAGCAGTTTGGATCTTGTCTCTAAATTTTTGTGGTATTCAGTTGAAATGAACAAATAGCAAATCAATTAAAATGAAAATATTTGTAATCAACTTTATCGGTTAAGCACTTTATTCAACCTTTTTCTGATTTGTGGTTATCGCATTTAATTTAGCATTTTACGGATTTTTCTCCTGACATTTTTTTTTGAAATGCAGCTTTCAAATGCAGAATTTGTAGGCTTTGTTGATCTGATTGACATTTTTCAGATCTTAGAGCTCACGAAAGCAAGCTCATGAGTGGTAGCATGGCCGAGCGGTCTAAGGCGCTGGATTTAGGCTCCAGTCTCTTCGGAGGCGTGGGTTCAAATCCCACTGCTGCCATTTTTATTAGTTCTTCATGTGGTTCCAACGTATAGATAAAGAAGATACTCAGCTTTCAAATGCAGAATTTATAGGCTTTGTTGTTCTGATTGTCAGATCTTAGAGCTCACGAAAGAGAGATCATGAGTGGTAGCATGGCCGAGCGGTCTAAGGCGCTGGATTAAGGCTCCAGTCTCTTCGGAGGCGTGGGTTCAAATCCCACTGCTGCCATTTTCGTTAGATCCAAGAGAAGGTGCAGAGATCGGTATAGATGTCGTTCAAGCGTGAAGATCAGTGTTTCTCAACTCCAGTCCTCAGGACCCTTAACAGTGCTTGCTTTCCAGGTGACAAGGGAAATAATTATACCACCTGTAGATCTGTTAGAATGTGTCAGTCAGTTATGAATATACCTGTGCTTAAGCAAGGAGATATGGAAAACATGCACTGTTAGGGGTCCTGAGGACTGGAGTTGAGAAATCCAGCTGGTGTTACCTGTGGAAGTATATTTTAGCTAAATCGCAACTTTAGTCGTGTGTCGAAGACATTCCTGAAACCGGTTTAAAATATTTCTAAATAAAGTGATTTAAAAACAGTGAAGAGAAACGAAAATTATTTTAGTGTGATGTATATACCGCCAGGCACCATCATAACTAACATTTCATCATGTTATCAACTTTTCATACAAATAGAAAAGCAAAGGTGGCAGCATGGCTCATTGGTGTAAGGGATTGAATTTTTGCTTGTGTTTTTTTGAAGGTATGTCTTTGAATCCCACTGATGCCAAAATAAGCAGTTTGGATCTTGTCTCTAAATTTTTGTGGTATTCAGTTGAAATGAACAAATAGCAAATCAATTAAAATGAAAATATTTGTAATCAACTTTATCGGTTAAGCACTTTATTCAACCTTTTTCTGATTTGTGGTTATCGCATTTAATTTAGCATTTTACGGATTTTTCTCCTGACATTTTTTTTTGAAATGCAGCTTTCAAATGCAGAATTTGTAGGCTTTGTTGATCTGATTGACATTTTTCAGATCTTAGAGCTCACGAAAGCAAGCTCATGAGTGGTAGCATGGCCGAGCGGTCTAAGGCGCTGGATTTAGGCTCCAGTCTCTTCGGAGGCGTGGGTTCAAATCCCACTGCTGCCATTTTTATTAGTTCTTCATGTGGTTCCAACGTATAGATAAAGAAGATACTCAGCTTTCAAATGCAGAATTTATAGGCTTTGTTGTTCTGATTGTCAGATCTTAGAGCTCACGAAAGAGAGATCATGAGTGGTAGCACGGCCGAGCGGTCTAAGGCGCTGGATTAAGGCTCCAGTCTCTTCGGAGGCGTGGGTTCAAATCCCACTGCTGCCATTTTCATTAGATCCAAGAGAAGGTGCAGAGATCGGTATAGATGTCGTTCAAGCGTGAAGATCAGTGTTTCTCAACTCCAGTCCTCAGGACCCTTAACAGTGCTTGCTTTCCAGGTGACAAGGGAAATAATTATACCACCTGTAGATCTGTTAGAATGTGTCAGTCAGTTATGAATACACCTGTGCTTAAGCAAGGAGATATGGAAAACATGCACTGTTAGGGGTCCTGAGGACTGGAGTTGAGAAATCCAGCTGGTGTTACCTGTGGAAGTATATTTTAGCTAAATCGCAACTTTAGTCATGTGTCGAAGACATTCCTGAAACCGGTTTAAAATATTTCTAAATAAAGTGATTTAAAAACAGTGAAGAGAAACGAAAATTATTTTAGTGTGATGTATATACCGCCAGGCACCATCATAACTAACATTTCATCATGTTATCAACTTTTCATACAAATAGAAAAGCAAAGGTGGCAGCATGGCTCATTGGTGTAAGGGATTGAATTTTTGCTTGTGTTTTTTTGAAGGTATGTCTTTGAATCCCACTGATGCCAAAATAAGCAGTTTGGATCTTGTCTCTAAATTTTTGTGGTATTCAGTTGAAATGAACAAATAGCAAATCAATTAAAATGAAAATATTTGTAATCAACTTTATCGGTTAAGCACTTTATTCAACCTTTTTCTGATTTGTGGTTATCGCATTTAATTTAGCATTTTACGGATTTTTCTCCTGACATTTTTTTTTGAAATGCAGCTTTCAAATGCAGAATTTGTAGGCTTTGTTGATCTGATTGACATTTTTCAGATCTTAGAGCTCACGAAAGCAAGCTCATGAGTGGTAGCATGGCCGAGCGGTCTAAGGCGCTGGATTTAGGCTCCAGTCTCTTCGGAGGCGTGGGTTCAAATCCCACTGCTGCCATTTTTATTAGTTCTTCATGTGGTTCCAACGTATAGATAAAGAAGATACTCAGCTTTCAAATGCAGAATTTATAGGCTTTGTTGTTCTGATTGTCAGATCTTAGAGCTCACGAAAGAGAGATCATGAGTGGTAGCACGGCCGAGCGGTCTAAGGCGCTGGATTAAGGCTCCAGTCTCTTCGGAGGCGTGGGTTCAAATCCCACTGCTGCCATTTTCATTAGATCCAAGAGAAGGTGCAGAGATCGGTATAGATGTCGTTCAAGCGTGAAGATCAGTGTTTCTCAACTCCAGTCCTCAGGACCCTTAACAGTGCTTGCTTTCCAGGTGACAAGGGAAATAATTATACCACCTGTAGATCTGTTAGAATGTGTCAGTCAGTTATGAATACACCTGTGCTTAAGCAAGGAGATATGGAAAACATGCACTGTTAGGGGTCCTGAGGACTGGAGTTGAGAAATCCAGCTGGTGTTACCTGTGGAAGTATATTTTAGCTAAATCGCAACTTTAGTCATGTGTCGAAGACATTCCTGAAACCGGTTTAAAATATTTCTAAATAAAGTGATTTAAAAACAGTGAAGAGAAACGAAAATTATTTTAGTGTGATGTATATACCGCCAGGCACCATCATAACTAACATTTCATCATGTTATCAACTTTTCATACAAATAGAAAAGCAAAGGTGGCAGCATGGCTCATTGGTGTAAGGGATTGAATTTTTGCTTGTGTTTTTTTGAAGGTATGTCTTTGAATCCCACTGATGCCAAAATAAGCAGTTTGGATCTTGTCTCTAAATTTTTGTGGTATTCAGTTGAAATGAACAAATAGCAAATCAATTAAAATGAAAATATTTGTAATCAACTTTATCGGTTAAGCACTTTATTCAACCTTTTTCTGATTTGTGGTTATCGCATTTAATTTAGCATTTTACGGATTTTTCTCCTGACATTTTTTTTTGAAATGCAGCTTTCAAATGCAGAATTTGTAGGCTTTGTTGATCTGATTGACATTTTTCAGATCTTAGAGCTCACGAAAGCAAGCTCATGAGTGGTAGCATGGCCGAGCGGTCTAAGGCGCTGGATTTAGGCTCCAGTCTCTTCGGAGGCGTGGGTTCAAATCCCACTGCTGCCATTTTTATTAGTTCTTCATGTGGTTCCAACGTATAGATAAAGAAGATACTCAGCTTTCAAATGCAGAATTTATAGGCTTTGTTGTTCTGATTGTCAGATCTTAGAGCTCACGAAAGAGAGATCATGAGTGGTAGCATGGCCGAGCGGTCTAAGGCGCTGGATTAAGGCTCCAGTCTCTTCGGAGGCGTGGGTTCAAATCCCACTGCTGCCATTTTCGTTAGATCCAAGAGAAGGTGCAGAGATCGGTATAGATGTCGTTCAAGCGTGAAGATCAGTGTTTCTCAACTCCAGTCCTCAGGACCCTTAACAGTGCTTGCTTTCCAGGTGACAAGGGAAATAATTATACCACCTGTAGATCTGTTAGAATGTGTCAGTCAGTTATGAATATACCTGTGCTTAAGCAAGGAGATATGGAAAACATGCACTGTTAGGGGTCCTGAGGACTGGAGTTGAGAAATCCAGCTGGTGTTACCTGTGGAAGTATATTTTAGCTAAATCGCAACTTTAGTCGTGTGTCGAAGACATTCCTGAAACCGGTTTAAAATATTTCTAAATAAAGTGATTTAAAAACAGTGAAGAGAAACGAAAATTATTTTAGTGTGATGTATATACCGCCAGGCACCATCATAACTAACATTTCATCATGTTATCAACTTTTCATACAAATAGAAAAGCAAAGGTGGCAGCATGGCTCATTGGTGTAAGGGATTGAATTTTTGCTTGTGTTTTTTTGAAGGTATGTCTTTGAATCCCACTGATGCCAAAATAAGCAGTTTGGATCTTGTCTCTAAATTTTTGTGGTATTCAGTTGAAATGAACAAATAGCAAATCAATTAAAATGAAAATATTTGTAATCAACTTTATCGGTTAAGCACTTTATTCAACCTTTTTCTGATTTGTGGTTATCGCATTTAATTTAGCATTTTACGGATTTTTCTCCTGACATTTTTTTTTGAAATGCAGCTTTCAAATGCAGAATTTGTAGGCTTTGTTGATCTGATTGACATTTTTCAGATCTTAGAGCTCACGAAAGCAAGCTCATGAGTGGTAGCATGGCCGAGCGGTCTAAGGCGCTGGATTTAGGCTCCAGTCTCTTCGGAGGCGTGGGTTCAAATCCCACTGCTGCCATTTTTATTAGTTCTTCATGTGGTTCCAACGTATAGATAAAGAAGATACTCAGCTTTCAAATGCAGAATTTATAGGCTTTGTTGTTCTGATTGTCAGATCTTAGAGCTCACGAAAGAGAGATCATGAGTGGTAGCACGGCCGAGCGGTCTAAGGCGCTGGATTAAGGCTCCAGTCTCTTCGGAGGCGTGGGTTCAAATCCCACTGCTGCCATTTTCATTAGATCCAAGAGAAGGTGCAGAGATCGGTATAGATGTCGTTCAAGCATGAAGATCAGTGTTTCTCAACTCCAGTCCTCAGGACCCTTAACAGTGCTTGCTTTCCAGGTGACAAGGGAAATAATTATACCACCTGTAGATCTGTTAGAATGTGTCAGTCAGTTATGAATACACCTGTGCTTAAGCAAGGAGATATGGAAAACATGCACTGTTAGGGGTCCTGAGGACTGGAGTTGAGAAATCCAGCTGGTGTTACCTGTGGAAGTATATTTTAGCTAAATCGCAACTTTAGTCATGTGTCGAAGACATTCCTGAAACCGGTTTAAAATATTTCTAAATAAAGTGATTTAAAAACAGTGAAGAGAAACGAAAATTATTTTAGTGTGATGTATATACCGCCAGGCACCATCATAACTAACATTTCATCATGTTATCAACTTTTCATACAAATAGAAAAGCAAAGGTGGCAGCATGGCTCATTGGTTTAAGGGATTGAATTTTTGCTTGTGTTTTTTTGAAGGTATGTCTTTGAATCCCACTGATGCCAAAATAAGCAGTTTGGATCTTGTCTCTAAATTTTTGTGGTATTCAGTTGAAATGAACAAATAGCAAATCAATTAAAATGAAAATATTTGTAATCAACTTTATCGGTTAAGCACTTTATTCAACCTTTTTCTGATTTGTGGTTATCGCATTTAATTTAGCATTTTACGGATTTTTCTCCTGACATTTTTTTTTGAAATGCAGCTTTCAAATGCAGAATTTGTAGGCTTTGTTGATCTGATTGACATTTTTCAGATCTTAGAGCTCACGAAAGCAAGCTCATGAGTGGTAGCATGGCCGAGCGGTCTAAGGCGCTGGATTTAGGCTCCAGTCTCTTCGGAGGCGTGGGTTCAAATCCCACTGCTGCCATTTTTATTAGTTCTTCATGTGGTTCCAACGTATAGATAAAGAAGATACTCAGCTTTCAAATGCAGAATTTATAGGCTTTGTTGTTCTGATTGTCAGATCTTAGAGCTCACGAAAGAGAGATCATGAGTGGTAGCATGGCCGAGCGGTCTAAGGCGCTGGATTAAGGCTCCAGTCTCTTCGGAGGCGTGGGTTCAAATCCCACTGCTGCCATTTTCGTTAGATCCAAGAGAAGGTGCAGAGATCGGTATAGATGTCGTTCAAGCGTGAAGATCAGTGTTTCTCAACTCCAGTCCTCAGGACCCTTAACAGTGCTTGCTTTCCAGGTGACAAGGGAAATAATTATACCACCTGTAGATCTGTTAGAATGTGTCAGTCAGTTATGAATACACCTGTGCTTAAGCAAGGAGATATGGAAAACATGCACTGTTAGGGGTCCTGAGGACTGGAGTTGAAAAATCCAGCTGGTGTTACCTGTGGAAGTATATTTTAGCTAAATCGCAACTTTAGTCATGTGTCGAAGACATTCCTGAAACCGGTTTAAAATATTTCTAAATAAAGTGATTTAAAAACAGTGAAGAGAAACGAAAATTATTTTAGTGTGATGTATATACCGCCAGGCACCATCATAACTAACATTTCATCATGTTATCAACTTTTCATACAAATAGAAAAGCAAAGGTGGCAGCATGGCTCATTGGTGTAAGGGATTGAATTTTTGCTTGTGTTTTTTTGAAGGTATGTCTTTGAATCCCACTGATGCCAAAATAAGCAGTTTGGATCTTGTCTCTAAATTTTTGTGGTATTCAGTTGAAATGAACAAATAGCAACTCAATTAAAATGTAAATATTTGTAATCAACTTTATCGGTTAAGCACTTTATTCAACCTTTTTCTGATTTGTGGTTATCGCATGTAATTTAGCATTTTACGGATTTTTCTCCTGACATTTTTTTTTGAAATGCAGCTTTCAAATGCAGAATTTGTAGGCTTTGTTGATCTGATTGACATTTTTCAGATCTTAGAGCTCACGAAAGCAAGCTCATGAGTGGTAGCATGGCCGAGCGGTCTAAGGCGCTGGATTTAGGCTCCAGTCTCTTCGGAGGCGTGGGTTCAAATCCCACTGCTGCCATTTTTATTAGTTCTTCATGTGGTTCCAACGTATAGATAAAGAAGATACTCAGCTTTCAAATGCAGAATTTATAGGCTTTGTTGTTCTGATTGTCAGATCTTAGAGCTCACGAAAGAGAGATCATGAGTGGTAGCATGGCCGAGCGGTCTAAGGCGCTGGATTAAGGCTCCAGTCTCTTCGGAGGCATGGGTTCAAATCCCACTGCTGCCATTTTCGTTAGATCCAAGAGAAGGTGCAGAGATCGGTATAGATGTCCTTCAAGCGTGAAGATCAGTGTTTCTCAACTCCAGTCCTCAGGACCCTTAACAGTGCTTGCTTTCCAGGTGACAAGGGAAATAATTATACCACCTGTAGATCTGTTAGAATGTGTCAGTCAGTTATGAATACACCTGTGCTTAAGCAAGGAGATATGGAAAACATGCACTGTTAGGGGTCCTGAGGACTGGAGTTGAAAAATCCAGCTGGTGTTACCTGTGGAAGTATATTTTAGCTAAATCGCAACTTTAGTCATGTGTCGAAGACATTCCTGAAACCGGTTTAAAATATTTCTAAATAAAGTGATTTAAAAACAGTGAAGAGAAACGAAAATTATTTTAGTGTGATGTATATACCGCCAGGCACCATCATAACTAACATTTCATCATGTTATCAACTTTTCATACAAATAGAAAAGCAAAGGTGGCAGCATGGCTCATTGGTGTAAGGGATTGAATTTTTGCTTGTGTTTTTTTGAAGGTATGTCTTTGAATCCCACTGATGCCAAAATAAGCAGTTTGGATCTTGTCTCTAAATTTTTGTGGTATTCAGTTGAAATGAACAAATAGCAACTCAATTAAAATGTAAATATTTGTAATCAACTTTATCGGTTAAGCACTTTATTCAACCTTTTTCTGATTTGTGGTTATCGCATGTAATTTAGCATTTTACGGATTTTTCTCCTGACATTTTTTTTTGAAATGCAGCTTTCAAATGCAGAATTTGTAGGCTTTGTTGATCTGATTGACATTTTTCAGATCTTAGAGCTCACGAAAGCAAGCTCATGAGTGGTAGCATGGCCGAGCGGTCTAAGGCGCTGGATTTAGGCTCCAGTCTCTTCGGAGGCGTGGGTTCAAATCCCACTGCTGCCATTTTTATTAGTTCTTCATGTGGTTCCAACGTATAGATAAAGAAGATACTCAGCTTTCAAATGCAGAATTTATAGGCTTTGTTGATCTGATTGACATTTTTCAGATCTTAGAGCTCACGAAAGCAAGCTCATGAGTGGTAGCATGGCTGAGCGGTCTAAGGCGCTGGATTTAGGCTCCAGTCTCTTCGGAGGCGTGGGTTCAAATCCCACTGCTGCCATTTTTATTAGTTCTTCATGTGGTTCCAACGTATAGATAAAGAAGATACTCAGCTTTCAAATGCAGAATTTATAGGCTTTGTTGTTCTGATTGTCAGATCTTAGAGCTCACGAAAGAGAGATCATGAGTGGTAGCATGGCCGAGCGGTCTAAGGCGCTGGATTAAGGCTCCAGTCTCTTCGGAGGCGTGGGTTCAAATCCCACTGCTGCCATTTTCATTAGATCCAAGAGAAGGTGCAGAGATCGGTATAGATGTCGTTCAAGCGTGAAGATCAGTGTTTCTCAACTCCAGTCCTCAGGACCCTTAACAGTGCTTGCTTTCCAGGTGACAAGGGAAATAATTATACCACCTGTAGATCTGTTAGAATGTGTCAGTCAGTTATGAATACACCTGTGCTTAAGCAAGGAGATATGGAAAACATGCACTGTTAGGGGTCCTGAGGACTGGAGTTGAAAAATCCAGCTGGTGTTACCTGTGGAAGTATATTTTAGCTAAATCGCAACTTTAGTCATGTGTCGAAGACATTCCTGAAACCGGTTTAAAATATTTCTAAATAAAGTGATTTAAAAACAGTGAAGAGAAACGAAAATTATTTTAGTGTGATGTATATACCGCCAGGCACCATCATAACTAACATTTCATCATGTTATCAACTTTTCATACAAATAGAAAAGCAAAGGTGGCAGCATGGCTCATTGGTGTAAGGGATTGAATTTTTGCTTGTGTTTTTTTGAAGGTATGTCTTTGAATCCCACTGATGCCAAAATAAGCAGTTTGGATCTTGTCTCTAAATTTTTGTGGTATTCAGTTGAAATGAACAAATAGCAACTCAATTAAAATGTAAATATTTGTAATCAACTTTATCGGTTAAGCACTTTATTCAACCTTTTTCTGATTTGTGGTTATCGCATGTAATTTAGCATTTTACGGATTTTTCTCCTGACATTTTTTTTTGAAATGCAGCTTTCAAATGCAGAATTTGTAGGCTTTGTTGATCTGATTGACATTTTTCAGATCTTAGAGCTCACGAAAGCAAGCTCATGAGTGGTAGCATGGCCGAGCGGTCTAAGGCGCTGGATTTAGGCTCCAGTCTCTTCGGAGGCGTGGGTTCAAATCCCACTGCTGCCATTTTTATTAGTTCTTCATGTGGTTCCAACGTATAGATAAAGAAGATACTCAGCTTTCAAATGCAGAATTTATAGGCTTTGTTGTTCTGATTGTCATATCTTAGAGCTCACGAAAGAGAGATCATGAGTGGTAGCATGGCCGAGCGGTCTAAGGCGCTGGATTAAGGCTCCAGTCTCTTCGGAGGCGTGGGTTCAAATCCCACTGCTGCCATTTTCATTAGATCCAAGAGAAGGTGCAGAGATCGGTATAGATGTCGTTCAAGCGTGAAGATCAGTGTTTCTCAACTCCAGTCCTCAGGACCCTTAACAGTGCTTGCTTTCCAGGTGACAAGGGAAATAATTATACCACCTGTAGATCTGTTAGAATGTGTCAGTCAGTTATGAATACACCTGTGCTTAAGCAAGGAGATATGGAAAACATGCACTGTTAGGGGTCCTGAGGACTGGAGTTGAGAAATCCAGCTGGTGTTACCTGTGGAAGTATATTTTAGCTAAATCGCAACTTTAGTCATGTGTCGAAGACATTCCTGAAACCGGTTTAAAATATTTCTAAATAAAGTGATTTAAAAACAGTGAAGAGAAACGAAAATTATTTTAGTGTGATGTATATACCGCCAGGCACCATCATAACTAACATTTCATCATGTTATCAACTTTTCATACAAATAGAAAAGCAAAGGTGGCAGCATGGCTCATTGGTGTAAGGGATTGAATTTTTGCTTGTGTTTTTTTGAAGGTATGTCTTTGAATCCCACTGATGCCAAAATAAGCAGTTTGGATCTTGTCTCTAAATTTTTGTGGTATTCAGTTGAAATGAACAAATAGCAAATCAATTAAAATGAAAATATTTGTAATCAACTTTATCGGTTAAGCACTTTATTCAACCTTTTTCTGATTTGTGGTTATCGCATGTAATTTAGCATTTTACGGATTTTTCTCCTGACATTTTTTTTTGAAATGCAGCTTTCAAATGCAGAATTTGTAGGCTTTGTTGAAGGGATTGAATTTTTGCTTGTGTTTTTTTGAAGGTATGTCTTTGAATCCCACTGATGCCAAAATAAGCAGTTTGGATCTTGTCTCTAAATTTTTGTGGTATTCAGTTGAAATGAACAAATAGCAAATCAATTAAAATGAAAATATTTGTAATCAACTTTATCGGTTAAGCACTTTATTCAACCTTTTTCTGATTTGTGGTTATCGCATGTAATTTAGCATTTTACGGATTTTTCTCCTGACATTTTTTTTTGAAATGCAGCTTTCAAATGCAGAATTTGTAGGCTTTGTTGATCTGATTGACATTTTTCAGATCTTAGAGCTCACGAAAGCAAGCTCATGAGTGGTAGCATGGCCGAGCGGTCTAAGGCGCTGGATTTAGGCTCCAGTCTCTTCGGAGGCGTGGGTTCAAATCCCACTGCTGCCATTTTTATTAGTTCTTCATGTGGTTCCAACGTATAGATAAAGAAGATACTCAGCTTTCAAATGCAGAATTTATAGGCTTTGTTGTTCTGATTGTCAGATCTTAGAGCTCACGAAAGAGAGATCATGAGTGGTAGCATGGCCGAGCGGTCTAAGGCGCTGGATTAAGGCTCCAGTCTCTTCGGAGGCATGGGTTCAAATCCCACTGCTGCCATTTTCGTTAGATCCAAGAGAAGGTGCAGAGATCGGTATAGATGTCGTTCAAGCGTGAAGATCAGTGTTTCTCAACTCCAGTCCTCAGGACCCTTAACAGTGCTTGCTTTCCAGGTGACAAGGGAAATAATTATACCACCTGTAGATCTGTTAGAATGTGTCAGTCAGTTATGAATACACCTGTGCTTAAGCAAGGAGATATGGAAAACATGCACTGTTAGGGGTCCTGAGGACTGGAGTTGAAAAATCCAGCTGGTGTTACCTGTGGAAGTATATTTTAGCTAAATCGCAACTTTAGTCATGTGTCGAAGACATTCCTGAAACCGGTTTAAAATATTTCTAAATAAAGTGATTTAAAAACAGTGAAGAAAACGAAAATTATTTTAGTGTGATGTATATACCGCCAGGCACCATCATAACTAACATTTCATCATGTTATCAACTTTTCATACAAATAGAAAAGCAAAGGTGGCAGCATGGCTCATTGGTGTAAGGGATTGAATTTTTGCTTGTGTTTTTTTGAAGGTATGTCTTTGAATCCCACTGATGCCAAAATAAGCAGTTTGGATCTTGTCTCTAAATTTTTGTGGTATTCAGTTGAAATGAACAAATAGCAAATCAATTAAAATGAAAATATTTGTAATCAACTTTATCGGTTAAGCACTTTATTCAACCTTTTTCTGATTTGTGGTTATCGCATGTAATTTAGCATTTTACGGATTTTTCTCCTGACATTTTTTTTTGAAATGCAGCTTTCAAATGCAGAATTTGTAGGCTTTGTTGATCTGATTGACATTTTTCAGATCTTAGAGCTCACGAAAGCAAGCTCATGAGTGGTAGCATGGCCGAGCGGTCTAAGGCGCTGGATTTAGGCTCCAGTCTCTTCGGAGGCGTGGGTTCAAATCCCACTGCTGCCATTTTTATTAGTTCTTCATGTGGTTCCAACGTATAGATAAAGAAGATACTCAGCTTTCAAATGCAGAATTTATAGGCTTTGTTGTTCTGATTGTCAGATCTTAGAGCTCACGAAAGAGAGATCATGAGTGGTAGCATGGCCGAGCGGTCTAAGGCGCTGGATTAAGGCTCCAGTCTCTTCGGAGGCATGGGTTCAAATCCCACTGCTGCCATTTTCGTTAGATCCAAGAGAAGGTGCAGAGATCGGTATAGATGTCGTTCAAGCGTGAAGATCAGTGTTTCTCAACTCCAGTCCTCAGGACCCTTAACAGTGCTTGCTTTCCAGGTGACAAGGGAAATAATTATACCACCTGTAGATCTGTTAGAATGTGTCAGTCAGTTATGAATACACCTGTGCTTAAGCAAGGAGATATGGAAAACATGCACTGTTAGGGGTCCTGAGGACTGGAGTTGAAAAATCCAGCTGGTGTTACCTGTGGAAGTATATTTTAGCTAAATCGCAACTTTAGTCATGTGTCGAAGACATTCCTGAAACCGGTTTAAAATATTTCTAAATAAAGTGATTTAAAAACAGTGAAGAGAAACGAAAATTATTTTAGTGTGATGTATATACCGCCAGGCACCATCATAACTAACATTTCATCATGTTATCAACTTTTCATACAAATAGAAAAGCAAAGGTGGCAGCATGGCTCATTGGTGTAAGGGATTGAATTTTTGCTTGTGTTTTTTTGAAGGTATGTCTTTGAATCCCACTGATGCCAAAATAAGCAGTTTGGATCTTGTCTCTAAATTTTTGTGGTATTCAGTTGAAATGAACAAATAGCAAATCAATTAAAATGAAAATATTTGTAATCAACTTTATCGGTTAAGCACTTTATTCAACCTTTTTCTGATTTGTGGTTATCGCATGTAATTTAGCATTTTACGGATTTTTCTCCTGACATTTTTTTTTGAAATGCAGCTTTCAAATGCAGAATTTGTAGGCTTTGTTGATCTGATTGACATTTTTCAGATCTTAGAGCTCACGAAAGCAAGCTCATGAGTGGTAGCATGGCCGAGCGGTCTAAGGCGCTGGATTTAGGCTCCAGTCTCTTCGGAGGCGTGGGTTCAAATCCCACTGCTGCCATTTTCGTTAGATCCAAGAGAAGGTGCAGAGATCGGTATAGATGTCGTTCAAGCGTGAAGATCAGTGTTTCTCAACTCCAGTCCTCAGGACCCTTAACAGTGCTTGCTTTCCAGGTGACAAGGGAAATAATTATACCACCTGTAGATCTGTTAGAATGTGTCAGTCAGTTATGAATACACCTGTGCTTAAGCAAGGAGATATGGAAAACATGCACTGTTAGGGGTCCTGAGGACTGGAGTTGAAAAATCCAGCTGGTGTTACCTGTGGAAGTATATTTTAGCTAAATCGCAACTTTAGTCATGTGTCGAAGACATTCCTGAAACCGGTTTAAAATATTTCTAAATAAAGTGATTCAAAAACAGTGAAGAGAAACGAAAATTATTTTAGTGTGATGTATATACCGCCAGGCACCATCATAACTAACATTTCATCATGTTATCAACTTTTCATACAAATAGAAAAGCAAAGGTGGCAGCATGGCTCATTGGTGTAAGGGATTGAATTTTTGCTTGTGTTTTTTTGAAGGTATGTCTTTGAATCCCACTGATGCCAAAATAAGCAGTTTGGATCTTGTCTCTAAATTTTTGTGGTATTCAGTTGAAATGAACAAATAGCAACTCAATTAAAATGTAAATATTTGTAATCAACTTTATCGGTTAAGCACTTTATTCAACCTTTTTCTGATTTGTGGTTATCGCATGTAATTTAGCATTTTACGGATTTTTCTCCTGACATTTTTTTTTGAAATGCAGCTTTCAAATGCAGAATTTGTAGGCTTTGTTGATCTGATTGACATTTTTCAGATCTTAGAGCTCACGAAAGCAAGCTCATGAGTGGTAGCATGGCCGAGCGGTCTAAGGCGCTGGATTTAGGCTCCAGTCTCTTCGGAGGCGTGGGTTCAAATCCCACTGCTGCCATTTTTATTAGTTCTTCATGTGGTTCCAACGTATAGATAAAGAAGATACTCAGCTTTCAAATGCAGAATTTATAGGCTTTGTTGTTCTGATTGTCAGATCTTAGAGCTCACGAAAGAGAGATCATGAGTGGTAGCATGGCCGAGCGGTCTAAGGCGCTGGATTAAGGCTCCAGTCTCTTCGGAGGCATGGGTTCAAATCCCACTGCTGCCATTTTCGTTAGATCCAAGAGAAGGTGCAGAGATCGGTATAGATGTCCTTCAAGCGTGAAGATCAGTGTTTCTCAACTCCAGTCCTCAGGACCCTTAACAGTGCTTGCTTTCCAGGTGACAAGGGAAATAATTATACCACCTGTAGATCTGTTAGAATGTGTCAGTCAGTTATGAATACACCTGTGCTTAAGCAAGGAGATATGGAAAACATGCACTGTTAGGGGTCCTGAGGACTGGAGTTGAAAAATCCAGCTGGTGTTACCTGTGGAAGTATATTTTAGCTAAATCGCAACTTTAGTCATGTGTCGAAGACATTCCTGAAACCGGTTTAAAATATTTCTAAATAAAGTGATTTAAAAACAGTGAAGAGAAACGAAAATTATTTTAGTGTGATGTATATACCGCCAGGCACCATCATAACTAACATTTCATCATGTTATCAACTTTTCATACAAATAGAAAAGCAAAGGTGGCAGCATGGCTCATTGGTGTAAGGGATTGAATTTTTGCTTGTGTTTTTTTGAAGGTATGTCTTTGAATCCCACTGATGCCAAAATAAGCAGTTTGGATCTTGTCTCTAAATTTTTGTGGTATTCAGTTGAAATGAACAAATAGCAACTCAATTAAAATGTAAATATTTGTAATCAACTTTATCGGTTAAGCACTTTATTCAACCTTTTTCTGATTTGTGGTTATCGCATGTAATTTAGCATTTTACGGATTTTTCTCCTGACATTTTTTTTTGAAATGCAGCTTTCAAATGCAGAATTTGTAGGCTTTGTTGATCTGATTGACATTTTTCAGATCTTAGAGCTCACGAAAGCAAGCTCATGAGTGGTAGCATGGCCGAGCGGTCTAAGGCGCTGGATTTAGGCTCCAGTCTCTTCGGAGGCGTGGGTTCAAATCCCACTGCTGCCATTTTTATTAGTTCTTCATGTGGTTCCAACGTATAGATAAAGAAGATACTCAGCTTTCAAATGCAGAATTTATAGGCTTTGTTGATCTGATTGACATTTTTCAGATCTTAGAGCTCACGAAAGCAAGCTCATGAGTGGTAGCATGGCTGAGCGGTCTAAGGCGCTGGATTTAGGCTCCAGTCTCTTCGGAGGCGTGGGTTCAAATCCCACTGCTGCCATTTTTATTAGTTCTTCATGTGGTTCCAACGTATAGATAAAGAAGATACTCAGCTTTCAAATGCAGAATTTATAGGCTTTGTTGTTCTGATTGTCAGATCTTAGAGCTCACGAAAGAGAGATCATGAGTGGTAGCATGGCCGAGCGGTCTAAGGCGCTGGATTAAGGCTCCAGTCTCTTCGGAGGCGTGGGTTCAAATCCCACTGCTGCCATTTTCATTAGATCCAAGAGAAGGTGCAGAGATCGGTATAGATGTCGTTCAAGCGTGAAGATCAGTGTTTCTCAACTCCAGTCCTCAGGACCCTTAACAGTGCTTGCTTTCCAGGTGACAAGGGAAATAATTATACCACCTGTAGATCTGTTAGAATGTGTCAGTCAGTTATGAATACACCTGTGCTTAAGCAAGGAGATATGGAAAACATGCACTGTTAGGGGTCCTGAGGACTGGAGTTGAAAAATCCAGCTGGTGTTACCTGTGGAAGTATATTTTAGCTAAATCGCAACTTTAGTCATGTGTCGAAGACATTCCTGAAACCGGTTTAAAATATTTCTAAATAAAGTGATTTAAAAACAGTGAAGAGAAACGAAAATTATTTTAGTGTGATGTATATACCGCCAGGCACCATCATAACTAACATTTCATCATGTTATCAACTTTTCATACAAATAGAAAAGCAAAGGTGGCAGCATGGCTCATTGGTGTAAGGGATTGAATTTTTGCTTGTGTTTTTTTGAAGGTATGTCTTTGAATCCCACTGATGCCAAAATAAGCAGTTTGGATCTTGTCTCTAAATTTTTGTGGTATTCAGTTGAAATGAACAAATAGCAACTCAATTAAAATGTAAATATTTGTAATCAACTTTATCGGTTAAGCACTTTATTCAACCTTTTTCTGATTTGTGGTTATCGCATGTAATTTAGCATTTTACGGATTTTTCTCCTGACATTTTTTTTTGAAATGCAGCTTTCAAATGCAGAATTTGTAGGCTTTGTTGATCTGATTGACATTTTTCAGATCTTAGAGCTCACGAAAGCAAGCTCATGAGTGGTAGCATGGCCGAGCGGTCTAAGGCGCTGGATTTAGGCTCCAGTCTCTTCGGAGGCGTGGGTTCAAATCCCACTGCTGCCATTTTTATTAGTTCTTCATGTGGTTCCAACGTATAGATAAAGAAGATACTCAGCTTTCAAATGCAGAATTTATAGGCTTTGTTGTTCTGATTGTCATATCTTAGAGCTCACGAAAGAGAGATCATGAGTGGTAGCATGGCCGAGCGGTCTAAGGCGCTGGATTAAGGCTCCAGTCTCTTCGGAGGCGTGGGTTCAAATCCCACTGCTGCCATTTTCATTAGATCCAAGAGAAGGTGCAGAGATCGGTATAGATGTCGTTCAAGCGTGAAGATCAGTGTTTCTCAACTCCAGTCCTCAGGACCCTTAACAGTGCTTGCTTTCCAGGTGACAAGGGAAATAATTATACCACCTGTAGATCTGTTAGAATGTGTCAGTCAGTTATGAATACACCTGTGCTTAAGCAAGGAGATATGGAAAACATGCACTGTTAGGGGTCCTGAGGACTGGAGTTGAGAAATCCAGCTGGTGTTACCTGTGGAAGTATATTTTAGCTAAATCGCAACTTTAGTCATGTGTCGAAGACATTCCTGAAACCGGTTTAAAATATTTCTAAATAAAGTGATTTAAAAACAGTGAAGAGAAACGAAAATTATTTTAGTGTGATGTATATACCGCCAGGCACCATCATAACTAACATTTCATCATGTTATCAACTTTTCATACAAATAGAAAAGCAAAGGTGGCAGCATGGCTCATTGGTGTAAGGGATTGAATTTTTGCTTGTGTTTTTTTGAAGGTATGTCTTTGAATCCCACTGATGCCAAAATAAGCAGTTTGGATCTTGTCTCTAAATTTTTGTGGTATTCAGTTGAAATGAACAAATAGCAAATCAATTAAAATGAAAATATTTGTAATCAACTTTATCGGTTAAGCACTTTATTCAACCTTTTTCTGATTTGTGGTTATCGCATGTAATTTAGCATTTTACGGATTTTTCTCCTGACATTTTTTTTTGAAATGCAGCTTTCAAATGCAGAATTTGTAGGCTTTGTTGAAGGGATTGAATTTTTGCTTGTGTTTTTTTGAAGGTATGTCTTTGAATCCCACTGATGCCAAAATAAGCAGTTTGGATCTTGTCTCTAAATTTTTGTGGTATTCAGTTGAAATGAACAAATAGCAAATCAATTAAAATGAAAATATTTGTAATCAACTTTATCGGTTAAGCACTTTATTCAACCTTTTTCTGATTTGTGGTTATCGCATGTAATTTAGCATTTTACGGATTTTTCTCCTGACATTTTTTTTTGAAATGCAGCTTTCAAATGCAGAATTTGTAGGCTTTGTTGATCTGATTGACATTTTTCAGATCTTAGAGCTCACGAAAGCAAGCTCATGAGTGGTAGCATGGCCGAGCGGTCTAAGGCGCTGGATTTAGGCTCCAGTCTCTTCGGAGGCGTGGGTTCAAATCCCACTGCTGCCATTTTTATTAGTTCTTCATGTGGTTCCAACGTATAGATAAAGAAGATACTCAGCTTTCAAATGCAGAATTTATAGGCTTTGTTGTTCTGATTGTCAGATCTTAGAGCTCACGAAAGAGAGATCATGAGTGGTAGCATGGCCGAGCGGTCTAAGGCGCTGGATTAAGGCTCCAGTCTCTTCGGAGGCATGGGTTCAAATCCCACTGCTGCCATTTTCGTTAGATCCAAGAGAAGGTGCAGAGATCGGTATAGATGTCGTTCAAGCGTGAAGATCAGTGTTTCTCAACTCCAGTCCTCAGGACCCTTAACAGTGCTTGCTTTCCAGGTGACAAGGGAAATAATTATACCACCTGTAGATCTGTTAGAATGTGTCAGTCAGTTATGAATACACCTGTGCTTAAGCAAGGAGATATGGAAAACATGCACTGTTAGGGGTCCTGAGGACTGGAGTTGAAAAATCCAGCTGGTGTTACCTGTGGAAGTATATTTTAGCTAAATCGCAACTTTAGTCATGTGTCGAAGACATTCCTGAAACCGGTTTAAAATATTTCTAAATAAAGTGATTTAAAAACAGTGAAGAAAACGAAAATTATTTTAGTGTGATGTATATACCGCCAGGCACCATCATAACTAACATTTCATCATGTTATCAACTTTTCATACAAATAGAAAAGCAAAGGTGGCAGCATGGCTCATTGGTGTAAGGGATTGAATTTTTGCTTGTGTTTTTTTGAAGGTATGTCTTTGAATCCCACTGATGCCAAAATAAGCAGTTTGGATCTTGTCTCTAAATTTTTGTGGTATTCAGTTGAAATGAACAAATAGCAAATCAATTAAAATGAAAATATTTGTAATCAACTTTATCGGTTAAGCACTTTATTCAACCTTTTTCTGATTTGTGGTTATCGCATGTAATTTAGCATTTTACGGATTTTTCTCCTGACATTTTTTTTTGAAATGCAGCTTTCAAATGCAGAATTTGTAGGCTTTGTTGATCTGATTGACATTTTTCAGATCTTAGAGCTCACGAAAGCAAGCTCATGAGTGGTAGCATGGCCGAGCGGTCTAAGGCGCTGGATTTAGGCTCCAGTCTCTTCGGAGGCGTGGGTTCAAATCCCACTGCTGCCATTTTTATTAGTTCTTCATGTGGTTCCAACGTATAGATAAAGAAGATACTCAGCTTTCAAATGCAGAATTTATAGGCTTTGTTGTTCTGATTGTCAGATCTTAGAGCTCACGAAAGAGAGATCATGAGTGGTAGCATGGCCGAGCGGTCTAAGGCGCTGGATTAAGGCTCCAGTCTCTTCGGAGGCATGGGTTCAAATCCCACTGCTGCCATTTTCGTTAGATCCAAGAGAAGGTGCAGAGATCGGTATAGATGTCGTTCAAGCGTGAAGATCAGTGTTTCTCAACTCCAGTCCTCAGGACCCTTAACAGTGCTTGCTTTCCAGGTGACAAGGGAAATAATTATACCACCTGTAGATCTGTTAGAATGTGTCAGTCAGTTATGAATACACCTGTGCTTAAGCAAGGAGATATGGAAAACATGCACTGTTAGGGGTCCTGAGGACTGGAGTTGAAAAATCCAGCTGGTGTTACCTGTGGAAGTATATTTTAGCTAAATCGCAACTTTAGTCATGTGTCGAAGACATTCCTGAAACCGGTTTAAAATATTTCTAAATAAAGTGATTTAAAAACAGTGAAGAGAAACGAAAATTATTTTAGTGTGATGTATATACCGCCAGGCACCATCATAACTAACATTTCATCATGTTATCAACTTTTCATACAAATAGAAAAGCAAAGGTGGCAGCATGGCTCATTGGTGTAAGGGATTGAATTTTTGCTTGTGTTTTTTTGAAGGTATGTCTTTGAATCCCACTGATGCCAAAATAAGCAGTTTGGATCTTGTCTCTAAATTTTTGTGGTATTCAGTTGAAATGAACAAATAGCAAATCAATTAAAATGAAAATATTTGTAATCAACTTTATCGGTTAAGCACTTTATTCAACCTTTTTCTGATTTGTGGTTATCGCATGTAATTTAGCATTTTACGGATTTTTCTCCTGACATTTTTTTTTGAAATGCAGCTTTCAAATGCAGAATTTGTAGGCTTTGTTGAAGGGATTGAATTTTTGCTTGTGTTTTTTTGAAGGTATGTCTTTGAATCCCACTGATGCCAAAATAAGCAGTTTGGATCTTGTCTCTAAATTTTTGTGGTATTCAGTTGAAATGAACAAATAGCAAATCAATTAAAATGAAAATATTTGTAATCAACTTTATCGGTTAAGCACTTTATTCAACCTTTTTCTGATTTGTGGTTATCGCATGTAATTTAGCATTTTACGGATTTTTCTCCTGACATTTTTTTTTGAAATGCAGCTTTCAAATGCAGAATTTGTAGGCTTTGTTGATCTGATTGACATTTTTCAGATCTTAGAGCTCACGAAAGCAAGCTCATGAGTGGTAGCATGGCCGAGCGGTCTAAGGCGCTGGATTTAGGCTCCAGTCTCTTCGGAGGCGTGGGTTCAAATCCCACTGCTGCCATTTTTATTAGTTCTTCATGTGGTTCCAACGTATAGATAAAGAAGATACTCAGCTTTCAAATGCAGAATTTATAGGCTTTGTTGTTCTGATTGTCAGATCTTAGAGCTCACGAAAGAGAGATCATGAGTGGTAGCATGGCCGAGCGGTCTAAGGCGCTGGATTAAGGCTCCAGTCTCTTCGGAGGCATGGGTTCAAATCCCACTGCTGCCATTTTCGTTAGATCCAAGAGAAGGTGCAGAGATCGGTATAGATGTCGTTCAAGCGTGAAGATCAGTGTTTCTCAACTCCAGTCCTCAGGACCCTTAACAGTGCTTGCTTTCCAGGTGACAAGGGAAATAATTATACCACCTGTAGATCTGTTAGAATGTGTCAGTCAGTTATGAATACACCTGTGCTTAAGCAAGGAGATATGGAAAACATGCACTGTTAGGGGTCCTGAGGACTGGAGTTGAAAAATCCAGCTGGTGTTACCTGTGGAAGTATATTTTAGCTAAATCGCAACTTTAGTCATGTGTCGAAGACATTCCTGAAACCGGTTTAAAATATTTCTAAATAAAGTGATTTAAAAACAGTGAAGAAAACGAAAATTATTTTAGTGTGATGTATATACCGCCAGGCACCATCATAACTAACATTTCATCATGTTATCAACTTTTCATACAAATAGAAAAGCAAAGGTGGCAGCATGGCTCATTGGTGTAAGGGATTGAATTTTTGCTTGTGTTTTTTTGAAGGTATGTCTTTGAATCCCACTGATGCCAAAATAAGCAGTTTGGATCTTGTCTCTAAATTTTTGTGGTATTCAGTTGAAATGAACAAATAGCAAATCAATTAAAATGAAAATATTTGTAATCAACTTTATCGGTTAAGCACTTTATTCAACCTTTTTCTGATTTGTGGTTATCGCATGTAATTTAGCATTTTACGGATTTTTCTCCTGACATTTTTTTTTGAAATGCAGCTTTCAAATGCAGAATTTGTAGGCTTTGTTGATCTGATTGACATTTTTCAGATCTTAGAGCTCACGAAAGCAAGCTCATGAGTGGTAGCATGGCCGAGCGGTCTAAGGCGCTGGATTTAGGCTCCAGTCTCTTCGGAGGCGTGGGTTCAAATCCCACTGCTGCCATTTTTATTAGTTCTTCATGTGGTTCCAACGTATAGATAAAGAAGATACTCAGCTTTCAAATGCAGAATTTATAGGCTTTGTTGTTCTGATTGTCAGATCTTAGAGCTCACGAAAGAGAGATCATGAGTGGTAGCATGGCCGAGCGGTCTAAGGCGCTGGATTAAGGCTCCAGTCTCTTCGGAGGCATGGGTTCAAATCCCACTGCTGCCATTTTCGTTAGATCCAAGAGAAGGTGCAGAGATCGGTATAGATGTCGTTCAAGCGTGAAGATCAGTGTTTCTCAACTCCAGTCCTCAGGACCCTTAACAGTGCTTGCTTTCCAGGTGACAAGGGAAATAATTATACCACCTGTAGATCTGTTAGAATGTGTCAGTCAGTTATGAATACACCTGTGCTTAAGCAAGGAGATATGGAAAACATGCACTGTTAGGGGTCCTGAGGACTGGAGTTGAAAAATCCAGCTGGTGTTACCTGTGGAAGTATATTTTAGCTAAATCGCAACTTTAGTCATGTGTCGAAGACATTCCTGAAACCGGTTTAAAATATTTCTAAATAAAGTGATTTAAAAACAGTGAAGAGAAACGAAAATTATTTTAGTGTGATGTATATACCGCCAGGCACCATCATAACTAACATTTCATCATGTTATCAACTTTTCATACAAATAGAAAAGCAAAGGTGGCAGCATGGCTCATTGGTGTAAGGGATTGAATTTTTGCTTGTGTTTTTTTGAAGGTATGTCTTTGAATCCCACTGATGCCAAAATAAGCAGTTTGGATCTTGTCTCTAAATTTTTGTGGTATTCAGTTGAAATGAACAAATAGCAACTCAATTAAAATGTAAATATTTGTAATCAACTTTATCGGTTAAGCACTTTATTCAACCTTTTTCTGATTTGTGGTTATCGCATGTAATTTAGCATTTTACGGATTTTTCTCCTGACATTTTTTTTTGAAATGCAGCTTTCAAATGCAGAATTTGTAGGCTTTGTTGATCTGATTGACATTTTTCAGATCTTAGAGCTCACGAAAGCAAGCTCATGAGTGGTAGCATGGCCGAGCGGTCTAAGGCGCTGGATTTAGGCTCCAGTCTCTTCGGAGGCGTGGGTTCAAATCCCACTGCTGCCATTTTTATTAGTTCTTCATGTGGTTCCAACGTATAGATAAAGAAGATACTCAGCTTTCAAATGCAGAATTTATAGGCTTTGTTGTTCTGATTGTCAGATCTTAGAGCTCACGAAAGAGAGATCATGAGTGGTAGCATGGCCGAGCGGTCTAAGGCGCTGGATTAAGGCTCCAGTCTCTTCGGAGGCATGGGTTCAAATCCCACTGCTGCCATTTTCGTTAGATCCAAGAGAAGGTGCAGAGATCGGTATAGATGTCGTTCAAGCGTGAAGATCAGTGTTTCTCAACTCCAGTCCTCAGGACCCTTAACAGTGCTTGCTTTCCAGGTGACAAGGGAAATAATTATACCACCTGTAGATCTGTTAGAATGTGTCAGTCAGTTATGAATACACCTGTGCTTAAGCAAGGAGATATGGAAAACATGCACTGTTAGGGGTCCTGAGGACTGGAGTTGAGAAATCCAGCTGGTGTTACCTGTGGAAGTATATTTTAGCTAAATTCCAACGTATAGATAAAGAAGATACTCAGCTTTCAAATGCAGAATTTATAGGCTTTGTTGTTCTGATTGTCAGATCTTAGAGCTCACGAAAGAGAGATCATGAGTGGTAGCATGGCCGAGCGGTCTAAGGCGCTGGATTAAGGCTCCAGTCTCTTCGGAGGCGTGGGTTCAAATCCCACTGCTGCCATTTTCGTTAGATCCAAGAGAAGGTGCAGAGATCGGTATAGATGTCATTCAAGCGTGAAGATCAGTGTTTCTCAACTCCAGTCCTCAGGACCCTTAACAGTGCTTGCTTTCCAGGTGACAAGGGAAATAATTATACCACCTGTAGATCTGTTAGAATGTGTCAGTCAGTTATGAATACACCTGTGCTTAAGCAAGGAGATATGGAAAACATGCACTGTTAGGGGTCCTGAGGACTGGAGTTGAGAAATCCAGCTGGTGTTACCTGTGGAAGTATATTTTAGCTAAATCGCAACTTTAGTCATGTGTCGAAGACATTCCTGAAACCGGTTTAAAATATTTCTAAATAAAGTGATTTAAAAACAGTGAAGAGAAACGAAAATTATTTTAGTGTGATGTATATACCGCCAGGCACCATCATAACTAACATTTCATCATGTTATCAACTTTTCATACAAATAGAAAAGCAAAGGTGGCAGCATGGCTCATTGGTGTAAGGGATTGAATTTTTGCTTGTGTTTTTTTGAAGGTATGTCTTTGAATCCCACTGATGCCAAAATAAGCAGTTTGGATCTTGTCTCTAAATTTTTGTGGTATTCAGTTGAAATGAACAAATAGCAAATCAATTAAAATGAAAATATTTGTAATCAACTTTATCGGTTAAGCACTTTATTCAACCTTTTTCTGATTTGTGGTTATCGCATGTAATTTAGCATTTTACGGATTTTTCTCCTGACATTTTTTTTTGAAATGCAGCTTTCAAATGCAGAATTTGTAGGCTTTGTTGATCTGATTGACATTTTTCAGATCTTAGAGCTCACGAAAGCAAGCTCATGAGTGGTAGCATGGCCAAGCGGTCTAAGGCGCTGGATTTAGGCTCCAGTCTCTTCGGAGGCGTGGGTTCAAATCCCACTGCTGCCATTTTTATTAGTTCTTCATGTGGTTCCAACGTATAGATAAAGAAGATACTCAGCTTTCAAATGCAGAATTTATAGGCTTTGTTGTTCTGATTGTCAGATCTTAGAGCTCACGAAAGAGAGATCATGAGTGGTAGCATGGCCGAGCGGTCTAAGGCGCTGGATTAAGGCTCCAGTCTCTTCGGAGGCATGGGTTCAAATCCCACTGCTGCCATTTTCGTTAGATCCAAGAGAAGGTGCAGAGATCGGTATAGATGTCGTTCAAGCGTGAAGATCAGTGTTTCTCAACTCCAGTCCTCAGGACCCTTAACAGTGCTTGCTTTCCAGGTGACAAGGGAAATAATTATACCACCTGTAGATCTGTTAGAATGTGTCAGTCAGTTATGAATACACCTGTGCTTAAGCAAGGAGATATGGAAAACATGCACTGTTAGGGGTCCTGAGGACTGGAGTTGAAAAATCCAGCTGGTGTTACCTGTGGAAGTATATTTTAGCTAAATCGCAACTTTAGTCATGTGTCGAAGACATTCCTGAAACCGGTTTAAAATATTTCTAAATAAAGTGATTTAAAAACAGTGAAGAGAAACGAAAATTATTTTAGTGTGATGTATATACCGCCAGGCACCATCATAACTAACATTTCATCATGTTATCAACTTTTCATACAAATAGAAAAGCAAAGGTGGCAGCATGGCTCATTGGTGTAAGGGATTGAATTTTTGCTTGTGTTTTTTTGAAGGTATGTCTTTGAATCCCACTGATGCCAAAATAAGCAGTTTGGATCTTGTCTCTAAATTTTTGTGGTATTCAGTTGAAATGAACAAATAGCAACTCAATTAAAATGTAAATATTTGTAATCAACTTTATCGGTTAAGCACTTTATTCAACCTTTTTCTGATTTGTGGTTATCGCATGTAATTTAGCATTTTACGGATTTTTCTCCTGACATTTTTTTTTGAAATGCAGCTTTCAAATGCAGAATTTGTAGGCTTTGTTGATCTGATTGACATTTTTCAGATCTTAGAGCTCACGAAAGCAAGCTCATGAGTGGTAGCATGGCCGAGCGGTCTAAGGCGCTGGATTTAGGCTCCAGTCTCTTCGGAGGCGTGGGTTCAAATCCCACTGCTGCCATTTTTATTAGTTCTTCATGTGGTTCCAACGTATAGATAAAGAAGATACTCAGCTTTCAAATGCAGAATTTATAGGCTTTGTTGTTCTGATTGTCAGATCTTAGAGCTCACGAAAGAGAGATCATGAGTGGTAGCATGGCCGAGCGGTCTAAGCCGCTGGATTAAGGCTCCAGTCTCTTCGGAGACATGGGTTCAAATCCCACTGCTGCCATTTTCGTTAGATCCAAGAGAAGGTGCAGAGATCGGTATAGATGTCGTTCAAGCGTGAAGATCAGTGTTTCTCAACTCCAGTCCTCAGGACCCTTAACAGTGCTTGCTTTCCAGGTGACAAGGGAAATAATTATACCACCTGTAGATCTGTTAGAATGTGTCAGTCAGTTATGAATACACCTGTGCTTAAGCAAGGAGATATGGAAAACATGCACTGTTAGGGGTCCTGAGGACTGGAGTTGAGAAATCCAGCTGGTGTTACCTGTGGAAGTATATTTTAGCTAAATTCCAACGTATAGATAAAGAAGATACTCAGCTTTCAAATGCAGAATTTATAGGCTTTGTTGTTCTGATTGTCAGATCTTAGAGCTCACGAAAGAGAGATCATGAGTGGTAGCATGGCCGAGCGGTCTAAGGCGCTGGATTAAGGCTCCAGTCTCTTCGGAGGCGTGGGTTCAAATCCCACTGCTGCCATTTTCGTTAGATCCAAGAGAAGGTGCAGAGATCGGTATAGATGTCGTTCAAGCGTGAAGATCAGTGTTTCTCAACTCCAGTCCTCAGGACCCTTAACAGTGCTTGCTTTCCAGGTGACAAGGGAAATAATTATACCACCTGTAGATCTGTTAGAATGTGTCAGTCAGTTATGAATACACCTGTGCTTAAGCAAGGAGATATGGAAAACATGCACTGTTAGGGGTCCTGAGGACTGGAGTTGAGAAATCCAGCTGGTGTTACCTGTGGAAGTATATTTTAGCTAAATCGCAACTTTAGTCATGTGTCGAAGACATTCCTGAAACCGGTTTAAAATATTTCTAAATAAAGTGATTTAAAAACAGTGAAGAGAAACGAAAATTATTTTAGTGTGATGTATATACCGCCAGGCACCATCATAACTAACATTTCATCATGTTATCAACTTTTCATACAAATAGAAAAGCAAAGGTGGCAGCATGGCTCATTGGTGTAAGGGATTGAATTTTTGCTTGTGTTTTTTTGAAGGTATGTCTTTGAATCCCACTGATGCCAAAATAAGCAGTTTGGATCTTGTCTCTAAATTTTTGTGGTATTCAGTTGAAATGAACAAATAGCAACTCAATTAAAATGTAAATATTTGTAATCAACTTTATCGGTTAAGCACTTTATTCAACCTTTTTCTGATTTGTGGTTATCGCATGTAATTTAGCATTTTACGGATTTTTCTCCTGACATTTTTTTTTGAAATGCAGCTTTCAAATGCAGAATTTGTAGGCTTTGTTGATCTGATTGACATTTTTCAGATCTTAGAGCTCACGAAAGCAAGCTCATGAGTGGTAGCATGGCCGAGCGGTCTAAGGCGCTGGATTTAGGCTCCAGTCTCTTCGGAGGCGTGGGTTCAAATCCCACTGCTGCCATTTTTATTAGTTCTTCATGTGGTTCCAACGTATAGATAAAGAAGATACTCAGCTTTCAAATGCAGAATTTATAGGCTTTGTTGTTCTGATTGTCAGATCTTAGAGCTCACGAAAGAGAGATCATGAGTGGTAGCATGGCCGAGCGGTCTAAGGCGCTGGATTAAGGCTCCAGTCTCTTCGGAGGCATGGGTTCAAATCCCACTGCTGCCATTTTCGTTAGATCCAAGAGAAGGTGCAGAGATCGGTATAGATGTCGTTCAAGCGTGAAGATCAGTGTTTCTCAACTCCAGTCCTCAGGACCCTTAACAGTGCTTGCTTTCCAGGTGACAAGGGAAATAATTATACCACCTGTAGATCTGTTAGAATGTGTCAGTCAGTTATGAATACACCTGTGCTTAAGCAAGGAGATATGGAAAACATGCACTGTTAGGGGTCCTGAGGACTGGAGTTGAGAAATCCAGCTGGTGTTACCTGTGGAAGTATATTTTAGCTAAATTCCAACGTATAGATAAAGAAGATACTCAGCTTTCAAATGCAGAATTTATAGGCTTTGTTGATCTGATTGACATTTTTCAGATCTTAGAGCTCACGAAAGCAAGCTCATGAGTGGTAGCATGGCCGAGCGGTCTAAGGCGCTGGATTTAGGCTCCAGTCTCTTCGGAGGCGTGGGTTCAAATCCCACTGCTGCCATTTTTATTAGTTCTTCATGTGGTTCCAACGTATAGATAAAGAAGATACTCAGCTTTCAAATGCAGAATTTATAGGCTTTGTTGTTCTGATTGTCAGATCTTAGAGCTCACGAAAGAGAGATCATGAGTGGTAGCATGGCCGAGCGGTCTAAGGCGCTGGATTAAGGCTCCAGTCTCTTCGGAGGCATGGGTTCAAATCCCACTGCTGCCATTTTCGTTAGATCCAAGAGAAGGTGCAGAGATCGGTATAGATGTCGTTCAAGCGTGAAGATCAGTGTTTCTCAACTCCAGTCCTCAGGACCCTTAACAGTGCTTGCTTTCCAGGTGACAAGGGAAATAATTATACCACCTGTAGATCTGTTAGAATGTGTCAGTCAGTTATGAATACACCTGTGCTTAAGCAAGGAGATATGGAAAACATGCACTGTTAGGGGTCCTGAGGACTGGAGTTGAAAAATCCAGCTGGTGTTACCTGTGGAAGTATATTTTAGCTAAATCGCAACTTTAGTCATGTGTCGAAGACATTCCTGAAACCGGTTTAAAATATTTCTAAATAAAGTGATTTAAAAACAGTGAAGAGAAACGAAAATTATTTTAGTGTGATGTATATACCGCCAGGCACCATCATAACTAACATTTCATCATGTTATCAACTTTTCATACAAATAGAAAAGCAAAGGTGGCAGCATGGCTCATTGGTGTAAGGGATTGAATTTTTGCTTGTGTTTTTTTGAAGGTATGTCTTTGAATCCCACTGATGCCAAAATAAGCAGTTTGGATCTTGTCTCTAAATTTTTGTGGTATTCAGTTGAAATGAACAAATAGCAAATCAATTAAAATGAAAATATTTGTAATCAACTTTATCGGTTAAGCACTTTATTCAACCTTTTTCTGATTTGTGGTTATCGCATGTAATTTAGCATTTTACGGATTTTTCTCCTGACATTTTTTTTTGAAATGCAGCTTTCAAATGCAGAATTTGTAGGCTTTGTTGATCTGATTGACATTTTTCAGATCTTAGAGCTCACGAAAGCAAGCTCATGAGTGGTAGCATGGCCGAGCGGTCTGAGGCGCTGGATTTAGGCTCCAGTCTCTTCGGAGGCGTGGGTTCAAATCCCACTGCTGCCATTTTTATTAGTTCTTCATGTGGTTCCAACGTATAGATAAAGAAGATACTCAGCTTTCAAATGCAGAATTTATAGGCTTTGTTGTTCTGATTGTCAGATCTTAGAGCTCACGAAAGAGAGATCATGAGTGGTAGCATGGCCGAGCGGTCTAAGGCGCTGGATTAAGGCTCCAGTCTCTTCGGAGGCATGGGTTCAAATCCCACTGCTGCCATTTTCGTTAGATCCAAGAGAAGGTGCAGAGATCGGTATAGATGTCGTTCAAGCGTGAAGATCAGTGTTTCTCAACTCCAGTCCTCAGGACCCTTAACAGTGCTTGCTTTCCAGGTGACAAGGGAAATAATTATACCACCTGTAGATCTGTTAGAATGTGTCAGTCAGTTATGAATACACCTGTGCTTAAGCAAGGAGATATGGAAAACATGCACTGTTAGGGGTCCTGAGGACTGGAGTTGAAAAATCCAGCTGGTGTTACCTGTGGAAGTATATTTTAGCTAAATCGCAACTTTAGTCATGTGTCGAAGACATTCCTGAAACCGGTTTAAAATATTTCTAAATAAAGTGATTTAAAAACAGTGAAGAGAAACGAAAATTATTTTAGTGTGATGTATATACCGCCAGGCACCATCATAACTAACATTTCATCATGTTATCAACTTTTCATACAAATAGAAAAGCAAAGGTGGCAGCATGGCTCATTGGTGTAAGGGATTGAATTTTTGCTTGTGTTTTTTTGAAGGTATGTCTTTGAATCCCACTGATGCCAAAATAAGCAGTTTGGATCTTGTCTCTAAATTTTTGTGGTATTCAGTTGAAATGAACAAATAGCAAATCAATTAAAATGAAAATATTTGTAATCAACTTTATCGGTTAAGCACTTTATTCAACCTTTTTCTGATTTGTGGTTATCGCATGTAATTTAGCATTTTACGGATTTTTCTCCTGACATTTTTTTTTGAAATGCAGCTTTCAAATGCAGAATTTGTAGGCTTTGTTGATCTGATTGACATTTTTCAGATCTTAGAGCTCACGAAAGCAAGCTCATGAGTGGTAGCATGGCCGAGCGGTCTGAGGCGCTGGATTTAGGCTCTAGTCTCTTCGGAGGCGTGGGTTCAAATCCCACTGCTGCCATTTTTATTAGTTCTTCATGTGGTTCCAACGTATAGATAAAGAAGATACTCAGCTTTCAAATGCAGAATTTATAGGCTTTGTTGTTCTGATTGTCAGATCTTAGAGCTCACGAAAGAGAGATCATGAGTGGTAGCATGGCCGAGCGGTCTAAGGCGCTGGATTAAGGCTCCAGTCTCTTCGGAGGCATGGGTTCAAATCCCACTGCTGCCATTTTCGTTAGATCCAAGAGAAGGTGCAGAGATCGGTATAGATGTCGTTCAAGCGTGAAGATCAGTGTTTCTCAACTCCAGTCCTCAGGACCCTTAACAGTGCTTGCTTTCCAGGTGACAAGGGAAATAATTATACCACCTGTAGATCTGTTAGAATGTGTCAGTCAGTTATGAATACACCTGTGCTTAAGCAAGGAGATATGGAAAACATGCACTGTTAGGGGTCCTGAGGACTGGAGTTGAAAAATCCAGCTGGTGTTACCTGTGGAAGTATATTTTAGCTAAATCGCAACTTTAGTCATGTGTCGAAGACATTCCTGAAACCGGTTTAAAATATTTCTAAATAAAGTGATTTAAAAACAGTGAAGAGAAACGAAAATTATTTTAGTGTGATGTATATACCGCCAGGCACCATCATAACTAACATTTCATCATGTTATCAACTTTTCATACAAATAGAAAAGCAAAGGTGGCAGCATGGCTCATTGGTGTAAGGGATTGAATTTTTGCTTGTGTTTTTTTGAAGGTATGTCTTTGAATCCCACTGATGCCAAAATAAGCAGTTTGGATCTTGTCTCTAAATTTTTGTGGTATTCAGTTGAAATGAACAAATAGCAAATCAATTAAAATGAAAATATTTGTAATCAACTTTATCGGTTAAGCACTTTATTCAACCTTTTTCTGATTTGTGGTTATCGCATGTAATTTAGCATTTTACGGATTTTTCTCCTGACATTTTTTTTTGAAATGCAGCTTTCAAATGCAGAATTTGTAGGCTTTGTTGATCTGATTGACATTTTTCAGATCTTAGAGCTCACGAAAGCAAGCTCATGAGTGGTAGCATGGCCGAGCGGTCTAAGGCGCTGGATTTAGGCTCCAGTCTCTTCGGAGGCGTGGGTTCAAATCCCACTGCTGCCATTTTTATTAGTTCTTCATGTGGTTCCAACGTATAGATAAAGAAGATACTCAGCTTTCAAATGCAGAATTTATAGGCTTTGTTGTTCTGATTGTCAGATCTTAGAGCTCACGAAAGAGAGATCATGAGTGGTAGCATGGCCGAGCGGTCTAAGGCGCTGGATTAAGGCTCCAGTCTCTTCGGAGGCGTGGGTTCAAATCCCACTGCTGCCATTTTCGTTAGATCCAAGAGAAGGTGCAGAGATCGGTATAGATGTCGTTCAAGCGTGAAGATCAGTGTTTCTCAACTCCAGTCCTCAGGACCCTTAACAGTGCTTGCTTTCCAGGTGACAAGGGAAATAATTATACCACCTGTAGATCTGTTAGAATGTGTCAGTCAGTTATGAATACACCTGTGCTTAAGCAAGGAGATATGGAAAACATGCACTGTTAGGGGTCCTGAGGACTGGAGTTGAGAAATCCAGCTGGTGTTACCTGTGGAAGTATATTTTAGCTAAATCGCAACTTTAGTCATGTGTCGAAGACATTCCTGAAACCGGTTTAAAATATTTCTAAATAAAGTGATTTAAAAACAGTGAAGAGAAACGAAAATTATTTTAGTGTGATGTATATACCGCCAGGCACCATCATAACTAACATTTCATCATGTTATCAACTTTTCATACAAATAGAAAAGCAAAGGTGGCAGCATGGCTCATTGGTGTAAGGGATTGAATTTTTGCTTGTGTTTTTTTGAAGGTATGTCTTTGAATCCCACTGATGCCAAAATAAGCAGTTTGGATCTTGTCTCTAAATTTTTGTGGTATTCAGTTGAAATGAACAAATAGCAAATCAATTAAAATGAAAATATTTGTAATCAACTTTATCGGTTAAGCACTTTATTCAACCTTTTTCTGATTTGTGGTTATCGCATGTAATTTAGCATTTTACGGATTTTTCTCCTGACATTTTTTTTTGAAATGCAGCTTTCAAATGCAGAATTTGTAGGCTTTGTTGATCTGATTGACATTTTTCAGATCTTAGAGCTCACGAAAGCAAGCTCATGAGTGGTAGCATGGCCAAGCGGTCTAAGGCGCTGGATTTAGGCTCCAGTCTCTTCGGAGGCGTGGGTTCAAATCCCACTGCTGCCATTTTTATTAGTTCTTCATGTGGTTCCAACGTATAGATAAAGAAGATACTCAGCTTTCAAATGCAGAATTTATAGGCTTTGTTGTTCTGATTGTCAGATCTTAGAGCTCACGAAAGAGAGATCATGAGTGGTAGCATGGCCGAGCGGTCTAAGGCGCTGGATTAAGGCTCCAGTCTCTTCGGAGGCGTGGGTTCAAATCCCACTGCTGCCATTTTCGTTAGATCCAAGAGAAGGTGCAGAGATCGGTATAGATGTCGTTCAAGCGTGAAGATCAGTGTTTCTCAACTCCAGTCCTCAGGACCCTTAACAGTGCTTGCTTTCCAGGTGACAAGGGAAATAATTATACCACCTGTAGATCTGTTAGAATGTGTCAGTCAGTTATGAATACACCTGTGCTTAAGCAAGGAGATATGGAAAACATGCACTGTTAGGGGTCCTGAGGACTGGAGTTGAGAAATCCAGCTGGTGTTACCTGTGGAAGTATATTTTAGCTAAATCGCAACTTTAGTCATGTGTCGAAGACATTCCTGAAACCGGTTTAAAATATTTCTAAATAAAGTGATTTAAAAACAGTGAAGAGAAACGAAAATTATTTTAGTGTGATGTATATACCGCCAGGCACCATCATAACTAACATTTCATCATGTTATCAACTTTTCATACAAATAGAAAAGCAAAGGTGGCAGCATGGCTCATTGGTGTAAGGGATTGAATTTTTGCTTGTGTTTTTTTGAAGGTATGTCTTTGAATCCCACTGATGCCAAAATAAGCAGTTTGGATCTTGTCTCTAAATTTTTGTGGTATTCAGTTGAAATGAACAAATAGCAAATCAATTAAAATGAAAATATTTGTAATCAACTTTATCGGTTAAGCACTTTATTCAACCTTTTTCTGATTTGTGGTTATCGCATGTAATTTAGCATTTTACGGATTTTTCTCCTGACATTTTTTTTTGAAATGCAGCTTTCAAATGCAGAATTTGTAGGCTTTGTTGATCTGATTGACATTTTTCAGATCTTAGAGCTCACGAAAGCAAGCTCATGAGTGGTAGCATGGCCGAGCGGTCTAAGGCGCTGGATTTAGGCTCCAGTCTCTTCGGAGGCGTGGGTTCAAATCCCACTGCTGCCATTTTTATTAGTTCTTCATGTGGTTCCAACGTATAGATAAAGAAGATACTCAGCTTTCAAATGCAGAATTTATAGGCTTTGTTGTTCTGATTGTCAGATCTTAGAGCTCACGAAAGAGAGATCATGAGTGGTAGCATGGCCGAGCGGTCTAAGGCGCTGGATTAAGGCTCCAGTCTCTTCGGAGGCATGGGTTCAAATCCCACTGCTGCCATTTTCGTTAGATCCAAGAGAAGGTGCAGAGATCGGTATAGATGTCGTTCAAGCGTGAAGATCAGTGTTTCTCAACTCCAGTCCTCAGGACCCTTAACAGTGCTTGCTTTCCAGGTGACAAGGGAAATAATTATACCACCTGTAGATCTGTTAGAATGTGTCAGTCAGTTATGAATACACCTGTGCTTAAGCAAGGAGATATGGAAAACATGCACTGTTAGGGGTCCTGAGGACTGGAGTTGAAAAATCCAGCTGGTGTTACCTGTGGAAGTATATTTTAGCTAAATCGCAACTTTAGTCATGTGTCGAAGACATTCCTGAAACCGGTTTAAAATATTTCTAAATAAAGTGATTTAAAAACAGTGAAGAGAAACGAAAATTATTTTAGTGTGATGTATATACCGCCAGGCACCATCATAACTAACATTTCATCATGTTATCAACTTTTCATACAAATAGAAAAGCAAAGGTGGCAGCATGGCTCATTGGTGTAAGGGATTGAATTTTTGCTTGTGTTTTTTTGAAGGTATGTCTTTGAATCCCACTGATGCCAAAATAAGCAGTTTGGATCTTGTCTCTAAATTTTTGTGGTATTCAGTTGAAATGAACAAATAGCAAATCAATTAAAATGAAAATATTTGTAATCAACTTTATCGGTTAAGCACTTTATTCAACCTTTTTCTGATTTGTGGTTATCGCATGTAATTTAGCATTTTACGGATTTTTCTCCTGACATTTTTTTTTGAAATGCAGCTTTCAAATGCAGAATTTGTAGGCTTTGTTGATCTGATTGACATTTTTCAGATCTTAGAGCTCACGAAAGCAAGCTCATGAGTGGTAGCATGGCCGAGCGGTCTAAGGCGCTGGATTTAGGCTCCAGTCTCTTCGGAGGCGTGGGTTCAAATCCCACTGCTGCCATTTTTATTAGTTCTTCATGTGGTTCCAACGTATAGATAAAGAAGATACTCAGCTTTCAAATGCAGAATTTATAGGCTTTGTTGTTCTGATTGTCAGATCTTAGAGCTCACGAAAGAGAGATCATGAGTGGTAGCATGGCCGAGCGGTCTAAGGCGCTGGATTAAGGCTCCAGTCTCTTCGGAGGCGTGGGTTCAAATCCCACTGCTGCCATTTTCGTTAGATCCAAGAGAAGGTGCAGAGATCGGTATAGATGTCGTTCAAGCGTGAAGATCAGTGTTTCTCAACTCCAGTCCTCAGGACCCTTAACAGTGCTTGCTTTCCAGGTGACAAGGGAAATAATTATACCACCTGTAGATCTGTTAGAATGTGTCAGTCAGTTATGAATACACCTGTGCTTAAGCAAGGAGATATGGAAAACATGCACTGTTAGGGGTCCTGAGGACTGGAGTTGAGAAATCCAGCTGGTGTTACCTGTGGAAGTATATTTTAGCTAAATCGCAACTTTAGTCATGTGTCGAAGACATTCCTGAAACCGGTTTAAAATATTTCTAAATAAAGTGATTTAAAAACAGTGAAGAGAAACGAAAATTATTTTAGTGTGATGTATATACCGCCAGGCACCATCATAACTAACATTTCATCATGTTATCAACTTTTCATACAAATAGAAAAGCAAAGGTGGCAGCATGGCTCATTGGTGTAAGGGATTGAATTTTTGCTTGTGTTTTTTTGAAGGTATGTCTTTGAATCCCACTGATGCCAAAATAAGCAGTTTGGATCTTGTCTCTAAATTTTTGTGGTATTCAGTTGAAATGAACAAATAGCAAATCAATTAAAATGAAAATATTTGTAATCAACTTTATCGGTTAAGCACTTTATTCAACCTTTTTCTGATTTGTGGTTATCGCATGTAATTTAGCATTTTACGGATTTTTCTCCTGACATTTTTTTTTGAAATGCAGCTTTCAAATGCAGAATTTGTAGGCTTTGTTGATCTGATTGACATTTTTCAGATCTTAGAGCTCACGAAAGCAAGCTCATGAGTGGTAGCATGGCCAAGCGGTCTAAGGCGCTGGATTTAGGCTCCAGTCTCTTCGGAGGCGTGGGTTCAAATCCCACTGCTGCCATTTTTATTAGTTCTTCATGTGGTTCCAACGTATAGATAAAGAAGATACTCAGCTTTCAAATGCAGAATTTATAGGCTTTGTTGTTCTGATTGTCAGATCTTAGAGCTCACGAAAGAGAGATCATGAGTGGTAGCATGGCCGAGCGGTCTAAGGCGCTGGATTAAGGCTCCAGTCTCTTCGGAGGCATGGGTTCAAATCCCACTGCTGCCATTTTCGTTAGATCCAAGAGAAGGTGCAGAGATCGGTATAGATGTCGTTCAAGCGTGAAGATCAGTGTTTCTCAACTCCAGTCCTCAGGACCCTTAACAGTGCTTGCTTTCCAGGTGACAAGGGAAATAATTATACCACCTGTAGATCTGTTAGAATGTGTCAGTCAGTTATGAATACACCTGTGCTTAAGCAAGGAGATATGGAAAACATGCACTGTTAGGGGTCCTGAGGACTGGAGTTGAAAAATCCAGCTGGTGTTACCTGTGGAAGTATATTTTAGCTAAATCGCAACTTTAGTCATGTGTCGAAGACATTCCTGAAACCGGTTTAAAATATTTCTAAATAAAGTGATTTAAAAACAGTGAAGAGAAACGAAAATTATTTTAGTGTGATGTATATACCGCCAGGCACCATCATAACTAACATTTCATCATGTTATCAACTTTTCATACAAATAGAAAAGCAAAGGTGGCAGCATGGCTCATTGGTGTAAGGGATTGAATTTTTGCTTGTGTTTTTTTGAAGGTATGTCTTTGAATCCCACTGATGCCAAAATAAGCAGTTTGGATCTTGTCTCTAAATTTTTGTGGTATTCAGTTGAAATGAACAAATAGCAAATCAATTAAAATGAAAATATTTGTAATCAACTTTATCGGTTAAGCACTTTATTCAACCTTTTTCTGATTTGTGGTTATCGCATGTAATTTAGCATTTTACGGATTTTTCTCCTGACATTTTTTTTTGAAATGCAGCTTTCAAATGCAGAATTTGTAGGCTTTGTTGATCTGATTGACATTTTTCAGATCTTAGAGCTCACGAAAGCAAGCTCATGAGTGGTAGCATGGCCAAGCGGTCTAAGGCGCTGGATTTAGGCTCCAGTCTCTTCGGAGGCGTGGGTTCAAATCCCACTGCTGCCATTTTTATTAGTTCTTCATGTGGTTCCAACGTATAGATAAAGAAGATACTCAGCTTTCAAATGCAGAATTTATAGGCTTTGTTGTTCTGATTGTCAGATCTTAGAGCTCACGAAAGAGAGATCATGAGTGGTAGCATGGCCGAGCGGTCTAAGGCGCTGGATTAAGGCTCCAGTCTCTTCGGAGGCGTGGGTTCAAATCCCACTGCTGCCATTTTCGTTAGATCCAAGAGAAGGTGCAGAGATCGGTATAGATGTCGTTCAAGCGTGAAGATCAGTGTTTCTCAACTCCAGTCCTCAGGACCCTTAACAGTGCTTGCTTTCCAGGTGACAAGGGAAATAATTATACCACCTGTAGATCTGTTAGAATGTGTCAGTCAGTTATGAATACACCTGTGCTTAAGCAAGGAGATATGGAAAACATGCACTGTTAGGGGTCCTGAGGACTGGAGTTGAAAAATCCAGCTGGTGTTACCTGTGGAAGTATATTTTAGCTAAATCGCAACTTTAGTCATGTGTCGAAGACATTCCTGAAACCGGTTTAAAATATTTCTAAATAAAGTGATTTAAAAACAGTGAAGAGAAACGAAAATTATTTTAGTGTGATGTATATACCGCCAGGCACCATCATAACTAACATTTCATCATGTTATCAACTTTTCATACAAATAGAAAAGCAAAGGTGGCAGCATGGCTCATTGGTGTAAGGGATTGAATTTTTGCTTGTGTTTTTTTGAAGGTATGTCTTTGAATCCCACTGATGCCAAAATAAGCAGTTTGGATCTTGTCTCTAAATTTTTGTGGTATTCAGTTGAAATGAACAAATAGCAAATCAATTAAAATGAAAATATTTGTAATCAACTTTATCGGTTAAGCACTTTATTCAACCTTTTTCTGATTTGTGGTTATCGCATGTAATTTAGCATTTTACGGATTTTTCTCCTGACATTTTTTTTTGAAATGCAGCTTTCAAATGCAGAATTTGTAGGCTTTGTTGATCTGATTGACATTTTTCAGATCTTAGAGCTCACGAAAGCAAGCTCATGAGTGGTAGCATGGCCAAGCGGTCTAAGGCGCTGGATTTAGGCTCCAGTCTCTTCGGAGGCGTGGGTTCAAATCCCACTGCTGCCATTTTTATTAGTTCTTCATGTGGTTCCAACGTATAGATAAAGAAGATACTCAGCTTTCAAATGCAGAATTTATAGGCTTTGTTGTTCTGATTGTCAGATCTTAGAGCTCACGAAAGAGAGATCATGAGTGGTAGCATGGCCGAGCGGTCTAAGGCGCTGGATTAAGGCTCCAGTCTCTTCGGAGGCGTGGGTTCAAATCCCACTGCTGCCATTTTCGTTAGATCCAAGAGAAGGTGCAGAGATCGGTATAGATGTCGTTCAAGCGTGAAGATCAGTGTTTCTCAACTCCAGTCCTCAGGACCCTTAACAGTGCTTGCTTTCCAGGTGACAAGGGAAATAATTATACCACCTGTAGATCTGTTAGAATGTGTCAGTCAGTTATGAATACACCTGTGCTTAAGCAAGGAGATATGGAAAACATGCACTGTTAGGGGTCCTGAGGACTGGAGTTGAGAAATCCAGCTGGTGTTACCTGTGGAAGTATATTTTAGCTAAATCGCAACTTTAGTCATGTGTCGAAGACATTCCTGAAACCGGTTTAAAATATTTCTAAATAAAGTGATTTAAAAACAGTGAAGAGAAACGAAAATTATTTTAGTGTGATGTATATACCGCCAGGCACCATCATAACTAACATTTCATCATGTTATCAACTTTTCATACAAATAGAAAAGCAAAGGTGGCAGCATGGCTCATTGGTGTAAGGGATTGAATTTTTGCTTGTGTTTTTTTGAAGGTATGTCTTTGAATCCCACTGATGCCAAAATAAGCAGTTTGGATCTTGTCTCTAAATTTTTGTGGTATTCAGTTGAAATGAACAAATAGCAAATCAATTAAAATGAAAATATTTGTAATCAACTTTATCAGTTAAGCACTTTATTCAACCTTTTTCTGATTTGTGGTTATCGCATGTAATTTAGCATTTTACGGATTTTTCTCCTGACATTTTTTTTTGAAATGCAGCTTTCAAATGCAGAATTTGTAGGCTTTGTTGATCTGATTGACATTTTTCAGATCTTAGAGCTCACGAAAGCAAGCTCATGAGTGGTAGCATGGCCAAGCGGTCTAAGGCGCTGGATTTAGGCTCCAGTCTCTTCGGAGGCGTGGGTTCAAATCCCACTGCTGCCATTTTTATTAGTTCTTCATGTGGTTCCAACGTATAGATAAAGAAGATACTCAGCTTTCAAATGCAGAATTTATAGGCTTTGTTGTTCTGATTGTCAGATCTTAGAGCTCACGAAAGAGAGATCATGAGTGGTAGCATGGCCGAGCGGTCTAAGGCGCTGGATTAAGGCTCCAGTCTCTTCGGAGGCGTGGGTTCAAATCCCACTGCTGCCATTTTCGTTAGATCCAAGAGAAGGTGCAGAGATCGGTATAGATGTCGTTCAAGCGTGAAGATCAGTGTTTCTCAACTCCAGTCCTCAGGACCCTTAACAGTGCTTGCTTTCCAGGTGACAAGGGAAATAATTATACCACCTGTAGATCTGTTAGAATGTGTCAGTCAGTTATGAATACACCTGTGCTTAAGCAAGGAGATATGGAAAACATGCACTGTTAGGGGTCCTGAGGACTGGAGTTGAGAAATCCAGCTGGTGTTACCTGTGGAAGTATATTTTAGCTAAATCGCAACTTTAGTCATGTGTCGAAGACATTCCTGAAACCGGTTTAAAATATTTCTAAATAAAGTGATTTAAAAACAGTGAAGAGAAACGAAAATTATTTTAGTGTGATGTATATACCGCCAGGCACCATCATAACTAACATTTCATCATGTTATCAACTTTTCATACAAATAGAAAAGCAAAGGTGGCAGCATGGCTCATTGGTGTAAGGGATTGAATTTTTGCTTGTGTTTTTTTGAAGGTATGTCTTTGAATCCCACTGATGCCAAAATAAGCAGTTTGGATCTTGTCTCTAAATTTTTGTGGTATTCAGTTGAAATGAACAAATAGCAAATCAATTAAAATGAAAATATTTGTAATCAACTTTATCAGTTAAGCACTTTATTCAACCTTTTTCTGATTTGTGGTTATCGCATGTAATTTAGCATTTTACGGATTTTTCTCCTGACATTTTTTTTTGAAATGCAGCTTTCAAATGCAGAATTTGTAGGCTTTGTTGATCTGATTGACATTTTTCAGATCTTAGAGCTCACGAAAGCAAGCTCATGAGTGGTAGCATGGCCAAGCGGTCTAAGGCGCTGGATTTAGGCTCCAGTCTCTTCGGAGGCGTGGGTTCAAATCCCACTGCTGCCATTTTTATTAGTTCTTCATGTGGTTCCAACGTATAGATAAAGAAGATACTCAGCTTTCAAATGCAGAATTTATAGGCTTTGTTGTTCTGATTGTCAGATCTTAGAGCTCACGAAAGAGAGATCATGAGTGGTAGCATGGCCGAGCGGTCTAAGGCGCTGGATTAAGGCTCCAGTCTCTTCGGAGGCGTGGGTTCAAATCCCACTGCTGCCATTTTCGTTAGATCCAAGAGAAGGTGCAGAGATCGGTATAGATGTCGTTCAAGCGTGAAGATCAGTGTTTCTCAACTCCAGTCCTCAGGACCCTTAACAGTGCTTGCTTTCCAGGTGACAAGGGAAATAATTATACCACCTGTAGATCTGTTAGAATGTGTCAGTCAGTTATGAATACACCTGTGCTTAAGCAAGGAGATATGGAAAACATGCACTGTTAGGGGTCCTGAGGACTGGAGTTGAGAAATCCAGCTGGTGTTACCTGTGGAAGTATATTTTAGCTAAATCGCAACTTTAGTCATGTGTCGAAGACATTCCTGAAACCGGTTTAAAATATTTCTAAATAAAGTGATTTAAAAACAGTGAAGAGAAACGAAAATTATTTTAGTGTGATGTATATACCGCCAGGCACCATCATAACTAACATTTCATCATGTTATCAACTTTTCATACAAATAGAAAAGCAAAGGTGGCAGCATGGCTCATTGGTGTAAGGGATTGAATTTTTGCTTGTGTTTTTTTGAAGGTATGTCTTTGAATCCCACTGATGCCAAAATAAGCAGTTTGGATCTTGTCTCTAAATTTTTGTGGTATTCAGTTGAAATGAACAAATAGCAAATCAATTAAAATGAAAATATTTGTAATCAACTTTATCGGTTAAGCACTTTATTCAACCTTTTTCTGATTTGTGGTTATCGCATGTAATTTAGCATTTTACGGATTTTTCTCCTGACATTTTTTTTTGAAATGCAGCTTTCAAATGCAGAATTTGTAGGCTTTGTTGATCTGATTGACATTTTTCAGATCTTAGAGCTCACGAAAGCAAGCTCATGAGTGGTAGCATGGCCAAGCGGTCTAAGGCGCTGGATTTAGGCTCCAGTCTCTTCGGAGGCGTGGGTTCAAATCCCACTGCTGCCATTTTTATTAGTTCTTCATGTGGTTCCAACGTATAGATAAAGAAGATACTCAGCTTTCAAATGCAGAATTTATAGGCTTTGTTGTTCTGATTGTCAGATCTTAGAGCTCACGAAAGAGAGATCATGAGTGGTAGCATGGCCGAGCGGTCTAAGGCGCTGGATTAAGGCTCCAGTCTCTTCGGAGGCGTGGGTTCAAATCCCACTGCTGCCATTTTCGTTAGATCCAAGAGAAGGTGCAGAGATCGGTATAGATGTCGTTCAAGCGTGAAGATCAGTGTTTCTCAACTCCAGTCCTCAGGACCCTTAACAGTGCTTGCTTTCCAGGTGACAAGGGAAATAATTATACCACCTGTAGATCTGTTAGAATGTGTCAGTCAGTTATGAATACACCTGTGCTTAAGCAAGGAGATATGGAAAACATGCACTGTTAGGGGTCCTGAGGACTGGAGTTGAAAAATCCAGCTGGTGTTACCTGTGGAAGTATATTTTAGCTAAATCGCAACTTTAGTCATGTGTCGAAGACATTCCTGAAACCGGTTTAAAATATTTCTAAATAAAGTGATTTAAAAACAGTGAAGAGAAACGAAAATTATTTTAGTGTGATGTATATACCGCCAGGCACCATCATAACTAACATTTCATCATGTTATCAACTTTTCATACAAATAGAAAAGCAAAGGTGGCAGCATGGCTCATTGGTGTAAGGGATTGAATTTTTGCTTGTGTTTTTTTGAAGGTATGTCTTTGAATCCCACTGATGCCAAAATAAGCAGTTTGGATCTTGTCTCTAAATTTTTGTGGTATTCAGTTGAAATGAACAAATAGCAAATCAATTAAAATGAAAATATTTGTAATCAACTTTATCGGTTAAGCACTTTATTCAACCTTTTTCTGATTTGTGGTTATCGCATGTAATTTAGCATTTTACGGATTTTTCTCCTGACATTTTTTTTTGAAATGCAGCTTTCAAATGCAGAATTTGTAGGCTTTGTTGATCTGATTGACATTTTTCAGATCTTAGAGCTCACGAAAGCAAGCTCATGAGTGGTAGCATGGCCAAGCGGTCTAAGGCGCTGGATTTAGGCTCCAGTCTCTTCGGAGGCGTGGGTTCAAATCCCACTGCTGCCATTTTTATTAGTTCTTCATGTGGTTCCAACGTATAGATAAAGAAGATACTCAGCTTTCAAATGCAGAATTTATAGGCTTTGTTGTTCTGATTGTCAGATCTTAGAGCTCACGAAAGAGAGATCATGAGTGGTAGCATGGCCGAGCGGTCTAAGGCGCTGGATTAAGGCTCCAGTCTCTTCGGAGGCGTGGGTTCAAATCCCACTGCTGCCATTTTCGTTAGATCCAAGAGAAGGTGCAGAGATCGGTATAGATGTCGTTCAAGCGTGAAGATCAGTGTTTCTCAACTCCAGTCCTCAGGACCCTTAACAGTGCTTGCTTTCCAGGTGACAAGGGAAATAATTATACCACCTGTAGATCTGTTAGAATGTGTCAGTCAGTTATGAATACACCTGTGCTTAAGCAAGGAGATATGGAAAACATGCACTGTTAGGGGTCCTGAGGACTGGAGTTGAAAAATCCAGCTGGTGTTACCTGTGGAAGTATATTTTAGCTAAATCGCAACTTTAGTCATGTGTCGAAGACATTCCTGAAACCGGTTTAAAATATTTCTAAATAAAGTGATTTAAAAACAGTGAAGAGAAACGAAAATTATTTTAGTGTGATGTATATACCGCCAGGCACCATCATAACTAACATTTCATCATGTTATCAACTTTTCATACAAATAGAAAAGCAAAGGTGGCAGCATGGCTCATTGGTGTAAGGGATTGAATTTTTGCTTGTGTTTTTTTGAAGGTATGTCTTTGAATCCCACTGATGCCAAAATAAGCAGTTTGGATCTTGTCTCTAAATTTTTGTGGTATTCAGTTGAAATGAACAAATAGCAAATCAATTAAAATGAAAATATTTGTAATCAACTTTATCGGTTAAGCACTTTATTCAACCTTTTTCTGATTTGTGGTTATCGCATGTAATTTAGCATTTTACGGATTTTTCTCCTGACATTTTTTTTTGAAATGCAGCTTTCAAATGCAGAATTTGTAGGCTTTGTTGATCTGATTGACATTTTTCAGATCTTAGAGCTCACGAAAGCAAGCTCATGAGTGGTAGCATGGCCAAGCGGTCTAAGGCGCTGGATTTAGGCTCCAGTCTCTTCGGAGGCGTGGGTTCAAATCCCACTGCTGCCATTTTTATTAGTTCTTCATGTGGTTCCAACGTATAGATAAAGAAGATACTCAGCTTTCAAATGCAGAATTTATAGGCTTTGTTGTTCTGATTGTCAGATCTTAGAGCTCACGAAAGAGAGATCATGAGTGGTAGCATGGCCGAGCGGTCTAAGGCGCTGGATTAAGGCTCCAGTCTCTTCGGAGGCGTGGGTTCAAATCCCACTGCTGCCATTTTCGTTAGATCCAAGAGAAGGTGCAGAGATCGGTATAGATGTCGTTCAAGCGTGAAGATCAGTGTTTCTCAACTCCAGTCCTCAGGACCCTTAACAGTGCTTGCTTTCCAGGTGACAAGGGAAATAATTATACCACCTGTAGATCTGTTAGAATGTGTCAGTCAGTTATGAATACACCTGTGCTTAAGCAAGGAGATATGGAAAACATGCACTGTTAGGGGTCCTGAGGACTGGAGTTGAAAAATCCAGCTGGTGTTACCTGTGGAAGTATATTTTAGCTAAATCGCAACTTTAGTCATGTGTCGAAGACATTCCGGAAACCGGTTTAAAATATTTCTAAATAAAGTGATTTAAAAACAGTGAAGAGAAACGAAAATTATTTTAGTGTGATGTATATACCGCCAGGCACCATCATAACTAACATTTCATCATGTTATCAACTTTTCATACAAATAGAAAAGCAAAGGTGGCAGCATGGCTCATTGGTGTAAGGGATTGAATTTTTGCTTGTGTTTTTTTGAAGGTATGTCTTTGAATCCCACTGATGCCAAAATAAGCAGTTTGGATCTTGTCTCTAAATTTTTGTGGTATTCAGTTGAAATGAACAAATAGCAAATCAATTAAAATGAAAATATTTGTAATCAACTTTATCGGTTAAGCACTTTATTCAACCTTTTTCTGATTTGTGGTTATCGCATGTAATTTAGCATTTTACGGATTTTTCTCCTGACATTTTTTTTTGAAATGCAGCTTTCAAATGCAGAATTTGTAGGCTTTGTTGATCTGATTGACATTTTTCAGATCTTAGAGCTCACGAAAGCAAGCTCATGAGTGGTAGCATGGCCGAGCGGTCTAAGGCGCTGGATTTAGGCTCCAGTCTCTTCGGAGGCGTGGGTTCAAATCCCACTGCTGCCATTTTTATTAGTTCTTCATGTGGTTCCAACGTATAGATAAAGAAGATACTCAGCTTTCAAATGCAGAATTTATAGGCTTTGTTGTTCTGATTGTCAGATCTTAGAGCTCACGAAAGAGAGATCATGAGTGGTAGCATGGCCGAGCGGTCTAAGGCGCTGGATTAAGGCTCCAGTCTCTTCGGAGGCGTGGGTTCAAATCCCACTGCTGCCATTTTCGTTAGATCCAAGAGAAGGTGCAGAGATCGGTATAGATGTCGTTCAAGCGTGAAGATCAGTGTTTCTCAACTCCAGTCCTCAGGACCCTTAACAGTGCTTGCTTTCCAGGTGACAAGGGAAATAATTATACCACCTGTAGATCTGTTAGAATGTGTCAGTCAGTTATGAATACACCTGTGCTTAAGCAAGGAGATATGGAAAACATGCACTGTTAGGGGTCCTGAGGACTGGAGTTGAAAAATCCAGCTGGTGTTACCTGTGGAAGTATATTTTAGCTAAATCGCAACTTTAGTCATGTGTCGAAGACATTCCTGAAACCGGTTTAAAATATTTCTAAATAAAGTGATTTAAAAACAGTGAAGAGAAACGAAAATTATTTTAGTGTGATGTATATACCGCCAGGCACCATCATAACTAACATTTCATCATGTTATCAACTTTTCATACAAATAGAAAAGCAAAGGTGGCAGCATGGCTCATTGGTGTAAGGGATTGAATTTTTGCTTGTGTTTTTTTGAAGGTATGTCTTTGAATCCCACTGATGCCAAAATAAGCAGTTTGGATCTTGTCTCTAAATTTTTGTGGTATTCAGTTGAAATGAACAAATAGCAAATCAATTAAAATGAAAATATTTGTAATCAACTTTATCGGTTAAGCACTTTATTCAACCTTTTTCTGATTTGTGGTTATCGCATGTAATTTAGCATTTTACGGATTTTTCTCCTGACATTTTTTTTTGAAATGCAGCTTTCAAATGCAGAATTTGTAGGCTTTGTTGATCTGATTGACATTTTTCAGATCTTAGAGCTCACGAAAGCAAGCTCATGAGTGGTAGCATGGCCGAGCGGTCTAAGGCGCTGGATTTAGGCTCCAGTCTCTTCGGAGGCGTGGGTTCAAATCCCACTGCTGCCATTTTTATTAGTTCTTCATGTGGTTCCAACGTATAGATAAAGAAGATACTCAGCTTTCAAATGCAGAATTTATAGGCTTTGTTGTTCTGATTGTCAGATCTTAGAGCTCACGAAAGAGAGATCATGAGTGGTAGCATGGCCGAGCGGTCTAAGGCGCTGGATTAAGGCTCCAGTCTCTTCGGAGGCGTGGGTTCAAATCCCACTGCTGCCATTTTCGTTAGATCCAAGAGAAGGTGCAGAGATCGGTATAGATGTCGTTCAAGCGTGAAGATCAGTGTTTCTCAACTCCAGTCCTCAGGACCCTTAACAGTGCTTGCTTTCCAGGTGACAAGGGAAATAATTATACCACCTGTAGATCTGTTAGAATGTGTCAGTCAGTTATGAATACACCTGTGCTTAAGCAAGGAGATATGGAAAACATGCACTGTTAGGGGTCCTGAGGACTGGAGTTGAGAAATCCAGCTGGTGTTACCTGTGGAAGTATATTTTAGCTAAATCGCAACTTTAGTCATGTGTCGAAGACATTCCTGAAACCGGTTTAAAATATTTCTAAATAAAGTGATTTAAAAACAGTGAAGAGAAACGAAAATTATTTTAGTGTGATGTATATACCGCCAGGCACCATCATAACTAACATTTCATCATGTTATCAACTTTTCATACAAATAGAAAAGCAAAGGTGGCAGCATGGCTCATTGGTGTAAGGGATTGAATTTTTGCTTGTGTTTTTTTGAAGGTATGTCTTTGAATCCCACTGATGCCAAAATAAGCAGTTTGGATCTTGTCTCTAAATTTTTGTGGTATTCAGTTGAAATGAACAAATAGCAAATCAATTAAAATGAAAATATTTGTAATCAACTTTATCGGTTAAGCACTTTATTCAACCTTTTTCTGATTTGTGGTTATCGCATGTAATTTAGCATTTTACGGATTTTTCTCCTGACATTTTTTTTTGAAATGCAGCTTTCAAATGCAGAATTTGTAGGCTTTGTTGATCTGATTGACATTTTTCAGATCTTAGAGCTCACGAAAGCAAGCTCATGAGTGGTAGCATGGCCGAGCGGTCTAAGGCGCTGGATTTAGGCTCCAGTCTCTTCGGAGGCGTGGGTTCAAATCCCACTGCTGCCATTTTTATTAGTTCTTCATGTGGTTCCAACGTATAGATAAAGAAGATACTCAGCTTTCAAATGCAGAATTTATAGGCTTTGTTGTTCTGATTGTCAGATCTTAGAGCTCACGAAAGAGAGATCATGAGTGGTAGCATGGCCGAGCGGTCTAAGGCGCTGGATTAAGGCTCCAGTCTCTTCGGAGGCATGGGTTCAAATCCCACTGCTGCTATTTTCGTTAGATCCAAGAGAAGGTGCAGAGATCGGTATAGATGTCGTTCAAGCGTGAAGATCAGTGTTTCTCAACTCCAGTCCTCAGGACCCTTAACAGTGCTTGCTTTCCAGGTGACAAGGGAAATAATTATACCACCTGTAGATCTGTTAGAATGTGTCAGTCAGTTATGAATACACCTGTGCTTAAGCAAGGAGATATGGAAAACATGCACTGTTAGGGGTCCTGAGGACTGGAGTTGAAAAATCCAGCTGGTGTTACCTGTGGAAGTATATTTTAGCTAAATCGCAACTTTAGTCATGTGTCGAAGACATTCCTGAAACCGGTTTAAAATATTTCTAAATAAAGTGATTTAAAAACAGTGAAGAGAAACGAAAATTATTTTAGTGTGATGTATATACCGCCAGGCACCATCATAACTAACATTTCATCATGTTATCAACTTTTCATACAAATAGAAAAGCAAAGGTGGCAGCATGGCTCATTGGTGTAAGGGATTGAATTTTTGCTTGTGTTTTTTTGAAGGTATGTCTTTGAATCCCACTGATGCCAAAATAAGCAGTTTGGATCTTGTCTCTAAATTTTTGTGGTATTCAGTTGAAATGAACAAATAGCAAATCAATTAAAATGAAAATATTTGTAATCAACTTTATCGGTTAAGCACTTTATTCAACCTTTTTCTGATTTGTGGTTATCGCATGTAATTTAGCATTTTACGGATTTTTCTCCTGACATTTTTTTTTGAAATGCAGCTTTCAAATGCAGAATTTGTAGGCTTTGTTGATCTGATTGACATTTTTCAGATCTTAGAGCTCACGAAAGCAAGCTCATGAGTGGTAGCATGGCCGAGCGGTCTAAGGCGCTGGATTTAGGCTCCAGTCTCTTCGGAGGCGTGGGTTCAAATCCCGCTGCTGCCATTTTTATTAGTTCTTCATGTGGTTCCAACGTATAGATAAAGAAGATACTCAGCTTTCAAATGCAGAATTTATAGGCTTTGTTGTTCTGATTGTCAGATCTTAGAGCTCACGAAAGAGAGATCATGAGTGGTAGCATGGCCGAGCGGTCTAAGGCGCTGGATTAAGGCTCCAGTCTCTTCGGAGGCATGGGTTCAAATCCCACTGCTGCCATTTTCGTTAGATCCAAGAGAAGGTGCAGAGATCGGTATAGATGTCGTTCAAGCGTGAAGATCAGTGTTTCTCAACTCCAGTCCTCAGGACCCTTAACAGTGCTTGCTTTCCAGGTGACAAGGGAAATAATTATACCACCTGTAGATCTGTTAGAATGTGTCAGTCAGTTATGAATACACCTGTGCTTAAGCAAGGAGATATGGAAAACATGCACTGTTAGGGGTCCTGAGGACTGGAGTTGAGAAATCCAGCTGGTGTTACCTGTGGAAGTATATTTTAGCTAAATCGCAACTTTAGTCATGTGTCGAAGACATTCCTGAAACCGGTTTAAAATATTTCTAAATAAAGTGATTTAAAAACAGTGAAGAGAAACGAAAATTATTTTAGTGTGATGTATATACCGCCAGGCACCATCATAACTAACATTTCATCATGTTATCAACTTTTCATACAAATAGAAAAGCAAAGGTGGCAGCATGGCTCATTGGTGTAAGGGATTGAATTTTTGCTTGTGTTTTTTTGAAGGTATGTCTTTGAATCCCACTGATGCCAAAATAAGCAGTTTGGATCTTGTCTCTAAATTTTTGTGGTATTCAGTTGAAATGAACAAATAGCAAATCAATTAAAATGAAAATATTTGTAATCAACTTTATCGGTTAAGCACTTTATTCAACCTTTTTCTGATTTGTGGTTATCGCATGTAATTTAGCATTTTACGGATTTTTCTCCTGACATTTTTTTTTGAAATGCAGCTTTCAAATGCAGAATTTGTAGGCTTTGTTGATCTGATTGACATTTTTCAGATCTTAGAGCTCACGAAAGCAAGCTCATGAGTGGTAGCATGGCCGAGCGGTCTAAGGCGCTGGATTTAGGCTCCAGTCTCTTCGGAGGCGTGGGTTCAAATCCCACTGCTGCCATTTTTATTAGTTCTTCATGTGGTTCCAACGTATAGATAAAGAAGATACTCAGCTTTCAAATGCAGAATTTATAGGCTTTGTTGTTCTGATTGTCAGATCTTAGAGCTCACGAAAGAGAGATCATGAGTGGTAGCATGGCCGAGCGGTCTAAGGCGCTGGATTAAGGCTCCAGTCTCTTCGGAGGCATGGGTTCAAATCCCACTGCTGCCATTTTCGTTAGATCCAAGAGAAGGTGCAGAGATCGGTATAGATGTCGTTCAAGCGTGAAGATCAGTGTTTCTCAACTCCAGTCCTCAGGACCCTTAACAGTGCTTGCTTTCCAGGTGACAAGGGAAATAATTATACCACCTGTAGATCTGTTAGAATGTGTCAGTCAGTTATGAATACACCTGTGCTTAAGCAAGGAGATATGGAAAACATGCACTGTTAGGGGTCCTGAGGACTGGAGTTGAGAAATCCAGCTGGTGTTACCTGTGGAAGTATATTTTAGCTAAATCGCAACTTTAGTCATGTGTCGAAGACATTCCTGAAACCGGTTTAAAATATTTCTAAATAAAGTGATTTAAAAACAGTGAAGAGAAACGAAAATTATTTTAGTGTGATGTATATACCGCCAGGCACCATCATAACTAACATTTCATCATGTTATCAACTTTTCATACAAATAGAAAAGCAAAGGTGGCAGCATGGCTCATTGGTGTAAGGGATTGAATTTTTGCTTGTGTTTTTTTGAAGGTATGTCTTTGAATCCCACTGATGCCAAAATAAGCAGTTTGGATCTTGTCTCTAAATTTTTGTGGTATTCAGTTGAAATGAACAAATAGCAACTCAATTAAAATGTAAATATTTGTAATCAACTTTATCGGTTAAGCACTTTATTCAACCTTTTTCTGATTTGTGGTTATCGCATGTAATTTAGCATTTTACGGATTTTTCTCCTGACATTTTTTTTTGAAATGCAGCTTTCAAATGCAGAATTTGTAGGCTTTGTTGATCTGATTGACATTTTTCAGATCTTAGAGCTCACGAAAGCAAGCTCATGAGTGGTAGCATGGCCGAGCGGTCTAAGGCGCTGGATTTAGGCTCCAGTCTCTTCGGAGGCGTGGGTTCAAATCCCACTGCTGCCATTTTTATTAGTTCTTCATGTGGTTCCAACGTATAGATAAAGAAGATACTCAGCTTTCAAATGCAGAATTTATAGGCTTTGTTGTTCTGATTGTCATATCTTAGAGCTCACGAAAGAGAGATCATGAGTGGTAGCATGGCCGAGCGGTCTAAGGCGCTGGATTAAGGCTCCAGTCTCTTCGGAGGCGTGGGTTCAAATCCCACTGCTGCCATTTTCATTAGATCCAAGAGAAGGTGCAGAGATCGGTATAGATGTCGTTCAAGCGTGAAGATCAGTGTTTCTCAACTCCAGTCCTCAGGACCCTTAACAGTGCTTGCTTTCCAGGTGACAAGGGAAATAATTATACCACCTGTAGATCTGTTAGAATGTGTCAGTCAGTTATGAATACACCTGTGCTTAAGCAAGGAGATATGGAAAACATGCACTGTTAGGGGTCCTGAGGACTGGAGTTGAGAAATCCAGCTGGTGTTACCTGTGGAAGTATATTTTAGCTAAATCGCAACTTTAGTCATGTGTCGAAGACATTCCTGAAACCGGTTTAAAATATTTCTAAATAAAGTGATTTAAAAACAGTGAAGAGAAACGAAAATTATTTTAGTGTGATGTATATACCGCCAGGCACCATCATAACTAACATTTCATCATGTTATCAACTTTTCATACAAATAGAAAAGCAAAGGTGGCAGCATGGCTCATTGGTGTAAGGGATTGAATTTTTGCTTGTGTTTTTTTGAAGGTATGTCTTTGAATCCCACTGATGCCAAAATAAGCAGTTTGGATCTTGTCTCTAAATTTTTGTGGTATTCAGTTGAAATGAACAAATAGCAAATCAATTAAAATGAAAATATTTGTAATCAACTTTATCGGTTAAGCACTTTATTCAACCTTTTTCTGATTTGTGGTTATCGCATGTAATTTAGCATTTTACGGATTTTTCTCCTGACATTTTTTTTTGAAATGCAGCTTTCAAATGCAGAATTTGTAGGCTTTGTTGAAGGGATTGAATTTTTGCTTGTGTTTTTTTGAAGGTATGTCTTTGAATCCCACTGATGCCAAAATAAGCAGTTTGGATCTTGTCTCTAAATTTTTGTGGTATTCAGTTGAAATGAACAAATAGCAAATCAATTAAAATGAAAATATTTGTAATCAACTTTATCGGTTAAGCACTTTATTCAACCTTTTTCTGATTTGTGGTTATCGCATGTAATTTAGCATTTTACGGATTTTTCTCCTGACATTTTTTTTTGAAATGCAGCTTTCAAATGCAGAATTTGTAGGCTTTGTTGATCTGATTGACATTTTTCAGATCTTAGAGCTCACGAAAGCAAGCTCATGAGTGGTAGCATGGCCGAGCGGTCTAAGGCGCTGGATTTAGGCTCCAGTCTCTTCGGAGGCGTGGGTTCAAATCCCACTGCTGCCATTTTTATTAGTTCTTCATGTGGTTCCAACGTATAGATAAAGAAGATACTCAGCTTTCAAATGCAGAATTTATAGGCTTTGTTGTTCTGATTGTCAGATCTTAGAGCTCACGAAAGAGAGATCATGAGTGGTAGCATGGCCGAGCGGTCTAAGGCGCTGGATTAAGGCTCCAGTCTCTTCGGAGGCATGGGTTCAAATCCCACTGCTGCCATTTTCGTTAGATCCAAGAGAAGGTGCAGAGATCGGTATAGATGTCGTTCAAGCGTGAAGATCAGTGTTTCTCAACTCCAGTCCTCAGGACCCTTAACAGTGCTTGCTTTCCAGGTGACAAGGGAAATAATTATACCACCTGTAGATCTGTTAGAATGTGTCAGTCAGTTATGAATACACCTGTGCTTAAGCAAGGAGATATGGAAAACATGCACTGTTAGGGGTCCTGAGGACTGGAGTTGAAAAATCCAGCTGGTGTTACCTGTGGAAGTATATTTTAGCTAAATCGCAACTTTAGTCATGTGTCGAAGACATTCCTGAAACCGGTTTAAAATATTTCTAAATAAAGTGATTTAAAAACAGTGAAGAAAACGAAAATTATTTTAGTGTGATGTATATACCGCCAGGCACCATCATAACTAACATTTCATCATGTTATCAACTTTTCATACAAATAGAAAAGCAAAGGTGGCAGCATGGCTCATTGGTGTAAGGGATTGAATTTTTGCTTGTGTTTTTTTGAAGGTATGTCTTTGAATCCCACTGATGCCAAAATAAGCAGTTTGGATCTTGTCTCTAAATTTTTGTGGTATTCAGTTGAAATGAACAAATAGCAAATCAATTAAAATGAAAATATTTGTAATCAACTTTATCGGTTAAGCACTTTATTCAACCTTTTTCTGATTTGTGGTTATCGCATGTAATTTAGCATTTTACGGATTTTTCTCCTGACATTTTTTTTTGAAATGCAGCTTTCAAATGCAGAATTTGTAGGCTTTGTTGTTCTGATTGTCAGATCTTAGAGCTCACGAAAGAGAGATCATGAGTGGTAGCATGGCCGAGCGGTCTAAGGCGCTGGATTAAGGCTCCAGTCTCTTCGGAGGCATGGGTTCAAATCCCACTGCTGCCATTTTCGTTAGATCCAAGAGAAGGTGCAGAGATCGGTATAGATGTCGTTCAAGCGTGAAGATCAGTGTTTCTCAACTCCAGTCCTCAGGACCCTTAACAGTGCTTGCTTTCCAGGTGACAAGGGAAATAATTATACCACCTGTAGATCTGTTAGAATGTGTCAGTCAGTTATGAATACACCTGTGCTTAAGCAAGGAGATATGGAAAACATGCACTGTTAGGGGTCCTGAGGACTGGAGTTGAGAAATCCAGCTGGTGTTACCTGTGGAAGTATATTTTAGCTAAATCGCAACTTTAGTCATGTGTCGAAGACATTCCTGAAACCGGTTTAAAATATTTCTAAATAAAGTGATTTAAAAACAGTGAAGAGAAACGAAAATTATTTTAGTGTGATGTATATACCGCCAGGCACCATCATAACTAACATTTCATCATGTTATCAACTTTTCATACAAATAGAAAAGCAAAGGTGGCAGCATGGCTCATTGGTGTAAGGGATTGAATTTTTGCTTGTGTTTTTTTGAAGGTATGTCTTTGAATCCCACTGATGCCAAAATAAGCAGTTTGGATCTTGTCTCTAAATTTTTGTGGTATTCAGTTGAAATGAACAAATAGCAACTCAATTAAAATGTAAATATTTGTAATCAACTTTATCGGTTAAGCACTTTATTCAACCTTTTTCTGATTTGTGGTTATCGCATGTAATTTAGCATTTTACGGATTTTTCTCCTGACATTTTTTTTTGAAATGCAGCTTTCAAATGCAGAATTTGTAGGCTTTGTTGATCTGATTGACATTTTTCAGATCTTAGAGCTCACGAAAGCAAGCTCATGAGTGGTAGCATGGCCGAGCGGTCTAAGGCGCTGGATTTAGGCTCCAGTCTCTTCGGAGGCGTGGGTTCAAATCCCACTGCTGCCATTTTTATTAGTTCTTCATGTGGTTCCAACGTATAGATAAAGAAGATACTCAGCTTTCAAATGCAGAATTTATAGGCTTTGTTGTTCTGATTGTCATATCTTAGAGCTCACGAAAGAGAGATCATGAGTGGTAGCATGGCCGAGCGGTCTAAGGCGCTGGATTAAGGCTCCAGTCTCTTCGGAGGCGTGGGTTCAAATCCCACTGCTGCCATTTTCATTAGATCCAAGAGAAGGTGCAGAGATCGGTATAGATGTCGTTCAAGCGTGAAGATCAGTGTTTCTCAACTCCAGTCCTCAGGACCCTTAACAGTGCTTGCTTTCCAGGTGACAAGGGAAATAATTATACCACCTGTAGATCTGTTAGAATGTGTCAGTCAGTTATGAATACACCTGTGCTTAAGCAAGGAGATATGGAAAACATGCACTGTTAGGGGTCCTGAGGACTGGAGTTGAGAAATCCAGCTGGTGTTACCTGTGGAAGTATATTTTAGCTAAATCGCAACTTTAGTCATGTGTCGAAGACATTCCTGAAACCGGTTTAAAATATTTCTAAATAAAGTGATTTAAAAACAGTGAAGAGAAACGAAAATTATTTTAGTGTGATGTATATACCGCCAGGCACCATCATAACTAACATTTCATCATGTTATCAACTTTTCATACAAATAGAAAAGCAAAGGTGGCAGCATGGCTCATTGGTGTAAGGGATTGAATTTTTGCTTGTGTTTTTTTGAAGGTATGTCTTTGAATCCCACTGATGCCAAAATAAGCAGTTTGGATCTTGTCTCTAAATTTTTGTGGTATTCAGTTGAAATGAACAAATAGCAAATCAATTAAAATGAAAATATTTGTAATCAACTTTATCGGTTAAGCACTTTATTCAACCTTTTTCTGATTTGTGGTTATCGCATGTAATTTAGCATTTTACGGATTTTTCTCCTGACATTTTTTTTTGAAATGCAGCTTTCAAATGCAGAATTTGTAGGCTTTGTTGAAGGGATTGAATTTTTGCTTGTGTTTTTTTGAAGGTATGTCTTTGAATCCCACTGATGCCAAAATAAGCAGTTTGGATCTTGTCTCTAAATTTTTGTGGTATTCAGTTGAAATGAACAAATAGCAAATCAATTAAAATGAAAATATTTGTAATCAACTTTATCGGTTAAGCACTTTATTCAACCTTTTTCTGATTTGTGGTTATCGCATGTAATTTAGCATTTTACGGATTTTTCTCCTGACATTTTTTTTTGAAATGCAGCTTTCAAATGCAGAATTTGTAGGCTTTGTTGATCTGATTGACATTTTTCAGATCTTAGAGCTCACGAAAGCAAGCTCATGAGTGGTAGCATGGCCGAGCGGTCTAAGGCGCTGGATTTAGGCTCCAGTCTCTTCGGAGGCGTGGGTTCAAATCCCACTGCTGCCATTTTTATTAGTTCTTCATGTGGTTCCAACGTATAGATAAAGAAGATACTCAGCTTTCAAATGCAGAATTTATAGGCTTTGTTGTTCTGATTGTCAGATCTTAGAGCTCACGAAAGAGAGATCATGAGTGGTAGCATGGCCGAGCGGTCTAAGGCGCTGGATTAAGGCTCCAGTCTCTTCGGAGGCATGGGTTCAAATCCCACTGCTGCCATTTTCGTTAGATCCAAGAGAAGGTGCAGAGATCGGTATAGATGTCGTTCAAGCGTGAAGATCAGTGTTTCTCAACTCCAGTCCTCAGGACCCTTAACAGTGCTTGCTTTCCAGGTGACAAGGGAAATAATTATACCACCTGTAGATCTGTTAGAATGTGTCAGTCAGTTATGAATACACCTGTGCTTAAGCAAGGAGATATGGAAAACATGCACTGTTAGGGGTCCTGAGGACTGGAGTTGAAAAATCCAGCTGGTGTTACCTGTGGAAGTATATTTTAGCTAAATCGCAACTTTAGTCATGTGTCGAAGACATTCCTGAAACCGGTTTAAAATATTTCTAAATAAAGTGATTTAAAAACAGTGAAGAAAACGAAAATTATTTTAGTGTGATGTATATACCGCCAGGCACCATCATAACTAACATTTCATCATGTTATCAACTTTTCATACAAATAGAAAAGCAAAGGTGGCAGCATGGCTCATTGGTGTAAGGGATTGAATTTTTGCTTGTGTTTTTTTGAAGGTATGTCTTTGAATCCCACTGATGCCAAAATAAGCAGTTTGGATCTTGTCTCTAAATTTTTGTGGTATTCAGTTGAAATGAACAAATAGCAAATCAATTAAAATGAAAATATTTGTAATCAACTTTATCGGTTAAGCACTTTATTCAACCTTTTTCTGATTTGTGGTTATCGCATGTAATTTAGCATTTTACGGATTTTTCTCCTGACATTTTTTTTTGAAATGCAGCTTTCAAATGCAGAATTTGTAGGCTTTGTTGATCTGATTGACATTTTTCAGATCTTAGAGCTCACGAAAGCAAGCTCATGAGTGGTAGCATGGCCGAGCGGTCTAAGGCGCTGGATTTAGGCTCCAGTCTCTTCGGAGGCGTGGGTTCAAATCCCACTGCTGCCATTTTTATTAGTTCTTCATGTGGTTCCAACGTATAGATAAAGAAGATACTCAGCTTTCAAATGCAGAATTTATAGGCTTTGTTGTTCTGATTGTCAGATCTTAGAGCTCACGAAAGAGAGATCATGAGTGGTAGCATGGCCGAGCGGTCTAAGGCGCTGGATTAAGGCTCCAGTCTCTTCGGAGGCATGGGTTCAAATCCCACTGCTGCCATTTTCGTTAGATCCAAGAGAAGGTGCAGAGATCGGTATAGATGTCGTTCAAGCGTGAAGATCAGTGTTTCTCAACTCCAGTCCTCAGGACCCTTAACAGTGCTTGCTTTCCAGGTGACAAGGGAAATAATTATACCACCTGTAGATCTGTTAGAATGTGTCAGTCAGTTATGAATACACCTGTGCTTAAGCAAGGAGATATGGAAAACATGCACTGTTAGGGGTCCTGAGGACTGGAGTTGAAAAATCCAGCTGGTGTTACCTGTGGAAGTATATTTTAGCTAAATCGCAACTTTAGTCATGTGTCGAAGACATTCCTGAAACCGGTTTAAAATATTTCTAAATAAAGTGATTTAAAAACAGTGAAGAGAAACGAAAATTATTTTAGTGTGATGTATATACCGCCAGGCACCATCATAACTAACATTTCATCATGTTATCAACTTTTCATACAAATAGAAAAGCAAAGGTGGCAGCATGGCTCATTGGTGTAAGGGATTGAATTTTTGCTTGTGTTTTTTTGAAGGTATGTCTTTGAATCCCACTGATGCCAAAATAAGCAGTTTGGATCTTGTCTCTAAATTTTTGTGGTATTCAGTTGAAATGAACAAATAGCAAATCAATTAAAATGAAAATATTTGTAATCAACTTTATCGGTTAAGCACTTTATTCAACCTTTTTCTGATTTGTGGTTATCGCATGTAATTTAGCATTTTACGGATTTTTCTCCTGACATTTTTTTTTGAAATGCAGCTTTCAAATGCAGAATTTGTAGGCTTTGTTGATCTGATTGACATTTTTCAGATCTTAGAGCTCACGAAAGCAAGCTCATGAGTGGTAGCATGGCCGAGCGGTCTAAGGCGCTGGATTTAGGCTCCAGTCTCTTCGGAGGCGTGGGTTCAAATCCCACTGCAGCCATTTTTATTAGTTCTTCATGTGGTTCCAACGTATAGATAAAGAAGATACTCAGCTTTCAAATGCAGAATTTATAGGCTTTGTTGTTCTGATTGTCAGATCTTAGAGCTCACGAAAGAGAGATCATGAGTGGTAGCATGGCCGAGCGGTCTAAGGCGCTGGATTAAGGCTCCAGTCTCTTCGGAGGCATGGGTTCAAATCCCACTGCTGCCATTTTCGTTAGATCCAAGAGAAGGTGCAGAGATCGGTATAGATGTCGTTCAAGCGTGAAGATCAGTGTTTCTCAACTCCAGTCCTCAGGACCCTTAACAGTGCTTGCTTTCCAGGTGACAAGGGAAATAATTATACCACCTGTAGATCTGTTAGAATGTGTCAGTCAGTTATGAATACACCTGTGCTTAAGCAAGGAGATATGGAAAACATGCACTGTTAGGGGTCCTGAGGACTGGAGTTGAAAAATCCAGCTGGTGTTACCTGTGGAAGTATATTTTAGCTAAATCGCAACTTTAGTCATGTGTCGAAGACATTCCTGAAACCGGTTTAAAATATTTCTAAATAAAGTGATTTAAAAACAGTGAAGAGAAACGAAAATTATTTTAGTGTGATGTATATACCGCCAGGCACCATCATAACTAACATTTCATCATGTTATCAACTTTTCATACAAATAGAAAAGCAAAGGTGGCAGCATGGCTCATTGGTGTAAGGGATTGAATTTTTGCTTGTGTTTTTTTGAAGGTATGTCTTTGAATCCCACTGATGCCAAAATAAGCAGTTTGGATCTTGTCTCTAAATTTTTGTGGTATTCAGTTGAAATGAACAAATAGCAAATCAATTAAAATGAAAATATTTGTAATCAACTTTATCGGTTAAGCACTTTATTCAACCTTTTTCTGATTTGTGGTTATCGCATGTAATTTAGCATTTTACGGATTTTTCTCCTGACATTTTTTTTTGAAATGCAGCTTTCAAATGCAGAATTTGTAGGCTTTGTTGATCTGATTGACATTTTTCAGATCTTAGAGCTCACGAAAGCAAGCTCATGAGTGGTAGCATGGCCGAGCGGTCTAAGGCGCTGGATTTAGGCTCCAGTCTCTTCGGAGGCGTGGGTTCAAATCCCACTGCAGCCATTTTTATTAGTTCTTCATGTGGTTCCAACGTATAGATAAAGAAGATACTCAGCTTTCAAATGCAGAATTTATAGGCTTTGTTGTTCTGATTGTCAGATCTTAGAGCTCACGAAAGAGAGATCATGAGTGGTAGCATGGCCGAGCGGTCTAAGGCGCTGGATTAAGGCTCCAGTCTCTTCGGAGGCATGGGTTCAAATCCCACTGCTGCCATTTTCGTTAGATCCAAGAGAAGGTGCAGAGATCGGTATAGATGTCGTTCAAGCGTGAAGATCAGTGTTTCTCAACTCCAGTCCTCAGGACCCTTAACAGTGCTTGCTTTCCAGGTGACAAGGGAAATAATTATACCACCTGTAGATCTGTTAGAATGTGTCAGTCAGTTATGAATACACCTGTGCTTAAGCAAGGAGATATGGAAAACATGCACTGTTAGGGGTCCTGAGGACTGGAGTTGAAAAATCCAGCTGGTGTTACCTGTGGAAGTATATTTTAGCTAAATCGCAACTTTAGTCATGTGTCGAAGACATTCCTGAAACCGGTTTAAAATATTTCTAAATAAAGTGATTTAAAAACAGTGAAGAGAAACGAAAATTATTTTAGTGTGATGTATATACCGCCAGGCACCATCATAACTAACATTTCATCATGTTATCAACTTTTCATACAAATAGAAAAGCAAAGGTGGCAGCATGGCTCATTGGTGTAAGGGATTGAATTTTTGCTTGTGTTTTTTTGAAGGTATGTCTTTGAATCCCACTGATGCCAAAATAAGCAGTTTGGATCTTGTCTCTAAATTTTTGTGGTATTCAGTTGAAATGAACAAATAGCAAATCAATTAAAATGAAAATATTTGTAATCAACTTTATCGGTTAAGCACTTTATTCAACCTTTTTCTGATTTGTGGTTATCGCATGTAATTTAGCATTTTACGGATTTTTCTCCTGACATTTTTTTTTGAAATGCAGCTTTCAAATGCAGAATTTGTAGGCTTTGTTGATCTGATTGACATTTTTCAGATCTTAGAGCTCACGAAAGCAAGCTCATGAGTGGTAGCATGGCCGAGCGGTCTAAGGCGCTGGATTTAGGCTCCAGTCTCTTCGGAGGCGTGGGTTCAAATCCCACTGCAGCCATTTTTATTAGTTCTTCATGTGGTTCCAACGTATAGATAAAGAAGATACTCAGCTTTCAAATGCAGAATTTATAGGCTTTGTTGTTCTGATTGTCAGATCTTAGAGCTCACGAAAGAGAGATCATGAGTGGTAGCATGGCCGAGCGGTCTAAGGCGCTGGATTAAGGCTCCAGTCTCTTCGGAGGCATGGGTTCAAATCCCACTGCTGCCATTTTCGTTAGATCCAAGAGAAGGTGCAGAGATCGGTATAGATGTCGTTCAAGCGTGAAGATCAGTGTTTCTCAACTCCAGTCCTCAGGACCCTTAACAGTGCTTGCTTTCCAGGTGACAAGGGAAATAATTATACCACCTGTAGATCTGTTAGAATGTGTCAGTCAGTTATGAATACACCTGTGCTTAAGCAAGGAGATATGGAAAACATGCACTGTTAGGGGTCCTGAGGACTGGAGTTGAAAAATCCAGCTGGTGTTACCTGTGGAAGTATATTTTAGCTAAATCGCAACTTTAGTCATGTGTCGAAGACATTCCTGAAACCGGTTTAAAATATTTCTAAATAAAGTGATTTAAAAACAGTGAAGAGAAACGAAAATTATTTTAGTGTGATGTATATACCGCCAGGCACCATCATAACTAACATTTCATCATGTTATCAACTTTTCATACAAATAGAAAAGCAAAGGTGGCAGCATGGCTCATTGGTGTAAGGGATTGAATTTTTGCTTGTGTTTTTTTGAAGGTATGTCTTTGAATCCCACTGATGCCAAAATAAGCAGTTTGGATCTTGTCTCTAAATTTTTGTGGTATTCAGTTGAAATGAACAAATAGCAAATCAATTAAAATGAAAATATTTGTAATCAACTTTATCGGTTAAGCACTTTATTCAACCTTTTTCTGATTTGTGGTTATCGCATGTAATTTAGCATTTTACGGATTTTTCTCCTGACATTTTTTTTTGAAATGCAGCTTTCAAATGCAGAATTTGTAGGCTTTGTTGATCTGATTGACATTTTTCAGATCTTAGAGCTCACGAAAGCAAGCTCATGAGTGGTAGCATGGCCGAGCGGTCTAAGGCGCTGGATTTAGGCTCCAGTCTCTTCGGAGGCGTGGGTTCAAATCCCACTGCAGCCATTTTTATTAGTTCTTCATGTGGTTCCAACGTATAGATAAAGAAGATACTCAGCTTTCAAATGCAGAATTTATAGGCTTTGTTGTTCTGATTGTCAGATCTTAGAGCTCACGAAAGAGAGATCATGAGTGGTAGCATGGCCGAGCGGTCTAAGGCGCTGGATTAAGGCTCCAGTCTCTTCGGAGGCATGGGTTCAAATCCCACTGCTGCCATTTTCGTTAGATCCAAGAGAAGGTGCAGAGATCGGTATAGATGTCGTTCAAGCGTGAAGATCAGTGTTTCTCAACTCCAGTCCTCAGGACCCTTAACAGTGCTTGCTTTCCAGGTGACAAGGGAAATAATTATACCACCTGTAGATCTGTTAGAATGTGTCAGTCAGTTATGAATACACCTGTGCTTAAGCAAGGAGATATGGAAAACATGCACTGTTAGGGGTCCTGAGGACTGGAGTTGAGAAATCCAGCTGGTGTTACCTGTGGAAGTATATTTTAGCTAAATCGCAACTTTAGTCATGTGTCGAAGACATTCCTGAAACCGGTTTAAAATATTTCTAAATAAAGTGATTTAAAAACAGTGAAGAGAAACGAAAATTATTTTAGTGTGATGTATATACCGCCAGGCACCATCATAACTAACATTTCATCATGTTATCAACTTTTCATACAAATAGAAAAGCAAAGGTGGCAGCATGGCTCATTGGTGTAAGGGATTGAATTTTTGCTTGTGTTTTTTTGAAGGTATGTCTTTGAATCCCACTGATGCCAAAATAAGCAGTTTGGATCTTGTCTCTAAATTTTTGTGGTATTCAGTTGAAATGAACAAATAGCAACTCAATTAAAATGTAAATATTTGTAATCAACTTTATCGGTTAAGCACTTTATTCAACCTTTTTCTGATTTGTGGTTATCGCATGTAATTTAGCATTTTACGGATTTTTCTCCTGACATTTTTTTTTGAAATGCAGCTTTCAAATGCAGAATTTGTAGGCTTTGTTGATCTGATTGACATTTTTCAGATCTTAGAGCTCACGAAAGCAAGCTCATGAGTGGAGCATGGCCGAGCGGTCTAAGGCGCTGGATTTAGGCTCCAGTCTCTTCGGAGGCGTGGGTTCAAATCCCACTGCTGCCATTTTTATTAGTTCTTCATGTGGTTCCAACGTATAGATAAAGAAGATACTCAGCTTTCAAATGCAGAATTTATAGGCTTTGTTGTTCTGATTGTCAGATCTTAGAGCTCACGAAAGAGAGATCATGAGTGGTAGCATGGCCGAGCGGTCTAAGGCGCTGGATTAAGGCTCCAGTCTCTTCGGAGGCATGAGTTCAAATCCCACTGCTGCCATTTTCGTTAGATCCAAGAGAAGGTGCAGAGATCGGTATAGATGTCGTTCAAGCGTGAAGATCAGTGTTTCTCAACTCCAGTCCTCAGGACCCTTAACAGTGCTTGCTTTCCAGGTGACAAGGGAAATAATTATACCACCTGTAGATCTGTTAGAATGTGTCAGTCAGTTATGAATACACCTGTGCTTAAGCAAGGAGATATGGAAAACATGCACTGTTAGGGGTCCTGAGGACTGGAGTTGAGAAATCCAGCTGGTGTTACCTGTGGAAGTATATTTTAGCTAAATCGCAACTTTAGTCATGTGTCGAAGACATTCCTGAAACCGGTTTAAAATATTTCTAAATAAAGTGATTTAAAAACAGTGAAGAGAAACGAAAATTATTTTAGTGTGATGTATATACCGCCAGGCACCATCATAACTAACATTTCATCATGTTATCAACTTTTCATACAAATAGAAAAGCAAAGGTGGCAGCATGGCTCATTGGTGTAAGGGATTGAATTTTTGCTTGTGTTTTTTTGAAGGTATGTCTTTGAATCCCACTGATGCCAAAATAAGCAGTTTGGATCTTGTCTCTAAATTTTTGTGGTATTCAGTTGAAATGAACAAATAGCAACTCAATTAAAATGTAAATATTTGTAATCAACTTTATCGGTTAAGCACTTTATTCAACCTTTTTCTGATTTGTGGTTATCGCATGTAATTTAGCATTTTACGGATTTTTCTCCTGACATTTTTTTTTGAAATGCAGCTTTCAAATGCAGAATTTGTAGGCTTTGTTGATCTGATTGACATTTTTCAGATCTTAGAGCTCACGAAAGCAAGCTCATGAGTGGTAGCATGGCCGAGCGGTCTAAGGCGCTGGATTTAGGCTCCAGTCTCTTCGGAGGCGTGGGTTCAAATCCCACTGCTGCCATTTTTATTAGTTCTTCATGTGGTTCCAACGTATAGATAAAGAAGATACTCAGCTTTCAAATGCAGAATTTATAGGCTTTGTTGTTCTGATTGTCAGATCTTAGAGCTCACGAAAGAGAGATCATGAGTGGTAGCATGGCCGAGCGGTCTAAGGCGCTGGATTAAGGCTCCAGTCTCTTCGGAGGCGTGGGTTCAAATCCCACTGCTGCCATTTTCGTTAGATCCAAGAGAAGGTGCAGAGATCGGTATAGATGTCGTTCAAGCGTGAAGATCAGTGTTTCTCAACTCCAGTCCTCAGGACCCTTAACAGTGCTTGCTTTCCAGGTGACAAGGGAAATAATTATACCACCTGTAGATCTGTTAGAATGTGTCAGTCAGTTATGAATACACCTGTGCTTAAGCAAGGAGATATGGAAAACATGCACTGTTAGGGGTCCTGAGGACTGGAGTTGAGAAATCCAGCTGGTGTTACCTGTGGAAGTATATTTTAGCTAAATCGCAACTTTAGTCATGTGTCGAAGACATTCCTGAAACCGGTTTAAAATATTTCTAAATAAAGTGATTTAAAAACAGTGAAGAGAAACGAAAATTATTTTAGTGTGATGTATATACCGCCAGGCACCATCATAACTAACATTTCATCATGTTATCAACTTTTCATACAAATAGAAAAGCAAAGGTGGCAGCATGGCTCATTGGTGTAAGGGATTGAATTTTTGCTTGTGTTTTTTTGAAGGTATGTCTTTGAATCCCACTGATGCCAAAATAAGCAGTTTGGATCTTGTCTCTAAATTTTTGTGGTATTCAGTTGAAATGAACAAATAGCAAATCAATTAAAATGAAAATATTTGTAATCAACTTTATCGGTTAAGCACTTTATTCAACCTTTTTCTGATTTGTGGTTATCGCATGTAATTTAGCATTTTACGGATTTTTCTCCTGACATTTTTTTTTGAAATGCAGCTTTTAAATGCAGAATTTGTAGGCTTTGTTGATCTGATTGACATTTTTCAGATCTTAGAGCTCACGAAAGCAAGCTCATGAGTGGTAGCATGGCCGAGCGGTCTAAGGCGCTGGATTTAGGCTCCAGTCTCTTCGGAGGCGTGGGTTCAAATCCCACTGCTGCCATTTTTATTAGTTCTTCATGTGGTTCCAACGTATAGATAAAGAAGATACTCAGCTTTCAAATGCAGAATTTATAGGCTTTGTTGTTCTGATTGTCAGATCTTAGAGCTCACGAAAGAGAGATCATGAGTGGTAGCATGGCCGAGCGGTCTAAGGCGCTGGATTAAGGCTCCAGTCTCTTCGGAGGCATGGGTTCAAATCCCACTGCTGCCATTTTCGTTAGATCCAAGAGAAGGTGCAGAGATCGGTATAGATGTCGTTCAAGCATGAAGATCAGTGTTTCTCAACTCCAGTCCTCAGGACCCTTAACAGTGCTTGCTTTCCAGGTGACAAGGGAAATAATTATACCACCTGTAGATCTGTTAGAATGTGTCAGTCAGTTATGAATACACCTGTGCTTAAGCAAGGAGATATGGAAAACATGCACTGTTAGGGGTCCTGAGGACTGGAGTTGAAAAATCCAGCTGGTGTTACCTGTGGAAGTATATTTTAGCTAAATCGCAACTTTAGTCATGTGTCGAAGACATTCCTGAAACCGGTTTAAAATATTTCTAAATAAAGTGATTTAAAAACAGTGAAGAGAAACGAAAATTATTTTAGTGTGATGTATATACCGCCAGGCACCATCATAACTAACATTTCATCATGTTATCAACTTTTCATACAAATAGAAAAGCAAAGGTGGCAGCATGGCTCATTGGTGTAAGGGATTGAATTTTTGCTTGTGTTTTTTTGAAGGTATGTCTTTGAATCCCACTGATGCCAAAATAAGCAGTTTGGATCTTGTCTCTAAATTTTTGTGGTATTCAGTTGAAATGAACAAATAGCAAATCAATTAAAATGAAAATATTTGTAATCAACTTTATCGGTTAAGCACTTTATTCAACCTTTTTCTGATTTGTGGTTATCGCATGTAATTTAGCATTTTACGGATTTTTCTCCTGACATTTTTTTTTGAAATGCAGCTTTCAAATGCAGAATTTGTAGGCTTTGTTGATCTGATTGACATTTTTCAGATCTTAGAGCTCACGAAAGCAAGCTCATGAGTGGTAGCATGGCCGAGCGGTCTAAGGCGCTGGATTTAGGCTCCAGTCTCTTCGGAGGCGTGGGTTCAAATCCCACTGCTGCCATTTTTATTAGTTCTTCATGTGGTTCCAACGTATAGATAAAGAAGATACTCAGCTTTCAAATGCAGAATTTATAGGCTTTGTTGTTCTGATTGTCAGATCTTAGAGCTCACGAAAGAGAGATCATGAGTGGTAGCATGGCCGAGCGGTCTAAGGCGCTGGATTAAGGCTCCAGTCTCTTCGGAGGCATGGGTTCAAATCCCACTGCTGCCATTTTCGTTAGATCCAAGAGAAGGTGCAGAGATCGGTATAGATGTCGTTCAAGCGTGAAGATCAGTGTTTCTCAACTCCAGTCCTCAGGACCCTTAACAGTGCTTGCTTTCCAGGTGACAAGGGAAATAATTATACCACCTGTAGATCTGTTAGAATGTGTCAGTCAGTTATGAATACACCTGTGCTTAAGCAAGGAGATATGGAAAACATGCACTGTTAGGGGTCCTGAGGACTGGAGTTGAGAAATCCAGCTGGTGTTACCTGTGGAAGTATATTTTAGCTAAATTCCAACGTATAGATAAAGAAGATACTCAGCTTTCAAATGCAGAATTTATAGGCTTTGTTGTTCTGATTGTCAGATCTTAGAGCTCACGAAAGAGAGATCATGAGTGGTAGCATGGCCGAGCGGTCTAAGGCGCTGGATTAAGGCTCCAGTCTCTTCGGAGGCGTGGGTTCAAATCCCACTGCTGCCATTTTCGTTAGATCCAAGAGAAGGTGCAGAGATCGGTATAGATGTCGTTCAAGCGTGAAGATCAGTGTTTCTCAACTCCAGTCCTCAGGACCCTTAACAGTGCTTGCTTTCCAGGTGACAAGGGAAATAATTATACCACCTGTAGATCTGTTAGAATGTGTCAGTCAGTTATGAATACACCTGTGCTTAAGCAAGGAGATATGGAAAACATGCACTGTTAGGGGTCCTGAGGACTGGAGTTGAGAAATCCAGCTGGTGTTACCTGTGGAAGTATATTTTAGCTAAATCGCAACTTTAGTCATGTGTCGAAGACATTCCTGAAACCGGTTTAAAATATTTCTAAATAAAGTGATTTAAAAACAGTGAAGAGAAACGAAAATTATTTTAGTGTGATGTATATACCGCCAGGCACCATCATAACTAACATTTCATCATGTTATCAACTTTTCATACAAATAGAAAAGCAAAGGTGGCAGCATGGCTCATTGGTGTAAGGGATTGAATTTTTGCTTGTGTTTTTTTGAAGGTATGTCTTTGAATCCCACTGATGCCAAAATAAGCAGTTTGGATCTTGTCTCTAAATTTTTGTGGTATTCAGTTGAAATGAACAAATAGCAAATCAATTAAAATGAAAATATTTGTAATCAACTTTATCGGTTAAGCACTTTATTCAACCTTTTTCTGATTTGTGGTTATCGCATGTAATTTAGCATTTTACGGATTTTTCTCCTGACATTTTTTTTTGAAATGCAGCTTTCAAATGCAGAATTTGTAGGCTTTGTTGATCTGATTGACATTTTTCAGATCTTAGAGCTCACGAAAGCAAGCTCATGAGTGGTAGCATGGCCGAGCGGTCTAAGGCGCTGGATTTAGGCTCCAGTCTCTTCGGAGGCGTGGGTTCAAATCCCACTGCTGCCATTTTTATTAGTTCTTCATGTGGTTCCAACGTATAGATAAAGAAGATACTCAGCTTTCAAATGCAGAATTTATAGGCTTTGTTGTTCTGATTGTCAGATCTTAGAGCTCACGAAAGAGAGATCATGAGTGGTAGCATGGCCGAGCGGTCTAAGGCGCTGGATTAAGGCTCCAGTCTCTTCGGAGGCATGGGTTCAAATCCCACTGCTGCCATTTTCGTTAGATCCAAGAGAAGGTGCAGAGATCGGTATAGATGTCGTTCAAGCGTGAAGATCAGTGTTTCTCAACTCCAGTCCTCAGGACCCTTAACAGTGCTTGCTTTCCAGGTGACAAGGGAAATAATTATACCACCTGTAGATCTGTTAGAATGTGTCAGTCAGTTATGAATACACCTGTGCTTAAGCAAGGAGATATGGAAAACATGCACTGTTAGGGGTCCTGAGGACTGGAGTTGAGAAATCCAGCTGGTGTTACCTGTGGAAGTATATTTTAGCTAAATTCCAACGTATAGATAAAGAAGATACTCAGCTTTCAAATGCAGAATTTATAGGCTTTGTTGTTCTGATTGTCAGATCTTAGAGCTCACGAAAGAGAGATCATGAGTGGTAGCATGGCCGAGCGGTCTAAGGCGCTGGATTAAGGCTCCAGTCTCTTCGGAGGCGTGGGTTCAAATCCCACTGCTGCCATTTTCGTTAGATCCAAGAGAAGGTGCAGAGATCGGTATAGATGTCGTTCAAGCGTGAAGATCAGTGTTTCTCAACTCCAGTCCTCAGGACCCTTAACAGTGCTTGCTTTCCAGGTGACAAGGGAAATAATTATACCACCTGTAGATCTGTTAGAATGTGTCAGTCAGTTATGAATACACCTGTGCTTAAGCAAGGAGATATGGAAAACATGCACTGTTAGGGGTCCTGAGGACTGGAGTTGAGAAATCCAGCTGGTGTTACCTGTGGAAGTATATTTTAGCTAAATCGCAACTTTAGTCATGTGTCGAAGACATTCCTGAAACCGGTTTAAAATATTTCTAAATAAAGTGATTTAAAAACAGTGAAGAGAAACGAAAATTATTTTAGTGTGATGTATATACCGCCAGGCACCATCATAACTAACATTTCATCATGTTATCAACTTTTCATACAAATAGAAAAGCAAAGGTGGCAGCATGGCTCATTGGTGTAAGGGATTGAATTTTTGCTTGTGTTTTTTTGAAGGTATGTCTTTGAATCCCACTGATGCCAAAATAAGCAGTTTGGATCTTGTCTCTAAATTTTTGTGGTATTCAACCTTTTTCTGATTTGTGGTTATCGCATGTAATTTAGCATTTTACGGATTTTTCTCCTGACATTTTTTTTTGAAATGCAGCTTTCAAATGCAGAATTTGTAGGCTTTGTTGATCTGATTGACATTTTTCAGATCTTAGAGCTCACGAAAGCAAGCTCATGAGTGGTAGCATGGCTGAGCGGTCTAAGGCGCTGGATTTAGGCTCCAGTCTCTTCGGAGGCGTGGGTTGAAATCCCACTGCTGCCATTTTTATTAGTTCTTCATGTGGTTCCAACGTATAGATAAAGAAGATACTCAGCTTTCAAATGCAGAATTTATAGGCTTTGTTGTTCTGATTGTCAGATCTTAGAGCTCACGAAAGAGAGCTCATGAGTGGTAGCATGGCCGAGCGGTCTAAGGCGCTGGATTAAGGCTCCAGTCTCTTCGGAGGCGTGGGTTCAAATCCCACTGCTGCCATTTTCGTTAGATCCAAGAGAAGGTGCAGAGATCGGTATAGATGTCGTTCAAGCGTGAAGATCAGTGTTTCTCAACTCCAGTCCTCAGGACCCTTAACAGTGCTTGCTTTCCAGGTGACAAGGGAAATAATTATACCACCTGTAGATCTGTTAGAATGTGTCAGTCAGTTATGAATACACCTGTGCTTAAGCAAGGAGATATGGAAAACATGCACTGTTAGGGGTCCTGAAGACTGGAGTTGAGAAATCCAGCTGGTGTTACCTGTGGAAGTATATTTTAGCTAAATCGCAACTTTAGTCATGTGTCGAAGACATTCCTGAAACCGGTTTAAAATATTTCTAAATAAAGTGATTTAAAAACAGTGAAGAGAAACGAAAATTATTTTAGTGTGATGTATATACCGCCAGGCACCATCATAACTAACATTTCATCATGTTATCAACTTTTCATACAAATAGAAAAGCAAAGGTGGCAGCATGGCTCATTGGTGTAAGGGATTGAATTTTTGCTTGTGTTTTTTTGAAGGTATGTCTTTGAATCCCACTGATGCCAAAATAAGCAGTTTGGATCTTGTCTCTAAATTTTTGTGGTATTCAGTTGAAATGAACAAATAGCAACTCAATTAAAATGTAAATATTTGTAATCAACTTAATCGGTTAAGCACTTTATTCAACCTTTTTCTGATTTGTGGTTATCGCATGTAATTTAGCATTTTACGGATTTTTCTCCTGACATTTTTTTTTGAAATGCAGCTTTCAAATGCAGAATTTGTAGGCTTTGTTGTTCTGATTGACATTTTTCAGATCTTAGAGCTCACGAAAGCAAGCTCATGAGTGGTAGCATGGCCGAGCGGTCTAAGGCGCTGGATTTAGGCTCCAGTCTCTTCGGAGGCGTGGGTTCAAATCCCACTGCTGCCATTTTTATTAGTTCTTCATGTGGTTCCAACGTATAGATAAAGAAGATACTCAGCTTTCAAATGCAGAATTTGTAGGCTTTGTTGATCTGATTGACATTTTTCAGATCTTAGAGCTCACGAAAGCAAGCTCATGAGTGGTAGCATGGCCGAGCGGTCTAAGGCGCTGGATTTAGGCTCCAGTCTCTTCGGAGGCGTGGGTTCAAATCCCACTGCTGCCATTTTTATTAGTTCTTCATGTGGTTCCAACGTATAGATAAAGAAGATACTCAGCTTTCAAATGCATAATTTATAGGCTTTGTTGTTCTGATTGTCAGATCTTAGAGCTCACGAAAGAGAGATCATGAGTGGTAGCATGGCCGAGCGGTCTAAGGCGCTGGATTAAGGCTCCAGTCTCTTCGGAGGCATGGGTTCAAATCCCACTGCTGCCATTTTCGTTAGATCCAAGAGAAGGTGCAGAGATCGGAATAGATGTCGTTCAAGCGTGAAGATCAGTGTTTCTCAACTCCAGTCCTCAGGACCCTTAACAGTGCTTGCTTTCCAGGTGACAAGGGAAATAATTATACCACCTGTAGATCTGTTAGAATGTGTCAGTCAGTAATGAATACACCTGTGCTTAAGCAAGGAGATATGGAAAACATGCACTGTTAGGGGTCCTGAGGACTGGAGTTGAGAAATCCAGCTGGTGTTACCTGTGGAAGTATATTTTAGCTAAATCGCAACTTTAGTCATGTGTCGAAGACATTCCTGAAACCGGTTTAAAATATTTCTAAATAAAGTGATTTAAAAACAGTGAAGAGAAACGAAAATTATTTTAGTGTGATGTATATATCGCCAGGCACCATCATAACTAACATTTCATCATGTTATCAACTTTTCATACAAATAGAAAAGCAAAGGTGGCAGCATGGCTCATTGGTGTAAGGGATTGAATTTTTGCTTGTGTTTTTTTGAAGGTATGTCTTTGAATCCCACTGATGCCAAAATAAGCAGTTTGGATCTTGTCTCTAAATTTTTGTGGTATTCAACCTTTTTCTGATTTGTGGTTATCGCATGTAATTTAGCATTTTACGGATTTTTCTCCTGACATTTTTTTTTGAAATGCAGCTTTCAAATGCAGAATTTGTAGGCTTTGTTGATCTGATTGACATTTGAAGGGTTTTTTTTGAAATGCAGCTTTCAAATGCAGAATTTGTAGGCTTTGTTGATCTGATTGACATTTTTCAGATCTTAGAGCTCACGAAAGCAAGCTCATGAGTGGTAGCATGGCCGAGCGGTCTAAGGCGCTGGATTTAGGCTCCAGTCTCTTCGGAGGCGTGGGTTCAAATCCCACTGCTGCCATTTTTATTAGTTCTTCATGTGGTTCCAACGTATAGATAAAGAAGATACTCAGCTTTCAAATGCAGAATTTATAGGCTTTGTTGTTCTGATTGTCAGATCTTAGAGCTCACGAAAGAGAGATCATGAGTGGTAGCATGGCCGAGCGGTCTAAGGCGCTGCATTAAGGCTCCAGTCTCTTCGGAGGCGTGGGTTCAAATCCCACTGCTGCCATTTTCGTTAGATCCAAGAGAAGGTGCAGAGATCGGTATAGATGTCGTTCAAGCGTGAAGATCAGTGTTTCTCAACTCCAGTCCTCAGGACCCTTAACAGTGCTTGCTTTCCAGGTGACAAGGGAAATAAGTATACCACCTGTAGATCTGTTAGAATGTGTCAGTCAGTTATGAATACACCTGTGCTTAAGCAAGGAGATATGGAAAACATGCACTGTTAGGGGTCCTGAGGACTGGAGTTGAGAAATCCAGCTGGTGTTACCTGTGGAAGTATATTTTAGCTAAATCGCAACTTTAGTCATGTGTCGAAGACATTCCTGAAACCGGTTTAAAATATTTCTAAATAAAGTGATTTAAAAACAGTGAAGAGAAACGAAAATTATTTTAGTGTGATGTATATACCGCCAGGCACCATCATAACTAACATTTCATCATGTTATCAACTTTTCATACAAATAGAAAAGCAAAGGTGGCAGCATGGCTCATTGGTGTAAGGGATTGAATTTTTGCTTGTGTTTTTTTGAAGGTATGTCTTTGAATCCCACTGATGCCAAAATAAGCAGTTTGGATCTTGTCTCTAAATTTTTGTGGTATTCAACCTTTTTCTGATTTGTGGTTATCGCATGTAATTTAGCATTTTACGGATTTTTCTCCTGACATTTTTTTTTGAAATGCAGCTTTCAAATGCAGAATTTGTAGGCTTTGTTGATCTGATTGACATTTTTCAGATCTTAGAGCTCACGAAAGCAAGCTCATGAGTGGTAGCATGGCCAAGCGGTCTAAGGCGCTGGATTTAGGCTCCAGTCTCTTCGGAGGCGTGGGTTGAAATCCCACTGCTGCCATTTTTATTAGTTCTTCATGTGGTTCCAACGTATAGATAAAGAAGATACTCAGCTTTCAAATGCAGAATTTATAGGCTTTGTTGTTCTGATTGTCAGATCTTAGAGCTCACGAAAGAGAGCTCATGAGTGGTAGCATGGCCGAGCGGTCTAAGGCGCTGGATTAAGGCTCCAGTCTCTTCGGAGGCGTGGGTTCAAATCCCACTGCTGCCATTTTCGTTAGATCCAAGAGAAGGTGCAGAGATCGGTATAGATGTCGTTCAAGCGTGAAGATCAGTGTTTCTCAACTCCAGTCCTCAGGACCCTTAACAGTGCTTGCTTTCCAGGTGACAAGGGAAATAATTATACCACCTGTAGATCTGTTAGAATGTGTCAGTCAGTTATGAATACACCTGTGCTTAAGCAAGGAGATATGGAAAACATGCACTGTTAGGGGTCCTGAAGACTGGAGTTGAGAAATCCAGCTGGTGTTACCTGTGGAAGTATATTTTAGCTAAATCGCAACTTTAGTCATGTGTCGAAGACATTCCTGAAACCGGTTTAAAATATTTCTAAATAAAGTGATTTAAAAACAGTGAAGAGAAACGAAAATTATTTTAGTGTGATGTATATACCGCCAGGCACCATCATAACTAACATTTCATCATGTTATCAACTTTTCATACAAATAGAAAAGCAAAGGTGGCAGCATGGCTCATTGGTGTAAGGGATTGAATTTTTGCTTGTGTTTTTTTGAAGGTATGTCTTTGAATCCCACTGATGCCAAAATAAGCAGTTTGGATCTTGTCTCTAAATTTTTGTGGTATTCAGTTGAAATGAACAAATAGCAACTCAATTAAAATGTAAATATTTGTAATCAACTTTATCGGTTAAGCACTTTATTCAACCTTTTTCTGATTTGTGGTTATCGCATGTAATTTAGCATTTTACGGATTTTTCTCCTGACATTTTTTTTTGAAATGCAGCTTTCAAATGCAGAATTTGTAGGCTTTGTTGATCTGATTGACATTTTTCAGATCTTAGAGCTCACGAAAGCAAGCTCATGAGTGGTAGCATGGCCGAGCGGTCTAAGGCGCTGGATTTAGGCTCCAGTCTCTTCGGAGGCGTGATTTCAAATCCCACTGCTGCCATTTTTATTAGTTCTTCATGTGGTTCCAACGTATAGATAAAGAAGATACTCAGCTTTCAAATGCAGAATTTATAGGCTTTGTTGTTCTGATTGTCAGATCTTAGAGCTCACGAAAGAGAGATCATGAGTGGTAGCATGGCCGAGCGGTCTAAGGCGCTGGATTAAGGCTCCAGTCTCTTCGGAGGCGTGGGTTCAAATCCCACTGCTGCCATTTTCGTTAGATCCAAGAGAAGGTGCAGAGATCGGTATAGATGTCGTTCAAGCGTGAAGATCAGTGTTTCTCAACTCCAGTCCTCAGGACCCTTAACAGTGCTTGCTTTCCAGGTGACAAGGGAAATAATTATACCACCTGTAGATCTGTTAGAATGTGTCAGTCAGTTATGAATACACCTGTGCTTAAGCAAGGAGATATGGAAAACATGCACTGTTAGGGGTCCTGAAGACTGGAGTTGAGAAATCCAGCTGGTGTTACCTGTGGAAGTATATTTTAGCTAAATCGCAACTTTAGTCATGTGTCGAAGACATTCCTGAAACCGGTTTAAAATATTTCTAAATAAAGTGATTTAAAAACAGTGAAGAGAAACGAAAATTATTTTAGTGTGATGTATATACCGCCAGGCACCATCATAACTAACATTTCATCATGTTATCAACTTTTCATACAAATAGAAAAGCAAAGGTGGCAGCATGGCTCATTGGTGTAAGGGATTGAATTTTTGCTTGTGTTTTTTTGAAGGTATGTCTTTGAATCCCACTGATGCCAAAATAAGCAGTTTGGATCTTGTCTCTAAATTTTTGTGGTATTCAGTTGAAATGAACAAATAGCAACTCAATTAAAATGTAAATATTTGTAATCAACTTAATCGGTTAAGCACTTTATTCAACCTTTTTCTGATTTGTGGTTATCGCATGTAATTTAGCATTTTACGGATTTTTCTCCTGACATTTTTTTTTGAAATGCAGCTTTCAAATGCAGAATTTGTAGGCTTTGTTGTTCTGATTGACATTTTTCAGATCTTAGAGCTCACGAAAGCAAGCTCATGAGTGGTAGCATGGCCGAGCGGTCTAAGGCGCTGGATTTAGGCTCCAGTCTCTTCGGAGGCGTGGGTTCAAATCCCACTGCTGCCATTTTTATTAGTTCTTCATGTGGTTCCAACGTATAGATAAAGAAGATACTCAGCTTTCAAATGCAGAATTTGTAGGCTTTGTTGATCTGATTGACATTTTTCAGATCTTAGAGCTCACGAAAGCAAGCTCATGAGTGGTAGCATGGCCGAGCGGTCTAAGGCGCTGGATTTAGGCTCCAGTCTCTTCGGAGGCGTGGGTTCAAATCCCACTGCTGCCATTTTTATTAGTTCTTCATGTGGTTCCAACGTATAGATAAAGAAGATACTCAGCTTTCAAATGCATAATTTATAGGCTTTGTTGTTCTGATTGTCAGATCTTAGAGCTCACGAAAGAGAGATCATGAGTGGTAGCATGGCCGAGCGGTCTAAGGCGCTGGATTAAGGCTCCAGTCTCTTCGGAGGCGTGGGTTCAAATCCCACTGCTGCCATTTTCGTTAGATCCAAGAGAAGGTGCAGAGATCGGAATAGATGTCGTTCAAGCGTGAAGATCAGTGTTTCTCAACTCCAGTCCTCAGGACCCTTAACAGTGCTTGCTTTCCAGGTGACAAGGGAAATAATTATACCACCTGTAGATCTGTTAGAATGTGTCAGTCAGTAATGAATACACCTGTGCTTAAGCAAGGAGATATGGAAAACATGCACTGTTAGGGGTCCTGAGGACTGGAGTTGAGAAATCCAGCTGGTGTTACCTGTGGAAGTATATTTTAGCTAAATCGCAACTTTAGTCATGTGTCGAAGACATTCCTGAAACCGGTTTAAAATATTTCTAAATAAAGTGATTTAAAAACAGTGAAGAGAAACGAAAATTATTTTAGTGTGATGTATATATCGCCAGGCACCATCATAACTAACATTTCATCATGTTATCAACTTTTCATACAAATAGAAAAGCAAAGGTGGCAGCATGGCTCATTGGTGTAAGGGATTGAATTTTTGCTTGTGTTTTTTTGAAGGTATGTCTTTGAATCCCACTGATGCCAAAATAAGCAGTTTGGATCTTGTCTCTAAATTTTTGTGGTATTCAACCTTTTTCTGATTTGTGGTTATCGCATGTAATTTAGCATTTTACGGATTTTTCTCCTGACATTTTTTTTTGAAATGCAGCTTTCAAATGCAGAATTTGTAGGCTTTGTTGATCTGATTGACATTTGAAGGGTTTTTTTTGAAATGCAGCTTTCAAATGCAGAATTTGTAGGCTTTGTTGATCTGATTGACATTTTTCAGATCTTAGAGCTCACGAAAGCAAGCTCATGAGTGGTAGCATGGCCGAGCGGTCTAAGGCGCTGGATTTAGGCTCCAGTCTCTTCGGAGGCGTGGGTTCAAATCCCACTGCTGCCATTTTTATTAGTTCTTCATGTGGTTCCAACGTATAGATAAAGAAGATACTCAGCTTTCAAATGCAGAATTTATAGGCTTTGTTGTTCTGATTGTCAGATCTTAGAGCTCACGAAAGAGAGATCATGAGTGGTAGCATGGCCGAGCGGTCTAAGGCGCTGCATTAAGGCTCCAGTCTCTTCGGAGGCGTGGGTTCAAATCCCACTGCTGCCATTTTCGTTAGATCCAAGAGAAGGTGCAGAGATCGGTATAGATGTCGTTCAAGCGTGAAGATCAGTGTTTCTCAACTCCAGTCCTCAGGACCCTTAACAGTGCTTGCTTTCCAGGTGACAAGGGAAATAAGTATACCACCTGTAGATCTGTTAGAATGTGTCAGTCAGTTATGAATACACCTGTGCTTAAGCAAGGAGATATGGAAAACATGCACTGTTAGGGGTCCTGAGGACTGGAGTTGAGAAATCCAGCTGGTGTTACCTGTGGAAGTATATTTTAGCTAAATCGCAACTTTAGTCATGTGTCGAAGACATTCCTGAAACCGGTTTAAAATATTTCTAAATAAAGTGATTTAAAAACAGTGAAGAGAAACGAAAATTATTTTAGTGTGATGTATATACCGCCAGGCACCATCATAACTAACATTTCATCATGTTATCAACTTTTCATACAAATAGAAAAGCAAAGGTGGCAGCATGGCTCATTGGTGTAAGGGATTGAATTTTTGCTTGTGTTTTTTTGAAGGTATGTCTTTGAATCCCACTGATGCCAAAATAAGCAGTTTGGATCTTGTCTCTAAATTTTTGTGGTATTCAACCTTTTTCTGATTTGTGGTTATCGCATGTAATTTAGCATTTTACGGATTTTTCTCCTGACATTTTTTTTTGAAATGCAGCTTTCAAATGCAGAATTTGTAGGCTTTGTTGATCTGATTGACATTTTTCAGATCTTAGAGCTCACGAAAGCAAGCTCATGAGTGGTAGCATGGCCAAGCGGTCTAAGGCGCTGGATTTAGGCTCCAGTCTCTTCGGAGGCGTGGGTTGAAATCCCACTGCTGCCATTTTTATTAGTTCTTCATGTGGTTCCAACGTATAGATAAAGAAGATACTCAGCTTTCAAATGCAGAATTTATAGGCTTTGTTGTTCTGATTGTCAGATCTTAGAGCTCACGAAAGAGAGCTCATGAGTGGTAGCATGGCCGAGCGGTCTAAGGCGCTGGATTAAGGCTCCAGTCTCTTCGGAGGCGTGGGTTCAAATCCCACTGCTGCCATTTTCGTTAGATCCAAGAGAAGGTGCAGAGATCGGTATAGATGTCGTTCAAGCGTGAAGATCAGTGTTTCTCAACTCCAGTCCTCAGGACCCTTAACAGTGCTTGCTTTCCAGGTGACAAGGGAAATAATTATACCACCTGTAGATCTGTTAGAATGTGTCAGTCAGTTATGAATACACCTGTGCTTAAGCAAGGAGATATGGAAAACATGCACTGTTAGGGGTCCTGAAGACTGGAGTTGAGAAATCCAGCTGGTGTTACCTGTGGAAGTATATTTTAGCTAAATCGCAACTTTAGTCATGTGTCGAAGACATTCCTGAAACCGGTTTAAAATATTTCTAAATAAAGTGATTTAAAAACAGTGAAGAGAAACGAAAATTATTTTAGTGTGATGTATATACCGCCAGGCACCATCATAACTAACATTTCATCATGTTATCAACTTTTCATACAAATAGAAAAGCAAAGGTGGCAGCATGGCTCATTGGTGTAAGGGATTGAATTTTTGCTTGTGTTTTTTTGAAGGTATGTCTTTGAATCCCACTGATGCCAAAATAAGCAGTTTGGATCTTGTCTCTAAATTTTTGTGGTATTCAGTTGAAATGAACAAATAGCAACTCAATTAAAATGTAAATATTTGTAATCAACTTTATCGGTTAAGCACTTTATTCAACCTTTTTCTGATTTGTGGTTATCGCATGTAATTTAGCATTTTACGGATTTTTCTCCTGACATTTTTTTTTGAAATGCAGCTTTCAAATGCAGAATTTGTAGGCTTTGTTGATCTGATTGACATTTTTCAGATCTTAGAGCTCACGAAAGCAAGCTCATGAGTGGTAGCATGGCCGAGCGGTCTAAGGCGCTGGATTTAGGCTCCAGTCTCTTCGGAGGCGTGATTTCAAATCCCACTGCTGCCATTTTTATTAGTTCTTCATGTGGTTCCAACGTATAGATAAAGAAGATACTCAGCTTTCAAATGCAGAATTTATAGGCTTTGTTGTTCTGATTGTCAGATCTTAGAGCTCACGAAAGAGAGATCATGAGTGGTAGCATGGCCGAGCGGTCTAAGGCGCTGGATTAAGGCTCCAGTCTCTTCGGAGGCGTGGGTTCAAATCCCACTGCTGCCATTTTCGTTAGATCCAAGAGAAGGTGCAGAGATCGGTATAGATGTCGTTCAAGCGTGAAGATCAGTGTTTCTCAACTCCAGTCCTCAGGACCCTTAACAGTGCTTGCTTTCCAGGTGACAAGGGAAATAATTATACCACCTGTAGATCTGTTAGAATGTGTCAGTCAGTTATGAATACACCTGTGCTTAAGCAAGGAGATATGGAAAACATGCACTGTTAGGGGTCCTGAGGACTGGAGTTGAGAAATCCAGCTGGTGTTACCTGTGGAAGTATATTTTAGCTAAATCGCAACTTTAGTCATGTGTCGAAGACATTCCTGAAACCGGTTTAAAATATTTCTAAATAAAGTGATTTAAAAACAGTGAAGAGAAACGAAAATTATTTTAGTGTGATGTATATACCGCCAGGCACCATCATAACTAACATTTCATCATGTTATCAACTTTTCATACAAATAGAAAAGCAAAGGTGGCAGCATGGCTCATTGGTGTAAGGGATTGAATTTTTGCTTGTGTTTTTTTGAAGGTATGTCTTTGAATCCCACTGATGCCAAAATAAGCAGTTTGGATCTTGTCTCTAAATTTTTGTGGTATTCAGTTGAAATGAACAAATAGCAACTCAATTAAAATGTAAATATTTGTAATCAACTTTATCGGTTAAGCACTTTATTCAACCTTTTTCTGATTTGTGGTTATCGCATGTAATTTAGCATTTTACGGATTTTTCTCCTGACATTTTTTTTTGAAATGCAGCTTTCAAATGCAGAATTTGTAGGCTTTGTTGATCTGATTGACATTTTTCAGATCTTAGAGCTCACGAAAGCAAGCTCATGAGTGGTAGCATGGCCGAGCGGTCTAAGGCGCTGGATTTAGGCTCCAGTCTCTTCGTAGGTGTGGGTTCAAATCCCACTGCTGCCATTTTTATTAGTTCTTCATGTGGTTCCAACGTATAGATAAAGAAGATACTCAGCTTTCAAATGCAGAATTTATAGGCTTTGTTGTTCTGATTGTCAGATCTTAGAGCTCACGAAAGAGAGATCATGAGTGGTAGCATGGCCGAGCGGTCTAAGGCGCTGGATTAAGGCTCCAGTCTCTTCGGAGGCGTGGGTTCAAATCCCACTGCTGCCATTTTCGTTAGATCCAAGAGAAGGTGCAGAGATCGGTATAGATGTCGTTCAAGCGTGAAGATCAGTGTTTCTCAACTCCAGTCCTCAGGACCCTTAACAGTGCTTGCTTTCCAGGTGACAAGGGAAATAATTATACCACCTGTAGATCTGTTAGAATGTGTCAGTCAGTTATGAATACACCTGTGCTTAAGCAAGGAGATATGGAAAACATGCACTGTTAGGGGTCCTGAGGACTGGAGTTGAGAAATCCAGCTGGTGTTACCTGTGGAAGTATATTTTAGCTAAATCGCAACTTTAGTCATGTGTCGAAGACATTCCTGAAACCGGTTTAAAATATTTCTAAATAAAGTGATTTAAAAACAGTGAAGAGAAACGAAAATTATTTTAGTGTGATGTATATACCGCCAGGCACCATCATAACTAACATTTCATCATGTTATCAACTTTTCATACAAATAGAAAAGCAAAGGTGGCAGCATGGCTCATTGGTGTAAGGGATTGAATTTTTGCTTGTGTTTTTTTGAAGGTATGTCTTTGAATCCCACTGATGCCAAAATAAGCAGTTTGGATCTTGTCTCTAAATTTTTGTGGTATTCAACCTTTTTCTGATTTGTGGTTATCGCATGTAATTTAGCATTTTACGGATTTTTCTCCTGACATTTTTTTTTGAAATGCAGCTTTCAAATGCAGAATTTGTAGGCTTTGTTGATCTGATTGACATTTTTCAGATCTTAGAGCTCACGAAAGCAAGCTCATGAGTGGTAGCATGGCCAAGCGGTCTAAGGCGCTGGATTTAGGCTCCAGTCTCTTCGGAGGCGTGGGTTGAAATCCCACTGCTGCCATTTTTATTAGTTCTTCATGTGGTTCCAACGTATAGATAAAGAAGATACTCAGCTTTCAAATGCAGAATTTATAGGCTTTGTTGTTCTGATTGTCAGATCTTAGAGCTCACGAAAGAGAGCTCATGAGTGGTAGCATGGCCGAGCGGTCTAAGGCGCTGGATTAAGGCTCCAGTCTCTTCGGAGGCGTGGGTTCAAATCCCACTGCTGCCATTTTCGTTAGATCCAAGAGAAGGTGCAGAGATCGGTATAGATGTCGTTCAAGCGTGAAGATCAGTGTTTCTCAACTCCAGTCCTCAGGACCCTTAACAGTGCTTGCTTTCCAGGTGACAAGGGAAATAATTATACCACCTGTAGATCTGTTAGAATGTGTCAGTCAGTTATGAATACACCTGTGCTTAAGCAAGGAGATATGGAAAACATGCACTGTTAGGGGTCCTGAAGACTGGAGTTGAGAAATCCAGCTGGTGTTACCTGTGGAAGTATATTTTAGCTAAATCGCAACTTTAGTCATGTGTCGAAGACATTCCTGAAACCGGTTTAAAATATTTCTAAATAAAGTGATTTAAAAACAGTGAAGAGAAACGAAAATTATTTTAGTGTGATGTATATACCGCCAGGCACCATCATAACTAACATTTCATCATGTTATCAACTTTTCATACAAATAGAAAAGCAAAGGTGGCAGCATGGCTCATTGGTGTAAGGGATTGAATTTTTGCTTGTGTTTTTTTGAAGGTATGTCTTTGAATCCCACTGATGCCAAAATAAGCAGTTTGGATCTTGTCTCTAAATTTTTGTGGTATTCAACCTTTTTCTGATTTGTGGTTATCGCATGTAATTTAGCATTTTACGGATTTTTCTCCTGACATTTTTTTTTGAAATGCAGCTTTCAAATGCAGAATTTGTAGGCTTTGTTGATCTGATTGACATTTTTCAGATCTTAGAGCTCACGAAAGCAAGCTCATGAGTGGTAGCATGGCCAAGCGGTCTAAGGCGCTGGATTTAGGCTCCAGTCTCTTCGGAGGCGTGGGTTGAAATCCCACTGCTGCCATTTTTATTAGTTCTTCATGTGGTTCCAACGTATAGATAAAGAAGATACTCAGCTTTCAAATGCAGAATTTATAGGCTTTGTTGTTCTGATTGTCAGATCTTAGAGCTCACGAAAGAGAGCTCATGAGTGGTAGCATGGCCGAGCGGTCTAAGGCGCTGGATTAAGGCTCCAGTCTCTTCGGAGGCGTGGGTTCAAATCCCACTGCTGCCATTTTCGTTAGATCCAAGAGAAGGTGCAGAGATCGGTATAGATGTCGTTCAAGCGTGAAGATCAGTGTTTCTCAACTCCAGTCCTCAGGACCCTTAACAGTGCTTGCTTTCCAGGTGACAAGGGAAATAATTATACCACCTGTAGATCTGTTAGAATGTGTCAGTCAGTTATGAATACACCTGTGCTTAAGCAAGGAGATATGGAAAACATGCACTGTTAGGGGTCCTGAAGACTGGAGTTGAGAAATCCAGCTGGTGTTACCTGTGGAAGTATATTTTAGCTAAATCGCAACTTTAGTCATGTGTCGAAGACATTCCTGAAACCGGTTTAAAATATTTCTAAATAAAGTGATTTAAAAACAGTGAAGAGAAACGAAAATTATTTTAGTGTGATGTATATACCGCCAGGCACCATCATAACTAACATTTCATCATGTTATCAACTTTTCATACAAATAGAAAAGCAAAGGTGGCAGCATGGCTCATTGGTGTAAGGGATTGAATTTTTGCTTGTGTTTTTTTGAAGGTATGTCTTTGAATCCCACTGATGCCAAAATAAGCAGTTTGGATCTTGTCTCTAAATTTTTGTGGTATTCAGTTGAAATGAACAAATAGCAACTCAATTAAAATGTAAATATTTGTAATCAACTTTATCGGTTAAGCACTTTATTCAACCTTTTTCTGATTTGTGGTTATCGCATGTAATTTAGCATTTTACGGATTTTTCTCCTGACATTTTTTTTTGAAATGCAGCTTTCAAATGCAGAATTTGTAGGCTTTGTTGATCTGATTGACATTTTTCAGATCTTAGAGCTCACGAAAGCAAGCTCATGAGTGGTAGCATGGCCGAGCGGTCTAAGGCGCTGGATTTAGGCTCCAGTCTCTTCGGAGGCGTGATTTCAAATCCCACTGCTGCCATTTTTATTAGTTCTTCATGTGGTTCCAACGTATAGATAAAGAAGATACTCAGCTTTCAAATGCAGAATTTATAGGCTTTGTTGTTCTGATTGTCAGATCTTAGAGCTCACGAAAGAGAGATCATGAGTGGTAGCATGGCCGAGCGGTCTAAGGCGCTGGATTAAGGCTCCAGTCTCTTCGGAGGCGTGGGTTCAAATCCCACTGCTGCCATTTTCGTTAGATCCAAGAGAAGGTGCAGAGATCGGTATAGATGTCGTTCAAGCGTGAAGATCAGTGTTTCTCAACTCCAGTCCTCAGGACCCTTAACAGTGCTTGCTTTCCAGGTGACAAGGGAAATAATTATACCACCTGTAGATCTGTTAGAATGTGTCAGTCAGTTATGAATACACCTGTGCTTAAGCAAGGAGATATGGAAAACATGCACTGTTAGGGGTCCTGAGGACTGGAGTTGAGAAATCCAGCTGGTGTTACCTGTGGAAGTATATTTTAGCTAAATCGCAACTTTAGTCATGTGTCGAAGACATTCCTGAAACCGGTTTAAAATATTTCTAAATAAAGTGATTTAAAAACAGTGAAGAGAAACGAAAATTATTTTAGTGTGATGTATATACCGCCAGGCACCATCATAACTAACATTTCATCATGTTATCAACTTTTCATACAAATAGAAAAGCAAAGGTGGCAGCATGGCTCATTGGTGTAAGGGATTGAATTTTTGCTTGTGTTTTTTTGAAGGTATGTCTTTGAATCCCACTGATGCCAAAATAAGCAGTTTGGATCTTGTCTCTAAATTTTTGTGGTATTCAGTTGAAATGAACAAATAGCAACTCAATTAAAATGTAAATATTTGTAATCAACTTTATCGGTTAAGCACTTTATTCAACCTTTTTCTGATTTGTGGTTATCGCATGTAATTTAGCATTTTACGGATTTTTCTCCTGACATTTTTTTTTGAAATGCAGCTTTCAAATGCAGAATTTGTAGGCTTTGTTGATCTGATTGACATTTTTCAGATCTTAGAGCTCACGAAAGCAAGCTCATGAGTGGTAGCATGGCCGAGCGGTCTAAGGCGCTGGATTTAGGCTCCAGTCTCTTCGTAGGTGTGGGTTCAAATCCCACTGCTGCCATTTTTATTAGTTCTTCATGTGGTTCCAACGTATAGATAAAGAAGATACTCAGCTTTCAAATGCAGAATTTATAGGCTTTGTTGTTCTGATTGTCAGATCTTAGAGCTCACGAAAGAGAGATCATGAGTGGTAGCATGGCCGAGCGGTCTAAGGCGCTGGATTAAGGCTCCAGTCTCTTCGGAGGCGTGGGTTCAAATCCCACTGCTGCCATTTTCGTTAGATCCAAGAGAAGGTGCAGAGATCGGTATAGATGTCGTTCAAGCGTGAAGATCAGTGTTTCTCAACTCCAGTCCTCAGGACCCTTAACAGTGCTTGCTTTCCAGGTGACAAGGGAAATAATTATACCACCTGTAGATCTGTTAGAATGTGTCAGTCAGTTATGAATACACCTGTGCTTAAGCAAGGAGATATGGAAAACATGCACTGTTAGGGGTCCTGAGGACTGGAGTTGAGAAATCCAGCTGGTGTTACCTGTGGAAGTATATTTTAGCTAAATCGCAACTTTAGTCATGTGTCGAAGACATTCCTGAAACCGGTTTAAAATATTTCTAAATAAAGTGATTTAAAAACAGTGAAGAGAAACGAAAATTATTTTAGTGTGATGTATATACCGCCAGGCACCATCATAACTAACATTTCATCATGTTATCAACTTTTCATACAAATAGAAAAGCAAAGGTGGCAGCATGGCTCATTGGTGTAAGGGATTGAATTTTTGCTTGTGTTTTTTTGAAGGTATGTCTTTGAATCCCACTGATGCCAAAATAAGCAGTTTGGATCTTGTCTCTAAATTTTTGTGGTATTCAACCTTTTTCTGATTTGTGGTTATCGCATGTAATTTAGCATTTTACGGATTTTTCTCCTGACATTTTTTTTTGAAATGCAGCTTTCAAATGCAGAATTTGTAGGCTTTGTTGATCTGATTGACATTTTTCAGATCTTAGAGCTCACGAAAGCAAGCTCATGAGTGGTAGCATGGCCGAGCGGTCTAAGGCGCTGGATTTAGGCTCCAGTCTCTTCGGAGGCGTGGGTTGAAATCCCACTGCTGCCATTTTTATTAGTTCTTCATGTGGTTCCAACGTATAGATAAAGAAGATACTCAGCTTTCAAATGCAGAATTTATAGGCTTTGTTGTTCTGATTGTCAGATCTTAGAGCTCACGAAAGAGAGCTCATGAGTGGTAGCATGGCCGAGCGGTCTAAGGCGCTGGATTAAGGCTCCAGTCTCTTCGGAGGCGTGGGTTCAAATCCCACTGCTGCCATTTTCGTTAGATCCAAGAGAAGGTGCAGAGATCGGTATAGATGTCGTTCAAGCGTGAAGATCAGTGTTTCTCAACTCCAGTCCTCAGGACCCTTAACAGTGCTTGCTTTCCAGGTGACAAGGGAAATAATTATACCACCTGTAGATCTGTTAGAATGTGTCAGTCAGTTATGAATACACCTGTGCTTAAGCAAGGAGATATGGAAAACATGCACTGTTAGGGGTCCTGAAGACTGGAGTTGAGAAATCCAGCTGGTGTTACCTGTGGAAGTATATTTTAGCTAAATCGCAACTTTAGTCATGTGTCGAAGACATTCCTGAAACCGGTTTAAAATATTTCTAAATAAAGTGATTTAAAAACAGTGAAGAGAAACGAAAATTATTTTAGTGTGATGTATATACCGCCAGGCACCATCATAACTAACATTTCATCATGTTATCAACTTTTCATACAAATAGAAAAGCAAAGGTGGCAGCATGGCTCATTGGTGTAAGGGATTGAATTTTTGCTTGTGTTTTTTTGAAGGTATGTCTTTGAATCCCACTGATGCCAAAATAAGCAGTTTGGATCTTGTCTCTAAATTTTTGTGGTATTCAACCTTTTTCTGATTTGTGGTTATCGCATGTAATTTAGCATTTTACGGATTTTTCTCCTGACATTTTTTTTTGAAATGCAGCTTTCAAATGCAGAATTTGTAGGCTTTGTTGATCTGATTGACATTTTTCAGATCTTAGAGCTCACGAAAGCAAGCTCATGAGTGGTAGCATGGCCGAGCGGTCTAAGGCGCTGGATTTAGGCTCCAGTCTCTTCGGAGGCGTGGGTTGAAATCCCACTGCTGCCATTTTTATTAGTTCTTCATGTGGTTCCAACGTATAGATAAAGAAGATACTCAGCTTTCAAATGCAGAATTTATAGGCTTTGTTGTTCTGATTGTCAGATCTTAGAGCTCACGAAAGAGAGCTCATGAGTGGTAGCATGGCCGAGCGGTCTAAGGCGCTGGATTAAGGCTCCAGTCTCTTCGGGGGCGTGGGTTCAAATCCCACTGCTGCCATTTTCGTTAGATCCAAGAGAAGGTGCAGAGATCGGTATAGATGTCGTTCAAGCGTGAAGATCAGTGTTTCTCAACTCCAGTCCTCAGGACCCTTAACAGTGCTTGCTTTCCAGGTGACAAGGGAAATAATTATACCACCTGTAGATCTGTTAGAATGTGTCAGTCAGTTATGAATACACCTGTGCTTAAGCAAGGAGATATGGAAAACATGCACTGTTAGGGGTCCTGAAGACTGGAGTTGAGAAATCCAGCTGGTGTTACCTGTGGAAGTATATTTTAGCTAAATCGCAACTTTAGTCATGTGTCGAAGACATTCCTGAAACCGGTTTAAAATATTTCTAAATAAAGTGATTTAAAAACAGTGAAGAGAAACGAAAATTATTTTAGTGTGATGTATATACCGCCAGGCACCATCATAACTAACATTTCATCATGTTATCAACTTTTCATACAAATAGAAAAGCAAAGGTGGCAGCATGGCTCATTGGTGTAAGGGATTGAATTTTTGCTTGTGTTTTTTTGAAGGTATGTCTTTGAATCCCACTGATGCCAAAATAAGCAGTTTGGATCTTGTCTCTAAATTTTTGTGGTATTCAGTTGAAATGAACAAATAGCAACTCAATTAAAATGTAAATATTTGTAATCAACTTTATCGGTTAAGCACTTTATTCAACCTTTTTCTGATTTGTGGTTATCGCATGTAATTTAGCATTTTACGGATTTTTCTCCTGACATTTTTTTTTGAAATGCAGCTTTCAAATGCAGAATTTGTAGGCTTTGTTGATCTGATTGACATTTTTCAGATCTTAGAGCTCACGAAAGCAAGCTCATGAGTGGTAGCATGGCCAAGCGGTCTAAGGCGCTGGATTTAGGCTCCAGTCTCTTCGGAGGCGTGGGTTCAAATCCCACTGCTGCCATTTTTATTAGTTCTTCATGTGGTTCCAACGTATAGATAAAGAAGATACTCAGCTTTCAAATGCAGAATTTATAGGCTTTGTTGTTCTGATTGTCAGATCTTAGAGCTCACGAAAGAGAGATCATGAGTGGTAGCATGGCCGAGCGGTCTAAGGCGCTGGATTAAGGCTCCAGTCTCTTCGGAGGCATGGGTTCAAATCCCACTGCTGCCATTTTCGTTAGATCCAAGAGAAGGTGCAGAGATCGGTATAGATGTCGTTCAAGTGTGAAGATCAGTGTTTCTCAACTCCAGTCCTCAGGACCTGGAAACAGTGCTTGCTTTCCAGGTGACAAGGGAAATAATTATACCACCTGTAGATCTGTTAGAATGTGTCAGTCAGTAATGAATACACCTGTGCTTAAGCAAGGAGATATGGAAAACATGCACTGTTAGGGGTCCTGAGGACTGGAGTTGAGAAATCCAGCTGGTGTTACCTGTGGAAGTATATTTTAGCTAAATCGCAACTTTAGTCATGTGTCGAAGACATTCCTGAAACCGGTTTAAAATATTTCTAAATAAAGTGATTTAAAAACAGTGAAGAGAAACGAAAATTATTTTAGTGTGATGTATATACCGCCAGGCACCATCATAACTAACATTTCATCATGTTATCAACTTTTCATACAAATAGAAAAGCAAAGGTGGCAGCATGGCTCATTGGTGTAAGGGATTGAATTTTTGCTTGTGTTTTTTTGAAGGTATGTCTTTGAATCCCACTGATGCCAAAATAAGCAGTTTGGATCTTGTCTCTAAATTTTTGTGGTATTCAGTTGAAATGAACAAATAGCAACTCAATTAAAATGTAAATATTTGTAATCAACTTAATCGGTTAAGCACTTTATTCAACCTTTTTCTGATTTGTGGTTATCGCATGTAATTTAGCATTTTACGGATTTTTCTCCTGACATTTTTTTTTGAAATGCAGCTTTCAAATGCAGAATTTGTAGGCTTTGTTGTTCTGATTGACATTTTTCAGATCTTAGAGCTCACGAAAGCAAGCTCATGAGTGGTAGCATGGCCGAGCGGTCTAAGGCGCTGGATTTAGGCTCCAGTCTCTTCGGAGGCGTGGGTTCAAATCCCACTGCTGCCATTTTTATTAGTTCTTCATGTGGTTCCAACGTATAGATAAAGAAGATACTCAGCTTTCAAATGCAGAATTTGTAGGCTTTGTTGATCTGATTGACATTTTTCAGATCTTAGAGCTCACGAAAGCAAGCTCATGAGTGGTAGCATGGCCGAGCGGTCTAAGGCGCTGGATTTAGGCTCCAGTCTCTTCGGAGGCGTGGGTTCAAATCCCACTGCTGCCATTTTTATTAGTTCTTCATGTGGTTCCAACGTATAGATAAAGAAGATACTCAGCTTTCAAATGCATAATTTATAGGCTTTGTTGTTCTGATTGTCAGATCTTAGAGCTCACGAAAGAGAGATCATGAGTGGTAGCATGGCCGAGCGGTCTAAGGCGCTGGATTAAGGCTCCAGTCTCTTCGGAGGCATGGGTTCAAATCCCACTGCTGCCATTTTCGTTAGATCCAAGAGAAGGTGCAGAGATCGGAATAGATGTCGTTCAAGCGTGAAGATCAGTGTTTCTCAACTCCAGTCCTCAGGACCCTTAACAGTGCTTGCTTTCCAGGTGACAAGGGAAATAATTATACCACCTGTAGATCTGTTAGAATGTGTCAGTCAGTAATGAATACACCTGTGCTTAAGCAAGGAGATATGGAAAACATGCACTGTTAGGGGTCCTGAGGACTGGAGTTGAGAAATCCAGCTGGTGTTACCTGTGGAAGTATATTTTAGCTAAATCGCAACTTTAGTCATGTGTCGAAGACATTCCTGAAACCGGTTTAAAATATTTCTAAATAAAGTGATTTAAAAACAGTGAAGAGAAACGAAAATTATTTTAGTGTGATGTATATATCGCCAGGCACCATCATAACTAACATTTCATCATGTTATCAACTTTTCATACAAATAGAAAAGCAAAGGTGGCAGCATGGCTCATTGGTGTAAGGGATTGAATTTTTGCTTGTGTTTTTTTGAAGGTATGTCTTTGAATCCCACTGATGCCAAAATAAGCAGTTTGGATCTTGTCTCTAAATTTTTGTGGTATTCAACCTTTTTCTGATTTGTGGTTATCGCATGTAATTTAGCATTTTACGGATTTTTCTCCTGACATTTTTTTTTGAAATGCAGCTTTCAAATGCAGAATTTGTAGGCTTTGTTGATCTGATTGACATTTGAAGGGTTTTTTTTGAAATGCAGCTTTCAAATGCAGAATTTGTAGGCTTTGTTGATCTGATTGACATTTTTCAGATCTTAGAGCTCACGAAAGCAAGCTCATGAGTGGTAGCATGGCCGAGCGGTCTAAGGCGCTGGATTTAGGCTCCAGTCTCTTCGTAGGTGTGGGTTCAAATCCCACTGCTGCCATTTTTATTAGTTCTTCATGTGGTTCCAACGTATAGATAAAGAAGATACTCAGCTTTCAAATGCAGAATTTATAGGCTTTGTTGTTCTGATTGTCAGATCTTAGAGCTCACGAAAGAGAGATCATGAGTGGTAGCATGGCCGAGCGGTCTAAGGCGCTGGATTAAGGCTCCAGTCTCTTCGGAGGCGTGGGTTCAAATCCCACTGCTGCCATTTTCGTTAGATCCAAGAGAAGGTGCAGAGATCGGTATAGATGTCGTTCAAGCGTGAAGATCAGTGTTTCTCAACTCCAGTCCTCAGGACCCTTAACAGTGCTTGCTTTCCAGGTGACAAGGGAAATAATTATACCACCTGTAGATCTGTTAGAATGTGTCAGTCAGTTATGAATACACCTGTGCTTAAGCAAGGAGATATGGAAAACATGCACTGTTAGGGGTCCTGAGGACTGGAGTTGAGAAATCCAGCTGGTGTTACCTGTGGAAGTATATTTTAGCTAAATCGCAACTTTAGTCATGTGTCGAAGACATTCCTGAAACCGGTTTAAAATATTTCTAAATAAAGTGATTTAAAAACAGTGAAGAGAAACGAAAATTATTTTAGTGTGATGTATATACCGCCAGGCACCATCATAACTAACATTTCATCATGTTATCAACTTTTCATACAAATAGAAAAGCAAAGGTGGCAGCATGGCTCATTGGTGTAAGGGATTGAATTTTTGCTTGTGTTTTTTTGAAGGTATGTCTTTGAATCCCACTGATGCCAAAATAAGCAGTTTGGATCTTGTCTCTAAATTTTTGTGGTATTCAACCTTTTTCTGATTTGTGGTTATCGCATGTAATTTAGCATTTTACGGATTTTTCTCCTGACATTTTTTTTTGAAATGCAGCTTTCAAATGCAGAATTTGTAGGCTTTGTTGATCTGATTGACATTTTTCAGATCTTAGAGCTCACGAAAGCAAGCTCATGAGTGGTAGCATGGCCGAGCGGTCTAAGGCGCTGGATTTAGGCTCCAGTCTCTTCGGAGGCGTGGGTTGAAATCCCACTGCTGCCATTTTTATTAGTTCTTCATGTGGTTCCAACGTATAGATAAAGAAGATACTCAGCTTTCAAATGCAGAATTTATAGGCTTTGTTGTTCTGATTGTCAGATCTTAGAGCTCACGAAAGAGAGCTCATGAGTGGTAGCATGGCCGAGCGGTCTAAGGCGCTGGATTAAGGCTCCAGTCTCTTCGGAGGCGTGGGTTCAAATCCCACTGCTGCCATTTTCGTTAGATCCAAGAGAAGGTGCAGAGATCGGTATAGATGTCGTTCAAGCGTGAAGATCAGTGTTTCTCAACTCCAGTCCTCAGGACCCTTAACAGTGCTTGCTTTCCAGGTGACAAGGGAAATAATTATACCACCTGTAGATCTGTTAGAATGTGTCAGTCAGTTATGAATACACCTGTGCTTAAGCAAGGAGATATGGAAAACATGCACTGTTAGGGGTCCTGAAGACTGGAGTTGAGAAATCCAGCTGGTGTTACCTGTGGAAGTATATTTTAGCTAAATCGCAACTTTAGTCATGTGTCGAAGACATTCCTGAAACCGGTTTAAAATATTTCTAAATAAAGTGATTTAAAAACAGTGAAGAGAAACGAAAATTATTTTAGTGTGATGTATATACCGCCAGGCACCATCATAACTAACATTTCATCATGTTATCAACTTTTCATACAAATAGAAAAGCAAAGGTGGCAGCATGGCTCATTGGTGTAAGGGATTGAATTTTTGCTTGTGTTTTTTTGAAGGTATGTCTTTGAATCCCACTGATGCCAAAATAAGCAGTTTGGATCTTGTCTCTAAATTTTTGTGGTATTCAACCTTTTTCTGATTTGTGGTTATCGCATGTAATTTAGCATTTTACGGATTTTTCTCCTGACATTTTTTTTTGAAATGCAGCTTTCAAATGCAGAATTTGTAGGCTTTGTTGATCTGATTGACATTTGAAGGTTTTTTTTTGAAATGCAGCTTTCAAATGCAGAATTTGTAGGCTTTGTTGATCTGATTGACATTTTTCAGATCTTAGAGCTCACGAAAGCAAGCTCATGAGTGGTAGCATGGCCGAGCGGTCTAAGGCGCTGGATTTAGGCTCCAGTCTCTTCGGAGGCGTGGGTTCAAATCCCACTGCTGCCATTTTTATTAGTTCTTCATGTGGTTCCAACGTATAGATAAAGAAGATACTCAGCTTTCAAATGCAGAATTTATAGGCTTTGTTGTTCTGATTGTCAGATCTTAGAGCTCACGAAAGAGAGATCATGAGTGGTAGCATGGCCGAGCGGTCTAAGGCGCTGCATTAAGGCTCCAGTCTCTTCGGAGGCGTGGGTTCAAATCCCACTGCTGCCATTTTCGTTAGATCCAAGAGAAGGTGCAGAGATCGGTATAGATGTCGTTCAAGCGTGAAGATCAGTGTTTCTCAACTCCAGTCCTCAGGACCCTTAACAGTGCTTGCTTTCCAGGTGACAAGGGAAATAAGTATACCACCTGTAGATCTGTTAGAATGTGTCAGTCAGTTATGAATACACCTGTGCTTAAGCAAGGAGATATGGAAAACATGCACTGTTAGGGGTCCTGAAGACTGGAGTTGAGAAATCCAGCTGGTGTTACCTGTGGAAGTATATTTTAGCTAAATCGCAACTTTAGTCATGTGTCGAAGACATTCCTGAAACCGGTTTAAAATATTTCTAAATAAAGTGATTTAAAAACAGTGAAGAGAAACGAAAATTATTTTAGTGTGATGTATATACCGCCAGGCACCATCATAACTAACATTTCATCATGTTATCAACTTTTCATACAAATAGAAAAGCAAAGGTGGCAGCATGGCTCATTGGTGTAAGGGATTGAATTTTTGCTTGTGTTTTTTTGAAGGTATGTCTTTGAATCCCACTGATGCCAAAATAAGCAGTTTGGATCTTGTCTCTAAATTTTTGTGGTATTCAACCTTTTTCTGATTTGTGGTTATCGCATGTAATTTAGCATTTTACGGATTTTTCTCCTGACATTTTTTTTTGAAATGCAGCTTTCAAATGCAGAATTTGTAGGCTTTGTTGATCTGATTGACATTTTTCAGATCTTAGAGCTCACGAAAGCAAGCTCATGAGTGGTAGCATGGCCGAGCGGTCTAAGGCGCTGGATTTAGGCTCCAGTCTCTTCGGAGGCGTGGGTTGAAATCCCACTGCTGCCATTTTTATTAGTTCTTCATGTGGTTCCAACGTATAGATAAAGAAGATACTCAGCTTTCAAATGCAGAATTTATAGGCTTTGTTGTTCTGATTGTCAGATCTTAGAGCTCACGAAAGAGAGATCATGAGTGGTAGCATGGCCGAGCGGTCTAAGGCGCTGGATTAAGGCTCCAGTCTCTTCGGAGGCGTGGGTTCAAATCCCACTGCTGCCATTTTCGTTAGATCCAAGAGAAGGTGCAGAGATCGGTATAGATGTCGTTCAAGCGTGAAGATCAGTGTTTCTCAACTCCAGTCCTCAGGACCCTTAACAGTGCTTGCTTTCCAGGTGACAAGGGAAATAATTATACCACCTGTAGATCTGTTAGAATGTGTCAGTCAGTTATGAATACACCTGTGCTTAAGCAAGGAGATATGGAAAACATGCACTGTTAGGGGTCCTGAAGACTGGAGTTGAGAAATCCAGCTGGTGTTACCTGTGGAAGTATATTTTAGCTAAATCGCAACTTTAGTCATGTGTCGAAGACATTCCTGAAACCGGTTTAAAATATTTCTAAATAAAGTGATTTAAAAACAGTGAAGAGAAACGAAAATTATTTTAGTGTGATGTATATACCGCCAGGCACCATCATAACTAACATTTCATCATGTTATCAACTTTTCATACAAATAGAAAAGCAAAGGTGGCAGCATGGCTCATTGGTGTAAGGGATTGAATTTTTGCTTGTGTTTTTTTGAAGGTATGTCTTTGAATCCCACTGATGCCAAAATAAGCAGTTTGGATCTTGTCTCTAAATTTTTGTGGTATTCAGTTGAAATGAACAAATAGCAACTCAATTAAAATGTAAATATTTGTAATCAACTTTATCGGTTAAGCACTTTATTCAACCTTTTTCTGATTTGTGGTTATCGCATGTAATTTAGCATTTTACGGATTTTTCTCCTGACATTTTTTTTTGAAATGCAGCTTTCAAATGCAGAATTTGTAGGCTTTGTTGATCTGATTGACATTTTTCAGATCTTAGAGCTCACGAAAGCAAGCTCATGAGTGGTAGCATGGCCGAGCGGTTTAAGGCGCTGGATTTAGGCTCCAGTCTCTTCGGAGGCGTGATTTCAAATCCCACTGCTGCCATTTTCGTTAGATCCAAGAGAAGGTGCAGAGATCGGTATAGATGTCGTTCAAGCGTGAAGATCAGTGTTTCTCAACTCCAGTCCTCAGGACCCTTAACAGTGCTTGCTTTCCAGGTGACAAGGGAAATAAGTATACCACCTGTAGATCTGTTAGAATGTGTCAGTCAGTTATGAATACACCTGTGCTTAAGCAAGGAGATATGGAAAACATGCACTGTTAGGGGTCCTGAGGACTGGAGTTGAGAAATCCAGCTGGTGTTACCTGTGGAAGTATATTTTAGCTAAATCGCAACTTTAGTCATGTGTCGAAGACATTCCTGAAACCGGTTTAAAATATTTCTAAATAAAGTGATTTAAAAACAGTGAAGAGAAACGAAAATTATTTTAGTGTGATGTATATACCGCCAGGCACCATCATAACTAACATTTCATCATGTTATCAACTTTTCATACAAATAGAAAAGCAAAGGTGGCAGCATGGCTCATTGGTGTAAGGGATTGAATTTTTGCTTGTGTTTTTTTGAAGGTATGTCTTTGAATCCCACTGATGCCAAAATAAGCAGTTTGGATCTTGTCTCTAAATTTTTGTGGTATTCAACCTTTTTCTGATTTGTGGTTATCGCATGTAATTTAGCATTTTACGGATTTTTCTCCTGACATTTTTTTTTGAAATGCAGCTTTCAAATGCAGAATTTGTAGGCTTTGTTGATCTGATTGACATTTTTCAGATCTTAGAGCTCACGAAAGCAAGCTCATGAGTGGTAGCATGGCCGAGCGGTCTAAGGCGCTGGATTTAGGCTCCAGTCTCTTCGGAGGCGTGGGTTGAAATCCCACTGCTGCCATTTTTATTAGTTCTTCATGTGGTTCCAACGTATAGATAAAGAAGATACTCAGCTTTCAAATGCAGAATTTATAGGCTTTGTTGTTCTGATTGTCAGATCTTAGAGCTCACGAAAGAGAGCTCATGAGTGGTAGCATGGCCGAGCGGTCTAAGGCGCTGGATTTAGGCTCCAGTCTCTTCGGAGGCGTGGGTTCAAATCCCACTGCTGCCATTTTCGTTAGATCCAAGAGAAGGTGCAGAGATCGGTATAGATGTCGTTCAAGCGTGAAGATCAGTGTTTCTCAACTCCAGTCCTCAGGACCCTTAACAGTGCTTGCTTTCCAGGTGACAAGGGAAATAATTATACCACCTGTAGATCTGTTAGAATGTGTCAGTCAGTTATGAATACACCTGTGCTTAAGCAAGGAGATATGGAAAACATGCACTGTTAGGGGTCCTGAGGACTGGAGTTGAGAAATCCAGCTGGTGTTACCTGTGGAAGTATATTTTAGCTAAATCGCAACTTTAGTCATGTGTCGAAGACATTCCTGAAACCGGTTTAAAATATTTCTAAATAAAGTGATTTAAAAACAGTGAAGAGAAACGAAAATTATTTTAGTGTGATGTATATACCGCCAGGCACCATCATAACTAACATTTCATCATGTTATCAACTTTTCATACAAATAGAAAAGCAAAGGTGGCAGCATGGCTCATTGGTGTAAGGGATTGAATTTTTGCTTGTGTTTTTTTGAAGGTATGTCTTTGAATCCCACTGATGCCAAAATAAGCAGTTTGGATCTTGTCTCTAAATTTTTGTGGTATTCAGTTGAAATGAACAAATAGCAACTCAATTAAAATGTAAATATTTGTAATCAACTTTATCGGTTAAGCACTTTATTCAACCTTTTTCTGATTTGTGGTTATCGCATGTAATTTAGCATTTTACGGATTTTTCTCCTGACATTTTTTTTTGATATGCAGCTTTCAAATGCAGAATTTGTAGGCTTTGTTGATCTGATTGACATTTTTCAGATCTTAGAGCTCACGAAAGCAAGCTCATGAGTGGTAGCATGGCCGAGCGGTCCAAGGCGCTGGATTTAGGCTCCAGTCTCTTCGGAGGCGTGGGTTGAAATCCCACTGCTGCCATTTTTATTAGTTCTTCATGTGGTTCCAACGTATAGATAAAGAAGATACTCAGCTTTCAAATGCAGAATTTATAGGCTTTGTTGTTCTGATTGTCAGATCTTAGAGCTCACGAAAGAGAGCTCATGAGTGGTAGCATGGCCGAGCGGTCTAAGGCGCTGGATTTAGGCTCCAGTCTCTTCGGAGGCGTGGGTTCAAATCCCACTGCTGCCATTTTCGTTAGATCCAAGAGAAGGTGCAGAGATCGGTATAGATGTCGTTCAAGCGTGAAGATCAGTGTTTCTCAACTCCAGTCCTCAGGACCCTTAACAGTGCTTGCTTTCCAGGTGACAAGGGAAATAATTATACCACCTGTAGATCTGTTAGAATGTGTCAGTCAGTTATGAATACACCTGTGCTTAAGCAAGGAGATATGGAAAACATGCACTGTTAGGGGTCCTGAGGACTGGAGTTGAGAAATCCAGCTGGTGTTACCTGTGGAAGTATATTTTAGCTAAATCGCAACTTTAGTCATGTGTCGAAGACATTCCTGAAACCGGTTTAAAATATTTCTAAATAAAGTGATTTAAAAACAGTGAAGAGAAACGAAAATTATTTTAGTGTGATGTATATACCGCCAGGCACCATCATAACTAACATTTCATCATGTTATCAACTTTTCATACAAATAGAAAAGCAAAGGTGGCAGCATGGCTCATTGGTGTAAGGGATTGAATTTTTGCTTGTGTTTTTTTGAAGGTATGTCTTTGAATCCCACTGATGCCAAAATAAGCAGTTTGGATCTTGTCTCTAAATTTTTGTGGTATTCAGTTGAAATGAACAAATAGCAACTCAATTAAAATGTAAATATTTGTAATCAACTTTATCGGTTAAGCACTTTATTCAACCTTTTTCTGATTTGTGGTTATCGCATGTAATTTAGCATTTTACGGATTTTTCTCCTGACATTTTTTTTTGAAATGCAGCTTTCAAATGCAGAATTTGTAGGCTTTGTTGATCTGATTGACATTTTTCAGATCTTAGAGCTCACGAAAGCAAGCTCATGAGTGGTAGCATGGCCGAGCGGTCTAAGGCGCTGGATTTAGGCTCCAGTCTCTTCGGAGGCGTGGGTTCAAATCCCACTGCTGCCATTTTTATTAGTTCTTCATGTGGTTCCAACGTATAGATAAAGAAGATACTCAGCTTTCAAATGCAGAATTTATAGGCTTTGTTGTTCTGATTGTCAGATCTTAGAGCTCACGAAAGAGAGATCATGAGTGGTAGCATGGCCGAGCGGTCTAAGGCGCTGGATTAAGGCTCCAGTCTCTTCGGAGGCGTGGGTTCAAATCCCACTGCTGCCATTTTCGTTAGATCCAAGAGAAGGTGCAGAGATCGGTATAGATGTCGTTCAAGCGTGAAGATCAGTGTTTCTCAACTCCAGTCCTCAGGACCCTTAACAGTGCTTGCTTTCCAGGTGACAAGGGAAATAATTATACCACCTGTAGATCTGTTAGAATGTGTCAGTCAGTTATGAATACACCTGTGCTTAAGCAAGGAGATATGGAAAACATGCACTGTTAGGGGTCCTGAGGACTGGAGTTGAGAAATCCAGCTGGTGTTACCTGTGGAAGTATATTTTAGCTAAATCGCAACTTTAGTCATGTGTCGAAGACATTCCTGAAACCGGTTTAAAATATTTCTAAATAAAGTGATTTAAAAACAGTGAAGAGAAACGAAAATTATTTTAGTGTGATGTATATACCGCCAGGCACCATCATAACTAACATTTCATCATGTTATCAACTTTTCATACAAATAGAAAAGCAAAGGTGGCAGCATGGCTCATTGGTGTAAGGGATTGAATTTTTGCTTGTGTTTTTTTGAAGGTATGTCTTTGAATCCCACTGATGCCAAAATAAGCAGTTTGGATCTTGTCTCTAAATTTTTGTGGTATTCAGTTGAAATGAACAAATAGCAACTCAATTAAAATGTAAATATTTGTAATCAACTTTATCGGTTAAGCACTTTATTCAACCTTTTTCTGATTTGTGGTTATCGCATGTAATTTAGCATTTTACGGATTTTTCTCCTGACATTTTTTTTTGAAATGCAGCTTTCAAATGCAGAATTTGTAGGCATTGTTGATCTGATTGACATTTTTCAGATCTTAGAGCTCACGAAAGCAAGCTCATGAGTGGTAGCATGGCCGAGCGGTCTAAGGCGCTGGATTTAGGCTCCAGTCTCTTCGGAGGCGTGGGTTCAAATCCCACTGCTGCCATTTTTATTAGTTCTTCATGTGGTTCCAACGTATAGATAAAGAAGATACTCAGCTTTCAAATGCAGAATTTATAGGCTTTGTTGTTCTGATTGTCAGATCTTAGAGCTCACGAAAGAGAGATCATGAGTGGTAGCATGGCCGAGCGGTCTAAGGCGCTGGATTAAGGCTCCAGTCTCTTCGGAGGCGTGGGTTCAAATCCCACTGCTGCCATTTTCGTTAGATCCAAGAGAAGGTGCAGAGATCGGTATAGATGTCGTTCAAGCGTGAAGATCAGTGTTTCTCAACTCCAGTCCTCAGGACCCTTAACAGTGCTTGCTTTCCAGGTGACAAGGGAAATAATTATACCACCTGTAGATCTGTTAGAATGTGTCAGTCAGTTATGAATACACCTGTGCTTAAGCAAGGAGATATGGAAAACATGCACTGTTAGGGGTCCTGAGGACTGGAGTTGAGAAATCCAGCTGGTGTTACCTGTGGAAGTATATTTTAGCTAAATCGCAACTTTAGTCATGTGTCGAAGACATTCCTGAAACCGGTTTAAAATATTTCTAAATAAAGTGATTTAAAAACAGTGAAGAGAAACGAAAATTATTTTAGTGTGATGTATATACCGCCAGGCACCATCATAACTAACATTTCATCATGTTATCAACTTTTCATACAAATAGAAAAGCAAAGGTGGCAGCATGGCTCATTGGTGTAAGGGATTGAATTTTTGCTTGTGTTTTTTTGAAGGTATGTCTTTGAATCCCACTGATGCCAAAATAAGCAGTTTGGATCTTGTCTCTAAATTTTTGTGGTATTCAACCTTTTTCTGATTTGTGGTTATCGCATGTAATTTAGCATTTTACGGATTTTTCTCCTGACATTTTTTTTTGAAATGCAGCTTTCAAATGCAGAATTTGTAGGCTTTGTTGATCTGATTGACATTTTTCAGATCTTAGAGCTCACGAAAGCAAGCTCATGAGTGGTAGCATGGCCGAGCGGTCTAAGGCGCTGGATTTAGGCTCCAGTCTCTTCGGAGGCGTGGGTTGAAATCCCACTGCTGCCATTTTTATTAGTTCTTCATGTGGTTCCAACGTATAGATAAAGAAGATACTCAGCTTTCAAATGCAGAATTTATAGGCTTTGTTGTTCTGATTGTCAGATCTTAGAGCTCACGAAAGAGAGATCATGAGTGGTAGCATGGCCGAGCGGTCTAAGGCGCTGGATTAAGGCTCCAGTCTCTTCGGAGGCGTGGGTTCAAATCCCACTGCTGCCATTTTCGTTAGATCCAAGAGAAGGTGCAGAGATCGGTATAGATGTCGTTCAAGCGTGAAGATCAGTGTTTCTCAACTCCAGTCCTCAGGACCCTTAACAGTGCTTGCTTTCCAGGTGACAAGGGAAATAATTATACCACCTGTAGATCTGTTAGAATGTGTCAGTCAGTTATGAATACACCTGTGCTTAAGCAAGGAGATATGGAAAACATGCACTGTTAGGGGTCCTGAAGACTGGAGTTGAGAAATCCAGCTGGTGTTACCTGTGGAAGTATATTTTAGCTAAATCGCAACTTTAGTCATGTGTCGAAGACATTCCTGAAACCGGTTTAAAATATTTCTAAATAAAGTGATTTAAAAACAGTGAAGAGAAACGAAAATTATTTTAGTGTGATGTATATACCGCCAGGCACCATCATAACTAACATTTCATCATGTTATCAACTTTTCATACAAATAGAAAAGCAAAGGTGGCAGCATGGCTCATTGGTGTAAGGGATTGAATTTTTGCTTGTGTTTTTTTGAAGGTATGTCTTTGAATCCCACTGATGCCAAAATAAGCAGTTTGGATCTTGTCTCTAAATTTTTGTGGTATTCAGTTGAAATGAACAAATAGCAACTCAATTAAAATGTAAATATTTGTAATCAACTTTATCAGTTAAGCACTTTATTCAACCTTTTTCTGATTTGTGGTTATCGCATGTAATTTAGCATTTTACGGATTTTTCTCCTGACACTTTTTTTTGAAATGCAGCTTTCAAATGCAGAATTTATAGGCTTTGTTGTTCTGATTGTCAGATCTTAGAGCTCACGAAAGAGAGATCATGAGTGGTAGCATGGCAGAGTGGTCTAAGGCGCTGGATTTAAGCTCCCATCTCTTCGGAGGCGTGCGTTCAAATCCCACTGCTGCTATTTTCATTAGATCCAAGAGAAGGTGCAGACATCGGTATAGATGTCTTTCAAGCGTGAAGATCAGTGTTTCTCAACTCCAGTCCTCAGGACCCCTAACAGTGCTTGCTTTCCAGGTGACAAGGGAAATAATTATACCCCCTGTAGATCTGTTAGAATGTGTCAGTCAGTAATGAATTCACATGTGCTTAAGCAAGGAGATATGGAAAACATGCACTGTTAGGGGTCCTGAGGACTGGAGTTGAGAAACACTGGTATAGATAAGGAAGAAATCCAGCTGGTGTTACTGGTGGAAGTATATTTTAGCTAAATCGCAACTTTAGTCATGTGTCGAAGACACTCCTCAAACCGGTTTAAAATATTTCTAAATAAAGTGATTTGAAAACAGTGAAGAGAAACAAAAATTATTTTAGTGTGATGTATATACCGCCAGGCACCATCATAACTAACATTTCATCATGTTATCAACTTTTCATACAAATAGAAAAGCAAAGGTGGCAGAATGGCTCATTGGTGTAAGGGATTGAATTTTTGCTTGTGTTTTTTTGAAGGTATGTCTTTGAATCCCACTGATGCCAAAATAAGACGTTTGGATCTTGTCTCTAAATTTTTGTGGTATTCAGTTGAAATGAACAAATAGCTACTCAATTAAAATGTAAATATTTGTAATCAACTTTATCGCTTAAGCACTTTATTCAACCTTTTTCTGATTTGTGGTAATTGCATGTAATTTAGCATTTTACTGATTTTTCTCCTGACACTTTTTCTTGAAATGCAGCTTTCAAATGCAGAATTTGTAGGCTTTGTTGTTCTGATTGTCAGATCTTAGAGCTCACAAAAGAGAGATCATGAGTGGTAGCATTGCCGAGCGGTCTAAGGTGCTGGATTAAGGCTCCAGTCTCTTCGGAGGCGTGGGTTCAAATCTCTCTGCTGCCATTTTTGTTAGATCCAATAGAAGGTGCAGACATCGGTATAGATGTCGTTCAAGCGTGAAGATCAGTGTTTCTCAACTCCAGTCCTAAGGACCCTTAACAGTGCTTGCTTTCCAGGTGACAAGGGAAATAATTATACCACCTGTAGATCTGTTAGAATGTGTCAGTCAGTAATGAATACACCTGTGCTTAAGCAAGGAGATATGGAAAACATGAACTGTTAGGGGTCCTGAGGACTGGAGTTGAGAAACACTGGTATAGATAAGGAAGAAATCCAGCTGGTGTTACCGGTGGAAGTATATTTTAGCTAAATCGCAACTTTAGTCATGTGTCGAAGACACTCCTCAAACCGGTTTAAAATATTTCTAAATAAAGTGATTTGAAAACAGTGAAGAGAAACGAAAATTATTTTAGTGTGATGTATATACCGCCAGGCACCATCATAACTAACATTTCATCATGTTATCAACTTTTCATACAAATAGAAAAGCAAAGGTGGTAGCATGGCTCATTGGTGTAAGGGATTGAATTTTTGCTTGTGTTTTTTTGAAGGTATGTCTTTGAATCCCACTGATGCCAAAATAAGACGTTTGGATCTTGTCTCTAAATTTTTGTGGTATTCAGTTGAAATGAACAAATAGCAACTCAATTAAAATGTAAATATTTGTAATCAACTTTATCGCTGAAGCACTTTATTCAACCTTTTTCTGATTTGTGGTTATCGCATGTAATTTAGCATTTTACGGATTTTTCTCCTGACACTTTTTTTTGAAATGCAGCTTTCAAATTTTCACGAAAGAGAGATCATGAGTGGTAGCATGGCCGAGCGGTCTAAGGCGCTGGATTTAGGCTCCAGTCTCTTCGGAGGCGTGGGTTGAAATCCCACTGCTGCCATTTTTATTAGTTGTTCATGTGGTTCCAACGTATAGATAAAGAAGATACTCAGCTTTCAAATGCAGAATTTATAGGCTTTGTTGTTCTGATTGTCAGATCTTAGAGCTCACGAATGAGAGAACATGAGTGGTAGCATGGCCGAGCAGTCTAAGGCGCTGGATTAAGGCTCCAGTCTCTTCGGAGGCGTGGGTTCAAATCCCACTGCTGCCATTTTCGTTAGATCCAAGAGAAGGTGCAGAGATCGGTATAGATGTCGTTCAAGCGTGAAGATCAGTGTTTCTCAACTCCAGTCCTCAGGACCCTTAACAGTGCTTGCTTTCCAGGTGACAAGGGAAATAATTATACCACCTGTAGATCTGTTAGAATGTGTCAGTCAGTTATGAATACACCTGTGCTTAAGCAAGGAGATATGGAAAACATGCACTGTTAGGGGTCCTGAGGACTGGAGTTGAGAAATCCAGCTGGTGTTACCTGTGGAAGTATATTTTAGCTAAATCGCAACTTTAGTCATGTGTCGAAGACATTCCTGAAACCGGTTTAAAATATTTCTAAATAAAGTGATTTAAAAACAGTGAAGAGAAACGAAAATTATTTTAGTGTGATGTATATACCGCCAGGCACCATCATAACTAACATTTCATCATGTTATCAACTTTTCATACAAATAGAAAAGCAAAGGTGGCAGCATGGCTCATTGGTGTAAGGGATTGAATTTTTGCTTGTGTTTTTTTGAAGGTATGTCTTTGAATCCCACTGATGCCAAAATAAGCAGTTTGGATCTTGTCTCTAAATTTTTGTGGTATTCAACCTTTTTCTGATTTGTGGTTATCGCATGTAATTTAGCATTTTACGGATTTTTCTCCTGACACTTTTTTTTGAAATGCAGCTTTCAAATTTTCACGAAAGAGAGATCATGAGTGGTAGCATGGCCGAGCGGTCTAAGGCGCTGGATTTAGGCTCCAGTCTCTTCGGAGGCGTGGGTTGAAATCCCACTGCTGCCATTTTTATTAGTTGTTCATGTGGTTCCAACGTATAGATAAAGAAGATACTCAGCTTTCAAATGCAGAATTTATAGGCTTTGTTGTTCTGATTGTCAGATCTTAGAGCTCACGAATGAGAGAACATGAGTGGTAGCATGGCCGAGCAGTCTAAGGCGCTGGATTAAGGCTCCAGTCTCTTCGGAGGCGTGGGTTCAAATCCCACTGCTGCCATTTTCGTTAGATCCAAGAGAAGGTGCAGAGATCGGTATAGATGTCCTTCAAGCGTGAAGATCAGTGTTTCTCAACTCCAGTCCTCAGGACCCTTAACAGTGCTTGCTTTCCAGGTGACAAGGGAAATAATTATACCACCTGTAGATCTGTTAGAATGTGTCAGTCAGTTATGAATACACCTGTGCTTAAGCAAGGAGATATGGAAAACATGCACTGTTAGGGGTCCTGAGGACTGGAGTTGAGAAATCCAGCTGGTGTTACCTGTGGAAGTATATTTTAGCTAAATCGCAACTTTAGTCATGTGTCGAAGACATTCCTGAAACCGGTTTAAAATATTTCTAAATAAAGTGATTTAAAAACAGTGAAGAGAAACGAAAATTATTTTAGTGTGATGTATATACCGCCAGGCACCATCATAACTAACATTTCATCATGTTATCAACTTTTCATACAAATAGAAAAGCAAAGGTGGCAGCATGGCTCATTGGTGTAAGGGATTGAATTTTTGCTTGTGTTTTTTTGAAGGTATGTCTTTGAATCCCACTGATGCCAAAATAAGCAGTTTGGATCTTGTCTCTAAATTTTTGTGGTATTCAGTTGAAATGAACAAATAGCAACTCAATTAAAATGTAAATATTTGTAATCAACTTTATCGGTTAAGCACTTTATTCAACCTTTTTCTGATTTGTGGTTATCGCATGTAATTTAGCATTTTACGGATTTTTCTCCTGACATTTTTTTTTGAAATGCAGCTTTCAAATGCAGAATTTGTAGGCTTTGTTGATCTGATTGACATTTTTCAGATCTTAGAGCTCACGAAAGCAAGCTCATGAGTGGTAGCATGGCCGAGCGGTCTAAGGCGCTGGATTTAGGCTCCAGTCTCTTCGGAGGCGTGGGTTGAAATCCCACTGCTGCCATTTTTATTAGTTCTTCATGTGGTTCCAACGTATAGATAAAGAAGATACTCAGCTTTCAAATGCAGAATTTATAGGCTTTGTTGTTCTGATTGTCAGATCTTAGAGCTCACGAAAGAGAGATCATGAGTGGTAGCATGGCCGAGCGGTCTAAGGCGCTGGATTAAGGCTCCAGTCTCTTCAGAGGCGTGGGTTCAAATCCCACTGCTGCCATTTTCGTTAGATCCAAGAGAAGGTGCAGAGATCGGTATAGATGTCGTTCAAGCGTGAAGATCAGTGTTTCTCAACTCCAGTCCTCAGGACCCTTAACAGTGCTTGCTTTCCAGGTGACAAGGGAAATAATTATACCACCTGTAGATCTGTTAGAATGTGTCAGTCAGTTATGAATACACCTGTGCTTAAGCAAGGAGATATGGAAAACATGCACTGTTAGGGGTCCTGAGGACTGGAGTTGAGAAATCCAGCTGGTGTTACCTGTGGAAGTATATTTTAGCTAAATCGCAACTTTAGTCATGTGTCGAAGACATTCCTGAATCCGGTTTAAAATATTTCTAAATAAAGTGATTTAAAAACAGTGAAGAGAAACGAAAATTATTTTAGTGTGATGTATATACCGCCAGGCACCATCATAACTAACATTTCATCATGTTATCAACTTTTCATACAAATAGAAAAGCAAAGGTGGCAGCATGGCTCATTGGTGTAAGGGATTGAATTTTTGCTTGTGTTTTTTTGAAGGTATGTCTTTGAATCCCACTGATGCCAAAATAAGCAGTTTGGATCTTGTCTCTAAATTTTTGTGGTATTCAACCTTTTTCTGATTTGTGGTTATCGCATGTAATTTAGCATTTTACGGATTTTTCTCCTGACATTTTTTTTTGAAATGCAGCTTTCAAATGCAGAATTTGTAGGCTTTGTTGATCTGATTGACATTTTTCAGATCTTAGAGCTCACGAAAGCAAGCTCATGAGTGGTAGCATGGCCGAGCGGTCTAAGGCGCTGGATTTAGGCTCCAGTCTCTTCGGAGGCGTGGGTTGAAATCCCACTGCTGCCATTTTTATTAGTTCTTCATGTGGTTCCAACGTATAGATAAAGAAGATACTCAGCTTTCAAATGCAGAATTTATAGGCTTTGTTGTTCTGATTGTCAGATCTTAGAGCTCACGAAAGAGAGATCATGAGTGGTAGCATGGCCGAGCGGTCTAAGGCGCTGGATTAAGGCTCCAGTCTCTTCGGAGGCGTGGGTTCAAATCCCACTGCTGCCATTTTCGTTAGATCCAAGAGAAGGTGCAGAGATCGGTATAGATGTCGTTCAAGCGTGAAGATCAGTGTTTCTCAACTCCAGTCCTCAGGACCCTTAACAGTGCTTGCTTTCCAGGTGACAAGGGAAATAATTATACCACCTGTAGATCTGTTAGAATGTGTCAGTCAGTTATGAATACACCTGTGCTTAAGCAAGGAGATATGGAAAACATGCACTGTTAGGGGTCCTGAAGACTGGAGTTGAGAAATCCAGCTGGTGTTACCTGTGGAAGTATATTTTAGCTAAATCGCAACTTTAGTCATGTGTCGAAGACATTCCTGAAACCGGTTTAAAATATTTCTAAATAAAGTGATTTAAAAACAGTGAAGAGAAACGAAAATTATTTTAGTGTGATGTATATACCGCCAGGCACCATCATAACTAACATTTCATCATGTTATCAACTTTTCATACAAATAGAAAAGCAAAGGTGGCAGCATGGCTCATTGGTGTAAGGGATTGAATTTTTGCTTGTGTTTTTTTGAAGGTATGTCTTTGAATCCCACTGATGCCAAAATAAGCAGTTTGGATCTTGTCTCTAAATTTTTGTGGTATTCAGTTGAAATGAACAAATAGCAACTCAATTAAAATGTAAATATTTGTAATCAACTTTATCGGTTAAGCACTTTATTCAACCTTTTTCTGATTTGTGGTTATCGCATGTAATTTAGCATTTTACGGATTTTTCTCCTGACATTTTTTTTTGAAATGCAGCTTTCAAATGCAGAATTTGTAGGCTTTGTTGATCTGATTGACATTTTTCAGATCTTAGAGCTCACGAAAGCAAGCTCATGAGTGGTAGCATGGCCGAGCGGTCTAAGGCGCTGGATTTAGGCTCCAGTCTCTTCGGAGGCGTGGGTTCAAATCCCACTGCTGCCATTTTTATTAGTTCTTCATGTGGTTCCAACGTATAGATAAAGAAGATACTCAGCTTTCAAATGCAGAATTTATAGGCTTTGTTGTTCTGATTGTCAGATCTTAGAGCTCACGAAAGAGAGATCATGAGTGGTAGCATGGCCGAGCGGTCTAAGGCGCTGGATTAAGGCTCCAGTCTCTTCGGAGGCGTGGGTTCAAATCCCACTGCTGCCATTTTCGTTAGATCCAAGAGAAGGTGCAGAGATCGGTATAGATGTCGTTCAAGCGTGAAGATCAGTGTTTCTCAACTCCAGTCCTCAGGACCCTTAACAGTGCTTGCTTTCCAGGTGACAAGGGAAATAATTATACCACCTGTAGATCTGTTAGAATGTGTCAGTCAGTTATGAATACACCTGTGCTTAAGCAAGGCGATATGGAAAACATGCACTGTTAGGGGTCCTGAGGACTGGAGTTGAGAAATCCAGCTGGTGTTACCCGTGGAAGTATATTTTAGCTAAATCGCAACTTTAGTCATGTGTCGAAGACATTCCTGAAACCGGTTTAAAATATTTCTAAATAAAGTGATTTAAAAACAGTGAAGAGAAACGAAAATTATTTTAGTGTGATGTATATACCGCCAGGCACCATCATAACTAACATTTCATCATGTTATCAACTTTTCATACAAATAGAAAAGCAAAGGTGGCAGCATGGCTCATTGGTGTAAGGGATTGAATTTTTGCTTGTGTTTTTTTGAAGGTATGTCTTTGAATCCCACTGATGCCAAAATAAGCAGTTTGGATCTTGTCTCTAAATTTTTGTGGTATTCAACCTTTTTCTGATTTGTGGTTATCGCATGTAATTTAGCATTTTACGGATTTTTCTCCTGACATTTTTTTTTGAAATGCAGCTTTCAAATGCAGAATTTGTAGGCTTTGTTGATCTGATTGACATTTTTCAGATCTTAGAGCTCACGAAAGCAAGCTCATGAGTGGTAGCATGGCCGAGCGGTCTAAGGCGCTGGATTTAGGCTCCAGTCTCTTCGGAGGCGTGGGTTCAAATCCCACTGCTGCCATTTTTATTAGTTCTTCATGTGGTTCCAACGTATAGATAAAGAAGATACTCAGCTTTCAAATGCAGAATTTATAGGCTTTGTTGTTCTGATTGTCAGATCTTAGAGCTCACGAAAGAGAGATCATGAGTGGTAGCATGGCCGAGCGGTCTAAGGCGCTGGATTAAGGCTCCAGTCTCTTCGGAGGCGTGGGTTCAAATCCCACTGCTGCCATTTTCGTTAGATCCAAGAGAAGGTGCAGAGATCGGTATAGATGTCGTTCAAGCGTGAAGATCAGTGTTTCTCAACTCCAGTCCTCAGGACCCTTAACAGTGCTTGCTTTCCAGGTGACAAGGGAAATAATTATACCACCTGTAGATCTGTTAGAATGTGTCAGTCAGTTATGAATACACCTGTGCTTAAGCAAGGCGATATGGAAAACATGCACTGTTAGGGGTCCTGAGGACTGGAGTTGAGAAATCCAGCTGGTGTTACCCGTGGAAGTATATTTTAGCTAAATCGCAACTTTAGTCATGTGTCGAAGACATTCCTGAAACCGGTTTAAAATATTTCTAAATAAAGTGATTTAAAAACAGTGAAGAGAAACGAAAATTATTTTAGTGTGATGTATATACCGCCAGGCACCATCATAACTAACATTTCATCATGTTATCAACTTTTCATACAAATAGAAAAGCAAAGGTGGCAGCATGGCTCATTGGTGTAAGGGATTGAATTTTTGCTTGTGTTTTTTTGAAGGTATGTCTTTGAATCCCACTGATGCCAAAATAAGCAGTTTGGATCTTGTCTCTAAATTTTTGTGGTATTCAGTTGAAATGAACAAATAGCAACTCAATTAAAATGTAAATATTTGTAATCAACTTTATCGGTTAAGCACTTTATTCAACCTTTTTCTGATTTGTGGTTATCGCATGTAATTTAGCATTTTACGGATTTTTCTCCTGACATTTTTTTTTGAAATGCAGCTTTCAAATGCAGAATTTGTAGGCTTTGTTGATCTGATTGACATTTTTCAGATCTTAGAGCTCACGAAAGCAAGCTCATGAGTGGTAGCATGGCCGAGCGGTCTAAGGCGCTGGATTTAGGCTCCAGTCTCTTCGGAGGCGTGGGTTCAAATCCCACTGCTGCCATTTTTATTAGTTCTTCATGTGGTTCCAACGTATAGATAAAGAAGATACTCAGCTTTCAAATGCAGAATTTATAGGCTTTGTTGTTCTGATTGTCAGATCTTAGAGCTCACGAAAGAGAGATCATGAGTGGTAGCATGGCCGAGCGGTCTAAGGCGCTGGATTAAGGCTCCAGTCTCTTCGGAGGCGTGGGTTCAAATCCCACTGCTGCCATTTTCGTTAGATCCAAGAGAAGGTGCAGAGATCGGTATAGATGTCGTTCAAGCGTGAAGATCAGTGTTTCTCAACTCCAGTCCTCAGGACCCTTAACAGTGCTTGCTTTCCAGGTGACAAGGGAAATAATTATACCACCTGTAGATCTGTTAGAATGTGTCAGTCAGTTATGAATACACCTGTGCTTAAGCAAGGCGATATGGAAAACATGCACTGTTAGGGGTCCTGAGGACTGGAGTTGAGAAATCCAGCTGGTGTTACCCGTGGAAGTATATTTTAGCTAAATCGCAACTTTAGTCATGTGTCGAAGACATTCCTGAAACCGGTTTAAAATATTTCTAAATAAAGTGATTTAAAAACAGTGAAGAGAAACGAAAATTATTTTAGTGTGATGTATATACCGCCAGGCACCATCATAACTAACATTTCATCATGTTATCAACTTTTCATACAAATAGAAAAGCAAAGGTGGCAGCATGGCTCATTGGTGTAAGGGATTGAATTTTTGCTTGTGTTTTTTTGAAGGTATGTCTTTGAATCCCACTGATGCCAAAATAAGCAGTTTGGATCTTGTCTCTAAATTTTTGTGGTATTCAGTTGAAATGAACAAATAGCAACTCAATTAAAATGTAAATATTTGTAATCAACTTTATCGGTTAAGCACTTTATTCAACCTTTTTCTGATTTGTGGTTATCGCATGTAATTTAGCATTTTACGGATTTTTCTCCTGACATTTTTTTTTGAAATGCAGCTTTCAAATGCAGAATTTGTAGGCTTTGTTGATCTGATTGACATTTTTCAGATCTTAGAGCTCACGAAAGCAAGCTCATGAGTGGTAGCATGGCCGAGCGGTCTAAGGCGCTGGATTTAGGCTCCAGTCTCTTCGGAGGCGTGGGTTCAAATCCCACTGCTGCCATTTTTATTAGTTCTTCATGTGGTTCCAACGTATAGATAAAGAAGATACTCAGCTTTCAAATGCAGAATTTATAGGCTTTGTTGTTCTGATTGTCAGATCTTAGAGCTCACGAAAGAGAGATCATGAGTGGTAGCATGGCCGAGCGGTCTAAGGCGCTGGATTAAGGCTCCAGTCTCTTCGGAGGCGTGGGTTCAAATCCCACTGCTGCCATTTTCGTTAGATCCAAGAGAAGGTGCAGAGATCGGTATAGATGTCGTTCAAGCGTGAAGATCAGTGTTTCTCAACTCCAGTCCTCAGGACCCTTAACAGTGCTTGCTTTCCAGGTGACAAGGGAAATAATTATACCACCTGTAGATCTGTTAGAATGTGTCAGTCAGTTATGAATACACCTGTGCTTAAGCAAGGCGATATGGAAAACATGCACTGTTAGGGGTCCTGAGGACTGGAGTTGAGAAATCCAGCTGGTGTTACCCGTGGAAGTATATTTTAGCTAAATCGCAACTTTAGTCATGTGTTGAAGACATTCCTGAAACCGGTTTAAAATATTTCTAAATAAAGTGATTTAAAAACAGTGAAGAGAAACGAAAATTATTTTAGTGTGATGTATATACCGCCAGGCACCATCATAACTAACATTTCATCATGTTATCAACTTTTCATACAAATAGAAAAGCAAAGGTGGCAGCATGGCTCATTGGTGTAAGGGATTGAATTTTTGCTTGTGTTTTTTTGAAGGTATGTCTTTGAATCCCACTGATGCCAAAATAAGCAGTTTGGATCTTGTCTCTAAATTTTTGTGGTATTCAACCTTTTTCTGATTTGTGGTTATCGCATGTAATTTAGCATTTTACGGATTTTTCTCCTGACATTTTTTTTTGAAATGCAGCTTTCAAATGCAGAATTTGTAGGCTTTGTTGATCTGATTGACATTTTTCAGATCTTAGAGCTCACGAAAGCAAGCTCATGAGTGGTAGCATGGCCGAGCGGTCTAAGGCGCTGGATTTAGGCTCCAGTCTCTTCGGAGGCGTGGGTTCAAATCCCACTGCTGCCATTTTTATTAGTTCTTCATGTGGTTCCAACGTATAGATAAAGAAGATACTCAGCTTTCAAATGCAGAATTTATAGGCTTTGTTGTTCTGATTGTCAGATCTTAGAGCTCACGAAAGAGAGATCATGAGTGGTAGCATGGCCGAGCGGTCTAAGGCGCTGGATTAAGGCTCCAGTCTCTTCGGAGGCGTGGGTTCAAATCCCACTGCTGCCATTTTCGTTAGATCCAAGAGAAGGTGCAGAGATCGGTATAGATGTCGTTCAAGCGTGAAGATCAGTGTTTCTCAACTCCAGTCCTCAGGACCCTTAACAGTGCTTGCTTTCCAGGTGACAAGGGAAATAATTATACCACCTGTAGATCTGTTAGAATGTGTCAGTCAGTTATGAATACACCTGTGCTTAAGCAAGGAGATATGGAAAACATGCACTGTTAGGGGTCCTGAAGACTGGAGTTGAGAAATCCAGCTGGTGTTACCTGTGGAAGTATATTTTAGCTAAATCGCAACTTTAGTCATGTGTCGAAGACATTCCTGAAACCGGTTTAAAATATTTCTAAATAAAGTGATTTAAAAACAGTGAAGAGAAACGAAAATTATTTTAGTGTGATGTATATACCGCCAGGCACCATCATAACTAACATTTCATCATGTTATCAACTTTTCATACAAATAGAAAAGCAAAGGTGGCAGCATGGCTCATTGGTGTAAGGGATTGAATTTTTGCTTGTGTTTTTTTGAAGGTATGTCTTTGAATCCCACTGATGCCAAAATAAGCAGTTTGGATCTTGTCTCTAAATTTTTGTGGTATTCAGTTGAAATGAACAAATAGCAACTCAATTAAAATGTAAATATTTGTAATCAACTTTATCGGTTAAGCACTTTATTCAACCTTTTTCTGATTTGTGGTTATCGCATGTAATTTAGCATTTTACGGATTTTTCTCCTGACATTTTTTTTTGAAATGCAGCTTTCAAATGCAGAATTTGTAGGCTTTGTTGATCTGATTGACATTTTTCAGATCTTAGAGCTCACGAAAGCAAGCTCATGAGTGGTAGCATGGCCGAGCGGTCTAAGGCGCTGGATTTAGGCTCCAGTCTCTTCGGAGGCGTGGGTTCAAATCCCACTGCTGCCATTTTTATTAGTTCTTCATGTGGTTCCAACGTATAGATAAAGAAGATACTCAGCTTTCAAATGCAGAATTTATAGGCTTTGTTGTTCTGATTGTCAGATCTTAGAGCTCACGAAAGAGAGATCATGAGTGGTAGCATGGCCGAGCGGTCTAAGGCGCTGGATTAAGGCTCCAGTCTCTTCGGAGGCGTGGGTTCAAATCCCACTGCTGCCATTTTCGTTAGATCCAAGAGAAGGTGCAGAGATCGGTATAGATGTCGTTCAAGCGTGAAGATCAGTGTTTCTCAACTCCAGTCCTCAGGACCCTTAACAGTGCTTGCTTTCCAGGTGACAAGGGAAATAATTATACCACCTGTAGATCTGTTAGAATGTGTCAGTCAGTTATGAATACACCTGTGCTTAAGCAAGGCGATATGGAAAACATGCACTGTTAGGGGTCCTGAGGACTGGAGTTGAGAAATCCAGCTGGTGTTACCCGTGGAAGTATATTTTAGCTAAATCGCAACTTTAGTCATGTGTCGAAGACATTCCTGAAACCGGTTTAAAATATTTCTAAATAAAGTGATTTAAAAACAGTGAAGAGAAACGAAAATTATTTTAGTGTGATGTATATACCGCCAGGCACCATCATAACTAACATTTCATCATGTTATCAACTTTTCATACAAATAGAAAAGCAAAGGTGGCAGCATGGCTCATTGGTGTAAGGGATTGAATTTTTGCTTGTGTTTTTTTGAAGGTATGTCTTTGAATCCCACTGATGCCAAAATAAGCAGTTTGGATCTTGTCTCTAAATTTTTGTGGTATTCAGTTGAAATGAACAAATAGCAACTCAATTAAAATGTAAATATTTGTAATCAACTTTATCGGTTAAGCACTTTATTCAACCTTTTTCTGATTTGTGGTTATCGCATGTAATTTAGCATTTTACGGATTTTTCTCCTGACATTTTTTTTTGAAATGCAGCTTTCAAATGCAGAATTTGTAGGCTTTGTTGATCTGATTGACATTTTTCAGATCTTAGAGCTCACGAAAGCAAGCTCATGAGTGGTAGCATGGCCGAGCGGTCTAAGGCGCTGGATTTAGGCTCCAGTCTCTTCGGAGGCGTGGGTTCAAATCCCACTGCTGCCATTTTTATTAGTTCTTCATGTGGTTCCAACGTATAGATAAAGAAGATACTCAGCTTTCAAATGCAGAATTTATAGGCTTTGTTGTTCTGATTGTCAGATCTTAGAGCTCACGAAAGAGAGATCATGAGTGGTAGCATGGCCGAGCGGTCTAAGGCGCTGGATTAAGGCTCCAGTCTCTTCGGAGGCGTGGGTTCAAATCCCACTGCTGCCATTTTCGTTAGATCCAAGAGAAGGTGCAGAGATCGGTATAGATGTCGTTCAAGCGTGAAGATCAGTGTTTCTCAACTCCAGTCCTCAGGACCCTTAACAGTGCTTGCTTTCCAGGTGACAAGGGAAATAATTATACCACCTGTAGATCTGTTAGAATGTGTCAGTCAGTTATGAATACACCTGTGCTTAAGCAAGGCGATATGGAAAACATGCACTGTTAGGGGTCCTGAGGACTGGAGTTGAGAAATCCAGCTGGTGTTACCCGTGGAAGTATATTTTAGCTAAATCGCAACTTTAGTCATGTGTCGAAGACATTCCTGAAACCGGTTTAAAATATTTCTAAATAAAGTGATTTAAAAACAGTGAAGAGAAACGAAAATTATTTTAGTGTGATGTATATACCGCCAGGCACCATCATAACTAACATTTCATCATGTTATCAACTTTTCATACAAATAGAAAAGCAAAGGTGGCAGCATGGCTCATTGGTGTAAGGGATTGAATTTTTGCTTGTGTTTTTTTGAAGGTATGTCTTTGAATCCCACTGATGCCAAAATAAGCAGTTTGGATCTTGTCTCTAAATTTTTGTGGTATTCAACCTTTTTCTGATTTGTGGTTATCGCATGTAATTTAGCATTTTACGGATTTTTCTCCTGACATTTTTTTTTGAAATGCAGCTTTCAAATGCAGAATTTGTAGGCTTTGTTGATCTGATTGACATTTTTCAGATCTTAGAGCTCACGAAAGCAAGCTCATGAGTGGTAGCATGGCCGAGCGGTCTAAGGCGCTGGATTTAGGCTCCAGTCTCTTCGGAGGCGTGGGTTGAAATCCCACTGCTGCCATTTTTATTAGTTCTTCATGTGGTTCCAACGTATAGATAAAGAAGATACTCAGCTTTCAAATGCAGAATTTATAGGCTTTGTTGTTCTGATTGTCAGATCTTAGAGCTCACGAAAGAGAGATCATGAGTGGTAGCATGGCCGAGCGGTCTAAGGCGCTGGATTAAGGCTCCAGTCTCTTCGGAGGCGTGGGTTCAAATCCCACTGCTGCCATTTTCGTTAGATCCAAGGGAAGGTGCAGAGATCGGTATAGATGTCGTTCAAGCGTGAAGATCAGTGTTTCTCAACTCCAGTCCTCAGGACCCTTAACAGTGCTTGCTTTCCAGGTGACAAGGGAAATAATTATACCACCTGTAGATCTGTTAGAATGTGTCAGTCAGTTATGAATACACCTGTGCTTAAGCAAGGCGATATGGAAAACATGCACTGTTAGGGGTCCTGAGGACTGGAGTTGAGAAATCCAGCTGGTGTTACCCGTGGAAGTATATTTTAGCTAAATCGCAACTTTAGTCATGTGTCGAAGACATTCCTGAAACCGGTTTAAAATATTTCTAAATAAAGTGATTTAAAAACAGTGAAGAGAAACGAAAATTATTTTAGTGTGATGTATATACCGCCAGGCACCATCATAACTAACATTTCATCATGTTATCAACTTTTCATACAAATAGAAAAGCAAAGGTGGCAGCATGGCTCATTGGTGTAAGGGATTGAATTTTTGCTTGTGTTTTTTTGAAGGTATGTCTTTGAATCCCACTGATGCCAAAATAAGCAGTTTGGATCTTGTCTCTAAATTTTTGTGGTATTCAACCTTTTTCTGATTTGTGGTTATCGCATGTAATTTAGCATTTTACGGATTTTTCTCCTGACATTTTTTTTTGAAATGCAGCTTTCAAATGCAGAATTTGTAGGCTTTGTTGATCTGATTGACATTTTTCAGATCTTAGAGCTCACGAAAGCAAGCTCATGAGTGGTAGCATGGCCGAGCGGTCTAAGGCGCTGGATTTAGGCTCCAGTCTCTTCGGAGGCGTGGGTTGAAATCCCACTGCTGCCATTTTTATTAGTTCTTCATGTGGTTCCAACGTATAGATAAAGAAGATACTCAGCTTTCAAATGCAGAATTTATAGGCTTTGTTGTTCTGATTGTCAGATCTTAGAGCTCACGAAAGAGAGATCATGAGTGGTAGCATGGCCGAGCGGTCTAAGGCGCTGGATTAAGGCTCCAGTCTCTTCGGAGGCGTGGGTTCAAATCCCACTGCTGCCATTTTCGTTAGATCCAAGGGAAGGTGCAGAGATCGGTATAGATGTCGTTCAAGCGTGAAGATCAGTGTTTCTCAACTCCAGTCCTCAGGACCCTTAACAGTGCTTGCTTTCCAGGTGACAAGGGAAATAATTATACCACCTGTAGATCTGTTAGAATGTGTCAGTCAGTTATGAATACACCTGTGCTTAAGCAAGGAGATATGGAAAACATGCACTGTTAGGGGTCCTGAAGACTGGAGTTGAGAAATCCAGCTGGTGTTACCTGTGGAAGTATATTTTAGCTAAATCGCAACTTTAGTCATGTGTCGAAGACATTCCTGAAACCGGTTTAAAATATTTCTAAATAAAGTGATTTAAAAACAGTGAAGAGAAACGAAAATTATTTTAGTGTGATGTATATACCGCCAGGCACCATCATAACTAACATTTCATCATGTTATCAACTTTTCATACAAATAGAAAAGCAAAGGTGGCAGCATGGCTCATTGGTGTAAGGGATTGAATTTTTGCTTGTGTTTTTTTGAAGGTATGTCTTTGAATCCCACTGATGCCAAAATAAGCAGTTTGGATCTTGTCTCTAAATTTTTGTGGTATTCAGTTGAAATGAACAAATAGCAACTCAATTAAAATGTAAATATTTGTAATCAACTTTATCGGTTAAGCACTTTATTCAACCTTTTTCTGATTTGTGGTTATCGCATGTAATTTAGCATTTTACGGATTTTTCTCCTGACATTTTTTTTTGAAATGCAGCTTTCAAATGCAGAATTTGTAGGCTTTGTTGATCTGATTGACATTTTTCAGATCTTAGAGCTCACGAAAGCAAGCTCATGAGTGGTAGCATGGCCGAGCGGTCTAAGGCGCTGGATTTAGGCTCCAGTCTCTTCGGAGGCGTGGGTTCAAATCCCACTGCTGCCATTTTTATTAGTTCTTCATGTGGTTCCAACGTATAGATAAAGAAGATACTCAGCTTTCAAATGCAGAATTTATAGGCTTTGTTGTTCTGATTGTCAGATCTTAGAGCTCACGAAAGAGAGATCATGAGTGGTAGCATGGCCGAGCGGTCTAAGGCGCTGGATTAAGGCTCCAGTCTCTTCGGAGGCGTGGGTTCAAATCCCACTGCTGCCATTTTCGTTAGATCCAAGAGAAGGTGCAGAGATCGGTATAGATGTCGTTCAAGCGTGAAGATCAGTGTTTCTCAACTCCAGTCCTCAGGACCCTTAACAGTGCTTGCTTTCCAGGTGACAAGGGAAATAATTATACCACCTGTAGATCTGTTAGAATGTGTCAGTCAGTTATGAATACACCTGTGCTTAAGCAAGGCGATATGGAAAACATGCACTGTTAGGGGTCCTGAGGACTGGAGTTGAGAAATCCAGCTGGTGTTACCCGTGGAAGTATATTTTAGCTAAATCGCAACTTTAGTCATGTGTCGAAGACATTCCTGAAACCGGTTTAAAATATTTCTAAATAAAGTGATTTAAAAACAGTGAAGAGAAACGAAAATTATTTTAGTGTGATGTATATACCGCCAGGCACCATCATAACTAACATTTCATCATGTTATCAACTTTTCATACAAATAGAAAAGCAAAGGTGGCAGCATGGCTCATTGGTGTAAGGGATTGAATTTTTGCTTGTGTTTTTTTGAAGGTATGTCTTTGAATCCCACTGATGCCAAAATAAGCAGTTTGGATCTTGTCTCTAAATTTTTGTGGTATTCAGTTGAAATGAACAAATAGCAACTCAATTAAAATGTAAATATTTGTAATCAACTTTATCGGTTAAGCACTTTATTCAACCTTTTTCTGATTTGTGGTTATCGCATGTAATTTAGCATTTTACGGATTTTTCTCCTGACATTTTTTTTTGAAATGCAGCTTTCAAATGCAGAATTTGTAGGCTTTGTTGATCTGATTGACATTTTTCAGATCTTAGAGCTCACGAAAGCAAGCTCATGAGTGGTAGCATGGCCGAGCGGTCTAAGGCGCTGGATTTAGGCTCCAGTCTCTTCGGAGGCGTGGGTTCAAATCCCACTGCTGCCATTTTTATTAGTTCTTCATGTGGTTCCAACGTATAGATAAAGAAGATACTCAGCTTTCAAATGCAGAATTTATAGGCTTTGTTGTTCTGATTGTCAGATCTTAGAGCTCACGAAAGAGAGATCATGAGTGGTAGCATGGCCGAGCGGTCTAAGGCGCTGGATTAAGGCTCCAGTCTCTTCGGAGGCGTGGGTTCAAATCCCACTGCTGCCATTTTCGTTAGATCCAAGAGAAGGTGCAGAGATCGGTATAGATGTCGTTCAAGCGTGAAGATCAGTGTTTCTCAACTCCAGTCCTCAGGACCCTTAACAGTGCTTGCTTTCCAGGTGACAAGGGAAATAATTATACCACCTGTAGATCTGTTAGAATGTGTCAGTCAGTTATGAATACACCTGTGCTTAAGCAAGGCGATATGGAAAACATGCACTGTTAGGGGTCCTGAGGACTGGAGTTGAGAAATCCAGCTGGTGTTACCCGTGGAAGTATATTTTAGCTAAATCGCAACTTTAGTCATGTGTCGAAGACATTCCTGAAACCGGTTTAAAATATTTCTAAATAAAGTGATTTAAAAACAGTGAAGAGAAACGAAAATTATTTTAGTGTGATGTATATACCGCCAGGCACCATCATAACTAACATTTCATCATGTTATCAACTTTTCATACAAATAGAAAAGCAAAGGTGGCAGCATGGCTCATTGGTGTAAGGGATTGAATTTTTGCTTGTGTTTTTTTGAAGGTATGTCTTTGAATCCCACTGATGCCAAAATAAGCAGTTTGGATCTTGTCTCTAAATTTTTGTGGTATTCAACCTTTTTCTGATTTGTGGTTATCGCATGTAATTTAGCATTTTACGGATTTTTCTCCTGACATTTTTTTTTGAAATGCAGCTTTCAAATGCAGAATTTGTAGGCTTTGTTGATCTGATTGACATTTTTCAGATCTTAGAGCTCACGAAAGCAAGCTCATGAGTGGTAGCATGGCCGAGCGGTCTAAGGCGCTGGATTTAGGCTCCAGTCTCTTCGGAGGCGTGGGTTGAAATCCCACTGCTGCCATTTTTATTAGTTCTTCATGTGGTTCCAACGTATAGATAAAGAAGATACTCAGCTTTCAAATGCAGAATTTATAGGCTTTGTTGTTCTGATTGTCAGATCTTAGAGCTCACGAAAGAGAGATCATGAGTGGTAGCATGGCCGAGCGGTCTAAGGCGCTGGATTAAGGCTCCAGTCTCTTCGGAGGCGTGGGTTCAAATCCCACTGCTGCCATTTTCGTTAGATCCAAGGGAAGGTGCAGAGATCGGTATAGATGTCGTTCAAGCGTGAAGATCAGTGTTTCTCAACTCCAGTCCTCAGGACCCTTAACAGTGCTTGCTTTCCAGGTGACAAGGGAAATAATTATACCACCTGTAGATCTGTTAGAATGTGTCAGTCAGTTATGAATACACCTGTGCTTAAGCAAGGCGATATGGAAAACATGCACTGTTAGGGGTCCTGAGGACTGGAGTTGAGAAATCCAGCTGGTGTTACCCGTGGAAGTATATTTTAGCTAAATCGCAACTTTAGTCATGTGTCGAAGACATTCCTGAAACCGGTTTAAAATATTTCTAAATAAAGTGATTTAAAAACAGTGAAGAGAAACGAAAATTATTTTAGTGTGATGTATATACCGCCAGGCACCATCATAACTAACATTTCATCATGTTATCAACTTTTCATACAAATAGAAAAGCAAAGGTGGCAGCATGGCTCATTGGTGTAAGGGATTGAATTTTTGCTTGTGTTTTTTTGAAGGTATGTCTTTGAATCCCACTGATGCCAAAATAAGCAGTTTGGATCTTGTCTCTAAATTTTTGTGGTATTCAACCTTTTTCTGATTTGTGGTTATCGCATGTAATTTAGCATTTTACGGATTTTTCTCCTGACATTTTTTTTTGAAATGCAGCTTTCAAATGCAGAATTTGTAGGCTTTGTTGATCTGATTGACATTTTTCAGATCTTAGAGCTCACGAAAGCAAGCTCATGAGTGGTAGCATGGCCGAGCGGTCTAAGGCGCTGGATTTAGGCTCCAGTCTCTTCGGAGGCGTGGGTTGAAATCCCACTGCTGCCATTTTTATTAGTTCTTCATGTGGTTCCAACGTATAGATAAAGAAGATACTCAGCTTTCAAATGCAGAATTTATAGGCTTTGTTGTTCTGATTGTCAGATCTTAGAGCTCACGAAAGAGAGATCATGAGTGGTAGCATGGCCGAGCGGTCTAAGGCGCTGGATTAAGGCTCCAGTCTCTTCGGAGGCGTGGGTTCAAATCCCACTGCTGCCATTTTCGTTAGATCCAAGGGAAGGTGCAGAGATCGGTATAGATGTCGTTCAAGCGTGAAGATCAGTGTTTCTCAACTCCAGTCCTCAGGACCCTTAACAGTGCTTGCTTTCCAGGTGACAAGGGAAATAATTATACCACCTGTAGATCTGTTAGAATGTGTCAGTCAGTTATGAATACACCTGTGCTTAAGCAAGGAGATATGGAAAACATGCACTGTTAGGGGTCCTGAAGACTGGAGTTGAGAAATCCAGCTGGTGTTACCTGTGGAAGTATATTTTAGCTAAATCGCAACTTTAGTCATGTGTCGAAGACATTCCTGAAACCGGTTTAAAATATTTCTAAATAAAGTGATTTAAAAACAGTGAAGAGAAACGAAAATTATTTTAGTGTGATGTATATACCGCCAGGCACCATCATAACTAACATTTCATCATGTTATCAACTTTTCATACAAATAGAAAAGCAAAGGTGGCAGCATGGCTCATTGGTGTAAGGGATTGAATTTTTGCTTGTGTTTTTTTGAAGGTATGTCTTTGAATCCCACTGATGCCAAAATAAGCAGTTTGGATCTTGTCTCTTAATTTTTGTGGTATTCAGTTGAAATGAACAAATAGCAACTCAATTAAAATGTAAATATTTGTAATCAACTTTATCGGTTAAGCACTTTATTCAACCTTTTTCTGATTTGTGGTTATCGCATGTAATTTAGCATTTTACGGATTTTTCTCCTGACATTTTTTTTTGAAATGCAGCTTTCAAATGCAGAATTTGTAGGCTTTGTTGATCTGATTGACATTTTTCAGATCTTAGAGCTCACGAAAGCAAGCTCATGAGTGGTAGCATGGCCGAGCGGTCTAAGGCGCTGGATTTAGGCTCCAGTCTCTTCGGAGGCGTGGGTTCAAATCCCACTGCTGCCATTTTTATTAGTTCTTCATGTGGTTCCAACGTATAGATAAAGAAGATACTCAGCTTTCAAATGCAGAATTTATAGGCTTTGTTGTTCTGATTGTCAGATCTTAGAGCTCACGAAAGAGAGATCATGAGTGGTAGCATGGCCGAGCGGTCTAAGGCGCTGGATTAAGGCTCCAGTCTCTTCGGAGGCGTGGGTTCAAATCCCACTGCTGCCATTTTCGTTAGATCCAAGGGAAGGTGCAGAGATCGGTATAGATGTCGTTCAAGCGTGAAGATCAGTGTTTCTCAACTCCAGTCCTCAGGACCCTTAACAGTGCTTGCTTTCCAGGTGACAAGGGAAATAATTATACCACCTGTAGATCTGTTAGAATGTGTCAGTCAGTTATGAATACACCTGTGCTTAAGCAAGGAGATATGGAAAACATGCACTGTTAGGGGTCCTGAGGACTGGAGTTGAGAAATCCAGCTGGTGTTACCTGTGGAAGTATATTTTAGCTAAATCGCAACTTTAGTCATGTGTCGAAGACATTCCTGAAACCGGTTTAAAATATTTCTAAATAAAGTGATTTAAAAACAGTGAAGAGAAACGAAAATTATTTTAGTGTGATGTATATACCGCCAGGCACCATCATAACTAACATTTCATCATGTTATCAACTTTTCATACAAATAGAAAAGCAAAGGTGGCAGCATGGCTCATTGGTGTAAGGGATTGAATTTTTGCTTGTGTTTTTTTGAAGGTATGTCTTTGAATCCCACTGATGCCAAAATAAGCAGTTTGGATCTTGTCTCTAAATTTTTGTGGTATTCAACCTTTTTCTGATTTGTGGTTATCGCATGTAATTTAGCATTTTACGGATTTTTCTCCTGACATTTTTTTTTGAAATGCAGCTTTCAAATGCAGAATTTGTAGGCTTTGTTGATCTGATTGACATTTTTCAGATCTTAGAGCTCACGAAAGCAAGCTCATGAGTGGTAGCATGGCCGAGCGGTCTAAGGCGCTGGATTTAGGCTCCAGTCTCTTCGGAGGCGTGGGTTGAAATCCCACTGCTGCCATTTTTATTAGTTCTTCATGTGGTTCCAACGTATAGATAAAGAAGATACTCAGCTTTCAAATGCAGAATTTATAGGCTTTGTTGTTCTGATTGTCAGATCTTAGAGCTCACGAAAGAGAGATCATGAGTGGTAGCATGGCCGAGCGGTCTAAGGCGCTGGATTAAGGCTCCAGTCTCTTCGGAGGCGTGGGTTCAAATCCCATTGCTGCCATTTTCGTTAGATCCAAGGGAAGGTGCAGAGATCGGTATAGATGTCGTTCAAGCGTGAAGATCAGTGTTTCTCAACTCCAGTCCTCAGGACCCTTAACAGTGCTTGCTTTCCAGGTGACAAGGGAAATAATTATACCACCTGTAGATCTGTTAGAATGTGTCAGTCAGTTATGAATACACCTGTGCTTAAGCAAGGAGATATGGAAAACATGCACTGTTAGGGGTCCTGAAGACTGGAGTTGAGAAATCCAGCTGGTGTTACCTGTGGAAGTATATTTTAGCTAAATCGCAACTTTAGTCATGTGTCGAAGACATTCCTGAAACCGGTTTAAAATATTTCTAAATAAAGTGATTTAAAAACAGTGAAGAGAAACGAAAATTATTTTAGTGTGATGTATATACCGCCAGGCACCATCATAACTAACATTTCATCATGTTATCAACTTTTCATACAAATAGAAAAGCAAAGGTGGCAGCATGGCTCATTGGTGTAAGGGATTGAATTTTTGCTTGTGTTTTTTTGAAGGTATGTCTTTGAATCCCACTGATGCCAAAATAAGCAGTTTGGATCTTGTCTCTAAATTTTTGTGGTATTCAGTTGAAATGAACAAATAGCAACTCAATTAAAATGTAAATATTTGTAATCAACTTTATCGGTTAAGCACTTTATTCAACCTTTTTCTGATTTGTGGTTATCGCATGTAATTTAGCATTTTACGGATTTTTCTCCTGACATTTTTTTTTGAAATGCAGCTTTCAAATGCAGAATTTGTAGGCTTTGTTGATCTGATTGACATTTTTCAGATCTTAGAGCTCACGAAAGCAAGCTCATGAGTGGTAGCATGGCCGAGCGGTCTAAGGCGCTGGATTTAGGCTCCAGTCTCTTCGGAGGCGTGGGTTCAAATCCCACTGCTGCCATTTTTATTAGTTCTTCATGTGGTTCCAACGTATAGATAAAGAAGATACTCAGCTTTCAAATGCAGAATTTATAGGCTTTGTTGTTCTGATTGTCAGATCTTAGAGCTCACGAAAGAGAGATCATGAGTGGTAGCATGGCCGAGCGGTCTAAGGCGCTGGATTAAGGCTCCAGTCTCTTCGGAGGCGTGGGTTCAAATCCACTGCTGCCATTTTCGTTAGATCCAAGAGAAGGTGCAGAGATCGGTATAGATGTCGTTCAAGCGTGAAGATCAGTGTTTCTCAACTCCAGTCCTCAGGACCCTTAACAGTGCTTGCTTTCCAGGTGACAAGGGAAATAATTATACCACCTGTAGATCTGTTAGAATGTGTCAGTCAGTTATGAATACACCTGTGCTTAAGCAAGGCGATATGGAAAACATGCACTGTTAGGGGTCCTGAGGACTGGAGTTGAGAAATCCAGCTGGTGTTACCCGTGGAAGTATATTTTAGCTAAATCGCAACTTTAGTCATGTGTCGAAGACATTCCTGAAACCGGTTTAAAATATTTCTAAATAAAGTGATTTAAAAACAGTGAAGAGAAACGAAAATTATTTTAGTGTGATGTATATACCGCCAGGCACCATCATAACTAACATTTCATCATGTTATCAACTTTTCATACAAATAGAAAAGCAAAGGTGGCAGCATGGCTCATTGGTGTAAGGGATTGAATTTTTGCTTGTGTTTTTTTGAAGGTATGTCTTTGAATCCCACTGATGCCAAAATAAGCAGTTTGGATCTTGTCTCTAAATTTTTGTGGTATTCAACCTTTTTCTGATTTGTGGTTATCGCATGTAATTTAGCATTTTACGGATTTTTCTCCTGACATTTTTTTTTGAAATGCAGCTTTCAAATGCAGAATTTGTAGGCTTTGTTGATCTGATTGACATTTTTCAGATCTTAGAGCTCACGAAAGCAAGCTCATGAGTGGTAGCATGGCCGAGCGGTCTAAGGCGCTGGATTTAGGCTCCAGTCTCTTCGGAGGCGTGGGTTGAAATCCCACTGCTGCCATTTTTATTAGTTCTTCATGTGGTTCCAACGTATAGATAAAGAAGATACTCAGCTTTCAAATGCAGAATTTATAGGCTTTGTTGTTCTGATTGTCAGATCTTAGAGCTCACGAAAGAGAGATCATGAGTGGTAGCATGGCCGAGCGGTCTAAGGCGCTGGATTAAGGCTCCAGTCTCTTCGGAGGCGTGGGTTCAAATCCCACTGCTGCCATTTTCGTTAGATCCAAGGGAAGGTGCAGAGATCGGTATAGATGTCGTTCAAGCGTGAAGATCAGTGTTTCTCAACTCCAGTCCTCAGGACCCTTAACAGTGCTTGCTTTCCAGGTGACAAGGGAAATAATTATACCACCTGTAGATCTGTTAGAATGTGTCAGTCAGTTATGAATACACCTGTGCTTAAGCAAGGCGATATGGAAAACATGCACTGTTAGGGGTCCTGAGGACTGGAGTTGAGAAATCCAGCTGGTGTTACCCGTGGAAGTATATTTTAGCTAAATCGCAACTTTAGTCATGTGTCGAAGACATTCCTGAAACCGGTTTAAAATATTTCTAAATAAAGTGATTTAAAAACAGTGAAGAGAAACGAAAATTATTTTAGTGTGATGTATATACCGCCAGGCACCATCATAACTAACATTTCATCATGTTATCAACTTTTCATACAAATAGAAAAGCAAAGGTGGCAGCATGGCTCATTGGTGTAAGGGATTGAATTTTTGCTTGTGTTTTTTTGAAGGTATGTCTTTGAATCCCACTGATGCCAAAATAAGCAGTTTGGATCTTGTCTCTAAATTTTTGTGGTATTCAACCTTTTTCTGATTTGTGGTTATCGCATGTAATTTAGCATTTTACGGATTTTTCTCCTGACATTTTTTTTTGAAATGCAGCTTTCAAATGCAGAATTTGTAGGCTTTGTTGATCTGATTGACATTTTTCAGATCTTAGAGCTCACGAAAGCAAGCTCATGAGTGGTAGCATGGCCGAGCGGTCTAAGGCGCTGGATTTAGGCTCCAGTCTCTTCGGAGGCGTGGGTTGAAATCCCACTGCTGCCATTTTTATTAGTTCTTCATGTGGTTCCAACGTATAGATAAAGAAGATACTCAGCTTTCAAATGCAGAATTTATAGGCTTTGTTGTTCTGATTGTCAGATCTTAGAGCTCACGAAAGAGAGATCATGAGTGGTAGCATGGCCGAGCGGTCTAAGGCGCTGGATTAAGGCTCCAGTCTCTTCGGAGGCGTGGGTTCAAATCCCACTGCTGCCATTTTCGTTAGATCCAAGGGAAGGTGCAGAGATCGGTATAGATGTCGTTCAAGCGTGAAGATCAGTGTTTCTCAACTCCAGTCCTCAGGACCCTTAACAGTGCTTGCTTTCCAGGTGACAAGGGAAATAATTATACCACCTGTAGATCTGTTAGAATGTGTCAGTCAGTTATGAATACACCTGTGCTTAAGCAAGGAGATATGGAAAACATGCACTGTTAGGGGTCCTGAAGACTGGAGTTGAGAAATCCAGCTGGTGTTACCTGTGGAAGTATATTTTAGCTAAATCGCAACTTTAGTCATGTGTCGAAGACATTCCTGAAACCGGTTTAAAATATTTCTAAATAAAGTGATTTAAAAACAGTGAAGAGAAACGAAAATTATTTTAGTGTGATGTATATACCGCCAGGCACCATCATAACTAACATTTCATCATGTTATCAACTTTTCATACAAATAGAAAAGCAAAGGTGGCAGCATGGCTCATTGGTGTAAGGGATTGAATTTTTGCTTGTGTTTTTTTGAAGGTATGTCTTTGAATCCCACTGATGCCAAAATAAGCAGTTTGGATCTTGTCTCTTAATTTTTGTGGTATTCAGTTGAAATGAACAAATAGCAACTCAATTAAAATGTAAATATTTGTAATCAACTTTATCGGTTAAGCACTTTATTCAACCTTTTTCTGATTTGTGGTTATCGCATGTAATTTAGCATTTTACGGATTTTTCTCCTGACATTTTTTTTTGAAATGCAGCTTTCAAATGCAGAATTTGTAGGCTTTGTTGATCTGATTGACATTTTTCAGATCTTAGAGCTCACGAAAGCAAGCTCATGAGTGGTAGCATGGCCGAGCGGTCTAAGGCGCTGGATTTAGGCTCCAGTCTCTTCGGAGGCGTGGGTTCAAATCCCACTGCTGCCATTTTTATTAGTTCTTCATGTGGTTCCAACGTATAGATAAAGAAGATACTCAGCTTTCAAATGCAGAATTTATAGGCTTTGTTGTTCTGATTGTCAGATCTTAGAGCTCACGAAAGAGAGATCATGAGTGGTAGCATGGCCGAGCGGTCTAAGGCGCTGGATTAAGGCTCCAGTCTCTTCGGAGGCGTGGGTTCAAATCCCACTGCTGCCATTTTCGTTAGATCCAAGGGAAGGTGCAGAGATCGGTATAGATGTCGTTCAAGCGTGAAGATCAGTGTTTCTCAACTCCAGTCCTCAGGACCCTTAACAGTGCTTGCTTTCCAGGTGACAAGGGAAATAATTATACCACCTGTAGATCTGTTAGAATGTGTCAGTCAGTTATGAATACACCTGTGCTTAAGCAAGGAGATATGGAAAACATGCACTGTTAGGGGTCCTGAGGACTGGAGTTGAGAAATCCAGCTGGTGTTACCTGTGGAAGTATATTTTAGCTAAATCGCAACTTTAGTCATGTGTCGAAGACATTCCTGAAACCGGTTTAAAATATTTCTAAATAAAGTGATTTAAAAACAGTGAAGAGAAACGAAAATTATTTTAGTGTGATGTATATACCGCCAGGCACCATCATAACTAACATTTCATCATGTTATCAACTTTTCATACAAATAGAAAAGCAAAGGTGGCAGCATGGCTCATTGGTGTAAGGGATTGAATTTTTGCTTGTGTTTTTTTGAAGGTATGTCTTTGAATCCCACTGATGCCAAAATAAGCAGTTTGGATCTTGTCTCTAAATTTTTGTGGTATTCAGTTGAAATGAACAAATAGCAACTCAATTAAAATGTAAATATTTGTAATCAACTTTATCGGTTAAGCACTTTATTCAACCTTTTTCTGATTTGTGGTTATCGCATGTAATTTAGCATTTTACGGATTTTTCTCCTGACATTTTTTTTTGAAATGCAGCTTTCAAATGCAGAATTTGTAGGCTTTGTTGATCTGATTGACATTTTTCAGATCTTAGAGCTCACGAAAGCAAGCTCATGAGTGGTAGCATGGCCGAGCGGTCTAAGGCGCTGGATTTAGGCTCCAGTCTCTTCGGAGGCGTGGGTTCAAATCCCACTGCTGCCATTTTTATTAGTTCTTCATGTGGTTCCAACGTATAGATAAAGAAGATACTCAGCTTTCAAATGCAGAATTTATAGGCTTTGTTGTTCTGATTGTCAGATCTTAGAGCTCACGAAAGAGAGATCATGAGTGGTAGCATGGCCGAGCGGTCTAAGGCGCTGGATTAAGGCTCCAGTCTCTTCGGAGGCGTGGGTTCAAATCCCATTGCTGCCATTTTCGTTAGATCCAAGGGAAGGTGCAGAGATCGGTATAGATGTCGTTCAAGCGTGAAGATCAGTGTTTCTCAACTCCAGTCCTCAGGACCCTTAACAGTGCTTGCTTTCCAGGTGACAAGGGAAATAATTATACCACCTGTAGATCTGTTAGAATGTGTCAGTCAGTTATGAATACACCTGTGCTTAAGCAAGGAGATATGGAAAACATGCACTGTTAGGGGTCCTGAGGACTGGAGTTGAGAAATCCAGCTGGTGTTACCTGTGGAAGTATATTTTAGCTAAATCGCAACTTTAGTCATGTGTCGAAGACATTCCTGAAACCGGTTTAAAATATTTCTAAATAAAGTGATTTAAAAACAGTGAAGAGAAACGAAAATTATTTTAGTGTGATGTATATACCGCCAGGCACCATCATAACTAACATTTCATCATGTTATCAACTTTTCATACAAATAGAAAAGCAAAGGTGGCAGCATGGCTCATTGGTGTAAGGGATTGAATTTTTGCTTGTGTTTTTTTGAAGGTATGTCTTTGAATCCCACTGATGCCAAAATAAGCAGTTTGGATCTTGTCTCTAAATTTTTGTGGTATTCAGTTGAAATGAACAAATAGCAACTCAATTAAAATGTAAATATTTGTAATCAACTTTATCGGTTAAGCACTTTATTCAACCTTTTTCTGATTTGTGGTTATCGCATGTAATTTAGCATTTTACGGATTTTTCTCCTGACATTTTTTTTTGAAATGCAGCTTTCAAATGCAGAATTTGTAGGCTTTGTTGATCTGATTGACATTTTTCAGATCTTAGAGCTCACGAAAGCAAGCTCATGAGTGGTAGCATGGCCGAGCGGTCTAAGGCGCTGGATTTAGGCTCCAGTCTCTTCGGAGGCGTGGGTTCAAATCCCACTGCTGCCATTTTTATTAGTTCTTCATGTGGTTCCAACGTATAGATAAAGAAGATACTCAGCTTTCAAATGCAGAATTTATAGGCTTTGTTGTTCTGATTGTCAGATCTTAGAGCTCACGAAAGAGAGATCATGAGTGGTAGCATGGCCGAGCGGTCTAAGGCGCTGGATTAAGGCTCCAGTCTCTTCGGAGGCGTGGGTTCAAATCCCATTGCTGCCATTTTCGTTAGATCCAAGGGAAGGTGCAGAGATCGGTATAGATGTCGTTCAAGCGTGAAGATCAGTGTTTCTCAACTCCAGTCCTCAGGACCCTTAACAGTGCTTGCTTTCCAGGTGACAAGGGAAATAATTATACCACCTGTAGATCTGTTAGAATGTGTCAGTCAGTTATGAATACACCTGTGCTTAAGCAAGGAGATATGGAAAACATGCACTGTTAGGGGTCCTGAAGACTGGAGTTGAGAAATCCAGCTGGTGTTACCTGTGGAAGTATATTTTAGCTAAATCGCAACTTTAGTCATGTGTCGAAGACATTCCTGAAACCGGTTTAAAATATTTCTAAATAAAGTGATTTAAAAACAGTGAAGAGAAACGAAAATTATTTTAGTGTGATGTATATACCGCCAGGCACCATCATAACTAACATTTCATCATGTTATCAACTTTTCATACAAATAGAAAAGCAAAGGTGGCAGCATGGCTCATTGGTGTAAGGGATTGAATTTTTGCTTGTGTTTTTTTGAAGGTATGTCTTTGAATCCCACTGATGCCAAAATAAGCAGTTTGGATCTTGTCTCTAAATTTTTGTGGTATTCAGTTGAAATGAACAAATAGCAACTCAATTAAAATGTAAATATTTGTAATCAACTTTATCGGTTAAGCACTTTATTCAACCTTTTTCTGATTTGTGGTTATCGCATGTAATTTAGCATTTTACGGATTTTTCTCCTGACATTTTTTTTTGAAATGCAGCTTTCAAATGCAGAATTTGTAGGCTTTGTTGATCTGATTGACATTTTTCAGATCTTAGAGCTCACGAAAGCAAGCTCATGAGTGGTAGCATGGCCGAGCGGTCTAAGGCGCTGGATTTAGGCTCCAGTCTCTTCGGAGGCGTGGGTTCAAATCCCACTGCTGCCATTTTTATTAGTTCTTCATGTGGTTCCAACGTATAGATAAAGAAGATACTCAGCTTTCAAATGCAGAATTTATAGGCTTTGTTGTTCTGATTGTCAGATCTTAGAGCTCACGAAAGAGAGATCATGAGTGGTAGCATGGCCGAGCGGTCTAAGGCGCTGGATTAAGGCTCCAGTCTCTTCGGAGGCGTGGGTTCAAATCCCACTGCTGCCATTTTCGTTAGATCCAAGAGAAGGTGCAGACATCGGTATAGATGTCGTTCAAGCGTGAAGATCAGTGTTTCTCAACTCCAGTCCTCAGGACCCTTAACAGTGCTTGCTTTCCAGGTGACAAGGGAAATAATTATACCACCTGTAGATCTGTTAGAATGTGTCAGTCAGTTATGAATACACCTGTGCTTAAGCAAGGCGATATGGAAAACATGCACTGTTAGGGGTCCTGAGGACTGGAGTTGAGAAATCCAGCTGGTGTTACCCGTGGAAGTATATTTTAGCTAAATCGCAACTTTAGTCATGTGTCGAAGACATTCCTGAAACCGGTTTAAAATATTTCTAAATAAAGTGATTTAAAAACAGTGAAGAGAAACGAAAATTATTTTAGTGTGATGTATATACCGCCAGGCACCATCATAACTAACATTTCATCATGTTATCAACTTTTCATACAAATAGAAAAGCAAAGGTGGCAGCATGGCTCATTGGTGTAAGGGATTGAATTTTTGCTTGTGTTTTTTTGAAGGTATGTCTTTGAATCCCACTGATGCCAAAATAAGCAGTTTGGATCTTGTCTCTAAATTTTTGTGGTATTCAACCTTTTTCTGATTTGTGGTTATCGCATGTAATTTAGCATTTTACGGATTTTTCTCCTGACATTTTTTTTTGAAATGCAGCTTTCAAATGCAGAATTTGTAGGCTTTGTTGATCTGATTGACATTTTTCAGATCTTAGAGCTCACGAAAGCAAGCTCATGAGTGGTAGCATGGCCGAGCGGTCTAAGGCGCTGGATTTAGGCTCCAGTCTCTTCGGAGGCGTGGGTTGAAATCCCACTGCTGCCATTTTTATTAGTTCTTCATGTGGTTCCAACGTATAGATAAAGAAGATACTCAGCTTTCAAATGCAGAATTTATAGGCTTTGTTGTTCTGATTGTCAGATCTTAGAGCTCACGAAAGAGAGATCATGAGTGGTAGCATGGCCGAGCGGTCTAAGGCGCTGGATTAAGGCTCCAGTCTCTTCGGAGGCGTGGGTTCAAATCCCACTGCTGCCATTTTCGTTAGATCCAAGGGAAGGTGCAGAGATCGGTATAGATGTCGTTCAAGCGTGAAGATCAGTGTTTCTCAACTCCAGTCCTCAGGACCCTTAACAGTGCTTGCTTTCCAGGTGACAAGGGAAATAATTATACCACCTGTAGATCTGTTAGAATGTGTCAGTCAGTTATGAATACACCTGTGCTTAAGCAAGGCGATATGGAAAACATGCACTGTTAGGGGTCCTGAGGACTGGAGTTGAGAAATCCAGCTGGTGTTACCCGTGGAAGTATATTTTAGCTAAATCGCAACTTTAGTCATGTGTCAAAGACATTCCTGAAACCGGTTTAAAATATTTCTAAATAAAGTGATTTAAAAACAGTGAAGAGAAACGAAAATTATTTTAGTGTGATGTATATACCGCCAGGCACCATCATAACTAACATTTCATCATGTTATCAACTTTTCATACAAATAGAAAAGCAAAGGTGGCAGCATGGCTCATTGGTGTAAGGGATTGAATTTTTGCTTGTGTTTTTTTGAAGGTATGTCTTTGAATCCCACTGATGCCAAAATAAGCAGTTTGGATCTTGTCTCTAAATTTTTGTGGTATTCAACCTTTTTCTGATTTGTGGTTATCGCATGTAATTTAGCATTTTACGGATTTTTCTCCTGACATTTTTTTTTGAAATGCAGCTTTCAAATGCAGAATTTGTAGGCTTTGTTGATCTGATTGACATTTTTCAGATCTTAGAGCTCACGAAAGCAAGCTCATGAGTGGTAGCATGGCCGAGCGGTCTAAGGCGCTGGATTTAGGCTCCAGTCTCTTCGGAGGCGTGGGTTGAAATCCCACTGCTGCCATTTTTATTAGTTCTTCATGTGGTTCCAACGTATAGATAAAGAAGATACTCAGCTTTCAAATGCAGAATTTATAGGCTTTGTTGTTCTGATTGTCAGATCTTAGAGCTCACGAAAGAGAGATCATGAGTGGTAGCATGGCCGAGCGGTCTAAGGCGCTGGATTAAGGCTCCAGTCTCTTCGGAGGCGTGGGTTCAAATCCCACTGCTGCCATTTTCGTTAGATCCAAGGGAAGGTGCAGAGATCGGTATAGATGTCGTTCAAGCGTGAAGATCAGTGTTTCTCAACTCCAGTCCTCAGGACCCTTAACAGTGCTTGCTTTCCAGGTGACAAGGGAAATAATTATACCACCTGTAGATCTGTTAGAATGTGTCAGTCAGTTATGAATACACCTGTGCTTAAGCAAGGAGATATGGAAAACATGCACTGTTAGGGGTCCTGAAGACTGGAGTTGAGAAATCCAGCTGGTGTTACCTGTGGAAGTATATTTTAGCTAAATCGCAACTTTAGTCATGTGTCGAAGACATTCCTGAAACCGGTTTAAAATATTTCTAAATAAAGTGATTTAAAAACAGTGAAGAGAAACGAAAATTATTTTAGTGTGATGTATATACCGCCAGGCACCATCATAACTAACATTTCATCATGTTATCAACTTTTCATACAAATAGAAAAGCAAAGGTGGCAGCATGGCTCATTGGTGTAAGGGATTGAATTTTTGCTTGTGTTTTTTTGAAGGTATGTCTTTGAATCCCACTGATGCCAAAATAAGCAGTTTGGATCTTGTCTCTTAATTTTTGTGGTATTCAGTTGAAATGAACAAATAGCAACTCAATTAAAATGTAAATATTTGTAATCAACTTTATCGGTTAAGCACTTTATTCAACCTTTTCTGATTTGTGGTTATCGCATGTAATTTAGCATTTTACGGATTTTTCTCCTGACATTTTTTTTGAAATGCAGCTTTCAAATGCAGAATTTGTAGGCTTTGTTGATCTGATTGACATTTTTCAGATCTTAGAGCTCACGAAAGCAAGCTCATGAGTGGTAGCATGGCCGAGCGGTCTAAGGCGCTGGATTTAGGCTCCAGTCTCTTCGGAGGCGTGGGTTCAAATCCCACTGCTGCCATTTTTATTAGTTCTTCATGTGGTTCCAACGTATAGATAAAGAAGATACTCAGCTTTCAAATGCAGAATTTATAGGCTTTGTTGTTCTGATTGTCAGATCTTAGAGCTCACGAAAGAGAGATCATGAGTGGTAGCATGGCCGAGCGGTCTAAGGCGCTGGATTAAGGCTCCAGTCTCTTCGGAGGCGTGGGTTCAAATCCCACTGCTGCCATTTTCGTTAGATCCAAGGGAAGGTGCAGAGATCGGTATAGATGTCGTTCAAGCGTGAAGATCAGTGTTTCTCAACTCCAGTCCTCAGGACCCTTAACAGTGCTTGCTTTCCAGGTGACAAGGAAATAATTATACCACCTGTAGATCTGTTAGAATGTGTCAGTCAGTTATGAATACAACCTGTGCTTAAGCAAGGAGATATGGAAAACATGCACTGTTAGGGGTCCTGAGGACTGGAGTTGAGAAATCCAGCTGGTGTTACCTGTGGAAGTATATTTTAGCTAAATCGCAACTTTAGTCATGTGTCGAAGACATTCCTGAAACCGGTTTAAAATATTTCTAAATAAAGTGATTTAAAAACAGTGAAGAGAAACGAAAATTATTTTAGTGTGATGTATATACCGCCAGGCACCATCATAACTAACATTTCATCATGTTATCAACTTTTCATACAAATAGAAAAGCAAAGGTGGCAGCATGGCTCATTGGTGTAAGGGATTGAATTTTTGCTTGTGTTTTTTTGAAGGTATGTCTTTGAATCCCACTGATGCCAAAATAAGCAGTTTGGATCTTGTCTCTTAATTTTTGTGGTATTCAGTTGAAATGAACAAATAGCAACTCAATTAAAATGTAAATATTTGTAATCAACTTTATCGGTTAAGCACTTTATTCAACCTTTTTCTGATTTGTGGTTATCGCATGTAATTTAGCATTTTACGGATTTTTCTCCTGACATTTTTTTTTGAAATGCAGCTTTCAAATGCAGAATTTGTAGGCTTTGTTGATCTGATTGACATTTTTCAGATCTTAGAGCTCACGAAAGCAAGCTCATGAGTGGTAGCATGGCCGAGCGGTCTAAGGCGCTGGATTTAGGCTCCAGTCTCTTCGGAGGCGTGGGTTCAAATCCCACTGCTGCCATTTTTATTAGTTCTTCATGTGGTTCCAACGTATAGATAAAGAAGATACTCAGCTTTCAAATGCAGAATTTATAGGCTTTGTTGTTCTGATTGTCAGATCTTAGAGCTCACGAAAGAGAGATCATGAGTGGTAGCATGGCCGAGCGGTCTAAGGCGCTGGATTAAGGCTCCAGTCTCTTCGGAGGCGTGGGTTCAAATCCCACTGCTGCCATTTTCGTTAGATCCAAGGGAAGGTGCAGAGATCGGTATAGATGTCGTTCAAGCGTGAAGATCAGTGTTTCTCAACTCCAGTCCTCAGGACCCTTAACAGTGCTTGCTTTCCAGGTGACAAGGGAAATAATTATACCACCTGTAGATCTGTTAGAATGTGTCAGTCAGTTATGAATACACCTGTGCTTAAGCAAGGAGATATGGAAAACATGCACTGTTAGGGGTCCTGAGGACTGGAGTTGAGAAATCCAGCTGGTGTTACCTGTGGAAGTATATTTTAGCTAAATCGCAACTTTAGTCATGTGTCGAAGACATTCCTGAAACCGGTTTAAAATATTTCTAAATAAAGTGATTTAAAAACAGTGAAGAGAAACGAAAATTATTTTAGTGTGATGTATATACCGCCAGGCACCATCATAACTAACATTTCATCATGTTATCAACTTTTCATACAAATAGAAAAGCAAAGGTGGCAGCATGGCTCATTGGTGTAAGGGATTGAATTTTTGCTTGTGTTTTTTTGAAGGTATGTCTTTGAATCCCACTGATGCCAAAATAAGCAGTTTGGATCTTGTCTCTAAATTTTTGTGGTATTCAACCTTTTTCTGATTTGTGGTTATCGCATGTAATTTAGCATTTTACGGATTTTTCTCCTGACATTTTTTTTTGAAATGCAGCTTTCAAATGCAGAATTTGTAGGCTTTGTTGATCTGATTGACATTTTTCAGATCTTAGAGCTCACGAAAGCAAGCTCATGAGTGGTAGCATGGCCGAGCGGTCTAAGGCGCTGGATTTAGGCTCCAGTCTCTTCGGAGGCGTGGGTTGAAATCCCACTGCTGCCATTTTTATTAGTTCTTCATGTGGTTCCAACGTATAGATAAAGAAGATACTCAGCTTTCAAATGCAGAATTTATAGGCTTTGTTGTTCTGATTGTCAGATCTTAGAGCTCACGAAAGAGAGATCATGAGTGGTAGCATGGCCGAGCGGTCTAAGGCGCTGGATTAAGGCTCCAGTCTCTTCGGAGGCGTGGGTTCAAATCCCACTGCTGCCATTTTCGTTAGATCCAAGAGAAGGTGCAGAGATCGGTATAGATGTCGTTCAAGCGTGAAGATCAGTGTTTCTCAACTCCAGTCCTCAGGACCCTTAACAGTGCTTGCTTTCCAGGTGACAAGGGAAATAATTATACCACCTGTAGATCTGTTAGAATGTGTCAGTCAGTTATGAATACACCTGTGCTTAAGCAAGGAGATATGGAAAACATGCACTGTTAGGGGTCCTGAAGACTGGAGTTGAGAAATCCAGCTGGTGTTACCTGTGGAAGTATATTTTAGCTAAATCGCAACTTTAGTCATGTGTCGAAGACATTCCTGAAACCGGTTTAAAATATTTCTAAATAAAGTGATTTAAAAACAGTGAAGAGAAACGAAAATTATTTTAGTGTGATGTATATACCGCCAGGCACCATCATAACTAACATTTCATCATGTTATCAACTTTTCATACAAATAGAAAAGCAAAGGTGGCAGCATGGCTCATTGGTGTAAGGGATTGAATTTTTGCTTGTGTTTTTTTGAAGGTATGTCTTTGAATCCCACTGATGCCAAAATAAGCAGTTTGGATCTTGTCTCTAAATTTTTGTGGTATTCAGTTGAAATGAACAAATAGCAACTCAATTAAAATGTAAATATTTGTAATCAACTTTATCGGTTAAGCACTTTATTCAACCTTTTTCTGATTTGTGGTTATCGCATGTAATTTAGCATTTTACGGATTTTTCTCCTGACATTTTTTTTTGAAATGCAGCTTTCAAATGCAGAATTTGTAGGCTTTGTTGATCTGATTGACATTTTTCAGATCTTAGAGCTCACGAAAGCAAGCTCATGAGTGGTAGCATGGCCGAGCGGTCTAAGGCGCTGGATTTAGGCTCCAGTCTCTTCGGAGGCGTGGGTTCAAATCCCACTGCTGCCATTTTTATTAGTTCTTCATGTGGTTCCAACGTATAGATAAAGAAGATACTCAGCTTTCAAATGCAGAATTTATAGGCTTTGTTGTTCTGATTGTCAGATCTTAGAGCTCACGAAAGAGAGATCATGAGTGGTAGCATGGCCGAGCGGTCTAAGGCGCTGGATTAAGGCTCCAGTCTCTTCGGAGGCGTGGGTTCAAACCCCACTGCTGCCATTTTCGTTAGATCCAAGAGAAGGTGCAGAGATCGGTATAGATGTCGTTCAAGCGTGAAGATCAGTGTTTCTCAACTCCAGTCCTCAGGACCCTTAACAGTGCTTGCTTTCCAGGTGACAAGGGAAATAATTATACCACCTGTAGATCTGTTAGAATGTGTCAGTCAGTTATGAATACACCTGTGCTTAAGCAAGGCGATATGGAAAACATGCACTGTTAGGGGTCCTGAGGACTGGAGTTGAGAAATCCAGCTGGTGTTACCCGTGGAAGTATATTTTAGCTAAATCGCAACTTTAGTCATGTGTCGAAGACATTCCTGAAACCGGTTTAAAATATTTCTAAATAAAGTGATTTAAAAACAGTGAAGAGAAACGAAAATTATTTTAGTGTGATGTATATACCGCCAGGCACCATCATAACTAACATTTCATCATGTTATCAACTTTTCATACAAATAGAAAAGCAAAGGTGGCAGCATGGCTCATTGGTGTAAGGGATTGAATTTTTGCTTGTGTTTTTTTGAAGGTATGTCTTTGAATCCCACTGATGCCAAAATAAGCAGTTTGGATCTTGTCTCTAAATTTTTGTGGTATTCAACCTTTTTCTGATTTGTGGTTATCGCATGTAATTTAGCATTTTACGGATTTTTCTCCTGACATTTTTTTTTGAAATGCAGCTTTCAAATGCAGAATTTGTAGGCTTTGTTGATCTGATTGACATTTTTCAGATCTTAGAGCTCACGAAAGCAAGCTCATGAGTGGTAGCATGGCCGAGCGGTCTAAGGCGCTGGATTTAGGCTCCAGTCTCTTCGGAGGCGTGGGTTGAAATCCCACTGCAGCCATTTTTATTAGTTCTTCATGTGGTTCCAACGTATAGATAAAGAAGATACTCAGCTTTCAAATGCAGAATTTATAGGCTTTGTTGTTCTGATTGTCAGATCTTAGAGCTCACGAAAGAGAGATCATGAGTGGTAGCATGGCCGAGCGGTCTAAGGCGCTGGATTAAGGCTCCAGTCTCTTCGGAGGCGTGGGTTCAAATCCCACTGCTGCCATTTTCGTTAGATCCAAGAGAAGGTGCAGAGATCGGTATAGATGTCGTTCAAGCGTGAAGATCAGTGTTTCTCAACTCCAGTCCTCAGGACCCTTAACAGTGCTTGCTTTCCAGGTGACAAGGGAAATAATTATACCACCTGTAGATCTGTTAGAATGTGTCAGTCAGTTATGAATACACCTGTGCTTAAGCAAGGCGATATGGAAAACATGCACTGTTAGGGGTCCTGAGGACTGGAGTTGAGAAATCCAGCTGGTGTTACCCGTGGAAGTATATTTTAGCTAAATCGCAACTTTAGTCATGTGTCGAAGACATTCCTGAAACCGGTTTAAAATATTTCTAAATAAAGTGATTTAAAAACAGTGAAGAGAAACGAAAATTATTTTAGTGTGATGTATATACCGCCAGGCACCATCATAACTAACATTTCATCATGTTATCAACTTTTCATACAAATAGAAAAGCAAAGGTGGCAGCATGGCTCATTGGTGTAAGGGATTGAATTTTTGCTTGTGTTTTTTTGAAGGTATGTCTTTGAATCCCACTGATGCCAAAATAAGCAGTTTGGATCTTGTCTCTAAATTTTTGTGGTATTCAACCTTTTTCTGATTTGTGGTTATCGCATGTAATTTAGCATTTTACGGATTTTTCTCCTGACATTTTTTTTTGAAATGCAGCTTTCAAATGCAGAATTTGTAGGCTTTGTTGATCTGATTGACATTTTTCAGATCTTAGAGCTCACGAAAGCAAGCTCATGAGTGGTAGCATGGCCGAGCGGTCTAAGGCGCTGGATTTAGGCTCCAGTCTCTTCGGAGGCGTGGGTTGAAATCCCACTGCTGCCATTTTTATTAGTTCTTCATGTGGTTCCAACGTATAGATAAAGAAGATACTCAGCTTTCAAATGCAGAATTTATAGGCTTTGTTGTTCTGATTGTCAGATCTTAGAGCTCACGAAAGAGAGATCATGAGTGGTAGCATGGCCGAGCGGTCTAAGGCGCTGGATTAAGGCTCCAGTCTCTTCGGAGGCGTGGGTTCAAATCCCTCTGCTGCCATTTTCGTTAGATCCAAGAGAAGGTGCAAAGATCGGTATAGATGTCGTTCAAGCGTGAAGATCAGTGTTTCTCAACTCCAGTCCTCAGGACCCTTAACAGTGCTTGCTTTCCAGGTGACAAGGGAAATAATTATACCACCTGTAGATCTGTTAGAATGTGTCAGTCAGTTATGAATACACCTGTGCTTAAGCAAGGAGATATGGAAAACATGCACTGTTAGGGGTCCTGAGGACTGGAGTTGAGAAATCCAGCTGGTGTTACCTGTGGAAGTATATTTTAGCTAAATCGCAACTTTAGTCATGTGTCGAAGACATTCCTGAAACCGGTTTAAAATATTTCTAAATAAAGTGATTTAAAAACAGTGAAGAGAAACGAAAATTATTTTAGTGTGATGTATATACCGCCAGGCACCATCATAACTAACATTTCATCATGTTATCAACTTTTCATACAAATAGAAAAGCAAAGGTGGCAGCATGGCTCATTGGTGTAAGGGATTGAATTTTTGCTTGTGTTTTTTTGAAGGTATGTCTTTGAATCCCACTGATGCCAAAATAAGCAGTTTGGATCTTGTCTCTAAATTTTTGTGGTATTCAGTTGAAATGAACAAATAGCAACTCAATTAAAATGTAAATATTTGTAATCAACTTTATCGGTTAAGCACTTTATTCAACCTTTTTCTGATTTGTGGTTATCGCATGTAATTTAGCATTTTACGGATTTTTCTCCTGACATTTTTTTTTGAAATGCAGCTTTCAAATGCAGAATTTGTAGGCTTTGTTGATCTGATTGACATTTTTCAGATCTTAGAGCTCACGAAAGCAAGCTCATGAGTGGTAGCATGGCCGAGCGGTCTAAGGCGCTGGATTTAGGCTCCAGTCTCTTCGGAGGCGTGGGTTGAAATCCCACTGCTGCCATTTTTATTAGTTCTTCATGTGGTTCCAACGTATAGATAAAGAAGATACTCAGCTTTCAAATGCAGAATTTATAGGCTTTGTTGTTCTGATTGTCAGATCTTAGAGCTCACGAAAGAGAGATCATGAGTGGTAGCATGGCCGAGCGGTCTAAGGCGCTGGATTAAGGCTCCAGTCTCTTCGGAGGCGTGGGTTCAAATCCCACTGCTGCCATTTTCGTTAGATCCAAGAGAAGGTGCAGAGATCGGTATAGATGTCGTTCAAGCGTGAAGATCAGTGTTTCTCAACTCCAGTCCTCAGGACCCTTAACAGTGCTTGCTTTCCAGGTGACAAGGGAAATAATTATACCACCTGTAGATCTGTTAGAATGTGTCAGTCAGTTATGAATACACCTGTGCTTAAGCAAGGAGATATGGAAAACATGCACTGTTAGGGGTCCTGAAGACTGGAGTTGAGAAATCCAGCTGGTGTTACCTGTGGAAGTATATTTTAGCTAAATCGCAACTTTAGTCATGTGTCGAAGACATTCCTGAAACCGGTTTAAAATATTTCTAAATAAAGTGATTTAAAAACAGTGAAGAGAAACGAAAATTATTTTAGTGTGATGTATATACCGCCAGGCACCATCATAACTAACATTTCATCATGTTATCAACTTTTCATACAAATAGAAAAGCAAAGGTGGCAGCATGGCTCATTGGTGTAAGGGATTGAATTTTTGCTTGTGTTTTTTTGAAGGTATGTCTTTGAATCCCACTGATGCCAAAATAAGCAGTTTGGATCTTGTCTCTAAATTTTTGTGGTATTCAACCTTTTTCTGATTTGTGGTTATCGCATGTAATTTAGCATTTTACGGATTTTTCTCCTGACATTTTTTTTTGAAATGCAGCTTTCAAATGCAGAATTTGTAGGCTTTGTTGATCTGATTGACATTTTTCAGATCTTAGAGCTCACGAAAGCAAGCTCATGAGTGGTAGCATGGCCGAGCGGTCTAAGGCGCTGGATTTAGGCTCCAGTCTCTTCGGAGGCGTGGGTTGAAATCCCACTGCTGCCATTTTTATTAGTTCTTCATGTGGTTCCAACGTATAGATAAAGAAGATACTCAGCTTTCAAATGCAGAATTTATAGGCTTTGTTGTTCTGATTGTCAGATCTTAGAGCTCACGAAAGAGAGATCATGAGTGGTAGCATGGCCGAGCGGTCTAAGGCGCTGGATTAAGGCTCCAGTCTCTTCGGAGGCGTGGGTTCAAATCCCACTGCTGCCATTTTCGTTAGATCCAAGAGAAGGTGCAGAGATCGGTATAGATGTCGTTCAAGCGTGAAGATCAGTGTTTCTCAACTCCAGTCCTCAGGACCCTTAACAGTGCTTGCTTTCCAGGTGACAAGGGAAATAATTATACCACCTGTAGATCTGTTAGAATGTGTCAGTCAGTTATGAATACACCTGTGCTTAAGCAAGGAGATATGGAAAACATGCACTGTTAGGGGTCCTGAAGACTGGAGTTGAGAAATCCAGCTGGTGTTACCTGTGGAAGTATATTTTAGCTAAATCGCAACTTTAGTCATGTGTCGAAGACATTCCTGAAACCGGTTTAAAATATTTCTAAATAAAGTGATTTAAAAACAGTGAAGAGAAACGAAAATTATTTTAGTGTGATGTATATACCGCCAGGCACCATCATAACTAACATTTCATCATGTTATCAACTTTTCATACAAATAGAAAAGCAAAGGTGGCAGCATGGCTCATTGGTGTAAGGGATTGAATTTTTGCTTGTGTTTTTTTGAAGGTATGTCTTTGAATCCCACTGATGCCAAAATAAGCAGTTTGGATCTTGTCTCTAAATTTTTGTGGTATTCAGTTGAAATGAACAAATAGCAACTCAATTAAAATGTAAATATTTGTAATCAACTTTATCGGTTAAGCACTTTATTCAACCTTTTTCTGATTTGTGGTTATCGCATGTAATTTAGCATTTTACGGATTTTTCTCCTGACATTTTTTTTTGAAATGCAGCTTTCAAATGCAGAATTTGTAGGCTTTGTTGATCTGATTGACATTTTTCAGATCTTAGAGCTCACGAAAGCAAGCTCATGAGTGGTAGCATGGCCGAGCGGTCTAAGGCGCTGGATTTAGGCTCCAGTCTCTTCGGAGGCGTGGGTTCAAATCCCACTGCTGCCATTTTTATTAGTTCTTCATGTGGTTCCAACGTATAGATAAAGAAGATACTCAGCTTTCAAATGCAGAATTTATAGGCTTTGTTGTTCTGATTGTCAGATCTTAGAGCTCACGAAAGAGAGATCATGAGTGGTAGCATGGCCGAGCGGTCTAAGGCGCTGGATTAAGGCTCCAGTCTCTTCGGAGGCGTGGGTTCAAATCCCTCTGCTGCCATTTTCGTTAGATCCAAGAGAAGGTGCAAAGATCGGTATAGATGTCGTTCAAGCGTGAAGATCAGTGTTTCTCAACTCCAGTCCTCAGGACCCTTAACAGTGCTTGCTTTCCAGGTGACAAGGGAAATAATTATACCACCTGTAGATCTGTTAGAATGTGTCAGTCAGTTATGAATACACCTGTGCTTAAGCAAGGAGATATGGAAAACATGCACTGTTAGGGGTCCTGAGGACTGGAGTTGAGAAATCCAGCTGGTGTTACCTGTGGAAGTATATTTTAGCTAAATCGCAACTTTAGTCATGTGTCGAAGACATTCCTGAAACCGGTTTAAAATATTTCTAAATAAAGTGATTTAAAAACAGTGAAGAGAAACGAAAATTATTTTAGTGTGATGTATATACCGCCAGGCACCATCATAACTAACATTTCATCATGTTATCAACTTTTCATACAAATAGAAAAGCAAAGGTGGCAGCATGGCTCATTGGTGTAAGGGATTGAATTTTTGCTTGTGTTTTTTTGAAGGTATGTCTTTGAATCCCACTGATGCCAAAATAAGCAGTTTGGATCTTGTCTCTAAATTTTTGTGGTATTCAGTTGAAATGAACAAATAGCAACTCAATTAAAATGTAAATATTTGTAATCAACTTTATCGGTTAAGCACTTTATTCAACCTTTTTCTGATTTGTGGTTATCGCATGTAATTTAGCATTTTACGGATTTTTCTCCTGACATTTTTTTTTGAAATGCAGCTTTCAAATGCAGAATTTGTAGGCTTTGTTGATCTGATTGACATTTTTCAGATCTTAGAGCTCACGAAAGCAAGCTCATGAGTGGTAGCATGGCCGAGCGGTCTAAGGCGCTGGATTTAGGCTCCAGTCTCTTCGGAGGCGTGGGTTCAAATCCCACTGCTGCCATTTTTATTAGTTCTTCATGTGGTTCCAACGTATAGATAAAGAAGATACTCAGCTTTCAAATGCAGAATTTATAGGCTTTGTTGTTCTGATTGTCAGATCTTAGAGCTCACGAAAGAGAGATCATGAGTGGTAGCATGGCCGAGCGGTCTAAGGCGCTGGATTAAGGCTCCAGTCTCTTCGGAGGCGTGGGTTCAAATCCCACTGCTGCCATTTTCGTTAGATCCAAGAGAAGGTGCAGAGATCGGTATAGATGTCGTTCAAGCGTGAAGATCAGTGTTTCTCAACTCCAGTCCTCAGGACCCTTAACAGTGCTTGCTTTCCAGGTGACAAGGGAAATAATTATACCACCTGTAGATCTGTTAGAATGTGTCAGTCAGTTATGAATACACCTGTGCTTAAGCAAGGAGATATGGAAAACATGCACTGTTAGGGGTCCTGAGGACTGGAGTTGAGAAATCCAGCTGGTGTTACCTGTGGAAGTATATTTTAGCTAAATCGCAACTTTAGTCATGTGTCGAAGACATTCCTGAAACCGGTTTAAAATATTTCTAAATAAAGGGATTTAAAAACAGTGAAGAGAAACGAAAATTATTTTAGTGTGATGTATATACCGCCAGGCACCATCATAACTAACATTTCATCATGTTATCAACTTTTCATACAAATAGAAAAGCAAAGGTGGCAGCATGGCTCATTGGTGTAAGGGATTGAATTTTTGCTTGTGTTTTTTTGAAGGTATGTCTTTGAATCCCACTGATGCCAAAATAAGCAGTTTGGATCTTGTCTCTAAATTTTTGTGGTATTCAGTTGAAATGAACAAATAGCAACTCAATTAAAATGTAAATATTTGTAATCAACTTTATCGGTTAAGCACTTTATTCAACCTTTTTCTGATTTGTGGTTATCGCATGTAATTTAGCATTTTACGGATTTTTCTCCTGACATTTTTTTTTGAAATGCAGCTTTCAAATGCAGAATTTGTAGGCTTTGTTGATCTGATTGACATTTTTCAGATCTTAGAGCTCACGAAAGCAAGCTCATGAGTGGTAGCATGGCCGAGCGGTCTAAGGCGCTGGATTTAGGCTCCAGTCTCTTCGGAGGCGTGGGTTCAAATCCCACTGCTGCCATTTTTATTAGTTCTTCATGTGGTTCCAACGTATAGATAAAGAAGATACTCAGCTTTCAAATGCAGAATTTATAGGCTTTGTTGTTCTGATTGTCAGATCTTAGAGCTCACGAAAGAGAGATCATGAGTGGTAGCATGGCCGAGCGGTCTAAGGCGCTGGATTAAGGCTCCAGTCTCTTCGGAGGCGTGGGTTCAAATCCCATTGCTGCCATTTTCGTTAGATCCAAGAGAAGGTGCAGAGATCGGTATAGATGTCGTTCAAGCGTGAAGATCAGTGTTTCTCAACTCCAGTCCTCAGGACCCTTAACAGTGCTTGCTTTCCAGGTGACAAGGGAAATAATTATACCACCTGTAGATCTGTTAGAATGTGTCAGTCAGTTATGAATACACCTGTGCTTAAGCAAGGAGATATGGAAAACATGCACTGTTAGGGGTCCTGAGGACTGGAGTTGAGAAATCCAGCTGGTGTTACCTGTGGAAGTATATTTTAGCTAAATCGCAACTTTAGTCATGTGTCGAAGACATTCCTGAAACCGGTTTAAAATATTTCTAAATAAAGGGATTTAAAAACAGTGAAGAGAAACGAAAATTATTTTAGTGTGATGTATATACCGCCAGGCACCATCATAACTAACATTTCATCATGTTATCAACTTTTCATACAAATAGAAAAGCAAAGGTGGCAGCATGGCTCATTGGTGTAAGGGATTGAATTTTTGCTTGTGTTTTTTTGAAGGTATGTCTTTGAATCCCACTGATGCCAAAATAAGCAGTTTGGATCTTGTCTCTAAATTTTTGTGGTATTCAGTTGAAATGAACAAATAGCAACTCAATTAAAATGTAAATATTTGTAATCAACTTTATCGGTTAAGCACTTTATTCAACCTTTTTCTGATTTGTGGTTATCGCATGTAATTTAGCATTTTACGGATTTTTCTCCTGACATTTTTTTTTGAAATGCAGCTTTCAAATGCAGAATTTGTAGGCTTTGTTGATCTGATTGACATTTTTCAGATCTTAGAGCTCACGAAAGCAAGCTCATGAGTGGTAGCATGGCCGAGCGGTCTAAGGCGCTGGATTTAGGCTCCAGTCTCTTCGGAGGCGTGGGTTCAAATCCCACTGCTGCCATTTTTATTAGTTCTTCATGTGGTTCCAACGTATAGATAAAGAAGATACTCAGCTTTCAAATGCAGAATTTATAGGCTTTGTTGTTCTGATTGTCAGATCTTAGAGCTCACGAAAGAGAGATCATGAGTGGTAGCATGGCCGAGCGGTCTAAGGCGCTGGATTAAGGCTCCAGTCTCTTCGGAGGCGTGGGTTCAAATCCCTCTGCTGCCATTTTCGTTAGATCCAAGAGAAGGTGCAAAGATCGGTATAGATGTCGTTCAAGCGTGAAGATCAGTGTTTCTCAACTCCAGTCCTCAGGACCCTTAACAGTGCTTGCTTTCCAGGTGACAAGGGAAATAATTATACCACCTGTAGATCTGTTAGAATGTGTCAGTCAGTTATGAATACACCTGTGCTTAAGCAAGGAGATATGGAAAACATGCACTGTTAGGGGTCCTGAGGACTGGAGTTGAGAAATCCAGCTGGTGTTACCTGTGGAAGTATATTTTAGCTAAATCGCAACTTTAGTCATGTGTCGAAGACATTCCTGAAACCGGTTTAAAATATTTCTAAATAAAGTGATTTAAAAACAGTGAAGAGAAACGAAAATTATTTTAGTGTGATGTATATACCGCCAGGCACCATCATAACTAACATTTCATCATGTTATCAACTTTTCATACAAATAGAAAAGCAAAGGTGGCAGCATGGCTCATTGGTGTAAGGGATTGAATTTTTGCTTGTGTTTTTTTGAAGGTATGTCTTTGAATCCCACTGATGCCAAAATAAGCAGTTTGGATCTTGTCTCTAAATTTTTGTGGTATTCAGTTGAAATGAACAAATAGCAACTCAATTAAAATGTAAATATTTGTAATCAACTTTATCGGTTAAGCACTTTATTCAACCTTTTTCTGATTTGTGGTTATCGCATGTAATTTAGCATTTTACGGATTTTTCTCCTGACATTTTTTTTTGAAATGCAGCTTTCAAATGCAGAATTTGTAGGCTTTGTTGATCTGATTGACATTTTTCAGATCTTAGAGCTCACGAAAGCAAGCTCATGAGTGGTAGCATGGCCGAGCGGTCTAAGGCGCTGGATTTAGGCTCCAGTCTCTTCGGAGGCGTGGGTTCAAATCCCACTGCTGCCATTTTTATTAGTTCTTCATGTGGTTCCAACGTATAGATAAAGAAGATACTCAGCTTTCAAATGCAGAATTTATAGGCTTTGTTGTTCTGATTGTCAGATCTTAGAGCTCACGAAAGAGAGATCATGAGTGGTAGCATGGCCGAGCGGTCTAAGGCGCTGGATTAAGGCTCCAGTCTCTTCGGAGGCGTGGGTTCAAATCCCACTGCTGCCATTTTCGTTAGATCCAAGAGAAGGTGCAGAGATCGGTATAGATGTCGTTCAAGCGTGAAGATCAGTGTTTCTCAACTCCAGTCCTCAGGACCCTTAACAGTGCTTGCTTTCCAGGTGACAAGGGAAATAATTATACCACCTGTAGATCTGTTAGAATGTGTCAGTCAGTTATGAATACACCTGTGCTTAAGCAAGGAGATATGGAAAACATGCACTGTTAGGGGTCCTGAGGACTGGAGTTGAGAAATCCAGCTGGTGTTACCTGTGGAAGTATATTTTAGCTAAATCGCAACTTTAGTCATGTGTCGAAGACATTCCTGAAACCGGTTTAAAATATTTCTAAATAAAGGGATTTAAAAACAGTGAAGAGAAACGAAAATTATTTTAGTGTGATGTATATACCGCCAGGCACCATCATAACTAACATTTCATCATGTTATCAACTTTTCATACAAATAGAAAAGCAAAGGTGGCAGCATGGCTCATTGGTGTAAGGGATTGAATTTTTGCTTGTGTTTTTTTGAAGGTATGTCTTTGAATCCCACTGATGCCAAAATAAGCAGTTTGGATCTTGTCTCTAAATTTTTGTGGTATTCAGTTGAAATGAACAAATAGCAACTCAATTAAAATGTAAATATTTGTAATCAACTTTATCGGTTAAGCACTTTATTCAACCTTTTTCTGATTTGTGGTTATCGCATGTAATTTAGCATTTTACGGATTTTTCTCCTGACATTTTTTTTTGAAATGCAGCTTTCAAATGCAGAATTTGTAGGCTTTGTTGATCTGATTGACATTTTTCAGATCTTAGAGCTCACGAAAGCAAGCTCATGAGTGGTAGCATGGCCGAGCGGTCTAAGGCGCTGGATTTAGGCTCCAGTCTCTTCGGAGGCGTGGGTTCAAATCCCACTGCTGCCATTTTTATTAGTTCTTCATGTGGTTCCAACGTATAGATAAAGAAGATACTCAGCTTTCAAATGCAGAATTTATAGGCTTTGTTGTTCTGATTGTCAGATCTTAGAGCTCACGAAAGAGAGATCATGAGTGGTAGCATGGCCGAGCGGTCTAAGGCGCTGGATTAAGGCTCCAGTCTCTTCGGAGGCGTGGGTTCAAATCCCATTGCTGCCATTTTCGTTAGATCCAAGAGAAGGTGCAGAGATCGGTATAGATGTCGTTCAAGCGTGAAGATCAGTGTTTCTCAACTCCAGTCCTCAGGACCCTTAACAGTGCTTGCTTTCCAGGTGACAAGGGAAATAATTATACCACCTGTAGATCTGTTAGAATGTGTCAGTCAGTTATGAATACACCTGTGCTTAAGCAAGGAGATATGGAAAACATGCACTGTTAGGGGTCCTGAGGACTGGAGTTGAGAAATCCAGCTGGTGTTACCTGTGGAAGTATATTTTAGCTAAATCGCAACTTTAGTCATGTGTCGAAGACATTCCTGAAACCGGTTTAAAATATTTCTAAATAAAGGGATTTAAAAACAGTGAAGAGAAACGAAAATTATTTTAGTGTGATGTATATACCGCCAGGCACCATCATAACTAACATTTCATCATGTTATCAACTTTTCATACAAATAGAAAAGCAAAGGTGGCAGCATGGCTCATTGGTGTAAGGGATTGAATTTTTGCTTGTGTTTTTTTGAAGGTATGTCTTTGAATCCCACTGATGCCAAAATAAGCAGTTTGGATCTTGTCTCTAAATTTTTGTGGTATTCAGTTGAAATGAACAAATAGCAACTCAATTAAAATGTAAATATTTGTAATCAACTTTATCGGTTAAGCACTTTATTCAACCTTTTTCTGATTTGTGGTTATCGCATGTAATTTAGCATTTTACGGATTTTTCTCCTGACATTTTTTTTTGAAATGCAGCTTTCAAATGCAGAATTTGTAGGCTTTGTTGATCTGATTGACATTTTTCAGATCTTAGAGCTCACGAAAGCAAGCTCATGAGTGGTAGCATGGCCGAGCGGTCTAAGGCGCTGGATTTAGGCTCCAGTCTCTTCGGAGGCGTGGGTTCAAATCCCACTGCTGCCATTTTTATTAGTTCTTCATGTGGTTCCAACGTATAGATAAAGAAGATACTCAGCTTTCAAATGCAGAATTTATAGGCTTTGTTGTTCTGATTGTCAGATCTTAGAGCTCACGAAAGAGAGATCATGAGTGGTAGCATGGCCGAGCGGTCTAAGGCGCTGGATTAAGGCTCCAGTCTCTTCGGAGGCGTGGGTTCAAATCCCTCTGCTGCCATTTTCGTTAGATCCAAGAGAAGGTGCAAAGATCGGTATAGATGTCGTTCAAGCGTGAAGATCAGTGTTTCTCAACTCCAGTCCTCAGGACCCTTAACAGTGCTTGCTTTCCAGGTGACAAGGGAAATAATTATACCACCTGTAGATCTGTTAGAATGTGTCAGTCAGTTATGAATACACCTGTGCTTAAGCAAGGAGATATGGAAAACATGCACTGTTAGGGGTCCTGAGGACTGGAGTTGAGAAATCCAGCTGGTGTTACCTGTGGAAGTATATTTTAGCTAAATCGCAACTTTAGTCATGTGTCGAAGACATTCCTGAAACCGGTTTAAAATATTTCTAAATAAAGTGATTTAAAAACAGTGAAGAGAAACGAAAATTATTTTAGTGTGATGTATATACCGCCAGGCACCATCATAACTAACATTTCATCATGTTATCAACTTTTCATACAAATAGAAAAGCAAAGGTGGCAGCATGGCTCATTGGTGTAAGGGATTGAATTTTTGCTTGTGTTTTTTTGAAGGTATGTCTTTGAATCCCACTGATGCCAAAATAAGCAGTTTGGATCTTGTCTCTAAATTTTTGTGGTATTCAGTTGAAATGAACAAATAGCAACTCAATTAAAATGTAAATATTTGTAATCAACTTTATCGGTTAAGCACTTTATTCAACCTTTTTCTGATTTGTGGTTATCGCATGTAATTTAGCATTTTACGGATTTTTCTCCTGACATTTTTTTTTGAAATGCAGCTTTCAAATGCAGAATTTGTAGGCTTTGTTGATCTGATTGACATTTTTCAGATCTTAGAGCTCACGAAAGCAAGCTCATGAGTGGTAGCATGGCCGAGCGGTCTAAGGCGCTGGATTTAGGCTCCAGTCTCTTCGGAGGCGTGGGTTCAAATCCCACTGCTGCCACTTTTATTAGTTCTTCATGTGGTTCCAACGTATAGATAAAGAAGATACTCAGCTTTCAAATGCAGAATTTATAGGCTTTGTTGTTCTGATTGTCAGATCTTAGAGCTCACGAAAGAGAGATCATGAGTGGTAGCATGGCCGAGCGGTCTAAGGCGCTGGATTAAGGCTCCAGTCTCTTCGGAGGCGTGGGTTCAAATCCCACTGCTGCCATTTTCGTTAGATCCAAGAGAAGGTGCAGAGATCGGTATAGATGTCGTTCAAGCGTGAAGATCAGTGTTTCTCAACTCCAGTCCTCAGGACCCTTAACAGTGCTTGCTTTCCAGGTGACAAGGGAAATAATTATACCACCTGTAGATCTGTTAGAATGTGTCAGTCAGTTATGAATACACCTGTGCTTAAGCAAGGAGATATGGAAAACATGCACTGTTAGGGGTCCTGAGGACTGGAGTTGAGAAATCCAGCTGGTGTTACCTGTGGAAGTATATTTTAGCTAAATCGCAACTTTAGTCATGTGTCGAAGACATTCCTGAAACCGGTTTAAAATATTTCTAAATAAAGGGATTTAAAAACAGTGAAGAGAAACGAAAATTATTTTAGTGTGATGTATATACCGCCAGGCACCATCATAACTAACATTTCATCATGTTATCAACTTTTCATACAAATAGAAAAGCAAAGGTGGCAGCATGGCTCATTGGTGTAAGGGATTGAATTTTTGCTTGTGTTTTTTTGAAGGTATGTCTTTGAATCCCACTGATGCCAAAATAAGCAGTTTGGATCTTGTCTCTAAATTTTTGTGGTATTCAGTTGAAATGAACAAATAGCAACTCAATTAAAATGTAAATATTTGTAATCAACTTTATCGGTTAAGCACTTTATTCAACCTTTTTCTGATTTGTGGTTATCGCATGTAATTTAGCATTTTACGGATTTTTCTCCTGACATTTTTTTTTGAAATGCAGCTTTCAAATGCAGAATTTGTAGGCTTTGTTGATCTGATTGACATTTTTCAGATCTTAGAGCTCACGAAAGCAAGCTCATGAGTGGTAGCATGGCCGAGCGGTCTAAGGCGCTGGATTTAGGCTCCAGTCTCTTCGGAGGCGTGGGTTGAAATCCCACTGCTGCCATTTTTATTAGTTCTTCATGTGGTTCCAACGTATAGATAAAGAAGATACTCAGCTTTCAAATGCAGAATTTATAGGCTTTGTTGTTCTGATTGTCAGATCTTAGAGCTCACGAAAGAGAGATCATGAGTGGTAGCATGGCCGAGCGGTCTAAGGCGCTGGATTAAGGCTCCAGTCTCTTCGGAGGCGTGGGTTCAAATCCCACTGCTGCCATTTTCGTTAGATCCAAGAGAAGGTGCAAAGATCGGTATAGATGTCGTTCAAGCGTGAAGATCAGTGTTTCTCAACTCCAGTCCTCAGGACCCTTAACAGTGCTTGCTTTCCAGGTGACAAGGGAAATAATTATACCACCTGTAGATCTGTTAGAATGTGTCAGTCAGTTATGAATACACCTGTGCTTAAGCAAGGAGATATGGAAAACATGCACTGTTAGGGGTCCTGAGGACTGGAGTTGAGAAATCCAGCTGGTGTTACCTGTGGAAGTATATTTTAGCTAAATCGCAACTTTAGTCATGTGTCGAAGACATTCCTGAAACCGGTTTAAAATATTTCTAAATAAAGTGATTATTTTAGTGTGATGTATATACCGCCAGGCACCATCATAACTAACATTTCATCATGTTATCAACTTTTCATACAAATAGAAAAGCAAAGGTGGCAGCATGGCTCATTGGTGTAAGGGATTGAATTTTTGCTTGTGTTTTTTTGAAGGTATGTCTTTGAATCCCACTGATGCCAAAATAAGCAGTTTGGATCTTGTCTCTAAATTTTTGTGGTATTCAGTTGAAATGAACAAATAGCAACTCAATTAAAATGTAAATATTTGTAATCAACTTTATCGGTTAAGCACTTTATTCAACCTTTTTCTGATTTGTGGTTATCGCATGTAATTTAGCATTTTTCGGATTTTTCTCCTGACATTTTTTTTTGAAATGCAGCTTTCAAATGCAGAATTTGTAGGCTTTGTTGATCTGATTGACATTTTTCAGATCTTAGAGCTCACGAAAGCAAGCTCATGAGTGGTAGCATGGCCGAGCGGTCTAAGGCGCTGGATTTAGGCTCCAGTCTCTTCGGAGGCGTGGGTTCAAATCCCACTGCTGCCATTTTTATTAGTTCTTCATGTGGTTCCAACGTATAGATAAAGAAGATACTCAGCTTTCAAATGCAGAATTTATAGGCTTTGTTGTTCTGATTGTCAGATCTTAGAGCTCACGAAAGAGAGATCATGAGTGGTAGCATGGCCGAGCGGTCTAAGGCGCTGGATTAAGGCTCCAGTCTCTTCGGAGGCGTGGGTTCAAATCCCACTGCTGCCATTTTCGTTAGATCCAAGAGAAGGTGCAGAGATCGGTATAGATGTCGTTCAAGCGTGAAGATCAGTGTTTCTCAACTCCAGTCCTCAGGACCCTTAACAGTGCTTGCTTTCCAGGTGACAAGGGAAATAATTATACCACCTGTAGATCTGTTAGAATGTGTCAGTCAGTTATGAATACACCTGTGCTTAAGCAAGGAGATATGGAAAACATGCACTGTTAGGGGTCCTGAGGACTGGAGTTGAGAAATCCAGCTGGTGTTACCTGTGGAAGTATATTTTAGCTAAATCGCAACTTTAGTCATGTGTCGAAGACATTCCTGAAACCGGTTTAAAATATTTCTAAATAAAGGGATTTAAAAACAGTGAAGAGAAACGAAAATTATTTTAGTGTGATGTATATACCGCCAGGCACCATCATAACTAACATTTCATCATGTTATCAACTTTTCATACAAATAGAAAAGCAAAGGTGGCAGCATGGCTCATTGGTGTAAGGGATTGAATTTTTGCTTGTGTTTTTTTGAAGGTATGTCTTTGAATCCCACTGATGCCAAAATAAGCAGTTTGGATCTTGTCTCTAAATTTTTGTGGTATTCAGTTGAAATGAACAAATAGCAACTCAATTAAAATGTAAATATTTGTAATCAACTTTATCGGTTAAGCACTTTATTCAACCTTTTTCTGATTTGTGGTTATCGCATGTAATTTAGCATTTTTCGGATTTTTCTCCTGACATTTTTTTTTGAAATGCAGCTTTCAAATGCAGAATTTGTAGGCTTTGTTGATCTGATTGACATTTTTCAGATCTTAGAGCTCACGAAAGCAAGCTCATGAGTGGTAGCATGGCCGAGCGGTCTAAGGCGCTGGATTTAGGCTCCAGTCTCTTCGGAGGCGTGGGTTCAAATCCCACTGCTGCCATTTTTATTAGTTCTTCATGTGGTTCCAACGTATAGATAAAGAAGATACTCAGCTTTCAAATGCAGAATTTATAGGCTTTGTTGTTCTGATTGTCAGATCTTAGAGCTCACGAAAGAGAGATCATGAGTGGTAGCATGGCCGAGCGGTCTAAGGCGCTGGATTAAGGCTCCAGTCTCTTCGTAGGCGTGGGTTCAAATCCCACTGCTGCCATTTTCGTTAGATCCAAGAGAAGGTGCAGAGATCGGTATAGATGTCGTTCAAGCGTGAAGATCAGTGTTTCTCAACTCCAGTCCTCAGGACCCTTAACAGTGCTTGCTTTCCAGGTGACAAGGGAAATAATTATACCACCTGTAGATCTGTTAGAATGTGTCAGTCAGTTATGAATACACCTGTGCTTAAGCAAGGAGATATGGAAAACATGCACTGTTAGGGGTCCTGAGGACTGGAGTTGAGAAATCCAGCTGGTGTTACCTGTGGAAGTATATTTTAGCTAAATCGCAACTTTAGTCATGTGTCGAAGACATTCCTGAAACCGGTTTAAAATATTTCTAAATAAAGGGATTTAAAAACAGTGAAGAGAAACGAAAATTATTTTAGTGTGATGTATATACCGCCAGGCACCATCATAACTAACATTTCATCATGTTATCAACTTTTCATACAAATAGAAAAGCAAAGGTGGCAGCATGGCTCATTGGTGTAAGGGATTGAATTTTTGCTTGTGTTTTTTTGAAGGTATGTCTTTGAATCCCACTGATGCCAAAATAAGCAGTTTGGATCTTGTCTCTAAATTTTTGTGGTATTCAGTTGAAATGAACAAATAGCAACTCAATTAAAATGTAAATATTTGTAATCAACTTTATCGGTTAAGCACTTTATTCAACCTTTTTCTGATTTGTGGTTATCGCATGTAATTTAGCATTTTACGGATTTTTCTCCTGACATTTTTTTTTGAAATGCAGCTTTCAAATGCAGAATTTGTAGGCTTTGTTGATCTGATTGACATTTTTCAGATCTTAGAGCTCACGAAAGCAAGCTCATGAGTGGTAGCATGGCCGAGCGGTCTAAGGCGCTGGATTTAGGCTCCAGTCTCTTCGGAGGCGTGGGTTGAAATCCCACTGCTGCCATTTTTATTAGTTCTTCATGTGGTTCCAACGTATAGATAAAGAAGATACTCAGCTTTCAAATGCAGAATTTATAGGCTTTGTTGTTCTGATTGTCAGATCTTAGAGCTCACGAAAAAAAGATCATGAGTGGTAGCATGGCCGAGCGGTCTAAGGCGCTGGATTAAGGCTCCAGTCTCTTCGGAGGCGTGGGTTCAAATCCCACTGCTGCCATTTTCGTTAGATCCAAGAGAAGGTGCAGAGATCGGTATAGATGTCGTTCAAGCGTGAAGATCAGTGTTTCTCAACTCCAGTCCTCAGGACCCTTAACAGTGCTTGCTTTCCAGGTGACAAGGGAAATAATTATACCACCTGTAGATCTGTTAGAATGTGTCAGTCAGTTATGAATACACCTGTGCTTAAGCAAGGAGATATGGAAAACATGCACTGTTAGGGGTCCTGAGGACTGGAGTTGAGAAATCCAGCTGGTGTTACCTGTGGAAGTATATTTTAGCTAAATCGCAACTTTAGTCATGTGTCGAAGACATTCCTGAAACCGGTTTAAAATATTTCTAAATAAAGTGATTATTTTAGTGTGATGTATATACCGCCAGGCACCATCATAACTAACATTTCATCATGTTATCAACTTTTCATACAAATAGAAAAGCAAAGGTGGCAGCATGGCTCATTGGTGTAAGGGATTGAATTTTTGCTTGTGTTTTTTTGAAGGTATGTCTTTGAATCCCACTGATGCCAAAATAAGCAGTTTGGATCTTGTCTCTAAATTTTTGTGGTATTCAGTTGAAATGAACAAATAGCAACTCAATTAAAATGTAAATATTTGTAATCAACTTTATCGGTTAAGCACTTTATTCAACCTTTTTCTGATTTGTGGTTATCGCATGTAATTTAGCATTTTACGGATTTTTCTCCTGACATTTTTTTTTGAAATGCAGCTTTCAAATGCAGAATTTGTAGGCTTTGTTGATCTGATTGACATTTTTCAGATCTTAGAGCTCACGAAAGCAAGCTCATGAGTGGTAGCATGGCCGAGCGGTCTAAGGCGCTGGATTTAGGCTCCAGTCTCTTCGGAGGCGTGGGTTCAAATCCCCCTGCTGCCATTTTTATTAGTTCTTCATGTGGTTCCAACGTATAGATAAAGAAGATACTCAGCTTTCAAATGCAGAATTTATAGGCTTTGTTGTTCTGATTGTCAGATCTTAGAGCTCACGAAAGAGAGATCATGAGTGGTAGCATGGCCGAGCGGTCTAAGGCGCTGGATTAAGGCTCCAGTCTCTTCGGAGGCGTGGGTTCAAATCCCTCTGCTGCCATTTTCGTTAGATCCAAGAGAAGGTGCAAAGATCGGTATAGATGTCGTTCAAGCGTGAAGATCAGTGTTTCTCAACTCCAGTCCTCAGGACCCTTAACAGTGCTTGCTTTCCAGGTGACAAGGGAAATAATTATACCACCTGTAGATCTGTTAGAATGTGTCAGTCAGTTATGAATACACCTGTGCTTAAGCAAGGCGATATGGAAAACATGCACTGTTAGGGGTCCTGAGGACTGGAGTTGAGAAATCCAGCTGGTGTTACCCGTGGAAGTATATTTTAGCTAAATCGCAACTTTAGTCATGTGTCGAAGACATTCCTGAAACCGGTTTAAAATATTTCTAAATAAAGTGATTTAAAAACAGTGAAGAGAAACGAAAATTATTTTAGTGTGATGTATATACCGCCAGGCACCATCATAACTAACATTTCATCATGTTATCAACTTTTCATACAAATAGAAAAGCAAAGGTGGCAGCATGGCTCATTGGTGTAAGGGATTGAATTTTTGCTTGTGTTTTTTTGAAGGTATGTCTTTGAATCCCACTGATGCCAAAATAAGACGTTTGGATCTTGTCTCTAAATTTTTGTGGTATTCAGTTGAAATGAACAAATAGCAACTCAATTAAAATGTAAATATTTGTAATCAACTTTATCGCTGCAGCACTTTATTCAACCTGTTTCTGATTTGTGGTTATCGCATGTAATTTAGCATTTTACGGATTTTTCTCCTGACATTTTTTTTTGAAATGCAGCTTTCAAATGCAGAATTTGTAGGCTTTGTTGATCTGATTGACATTTTTCAGATCTTAGAGCTCACGAAAGCAAGCTCATGAGTGGTAGCATGGCCGAGCGGTCTAAGGCGCTGGATTTAGGCTCCAGTCTCTTCGGAGGCGTGGGTTCAAATCCCACCGCTGCCATTTTTATTAGTTCTTCATGTGGTTCCAACGTATAGATAAAGAAGATACTCAGCTTTCAAATGCAGAATTTATAGGCTTTGTTGTTCTGATTGTCAGATCTTAGAGCTCACGAAAGAGAGATCATGAGTGGTAGCATGGCCGAGCGGTCTAAGGCGCTGGATTAAGGCTCCAGTCTCTTCGGAGGCGTAGGTTCAAATCCCACTGCTGCCATTTTCGTTAGATCCAAGAGAAGGTGCAGACATCGGTATAGATGTCGTTCAAGCGTGAAGATCAGTGTTTCTCAACTCCAGTCCTCAGGACCCTTAACAGTGCTTGCTTTCCAGGTGACAAGGGAAATAATTATACCACCTGTAGATCTGTTAGAATGTGTCAGTCAGTTATGAATACACCTGTGCTTAAGCAAGGAGATATGGAAAACATGCACTGTTAGGGGTCCTGAGGACTGGAGTTGAGAAATCCAGCTGGTGTTACCTGTGGAAGTATATTTTAGCTCAATCGCAACTTTAGTCATGTGTCGAAGACATTCCTCAAACTGGTTTAAAATATTTCTAAATAAAGTGATTTGAAAACAGTGAAGAGAAACGGAAATTATTTTAGTGTGATGTATATACCGCCAGGCACCATCATAACTAACATTTCATCATGTTATCAACTTTTCATACAAATAGAAAAGCAAAGGTGGCAGCATGGCTCATTGGTGTAAGGGATTGAATTTTTGCTTGTGTTTTTTTGAAGGTATGTCTTTGAATCCCACTGATGCCAAAATAAGACGTTTGGATCTTGTCTCTAAATTTTTGTGGTATTCAGTTGAAATGAACAAATAGCAACTCAATTAAAATGTAAATATTTGTAATCAACTTTATCGCTGCAGCACTTTATTCAACCTTTTTCTGATTTGTGGTTATCGCATGTAATTTAGCATTTTACGGATTTTTCTCCTGACATTTTTTTTTGAAATGCAGCTTTCAAATGCAGAATTTGTAGGCTTTGTTGATCTGATTGACATTTTTCAGATCTTAGAGCTCACGAAAGCAAGCTCATGAGTGGTAGCATGGCCGAGCGGTCTAAGGCACTGGATTTAGGCTCCAGTCTCTTTGGAGGCGTGGGTTCAAATCCCACTGCTGCCATTTTTATTAGTTCTTCATGTGGTTCCAACGTATAGATAAAGAAGATACTCAGCTTTCAAATGCAGAATTTATAGGCTTTGTTGTTCTGATTGTCAGATCTTAGAGCTCACGAAAGAGAGATCATGAGTGGTAGCATGGCCGAGCGGTCTAAGGCGCTGGATTAAGGCTCCAGTCTCTTCGGAGGCGTGGGTTCAAATCCCACTGCTGCCATTTTCGTTAGATCCAAGAGAAGATGCAGACATCGGTATAGATGTCATTCAAGCGTGAAGATCAGTGTTTCTCAACTCCAGTCCTCAGGACCCTTAACAGTGCTTGCTTTCCAGGTGACAAGGGAAATAATTATACCACCTGTAGATCTGTTAGAATGTGTCAGTCAGTTATGAATACACCTGTGCTTAAGCAAGGAGATATGGAAAACATGCACTGTTAGGGGTCCTGAGGACTGGAGTTGAGAAATCCAGCTGGTGTTACCTGTGGAAGTATATTTTAGCTAAATCGCAACTTTAGTCATGTGTCGAAGACATTCCTCAAACCGGTTTAAAATATTTCTAAATAAAGTGATTTGAAAACAGTGAAGAGAAACGAAAATTATTTTAGTGTGATGTATATACCGCCAGGCACCATCATAACTAACATTTTATCATGTTATCAACTTTTCATACAAATAGAAAAGCAAAGGTGGCAGCATGGCTCATTGGTGTAAGGGATTGAATTTTTGCTTGTGTTTTTTTGAAGGTATGTCTTTGAATCCCACTGATGCCAAAATAAGACGTTTGGATCTTGTCTCTAAATTTTTGTGGTATTCAGTTGAAATGAACAAATAGCAACTCAATTAAAATGTAAATATTTGTAATCAACTTTATCGCTGCAGCACTTTATTCAACCTTTTTCTGATTTGTGGTTATCGCATGTAATTTAGCATTTTACGGATTTTTCTCCTGACATTTTTTTTTGAAATGCAGCTTTCAAACAAATGCAGAATTTGTAGGCTTTGTTGATCTGATTGACATTTTTCAGATCTTAGAGCTCACGAAAGCAAGCTCATGAGTGGTAGCATGGCCGAGCGGTCTAAGGCGCTGGATTTAGGCTCCAGTCTCTTCGGAGGCGTGGGTTCAAATCCCACTGCTGCCATTTTTATTAGTTCTTCATGTGGTTCCAACGTATAGATAAAGAAGATACTCAGCTTTCAAATGCAGAATTTATAGGCTTTGTTGTTCTGATTGTCAGATCTTAGAGCTCACGAAAGAGAGATCATGAGTGGTAGCATGGCCGAGCGGTCTAAGGCGCTGGATTAAGGCTCCAGTCTCTTCGGAGGCGTGGGTTCAAATCCCACTGCTGCCATTTTCGTTAGATCCAAGAGAAGGTGCAGACATCGGTATAGATGTCATTCAAGCGTGAAGATCAGTGTTTCTCAACTCCAGTCCTCAGGACCCTTAACAGTGCTTGCTTTCCAGGTGACAAGGGAAATAATTATACCACCTGTAGATCTGTTAGAATGTGTCAGTCAGTTATGAATACACCTGTGCTTAAGCAAGGAGATATGGAAAACATGCACTGTTAGGGGTCCTGAGGACTGGAGTTGAGAAATCCAGCTGGTGTTACCTGTGGAAGTATATTTTAGCTAAATCGCAACTTTAGTCATGTGTCGAAGACATTCCTCAAACCGGTTTAAAATATTTCTAAATAAAGTGATTTGAAAACAGTGAAGAGAAACGAAAATTATTTTAGTGTGATGTATATACCGCCAGGCACCATCATAACTAACATTTTATCATGTTATCAACTTTTCATACAAATAGAAAAGCAAAGGTGGCAGCATGGCTCATTGGTGTAAGGGATTGAATTTTTGCTTGTGTTTTTTTGAAGGTATGTCTTTGAATCCCACTGATGCCAAAATAAGACGTTTGGATCTTGTCTCTAAATTTTTGTGGTATTCAGTTGAAATGAACAAATAGCAACTCAATTAAAATGTAAATATTTGTAATCAACTTTATCGCTGCAGCACTTTATTCAACCTTTTTCTGATTTGTGGTTATCGCATGTAATTTAGCATTTTACGGATTTTTCTCCTGACATTTTTTTTTGAAATGCAGCTTTCAAACAAATGCAGAATTTGTAGGCTTTGTTGATCTGATTGACATTTTTCAGATCTTAGAGCTCACGAAAGCAAGCTCATGAGTGGTAGCATGGCCGAGCGGTCTAAGGCGCTGGATTTAGGCTCCAGTCTCTTCGGAGGCGTGGGTTCAAATCCCACTGCTGCCATTTTTATTAGTTCTTCATGTGGTTCCAACGTATAGATAAAGAAGATACTCAGCTTTCAAATGCAGAATTTATAGGCTTTGTTGTTCTGATTGTCAGATCTTAGAGCTCACGAAAGAGAGATCATGAGTGGTAGCATGGCCGAGCGGTCTAAGGCGCTGGATTAAGGCTCCAGTCTCTTCGGAGGCGTGGGTTCAAATCCCACTGCTGCCATTTTCGTTAGATCCAAGAGAAGGTGCAGACATCGGTATAGATGTCATTCAAGCGTGAAGATCAGTGTTTCTCAACTCCAGTCCTCAGGACCCTTAACAGTGCTTGCTTTCCAGGTGACAAGGGAAATAATTATACCACCTGTAGATCTGTTAGAATGTGTCAGTCAGTTATGAATACACCTGTGCTTAAGCAAGGAGATATGGAAAACATGCACTGTTAGGGGTCCTGAGGACTGGAGTTGAGAAATCCAGCTGGTGTTACCTGTGGAAGTATATTTTAGCTAAATCGCAACTTTAGTCATGTGTCGAAGACATTCCTCAAACCGGTTTAAAATATTTCTAAATAAAGTGATTTGAAAACAGTGAAGAGAAACGAAAATTATTTTAGTGTGATGTATATACCGCCAGGCACCATCATAACTAACATTTTATCATGTTATCAACTTTTCATACAAATAGAAAAGCAAAGGTGGCAGCATGGCTCATTGGTGTAAGGGATTGAATTTTTGCTTGTGTTTTTTTGAAGGTATGTCTTTGAATCCCACTGATGCCAAAATAAGACGTTTGGATCTTGTCTCTAAATTTTTGTGGTATTCAGTTGAAATGAACAAATAGCAACTCAATTAAAATGTAAATATTTGTAATCAACTTTATCGCTGCAGCACTTTATTCAACCTGTTTCTGATTTGTGGTTATCGCATGTAATTTAGCATTTTACGGATTTTTCTCCTGACATTTTTTTTTGAAATGCAGCTTTCAAATGCAGAATTTGTAGGCTTTGTTGATCTGATTGACATTTTTCAGATCTTAGAGCTCACGAAAGCAAGCTCATGAGTGGTAGCATGGCCGAGCGGTCTAAGGCGCTGGATTAAGGCTCCAGTCTCTTCGGAGGCGTGGGTTCAAATCCCACTGCTGCCATTTTTATTAGTTCTTCATGTGGTTCCAACGTATAGATAAAGAAGATACTCAGCTTTCAAATGCAGAATTTATAGGCTTTGTTGTTCTGATTGTCAGATCTTAGAGCTCACGAAAGAGAGATCATGAGTGGTAGCATGGCCGAGCGGTCTAAGGCGCTGGATTAAGGCTCCAGTCTCTTCGGAGGCGTAGGTTCAAATCCCACTGCTGCCATTTTCGTTAGATCCAAGAGAAGGTGCAGACATCGGTATAGATGTCGTTCAAGCGTGAAGATCAGTGTTTCTCAACTCCAGTCCTCAGGACCCTTAACAGTGCTTGCTTTCCAGGTGACAAGGGAAATAATTATACCACCTGTAGATCTGTTAGAATGTGTCAGTCAGTTATGAATACACCTGTGCTTAAGCAAGGAGATATGGAAAACATGCACTGTTAGGGGTCCTGAGGACTGGAGTTGAGAAATCCAGCTGGTGTTACCTGTGGAAGTATATTTTAGCTCAATCGCAACTTTAGTCATGTGTCGAAGACATTCCTCAAACTGGTTTAAAATATTTCTAAATAAAGTGATTTGAAAACAGTGAAGAGAAACGGAAATTATTTTAGTGTGATGTATATACCGCCAGGCACCATCATAACTAACATTTCATCATGTTATCAACTTTTCATACAAATAGAAAAGCAAAGGTGGCAGCATGGCTCATTGGTGTAAGGGATTGAATTTTTGCTTGTGTTTTTTTGAAGGTATGTCTTTGAATCCCACTGATGCCAAAATAAGACGTTTGGATCTTGTCTCTAAATTTTTGTGGTATTCAGTTGAAATGAACAAATAGCAACTCAATTAAAATGTAAATATTTGTAATCAACTTTATCGCTGCAGCACTTTATTCAACCTTTTTCTGATTTGTGGTTATCGCATGTAATTTAGCATTTTACGGATTTTTCTCCTGACATTTTTTTTTGAAATGCAGCTTTCAAATGCAGAATTTGTAGGCTTTGTTGATCTGATTGACATTTTTCAGATCTTAGAGCTCACGAAAGCAAGCTCATGAGTGGTAGCATGGCCGAGCGGTCTAAGGCACTGGATTTAGGCTCCAGTCTCTTTGGAGGCGTGGGTTCAAATCCCACTGCTGCCATTTTTATTAGTTCTTCATGTGGTTCCAACGTATAGATAAAGAAGATACTCAGCTTTCAAATGCAGAATTTATAGGCTTTGTTGTTCTGATTGTCAGATTTTAGAGCTCACGAAAGAGAGATCATGAGTGGTAGCATGGCCGAGCGGTCTAAGGCGCTGGATTAAGGCTCCAGTCTCTTCGGAGGCGTGGGTTCAAATCCCACTGCTGCCATTTTCGTTAGATCCAAGAGAAGATGCAGACATCGGTATAGATGTCATTCAAGCGTGAAGATCAGTGTTTCTCAACTCCAGTCCTCAGGACCCTTAACAGTGCTTGCTTTCCAGGTGACAAGGGAAATAATTATACCACCTGTAGATCTGTTAGAATGTGTCAGTCAGTTATGAATACACCTGTGCTTAAGCAAGGAGATATGGAAAACATGCACTGTTAGGGGTCCTGAGGACTGGAGTTGAGAAATCCAGCTGGTGTTACCTGTGGAAGTATATTTTAGCTAAATCGCAACTTTAGTCATGTGTCGAAGACATTCCTCAAACCGGTTTAAAATATTTCTAAATAAAGTGATTTGAAAACAGTGAAGAGAAACGAAAATTATTTTAGTGTGATGTATATACCGCCAGGCACCATCATAACTAACATTTTATCATGTTATCAACTTTTCATACAAATAGAAAAGCAAAGGTGGCAGCATGGCTCATTGGTGTAAGGGATTGAATTTTTGCTTGTGTTTTTTTGAAGGTATGTCTTTGAATCCCACTGATGCCAAAATAAGACGTTTGGATCTTGTCTCTAAATTTTTGTGGTATTCAGTTGAAATGAACAAATAGCAACTCAATTAAAATGTAAATATTTGTAATCAACTTTATCGCTGCAGCACTTTATTCAACCTTTTTCTGATTTGTGGTTATCGCATGTAATTTAGCATTTTACGGATTTTTCTCCTGACATTTTTTTTTGAAATGCAGCTTTCAAACAAATGCAGAATTTGTAGGCTTTGTTGATCTGATTGACATTTTTCAGATCTTAGAGCTCACGAAAGCAAGCTCATGAGTGGTAGCATGGCCGAGCGGTCTAAGGCGCTGGATTTAGGCTCCAGTCTCTTCGGAGGCGTGGGTTCAAATCCCACTGCTGCCATTTTTATTAGTTCTTCATGTGGTTCCAACGTATAGATAAAGAAGATACTCAGCTTTCAAATGCAGAATTTATAGGCTTTGTTGTTCTGATTGTCAGATCTTAGAGCTCACGAAAGAGAGATCATGAGTGGTAGCATGGCCGAGCGGTCTAAGGCGCTGGATTAAGGCTCCAGTCTCTTCGGAGGCGTGGGTTCAAATCCCACTGCTGCCATTTTCGTTAGATCCAAGAGAAGGTGCAGACATCGGTATAGATGTCATTCAAGCGTGAAGATCAGTGTTTCTCAACTCCAGTCCTCAGGACCCTTAACAGTGCTTGCTTTCCAGGTGACAAGGGAAATAATTATACCACCTGTAGATCTGTTAGAATGTGTCAGTCAGTTATGAATACACCTGTGCTTAAGCAAGGAGATATGGAAAACATGCACTGTTAGGGGTCCTGAGGACTGGAGTTGAGAAATCCAGCTGGTGTTACCTGTGGAAGTATATTTTAGCTAAATCGCAACTTTAGTCATGTGTCGAAGACATTCCTCAAACCGGTTTAAAATATTTCTAAATAAAGTGATTTGAAAACAGTGAAGAGAAACGAAAATTATTTTAGTGTGATGTATATACCGCCAGGCACCATCATAACTAACATTTTATCATGTTATCAACTTTTCATACAAATAGAAAAGCAAAGGTGGCAGCATGGCTCATTGGTGTAAGGGATTGAATTTTTGCTTGTGTTTTTTTGAAGGTATGTCTTTGAATCCCACTGATGCCAAAATAAGACGTTTGGATCTTGTCTCTAAATTTTTGTGGTATTCAGTTGAAATGAACAAATAGCAACTCAATTAAAATGTAAATATTTGTAATCAACTTTATCGCTGCAGCACTTTATTCAACCTTTTTCTGATTTGTGGTTATCGCATGTAATTTAGCATTTTACGGATTTTTCTCCTGACATTTTTTTTTGAAATGCAGCTTTCAAACAAATGCAGAATTTGTAGGCTTTGTTGATCTGATTGACATTTTTCAGATCTTAGAGCTCACGAAAGCAAGCTCATGAGTGGTAGCATGGCCGAGCGGTCTAAGGCGCTGGATTTAGGCTCCAGTCTCTTCGGAGGCGTGGGTTCAAATCCCACTGCTGCCATTTTTATTAGTTCTTCATGTGGTTCCAACGTATAGATAAAGAAGATACTCAGCTTTCAAATGCAGAATTTATAGGCTTTGTTGTTCTGATTGTCAGATCTTAAAGCTCACGAAAGAGAGATCATGAGTGGTAGCATGGCCGAGCGGTCTAAGGCGCTGGATTAAGGCTCCAGTCTCTTCGGAGGCGTGGGTTCAAATCCCACTGCTGCCATTTTCGTTAGATCCAAGAGAAGGTGCAGACATCGGTATAGATGTCATTCAAGCGTGAAGATCAGTGTTTCTCAACTCCAGTCCTCAGGACCCTTAACAGTGCTTGCTTTCCAGGTGACAAGGGAAATAATTATACCACCTGTAGATCTGTTAGAATGTGTCAGTCAGTTATGAATACACCTGTGCTTAAGCAAGGAGATATGGAAAACATGCACTGTTAGGGGTCCTGAGGACTGGAGTTGAGAAATCCAGCTGGTGTTACCTGTGGAAGTATATTTTAGCTAAATCGCAACTTTAGTCATGTGTCGAAGACATTCCTCAAACCGGTTTAAAATATTTCTAAATAAAGTGATTTGAAAACAGTGAAGAGAAACGAAAATTATTTTAGTGTGATGTATATACCGCCAGGCACCATCATAACTAACATTTTATCATGTTATCAACTTTTCATACAAATAGAAAAGCAAAGGTGGCAGCATGGCTCATTGGTGTAAGGGATTGAATTTTTGCTTGTGTTTTTTTGAAGGTATGTCTTTGAATCCCACTGATGCCAAAATAAGACGTTTGGATCTTGTCTCTAAATTTTTGTGGTATTCAGTTGAAATGAACAAATAGCAACTCAATTAAAATGTAAATATTTGTAATCAACTTTATCGCTGCAGCACTTTATTCAACCTTTTTCTGATTTGTGGTTATCGCATGTAATTTAGCATTTTACGGATTTTTCTCCTGACATTTTTTTTTGAAATGCAGCTTTCAAACAAATGCAGAATTTGTAGGCTTTGTTGATCTGATTGACATTTTTCAGATCTTAGAGCTCACGAAAGCAAGCTCATGAGTGGTAGCATGGCCGAGCGGTCTAAGGCGCTGGATTTAGGCTCCAGTCTCTTCGGAGGCGTGGGTTCAAATCCCACTGCTGCCATTTTTATTAGTTCTTCATGTGGTTCCAACGTATAGATAAAGAAGATACTCAGCTTTCAAATGCAGAATTTATAGGCTTTGTTGTTCTGATTGTCAGATCTTAGAGCTCACGAAAGAGAGATCATGAGTGGTAGCATGGCCGAGTGGTCTAAGGCGCTGGATTAAGGCTCCAGTCTCTTCGGAGGCGTGGGTTCAAATCCCACTGCTGCCATTTTCGTTAGATCCAAGAGAAGGTGCAGACATCGGTATAGATGTCATTCAAGCGTGAAGATCAGTGTTTCTCAACTCCAGTCCTCAGGACCCTTAACAGTGCTTGCTTTCCAGGTGACAAGGGAAATAATTATACCACCTGTAGATCTGTTAGAATGTGTCAGTCAGTTATGAATACACCTGTGCTTAAGCAAGGAGATATGGAAAACATGCACTGTTAGGGGTCCTGAGGACTGGAGTTGAGAAATCCAGCTGGTGTTACCTGTGGAAGTATATTTTAGCTAAATCGCAACTTTAGTCATGTGTCGAAGACATTCCTCAAACCGGTTTAAAATATTTCTAAATAAAGTGATTTGAAAACAGTGAAGAGAAACGAAAATTATTTTAGTGTGATGTATATACCGCCAGGCACCATCATAACTAACATTTTATCATGTTATCAACTTTTCATACAAATAGAAAAGCAAAGGTGGCAGCATGGCTCATTGGTGTAAGGGATTGAATTTTTGCTTGTGTTTTTTTGAAGGTATGTCTTTGAATCCCACTGATGCCAAAATAAGACGTTTGGATCTTGTCTCTAAATTTTTGTGGTATTCAGTTGAAATGAACAAATAGCAACTCAATTAAAATGTAAATATTTGTAATCAACTTTATCGCTGCAGCACTTTATTCAACCTTTTTCTGATTTGTGGTTATCGCATGTAATTTAGCATTTTACGGATTTTTCTCCTGACATTTTTTTTTGAAATGCAGCTTTCAAACAAATGCAGAATTTGTAGGCTTTGTTGATCTGATTGACATTTTTCAGATCTTAGAGCTCACGAAAGCAAGCTCATGAGTGGTAGCATGGCCGAGCGGTCTAAGGCGCTGGATTTAGGCTCCAGTCTCTTCGGAGGCGTGGGTTCAAATCCCACTGCTGCCATTTTTATTAGTTCTTCATGTGGTTCCAACGTATAGATAAAGAAGATACTCAGCTTTCAAATGCAGAATTTATAGGCTTTGTTGTTCTGATTGTCAGATCTTAAAGCTCACGAAAGAGAGATCATGAGTGGTAGCATGGCCGAGCGGTCTAAGGCGCTGGATTAAGGCTCCAGTCTCTTCGGAGGCGTGGGTTCAAATCCCACTGCTGCCATTTTCGTTAGATCCAAGAGAAGGTGCAGACATCGGTATAGATGTCATTCAAGCGTGAAGATCAGTGTTTCTCAACTCCAGTCCTCAGGACCCTTAACAGTGCTTGCTTTCCAGGTGACAAGGGAAATAATTATACCACCTGTAGATCTGTTAGAATGTGTCAGTCAGTTATGAATACACCTGTGCTTAAGCAAGGAGATATGGAAAACATGCACTGTTAGGGGTCCTGAGGACTGGAGTTGAGAAATCCAGCTGGTGTTACCTGTGGAAGTATATTTTAGCTAAATCGCAACTTTAGTCATGTGTCGAAGACATTCCTCAAACCGGTTTAAAATATTTCTAAATAAAGTGATTTGAAAACAGTGAAGAGAAACGAAAATTATTTTAGTGTGATGTATATACCGCCAGGCACCATCATAACTAACATTTTATCATGTTATCAACTTTTCATACAAATAGAAAAGCAAAGGTGGCAGCATGGCTCATTGGTGTAAGGGATTGAATTTTTGCTTGTGTTTTTTTGAAGGTATGTCTTTGAATCCCACTGATGCCAAAATAAGACGTTTGGATCTTGTCTCTAAATTTTTGTGGTATTCAGTTGAAATGAACAAATAGCAACTCAATTAAAATGTAAATATTTGTAATCAACTTTATCGCTGCAGCACTTTATTCAACCTGTTTCTGATTTGTGGTTATCGCATGTAATTTAGCATTTTACGGATTTTTCTCCTGACATTTTTTTTTGAAATGCAGCTTTCAAATGCAGAATTTGTAGGCTTTGTTGATCTGATTGACATTTTTCAGATCTTAGAGCTCACGAAAGCAAGCTCATGAGTGGTAGCATGGCCGAGCGGTCTAAGGCGCTGGATTAAGGCTCCAGTCTCTTCGGAGGCGTGGGTTCAAATCCCACTGCTGCCATTTTTATTAGTTCTTCATGTGGTTCCAACGTATAGATAAAGAAGATACTCAGCTTTCAAATGCAGAATTTATAGGCTTTGTTGTTCTGATTGTCAGATCTTAGAGCTCACGAAAGAGAGATCATGAGTGGTAGCATGGCCGAGCGGTCTAAGGCGCTGGATTAAGGCTCCAGTCTCTTCGGAGGCGTGGGTTCAAATCCCACTGCTGCCATTTTCGTTAGATCCAAGAGAAGGTGCAGACATCGGTATAGATGTCGTTCAAGCGTGAAGATCAGTGTTTCTCAACTCCAGTCCTCAGGACCCTTAACAGTGCTTGCTTTCCAGGTGACAAGGGAAATAATTATACCACCTGTAGATCTGTTAGAATGTGTCAGTCAGTTATGAATACACCTGTGCTTAAGCAAGGAGATATGGAAAACATGCACTGTTAGGGGTCCTGAGGACTGGAGTTGAGAAATCCAGCTGGTGTTACCTGTGGAAGTATATTTTAGCTAAATCGCAACTTTAGTCATGTGTCGAAGACATTCCTCAAACTGGTTTAAAATATTTCTAAATAAAGTGATTTGAAAACAGTGAAGAGAAACGGAAATTATTTTAGTGTGATGTATATACCGCCAGGCACCATCATAACTAACATTTCATCATGTTATCAACTTTTCATACAAATAGAAAAGCAAAGGTGGCAGCATGGCTCATTGGTGTAAGGGATTGAATTTTTGCTTGTGTTTTTTTGAAGGTATGTCTTTGAATCCCACTGATGCCAAAATAAGACGTTTGGATCTTGTCTCTAAATTTTTGTGGTATTCAGTTGAAATGAACAAATAGCAACTCAATTAAAATGTAAATATTTGTAATCAACTTTATCGCTGCAGCACTTTATTCAACCTTTAGATCCAAGAGAAGGTGCAGACATCGGTATAGATGTCGTTCAAGCGTGAAGATCAGTGTTTCTCAACTCCAGTCCTCAGGACCCTTAACAGTGCTTGCTTTCCAGGTGACAAGGGAAATAATTATACCACCTGTAGATCTGTTAGAATGTGTCAGTCAGTTATGAATACACCTGTGCTTAAGCAAGGAGATATGGAAAACATGCACTGTTAGGGGTCCTGAGGACTGGAGTTGAGAAATCCAGCTGGTGTTACCTGTGGAAGTATATTTTAGCTAAATCGCAACTTTAGTCATGTGTCGAAGACATTCCTCAAACCGGTTTAAAATATTTCTAAATAAAGTGATTTGAAAACAGTGAAGAGAAACGGAAATTATTTTAGTGTGATGTATATACCGCCAGGCACCATCATAACTAACATTTCATCATGTTATCAACTTTTCATACAAATAGAAAAGCAAAGGTGGCAGCATGGCTCATTGGTGTAAGGGATTGAATTTTTGCTTGTGTTTTTTTGAAGGTATGTCTTTGAATCCCACTGATGCCAAAATAAGACGTTTGGATCTTGTCTCTAAATTTTTGTGGTATTCAGTTGAAATGAACAAATAGCAACTCAATTAAAATGTAAATATTTGTAATCAACTTTATCGCTGCAGCACTTTATTCAACCTGTTTCTGATTTGTGGTTATCGCATGTAATTTAGCATTTTACGGATTTTTCTCCTGACATTTTTTTTTGAAATGCAGCTTTCAAACAAATGCAGAATTTGTAGGCTTTGTTGATCTGATTGACATTTTTCAGATCTTAGAGCTCACGAAAGCAAGCTCATGAGTGGTAGCATGGCCGAGCGGTCTAAGGCGCTGGATTTAGGCTCCAGTCTCTTCGGAGGCGTGGGTTCAAATCCCACTGCTGCCATTTTTATTAGTTCTTCATGTGGTTCCAACGTATAGATAAAGAAGATACTCAGCTTTCAAATGCAGAATTTATAGGCTTTGTTGTTCTGATTGTCAGATCTTAGAGCTCACGAAAGAGAGATCATGAGTGGTAGCATGGCCGAGCGGTCTAAGGCGCTGGATTAAGGCTCCAGTCTCTTCGGAGGCGTGGGTTCAAATCCCACTGCTGCCATTTTCGTTAGATCCAAGAGAAGGTGCAGACATCGGTATAGATGTCATTCAAGCGTGAAGATCAGTGTTTCTCAACTCCAGTCCTCAGGACCCTTAACAGTGCTTGCTTTCCAGGTGACAAGGGAAATAATTATACCACCTGTAGATCTGTTAGAATGTGTCAGTCAGTTATGAATACACCTGTGCTTAAGCAAGGAGATATGGAAAACATGCACTGTTAGGGGTCCTGAGGACTGGAGTTGAGAAATCCAGCTGGTGTTACCTGTGGAAGTATATTTTAGCTAAATCGCAACTTTAGTCATGTGTCGAAGACATTCCTCAAACCGGTTTAAAATATTTCTAAATAAAGTGATTTGAAAACAGTGAAGAGAAACGAAAATTATTTTAGTGTGATGTATATACCGCCAGGCACCATCATAACTAACATTTTATCATGTTATCAACTTTTCATACAAATAGAAAAGCAAAGGTGGCAGCATGGCTCATTGGTGTAAGGGATTGAATTTTTGCTTGTGTTTTTTTGAAGGTATGTCTTTGAATCCCACTGATGCCAAAATAAGACGTTTGGATCTTGTCTCTAAATTTTTGTGGTATTCAGTTGAAATGAACAAATAGCAACTCAATTAAAATGTAAATATTTGTAATCAACTTTATCGCTGCAGCACTTTATTCAACCTGTTTCTGATTTGTGGTTATCGCATGTAATTTAGCATTTTACGGATTTTTCTCCTGACATTTTTTTTTGAAATGCAGCTTTCAAATGCAGAATTTGTAGGCTTTGTTGATCTGATTGACATTTTTCAGATCTTAGAGCTCACGAAAGCAAGCTCATGAGTGGTAGCATGGCCGAGCGGTCTAAGGCGCTGGATTAAGGCTCCAGTCTCTTCGGAGGCGTGGGTTCAAATCCCACTGCTGCCATTTTTATTAGTTCTTCATGTGGTTCCAACGTATAGATAAAGAAGATACTCAGCTTTCAAATGCAGAATTTATAGGCTTTGTTGTTCTGATTGTCAGATCTTAGAGCTCACGAAAGAGAGATCATGAGTGGTAGCATGGCCGAGCGGTCTAAGGCGCTGGATTAAGGCTCCAGTCTCTTCGGAGGCGTGGGTTCAAATCCCACTGCTGCCATTTTCGTTAGATCCAAGAGAAGGTGCAGACATCGGTATAGATGTCGTTCAAGCGTGAAGATCAGTGTTTCTCAACTCCAGTCCTCAGGACCCTTAACAGTGCTTGCTTTCCAGGTGACAAGGGAAATAATTATACCACCTGTAGATCTGTTAGAATGTGTCAGTCAGTTATGAATACACCTGTGCTTAAGCAAGGAGATATGGAAAACATGCACTGTTAGGGGTCCTGAGGACTGGAGTTGAGAAATCCAGCTGGTGTTACCTGTGGAAGTATATTTTAGCTAAATTGCAACTTTAGTCATGTGTCGAAGACATTCCTCAAACTGGTTTAAAATATTTCTAAATAAAGTGATTTGAAAACAGTGAAGAGAAACGGAAATTATTTTAGTGTGATGTATATACCGCCAGGCACCATCATAACTAACATTTCATCATGTTATCAACTTTTCATACAAATAGAAAAGCAAAGGTGGCAGCATGGCTCATTGGTGTAAGGGATTGAATTTTTGCTTGTGTTTTTTTGAAGGTATGTCTTTGAATCCCACTGATGCCAAAATAAGACGTTTGGATCTTGTCTCTAAATTTTTGTGGTATTCAGTTGAAATGAACAAATAGCAACTCAATTAAAATGTAAATATTTGTAATCAACTTTATCGCTGCAGCACTTTATTCAACCTTTAGATCCAAGAGAAGGTGCAGACATCGGTATAGATGTCGTTCAAGCGTGAAGATCAGTGTTTCTCAACTCCAGTCCTCAGGACCCTTAACAGTGCTTGCTTTCCAGGTGACAAGGGAAATAATTATACCACCTGTAGATCTGTTAGAATGTGTCAGTCAGTTATGAATACACCTGTGCTTAAGCAAGGAGATATGGAAAACATGCACTGTTAGGGGTCCTGAGGACTGGAGTTGAGAAATCCAGCTGGTGTTACCTGTGGAAGTATATTTTAGCTAAATCGCAACTTTAGTCATGTGTCGAAGACATTCCTCAAACCGGTTTAAAATATTTCTAAATAAAGTGATTTGAAAACAGTGAAGAGAAACGAAAATTATTTTAGTGTGATGTATATACCGCCAGGCACCATCATAACTAACATTTTATCATGTTATCAACTTTTCATACAAATAGAAAAGCAAAGGTGGCAGCATGGCTCATTGGTGTAAGGGATTGAATTTTTGCTTGTGTTTTTTTGAAGGTATGTCTTTGAATCCCACTGATGCCAAAATAAGACGTTTGGATCTTGTCTCTAAATTTTTGTGGTATTCAGTTGAAATGAACAAATAGCAACTCAATTAAAATGTAAATATTTGTAATCAACTTTATCGCTGCAGCACTTTATTCAACCTTTTTCTGATTTGTGGTTATCGCATGTAATTTAGCATTTTACGGATTTTTCTCCTGACATTTTTTTTTGAAATGCAGCTTTCAAACAAATGCAGAATTTGTAGGCTTTGTTGATCTGATTGACATTTTTCAGATCTTAGAGCTCACGAAAGCAAGCTCATGAGTGGTAGCATGGCCGAGCGGTCTAAGGCGCTGGATTTAGGCTCCAGTCTCTTCGGAGGCGTGGGTTCAAATCCCACTGCTGCCATTTTTATTAGTTCTTCATGTGGTTCCAACGTATAGATAAAGAAGATACTCAGCTTTCAAATGCAGAATTTATAGGCTTTGTTGTTCTGATTGTCAGATCTTAGAGCTCACGAAAGAGAGATCATGAGTGGTAGCATGGCCGAGCGGTCTAAGGCGCTGGATTAAGGCTCCAGTCTCTTCGGAGGCGTGGGTTCAAATCCCACTGCTGCCATTTTCGTTAGATCCAAGAGAAGGTGCAGACATCGGTATAGATGTCATTCAAGCGTGAAGATCAGTGTTTCTCAACTCCAGTCCTCAGGACCCTTAACAGTGCTTGCTTTCCAGGTGACAAGGGAAATAATTATACCACCTGTAGATCTGTTAGAATGTGTCAGTCAGTTATGAATACACCTGTGCTTAAGCAAGGAGATATGGAAAACATGCACTGTTAGGGGTCCTGAGGACTGGAGTTGAGAAATCCAGCTGGTGTTACCTGTGGAAGTATATTTTAGCTAAATCGCAACTTTAGTCATGTGTCGAAGACATTCCTCAAACCGGTTTAAAATATTTCTAAATAAAGTGATTTGAAAACAGTGAAGAGAAACGAAAATTATTTTAGTGTGATGTATATACCGCCAGGCACCATCATAACTAACATTTTATCATGTTATCAACTTTTCATACAAATAGAAAAGCAAAGGTGGCAGCATGGCTCATTGGTGTAAGGGATTGAATTTTTGCTTGTGTTTTTTTGAAGGTATGTCTTTGAATCCCACTGATGCCAAAATAAGACGTTTGGATCTTGTCTCTAAATTTTTGTGGTATTCAGTTGAAATGAACAAATAGCAACTCAATTAAAATGTAAATATTTGTAATCAACTTTATCGCTGCAGCACTTTATTCAACCTTTTTCTGATTTGTGGTTATCGCATGTAATTTAGCATTTTACGGATTTTTCTCCTGACATTTTTTTTTGAAATGCAGCTTTCAAACAAATGCAGAATTTGTAGGCTTTGTTGATCTGATTGACATTTTTCAGATCTTAGAGCTCACGAAAGCAAGCTCATGAGTGGTAGCATGGCCGAGCGGTCTAAGGCGCTGGATTTAGGCTCCAGTCTCTTCGGAGGCGTGGGTTCAAATCCCACTGCTGCCATTTTTATTAGTTCTTCATGTGGTTCCAACGTATAGATAAAGAAGATACTCAGCTTTCAAATGCAGAATTTATAGGCTTTGTTGTTCTGATTGTCAGATCTTAAAGCTCACGAAAGAGAGATCATGAGTGGTAGCATGGCCGAGCGGTCTAAGGCGCTGGATTAAGGCTCCAGTCTCTTCGGAGGCGTGGGTTCAAATCCCACTGCTGCCATTTTCGTTAGATCCAAGAGAAGGTGCAGACATCGGTATAGATGTCATTCAAGCGTGAAGATCAGTGTTTCTCAACTCCAGTCCTCAGGACCCTTAACAGTGCTTGCTTTCCAGGTGACAAGGGAAATAATTATACCACCTGTAGATCTGTTAGAATGTGTCAGTCAGTTATGAATACACCTGTGCTTAAGCAAGGAGATATGGAAAACATGCACTGTTAGGGGTCCTGAGGACTGGAGTTGAGAAATCCAGCTGGTGTTACCTGTGGAAGTATATTTTAGCTAAATCGCAACTTTAGTCATGTGTCGAAGACATTCCTCAAACCGGTTTAAAATATTTCTAAATAAAGTGATTTGAAAACAGTGAAGAGAAACGAAAATTATTTTAGTGTGATGTATATACCGCCAGGCACCATCATAACTAACATTTTATCATGTTATCAACTTTTCATACAAATAGAAAAGCAAAGGTGGCAGCATGGCTCATTGGTGTAAGGGATTGAATTTTTGCTTGTGTTTTTTTGAAGGTATGTCTTTGAATCCCACTGATGCCAAAATAAGACGTTTGGATCTTGTCTCTAAATTTTTGTGGTATTCAGTTGAAATGAACAAATAGCAACTCAATTAAAATGTAAATATTTGTAATCAACTTTATCGCTGCAGCACTTTATTCAACCTGTTTCTGATTTGTGGTTATCGCATGTAATTTAGCATTTTACGGATTTTTCTCCTGACATTTTTTTTTGAAATGCAGCTTTCAAATGCAGAATTTGTAGGCTTTGTTGATCTGATTGACATTTTTCAGATCTTAGAGCTCACGAAAGCAAGCTCATGAGTGGTAGCATGGCCGAGCGGTCTAAGGCGCTGGATTAAGGCTCCAGTCTCTTCGGAGGCGTGGGTTCAAATCCCACTGCTGCCATTTTTATTAGTTCTTCATGTGGTTCCAACGTATAGATAAAGAAGATACTCAGCTTTCAAATGCAGAATTTATAGGCTTTGTTGTTCTGATTGTCAGATCTTAGAGCTCACGAAAGAGAGATCATGAGTGGTAGCATGGCCGAGCGGTCTAAGGCGCTGGATTAAGGCTCCAGTCTCTTCGGAGGCGTGGGTTCAAATCCCACTGCTGCCATTTTCGTTAGATCCAAGAGAAGGTGCAGACATCGGTATAGATGTCGTTCAAGCGTGAAGATCAGTGTTTCTCAACTCCAGTCCTCAGGACCCTTAACAGTGCTTGCTTTCCAGGTGACAAGGGAAATAATTATACCACCTGTAGATCTGTTAGAATGTGTCAGTCAGTTATGAATACACCTGTGCTTAAGCAAGGAGATATGGAAAACATGCACTGTTAGGGGTCCTGAGGACTGGAGTTGAGAAATCCAGCTGGTGTTACCTGTGGAAGTATATTTTAGCTAAATCGCAACTTTAGTCATGTGTCGAAGACATTCCTCAAACTGGTTTAAAATATTTCTAAATAAAGTGATTTGAAAACAGTGAAGAGAAACGGAAATTATTTTAGTGTGATGTATATACCGCCAGGCACCATCATAACTAACATTTCATCATGTTATCAACTTTTCATACAAATAGAAAAGCAAAGGTGGCAGCATGGCTCATTGGTGTAAGGGATTGAATTTTTGCTTGTGTTTTTTTGAAGGTATGTCTTTGAATCCCACTGATGCCAAAATAAGACGTTTGGATCTTGTCTCTAAATTTTTGTGGTATTCAGTTGAAATGAACAAATAGCAACTCAATTAAAATGTAAATATTTGTAATCAACTTTATCGCTGCAGCACTTTATTCAACCTTTAGATCCAAGAGAAGGTGCAGACATCGGTATAGATGTCGTTCAAGCGTGAAGATCAGTGTTTCTCAACTCCAGTCCTCAGGACCCTTAACAGTGCTTGCTTTCCAGGTGACAAGGGAAATAATTATACCACCTGTAGATCTGTTAGAATGTGTCAGTCAGTTATGAATACACCTGTGCTTAAGCAAGGAGATATGGAAAACATGCACTGTTAGGGGTCCTGAGGACTGGAGTTGAGAAATCCAGCTGGTGTTACCTGTGGAAGTATATTTTAGCTAAATCGCAACTTTAGTCATGTGTCGAAGACATTCCTCAAACCGGTTTAAAATATTTCTAAATAAAGTGATTTGAAAACAGTGAAGAGAAACGGAAATTATTTTAGTGTGATGTATATACCGCCAGGCACCATCATAACTAACATTTCATCATGTTATCAACTTTTCATACAAATAGAAAAGCAAAGGTGGCAGCATGGCTCATTGGTGTAAGGGATTGAATTTTTGCTTGTGTTTTTTTGAAGGTATGTCTTTGAATCCCACTGATGCCAAAATAAGACGTTTGGATCTTGTCTCTAAATTTTTGTGGTATTCAGTTGAAATGAACAAATAGCAACTCAATTAAAATGTAAATATTTGTAATCAACTTTATCGCTGCAGCACTTTATTTAACCTTTTTCTGATTTGTGGTTATCGCATGTAATTTAGCATTTTACGGATTTTTCTCCTGACATTTTTTTTTGAAATGCAGCTTTCAAACAAATGCAGAATTTGTAGGCTTTGTTGATCTGATTGACATTTTTCAGATCTTAGAGCTCACGAAAGCAAGCTCATGAGTGGTAGCATGGCCGAGCGGTCTAAGGCGCTGGATTTAGGCTCCAGTCTCTTCGGAGGCGTGGGTTCAAATCCCACTGCTGCCATTTTTATTAGTTCTTCATGTGGTTCCAACGTATAGATAAAGAAGATACTCAGCTTTCAAATGCAGAATTTATAGGCTTTGTTGTTCTGATTGTCAGATCTTAGAGCTCACGAAAGAGAGATCATGAGTGGTAGCATGGCCGAGCGGTCTAAGGCGCTGGATTAAGGCTCCAGTCTCTTCGGAGGCGTGGGTTCAAATCCCACTGCTGCCATTTTCGTTAGATCCAAGAGAAGGTGCAGACATCGGTATAGATGTCATTCAAGCGTGAAGATCAGTGTTTCTCAACTCCAGTCCTCAGGACCCTTAACAGTGCTTGCTTTCCAGGTGACAAGGGAAATAATTATACCACCTGTAGATCTGTTAGAATGTGTCAGTCAGTTATGAATACACCTGTGCTTAAGCAAGGAGATATGGAAAACATGCACTGTTAGGGGTCCTGAGGACTGGAGTTGAGAAATCCAGCTGGTGTTACCTGTGGAAGTATATTTTAGCTAAATCGCAACTTTAGTCATGTGTCGAAGACATTCCTCAAACCGGTTTAAAATATTTCTAAATAAAGTGATTTGAAAACAGTGAAGAGAAACGAAAATTATTTTAGTGTGATGTATATACCGCCAGGCACCATCATAACTAACATTTTATCATGTTATCAACTTTTCATACAAATAGAAAAGCAAAGGTGGCAGCATGGCTCATTGGTGTAAGGGATTGAATTTTTGCTTGTGTTTTTTTGAAGGTATGTCTTTGAATCCCACTGATGCCAAAATAAGACGTTTGGATCTTGTCTCTAAATTTTTGTGGTATTCAGTTGAAATGAACAAATAGCAACTCAATTAAAATGTAAATATTTGTAATCAACTTTATCGCTGCAGCACTTTATTCAACCTGTTTCTGATTTGTGGTTATCGCATGTAATTTAGCATTTTACGGATTTTTCTCCTGACATTTTTTTTTGAAATGCAGCTTTCAAATGCAGAATTTGTAGGCTTTGTTGATCTGATTGACATTTTTCAGATCTTAGAGCTCACGAAAGCAAGCTCATGAGTGGTAGCATGGCCGAGCGGTCTAAGGCGCTGGATTAAGGCTCCAGTCTCTTCGGAGGCGTGGGTTCAAATCCCACTGCTGCCATTTTTATTAGTTCTTCATGTGGTTCCAACGTATAGATAAAGAAGATACTCAGCTTTCAAATGCAGAATTTATAGGCTTTGTTGTTCTGATTGTCAGATCTTAGAGCTCACGAAAGAGAGATCATGAGTGGTAGCATGGCCGAGCGGTCTAAGGCGCTGGATTAAGGCTCCAGTCTCTTCGGAGGCGTGGGTTCAAATCCCACTGCTGCCATTTTCGTTAGATCCAAGAGAAGGTGCAGACATCGGTATAGATGTCGTTCAAGCGTGAAGATCAGTGTTTCTCAACTCCAGTCCTCAGGACCCTTAACAGTGCTTGCTTTCCAGGTGACAAGGGAAATAATTATACCACCTGTAGATCTGTTAGAATGTGTCAGTCAGTTATGAATACACCTGTGCTTAAGCAAGGAGATATGGAAAACATGCACTGTTAGGGGTCCTGAGGACTGGAGTTGAGAAATCCAGCTGGTGTTACCTGTGGAAGTATATTTTAGCTAAATTGCAACTTTAGTCATGTGTCGAAGACATTCCTCAAACTGGTTTAAAATATTTCTAAATAAAGTGATTTGAAAACAGTGAAGAGAAACGGAAATTATTTTAGTGTGATGTATATACCGCCAGGCACCATCATAACTAACATTTCATCATGTTATCAACTTTTCATACAAATAGAAAAGCAAAGGTGGCAGCATGGCTCATTGGTGTAAGGGATTGAATTTTTGCTTGTGTTTTTTTGAAGGTATGTCTTTGAATCCCACTGATGCCAAAATAAGACGTTTGGATCTTGTCTCTAAATTTTTGTGGTATTCAGTTGAAATGAACAAATAGCAACTCAATTAAAATGTAAATATTTGTAATCAACTTTATCGCTGCAGCACTTTATTCAACCTTTAGATCCAAGAGAAGGTGCAGACATCGGTATAGATGTCGTTCAAGCGTGAAGATCAGTGTTTCTCAACTCCAGTCCTCAGGACCCTTAACAGTGCTTGCTTTCCAGGTGACAAGGGAAATAATTATACCACCTGTAGATCTGTTAGAATGTGTCAGTCAGTTATGAATACACCTGTGCTTAAGCAAGGAGATATGGAAAACATGCACTGTTAGGGGTCCTGAGGACTGGAGTTGAGAAATCCAGCTGGTGTTACCTGTGGAAGTATATTTTAGCTAAATCGCAACTTTAGTCATGTGTCGAAGACATTCCTCAAACCGGTTTAAAATATTTCTAAATAAAGTGATTTGAAAACAGTGAAGAGAAACGGAAATTATTTTAGTGTGATGTATATACCGCCAGGCACCATCATAACTAACATTTCATCATGTTATCAACTTTTCATACAAATAGAAAAGCAAAGGTGGCAGCATGGCTCATTGGTGTAAGGGATTGAATTTTTGCTTGTGTTTTTTTGAAGGTATGTCTTTGAATCCCACTGATGCCAAAATAAGACGTTTGGATCTTGTCTCTAAATTTTTGTGGTATTCAGTTGAAATGAACAAATAGCAACTCAATTAAAATGTAAATATTTGTAATCAACTTTATCGCTGCAGCACTTTATTTAACCTTTTTCTGATTTGTGGTTATCGCATGTAATTTAGCATTTTACGGATTTTTCTCCTGACATTTTTTTTTGAAATGCAGCTTTCAAATGCAGAATTTGTAGGCTTTGTTGATCTGATTGACATTTTTCAGATCTTAGAGCTCACGAAAGCAAGCTCATGAGTGGTAGCATGGCCGAGCGGTCTAAGGCGCTGGATTTAGGCTCCAGTCTCTTCGGAGGCGTGGGTTCAAATCCCACTGCTGCCATTTTTATTAGTTCTTCATGTGGTTCCAACGTATAGATAAAGAAGATACTCAGCTTTCAAATGCAGAATTTATAGGCTTTGTTGTTCTGATTGTCAGATCTTAGAGCTCACGAAAGAGAGATCATGAGTGGTAGCATGGCCGAGCGGTCTAAGGCGCTGGATTAAGGCTCCAGTCTCTTCGGAGGCGTGGGTTCAAATCCCACTGCTGCCATTTTCGTTAGATCCAAGAGAAGGTGCAGACATCGGTATGGATGTCGTTCAAGCGTGAAGATCAGTGTTTCTCAACTCCAGTCCTCAGGACCCTTAACAGTGCTTGCTTTCCAGGTGACAAGGGAAATAATTATACCACCTGTAGATCTGTTAGAATGTGTCAGTCAGTTATGAATACACCTGTGCTTAAGCAAGGAGATATGGAAAACATGCACTGTTAGGGGTCCTGAGGACTGGAGTTGAGAAATCCAGCTGGTGTTACCTGTGGAAGTATATTTTAGCTAAATCGCAACTTTAGTCATGTGTCGAAGACATTCCTCAAACTGGTTTAAAATATTTCTAAATAAAGTGATTTGAAAACAGTGAAGAGAAACGGAAATTATTTTAGTGTGATGTATATACCGCCAGGCACCATCATAACTAACATTTCATCATGTTATCAACTTTTCATATAAATAGAAAAGCAAAGGTGGCAGCATGGCTCATTGGTGTAAGGGATTGAATTTTTGCTTGTGTTTTTTTGAAGGTATGTCTTTGAATCCCACTGATGCCAAAATAAGACGTTTGGATCTTGTCTCTAAATTTTTGTGGTATTCAGTTGAAATGAACAAATAGCAACTCAATTAAAATGTAAATATTTGTAATCAACTTTATCGCTGCAGCACTTTATTCAACCTTTTTCTGATTTGTGGTTATCGCATGTAATTTAGCATTTTACGGATTTTTCTCCTGACATTTTTTTTTGAAATGCAGCTTTCAAATGCAGAATTTGTAGGCTTTGTTGATCTGATTGACATTTTTCAGATCTTAGAGCTCACGAAAGCAAGCTCATGAGTGGTAGCATGGCCGAGCGGTCTAAGGCGCTGGATTTAGGCTCCAGTCTCTTTGGAGGCGTGGGTTCAAATCCCACTGCTGCCATTTTTATTAGTTCTTCATGTGGTTCCAACGTATAGATAAAGAAGATACTCAGCTTTCAAATGCAGAATTTATAGGCTTTGTTGTTCTGATTGTCAGATCTTAGAGCTCACGAAAGAGAGATCATGAGTGGTAGCATGGCCGAGCGGTCTAAGGCGCTGGATTAAGGCTCCAGTCTCTTCGGAGGCGTGGGTTCAAATCCCACTGCTGCCATTTTCGTTAGATCCAAGAGAAGGTGCAGACATCGGTATGGATGTCGTTCAAGCGTGAAGATCAGTGTTTCTCAACTCCAGTCCTCAGGACCCTTAACAGTGCTTGCTTTCCAGGTGACAAGGGAAATAATTATACCACCTGTAGATCTGTTAGAATGTGTCAGTCAGTTATGAATACACCTGTGCTTAAGCAAGGAGATATGGAAAACATGCACTGTTAGGGGTCCTGAGGACTGGAGTTGAGAAATCCAGCTGGTGTTACCTGTGGAAGTATATTTTAGCTAAATCGCAACTTTAGTCATGTGTCGAAGACATTCCTCAAACCGGTTTAAAATATTTCTAAATAAAGTGATTTGAAAACAGTGAAGAGAAACGAAAATTATTTTAGTGTGATGTATATACCGCCAGGCACCATCATAACTAACATTTCATCATGTTATCAACTTTTCATACAAATAGAAAAGCAAAGGTGGCAGCATGGCTCATTGGTGTAAGGGATTGAATTTTTGCTTGTGTTTTTTTGAAGGTATGTCTTTGAATCCCACTGATGCCAAAATAAGACGTTTGGATCTTGTCTCTAAATTTTTGTGGTATTCAGTTGAAATGAACAAATAGCAACTCAATTAAAATGTAAATATTTGTAATCAACTTTATCGCTGCAGCACTTTATTCAACCTTTAGATCCAAGAGAAGGTGCAGACATCGGTATAGATGTCGTTCAAGCGTGAAGATCAGTGTTTCTCAACTCCAGTCCTCAGGACCCTTAACAGTGCTTGCTTTCCAGGTGACAAGGGAAATAATTATACCACCTGTAGATCTGTTAGAATGTGTCAGTCAGTTATGAATACACCTGTGCTTAAGCAAGGAGATATGGAAAACATGCACTGTTAGGGGTCCTGAGGACTGGAGTTGAGAAATCCAGCTGGTGTTACCTGTGGAAGTATATTTTAGCTAAATCGCAACTTTAGTCATGTGTCGAAGACATTCCTCAAACCGGTTTAAAATATTTCTAAATAAAGTGATTTGAAAACAGTGAAGAGAAACGGAAATTATTTTAGTGTGATGTATATACCGCCAGGCACCATCATAACTAACATTTCATCATGTTATCAACTTTTCATACAAATAGAAAAGCAAAGGTGGCAGCATGGCTCATTGGTGTAAGGGATTGAATTTTTGCTTGTGTTTTTTTGAAGGTATGTCTTTGAATCCCACTGATGCCAAAATAAGACGTTTGGATCTTGTCTCTAAATTTTTGTGGTATTCAGTTGAAATGAACAAATAGCAACTCAATTAAAATGTAAATATTTGTAATCAACTTTATCGCTGCAGCACTTTATTCAACCTTTTTCTGATTTGTGGTTATCGCATGTAATTTAGCATTTTACGGATTTTTCTCCTGACATTTTTTTTTGAAATGCAGCTTTCAAATGCAGAATTTGTAGGCTTTGTTGATCTGATTGACATTTTTCAGATCTTAGAGCTCACGAAAGCAAACTCATGAGTGGTAGCATGGCTGAGCGGTCTAAGGCGCTGGATTTAGGCTCCAGTCTCTTCGGAGGCGTGGGTTCAAATCCCACTGCTGCCATTTTTATTAGTTCTTCATGTGGTTCCAACGTATAGATAAAGAAGATACTCAGCTTTCAAATGCAGAATTTATAGGCTTTGTTGTTCTGATTGTCAGATCTTAGAGCTCACGAAAGAGAGATCATGAGTGGTAGCATGGCCGAGCGGTCTAAGGCGCTGGATTAAGGCTCCAGTCTCTTCGGAGGCGTGGGTTCAAATCCCACTGCTGCCATTTTCGTTAGATCCAAGAGAAGGTGCAGACATCGGTATAGATGTCGTTCAAGCGTGAAGATCAGTGTTTCTCAACTCCAGTCCTCAGGACCCTTAACAGTGCTTGCTTTCCAGGTGACAAGGGAAATAATTATACCACCTGTAGATCTGTTAGAATGTGTCAGTCAGTTATGAATACACCTGTGCTTAAGCAAGGAGATATGGAAAACATGCACTGTTAGGGGTCCTGAGGACTGGAGTTGAGAAATCCAGCTGGTGTTACCTGTGGAAGTATATTTTAGCTAAATCGCAACTTTAGTCATGTGTCGAAGACATTCCTCAAACTGGTTTAAAATATTTCTAAATAAAGTGATTTGAAAACAGTGAAGAGAAACGGAAATTATTTTAGTGTGATGTATATACCGCCAGGCACCATCATAACTAACATTTCATCATGTTATCAACTTTTCATACAAATAGAAAAGCAAAGGTGGCAGCATGGCTCATTGGTGTAAGGGATTGAATTTTTGCTTGTGTTTTTTTGAAGGTATGTCTTTGAATCCCACTGATGCCAAAATAAGACGTTTGGATCTTGTCTCTAAATTTTTGTGGTATTCAGTTGAAATGAACAAATAGCAACTCAATTAAAATGTAAATATTTGTAATCAACTTTATCGCTGCAGCACTTTATTCAACCTTTAGATCCAAGAGAAGGTGCAGACATCGGTATAGATGTCGTTCAAGCGTGAAGATCAGTGTTTCTCAACTCCAGTCCTCAGGACCCTTAACAGTGCTTGCTTTCCAGGTGACAAGGGAAATAATTATACCACCTGTAGATCTGTTAGAATGTGTCAGTCAGTTATGAATACACCTGTGCTTAAGCAAGGAGATATGGAAAACATGCACTGTTAGGGGTCCTGAGGACTGGAGTTGAGAAATCCAGCTGGTGTTACCTGTGGAAGTATATTTTAGCTAAATCGCAACTTTAGTCATGTGTCGAAGACATTCCTCAAACCGGTTTAAAATATTTCTAAATAAAGTGATTTGAAAACAGTGAAGAGAAACGGAAATTATTTTAGTGTGATGTATATACCGCCAGGCACCATCATAACTAACATTTCATCATGTTATCAACTTTTCATACAAATAGAAAAGCAAAGGTGGCAGCATGGCTCATTGGTGTAAGGGATTGAATTTTTGCTTGTGTTTTTTTGAAGGTATGTCTTTGAATCCCACTGATGCCAAAATAAGACGTTTGGATCTTGTCTCTAAATTTTTGTGGTATTCAGTTGAAATGAACAAATAGCAACTCAATTAAAATGTAAATATTTGTAATCAACTTTATCGCTGCAGCACTTTATTTAACCTTTTTCTGATTTGTGGTTATCGCATGTAATTTAGCATTTTACGGATTTTTCTCCTGACATTTTTTTTTGAAATGCAGCTTTCAAATGCAGAATTTGTAGGCTTTGTTGATCTGATTGACATTTTTCAGATCTTAGAGCTCACGAAAGCAAGCTCATGAGTGGTAGCATGGCCGAGCGGTCTAAGGCGCTGGATTTAGGCTCCAGTCTCTTCGGAGGCGTGGGTTCAAATCCCACTGCTGCCATTTTTATTAGTTCTTCATGTGGTTCCAACGTATAGATAAAGAAGATACTCAGCTTTCAAATGCAGAATTTATAGGCTTTGTTGTTCTGATTGTCAGATCTTAGAGCTCACGAAAGAGAGATCATGAGTGGTAGCATGGCCGAGCGGTCTAAGGCGCTGGATTAAGGCTCCAGTCTCTTCGGAGGCGTGGGTTCAAATCCCACTGCTGCCATTTTCGTTAGATCCAAGAGAAGGTGCAGACATCGGTATGGATGTCGTTCAAGCGTGAAGATCAGTGTTTCTCAACTCCAGTCCTCAGGACCCTTAACAGTGCTTGCTTTCCAGGTGACAAGGGAAATAATTATACCACCTGTAGATCTGTTAGAATGTGTCAGTCAGTTATGAATACACCTGTGCTTAAGCAAGGAGATATGGAAAACATGCACTGTTAGGGGTCCTGAGGACTGGAGTTGAGAAATCCAGCTGGTGTTACCTGTGGAAGTATATTTTAGCTAAATCGCAACTTTAGTCATGTGTCGAAGACATTCCTCAAACTGGTTTAAAATATTTCTAAATAAAGTGATTTGAAAACAGTGAAGAGAAACGGAAATTATTTTAGTGTGATGTATATACCGCCAGGCACCATCATAACTAACATTTCATCATGTTATCAACTTTTCATACAAATAGAAAAGCAAAGGTGGCAGCATGGCTCATTGGTGTAAGGGATTGAATTTTTGCTTGTGTTTTTTTGAAGGTATGTCTTTGAATCCCACTGATGCCAAAATAAGACGTTTGGATCTTGTCTCTAAATTTTTGTGGTATTCAGTTGAAATGAACAAATAGCAACTCAATTAAAATGTAAATATTTGTAATCAACTTTATCGCTGCAGCACTTTATTCAACCTTTAGATCCAAGAGAAGGTGCAGACATCGGTATAGATGTCGTTCAAGCGTGAAGATCAGTGTTTCTCAACTCCAGTCCTCAGGACCCTTAACAGTGCTTGCTTTCCAGGTGACAAGGGAAATAATTATACCACCTGTAGATCTGTTAGAATGTGTCAGTCAGTTATGAATACACCTGTGCTTAAGCAAGGAGATATGGAAAACATGCACTGTTAGGGGTCCTGAGGACTGGAGTTGAGAAATCCAGCTGGTGTTACCTGTGGAAGTATATTTTAGCTAAATCGCAACTTTAGTCATGTGTCGAAGACATTCCTCAAACTGGTTTAAAATATTTCTAAATAAAGTGATTTGAAAACAGTGAAGAGAAACGGAAATTATTTTAGTGTGATGTATATACCGCCAGGCACCATCATAACTAACATTTCATCATGTTATCAACTTTTCATACAAATAGAAAAGCAAAGGTGGCAGCATGGCTCATTGGTGTAAGGGATTGAATTTTTGCTTGTGTTTTTTTGAAGGTATGTCTTTGAATCCCACTGATGCCAAAATAAGACGTTTGGATCTTGTCTCTAAATTTTTGTGGTATTCAGTTGAAATGAACAAATAGCAACTCAATTAAAATGTAAATATTTGTAATCAACTTTATCGCTGCAGCACTTTATTCAACCTTTAGATCCAAGAGAAGGTGCAGACATCGGTATAGATGTCGTTCAAGCGTGAAGATCAGTGTTTCTCAACTCCAGTCCTCAGGACCCTTAACAGTGCTTGCTTTCCAGGTGACAAGGGAAATAATTATACCACCTGTAGATCTGTTAGAATGTGTCAGTCAGTTATGAATACACCTGTGCTTAAGCAAGGAGATATGGAAAACATGCACTGTTAGGGGTCCTGAGGACTGGAGTTGAGAAATCCAGCTGGTGTTACCTGTGGAAGTATATTTTAGCTAAATCGCAACTTTAGTCATGTGTCGAAGACATTCCTCAAACCGGTTTAAAATATTTCTAAATAAAGTGATTTGAAAACAGTGAAGAGAAACGGAAATTATTTTAGTGTGATGTATATACCGCCAGGCACCATCATAACTAACATTTCATCATGTTATCAACTTTTCATACAAATAGAAAAGCAAAGGTGGCAGCATGGCTCATTGGTGTAAGGGATTGAATTTTTGCTTGTGTTTTTTTGAAGGTATGTCTTTGAATCCCACTGATGCCAAAATAAGACGTTTGGATCTTGTCTCTAAATTTTTGTGGTATTCAGTTGAAATGAACAAATAGCAACTCAATTAAAATGTAAATATTTGTAATCAACTTTATCGCTGCAGCACTTTATTTAACCTTTTTCTGATTTGTGGTTATCGCATGTAATTTAGCATTTTACGGATTTTTCTCCTGACATTTTTTTTTGAAATGCAGCTTTCAAATGCAGAATTTGTAGGCTTTGTTGATCTGATTGACATTTTTCAGATCTTAGAGCTCACGAAAGCAAGCTCATGAGTGGTAGCATGGCCGAGCGTTCTAAGGCGCTGGATTTAGGCTCCAGTCTCTTCGGAGGCGTGGGTTCAAATCCCACTGCTGCCATTTTTATTAGTTCTTCATGTGGTTCCAACGTATAGATAAAGAAGATACTCAGCTTTCAAATGCAGAATTTATAGGCTTTGTTGTTCTGATTGTCAGATCTTAGAGCTCACGAAAGAGAGATCATGAGTGGTAGCATGGCCGAGCGGTCTAAGGCGCTGGATTAAGGCTCCAGTCTCTTCGGAGGCGTGGGTTCAAATCCCACTGCTGCCATTTTCGTTAGATCCAAGAGAAGGTGCAGACATCGGTATGGATGTCGTTCAAGCGTGAAGATCAGTGTTTCTCAACTCCAGTCCTCAGGACCCTTAACAGTGCTTGCTTTCCAGGTGACAAGGGAAATAATTATACCACCTGTAGATCTGTTAGAATGTGTCAGTCAGTTATGAATACACCTGTGCTTAAGCAAGGAGATATGGAAAACATGCACTGTTAGGGGTCCTGAGGACTGGAGTTGAGAAATCCAGCTGGTGTTACCTGTGGAAGTATATTTTAGCTAAATCGCAACTTTAGTCATGTGTCGAAGACATTCCTCAAACTGGTTTAAAATATTTCTAAATAAAGTGATTTGAAAACAGTGAAGAGAAACGGAAATTATTTTAGTGTGATGTATATACCGCCAGGCACCATCATAACTAACATTTCATCATGTTATCAACTTTTCATATAAATAGAAAAGCAAAGGTGGCAGCATGGCTCATTGGTGTAAGGGATTGAATTTTTGCTTGTGTTTTTTTGAAGGTATGTCTTTGAATCCCACTGATGCCAAAATAAGACGTTTGGATCTTGTCTCTAAATTTTTGTGGTATTCAGTTGAAATGAACAAATAGCAACTCAATTAAAATGTAAATATTTGTAATCAACTTTATCGCTGCAGCACTTTATTCAACCTTTTTCTGATTTGTGGTTATCGCATGTAATTTAGCATTTTACGGATTTTTCTCCTGACATTTTTTTTTGAAATGCAGCTTTCAAATGCAGAATTTGTAGGCTTTGTTGATCTGATTGACATTTTTCAGATCTTAGAGCTCACGAAAGCAAGCTCATGAGTGGTAGCATGGCCGAGCGGTCTAAGGCGCTGGATTTAGGCTCCAGTCTCTTCGGAGGCGTGGGTTCAAATCCCACTGCTGCCATTTTTATTAGTTCTTCATGTGGTTCCAACGTATAGATAAAGAAGATACTCAGCTTTCAAATGCAGAATTTATAGGCTTTGTTGTTCTGATTGTCAGATCTTAGAGCTCACGAAAGAGAGATCATGAGTGGTAGCATGGCCGAGCGGTCTAAGGCGCTGGATTAAGGCTCCAGTCTCTTCGGAGGCGTGGGTTCAAATCCCACTGCTGCCATTTTCGTTAGATCCAAGAGAAGGTGCAGACATCGGTATGGATGTCGTTCAAGCGTGAAGATCAGTGTTTCTCAACTCCAGTCCTCAGGACCCTTAACAGTGCTTGCTTTCCAGGTGACAAGGGAAATAATTATACCACCTGTAGATCTGTTAGAATGTGTCAGTCAGTTATGAATACACCTGTGCTTAAGCAAGGAGATATGGAAAACATGCACTGTTAGGGGTCCTGAGGACTGGAGTTGAGAAATCCAGCTGGTGTTACCTGTGGAAGTATATTTTAGCTAAATCGCAACTTTAGTCATGTGTCGAAGACATTCCTCAAACTGGTTTAAAATATTTCTAAATAAAGTGATTTGAAAACAGTGAAGAGAAACGGAAATTATTTTAGTGTGATGTATATACCGCCAGGCACCATCATAACTAACATTTCATCATGTTATCAACTTTTCATACAAATAGAAAAGCAAAGGTGGCAGCATGGCTCATTGGTGTAAGGGATTGAATTTTTGCTTGTGTTTTTTTGAAGGTATGTCTTTGAATCCCACTGATGCCAAAATAAGACGTTTGGATCTTGTCTCTAAATTTTTGTGGTATTCAGTTGAAATGAACAAATAGCAACTCAATTAAAATGTAAATATTTGTAATCAACTTTATCGCTGCAGCACTTTATTCAACCTTTAGATCCAAGAGAAGGTGCAGACATCGGTATGGATGTCGTTCAAGCGTGAAGATCAGTGTTTCTCAACTCCAGTCCTCAGGACCCTTAACAGTGCTTGCTTTCCAGGTGACAAGGGAAATAATTATACCACCTGTAGATCTGTTAGAATGTGTCAGTCAGTTATGAATACACCTGTGCTTAAGCAAGGAGATATGGAAAACATGCACTGTTAGGGGTCCTGAGGACTGGAGTTGAGAAATCCAGCTGGTGTTACCTGTGGAAGTATATTTTAGCTAAATCGCAACTTTAGTCATGTGTCGAAGACATTCCTCAAACTGGTTTAAAATATTTCTAAATAAAGTGATTTGAAAACAGTGAAGAGAAACGGAAATTATTTTAGTGTGATGTATATACCGCCAGGCACCATCATAACTAACATTTCATCATGTTATCAACTTTTCATATAAATAGAAAAGCAAAGGTGGCAGCATGGCTCATTGGTGTAAGGGATTGAATTTTTGCTTGTGTTTTTTTGAAGGTATGTCTTTGAATCCCACTGATGCCAAAATAAGACGTTTGGATCTTGTCTCTAAATTTTTGTGGTATTCAGTTGAAATGAACAAATAGCAACTCAATTAAAATGTAAATATTTGTAATCAACTTTATCGCTGCAGCACTTTATTCAACCTTTTTCTGATTTGTGGTTATCGCATGTAATTTAGCATTTTACGGATTTTTCTCCTGACATTTTTTTTTGAAATGCAGCTTTCAAATGCAGAATTTGTAGGCTTTGTTGATCTGATTGACATTTTTCAGATCTTAGAGCTCACGAAACCAAGCTCATGAGTGGTAGCATGGCCGAGCGGTCTAAGGCGCTGGATTTAGGCTCCAGTCTCTTTGGAGGCGTGGGTTCAAATCCCACTGCTGCCATTTTTATTAGTTCTTCATGTGGTTCCAACGTATAGATAAAGAAGATACTCAGCTTTCAAATGCAGAATTTATAGGCTTTGTTGTTCTGATTGTCAGATCTTAGAGCTCACGAAAGAGAGAACATGAGTGTTAGCATGGCCGAGCGGTCTAAGGCGCTGGATTAAGGCTCCAGTCTCTTCAGAGGCGTGGGTTCAAATCCCACTGCTGCCATTTTCGTTAGATCCAAGAGAAGGTGCAGACATCGGTATAGATGTCGTTCAAGCGTGAAGATCAGTGTTTCTCAACTCCAGTCCTCAGGACCCTTAACAGTGCTTGCTTTCCAGGTGACAAGGGAAATAATTATACCACCTGTAGATCTGTTAGAATGTGTCAGTCAGTTATGAATACACCTGTGCTTAAGAAAGGAGATATGGAAAACATGCACTGTTAGGGGTCCTGAGGACTGGAGTTGAGAAATCCAGCTGGTGTTACCTGTGGAAGTATATTTTAGCTAAATCGCAACTTTAGTCATGTGTCGAAGACATTCCTCAAACTGGTTTAAAATATTTCTAAATAAAGTGATTTGAAAACAGTGAAGAGAAACGGAAATTATTTTAGTGTGATGTATATACCGCCAGGCACCATCATAACTAACATTTCATCATGTTATCAACTTTTCATACAAATAGAAAAGCAAAGGTGGCAGCATGGCTCATTGGTGTAAGGGATTGAATTTTTGCTTGTGTTTTTTTGAAGGTATGTCTTTGAATCCCACTGATGCCAAAATAAGACGTTTGGATCTTGTCTCTAAATTTTTGTGGTATTCAGTTGAAATGAACAAATAGCAACTCAATTAAAATGTAAATATTTGTAATCAACTTTATCGCTGCAGCACTTTATTCAACCTTTTTCTGATTTGTGGTTATCACATGTAATTTAGCATTTTACGGATTTTTCCCCTAACATTTTTTTTTGAAATGCAGCTTTCAAATGCAGAATTTGTAGGCTTTGTTGATCTGATTGACATTTTTCAGATCTTAGAGCTCACGAAAGCAAGCTCATGAGTGGTAGAATGGCCGAACAGTCTAAGGCGCTGGATTTAGGCTCCAGTCTCTTCGGAGGCGTGGGTTCAAATCCCACTGCTGCAATTTTTATTAGTTCTTCATGTGGTTCCAACGTATAGATAAAGAAGATACTCAGCTTTCAAATGCAGAATTTATAGGCTTTGTTGTTCTGATTGTCAGATCTTAGAGCTCACGAAAGAGAGATCATGAGTGGTAGCATGGCCGAGCGGTCTAAGGTGCTGGATTAAGGCTCCAGTCTCTTCGGAGGCGTGGGTTCAAATCCCACTGCTGCCATTTTCGTTAGATCCAAGAGAAGGTGCAGACATCGGTATAGATGTCGTTCAAGCGTGAAGATCAGTGTTTCTCAACTCCAGTCCTCAGGACCCTTAACAGTGCTTGCTTTCCAGGTGACAAGGGAAATAATTATACCACCTGTAGATCTGTTAGAATGTGTCAGTCAGTTATGAATACACCTGTGCTTAAGCAAGGAGATATGGAAAACATGCACTGTTAGGGGTCCTGAGGACTAGAGTTGAGAAATCCAGCTGGTGTTACCTGTGGAAGTATATTTTAGCTAAATCGCAACTTTAGTCATGTGTCGAAGACATTCCTCAAACTGGTTTAAAATATTTCTAAATAAAGTGATTTGAAAACAGTGAAGAGAAACGGAAATTATTTTAGTGTGATGTATATACCGCCAGGCACCATCATAACTAACATTTCATCATGTTATCAACTTTTCATACAAATAGAAAAGCAAAGGTAGCAGCATGGCTCATTGGTGTAAGGGATTGAATTTTTGCTTGTGTTTTTTTGAAGGTATGTCTTTGAATCCTACTGATGCCAAAATAAGACGTTTGGATCTTGTCTCTAAATTTTTGTGGTATTCAGTTGAAATGAACAAATAGCAACTCAATTAAAATGTAAATATTTGTAATCAACTTTATCGCTTAAGCACTTTATTCAACCTTTTTCTGATTTGTGGTTATCGCATGTAATTTAGCATTTTACGGATTTTTCTCCTAACATTTTTTTTTGAAATGCAGCTTTCAAATGCAGAATTTGTAGGCTTTGTTGATCTGATTGACATTTTTCAGATCTTAGAGCTCACGAAAGCAAGCTCATGAGTGGTAGCATGGCCGAGCGGTCTAAGGCGCTGGATTTAGGCTCCAGTCTCTTCGGAGGCGTGGGTTCAAATCCCACTGCTGCCATTTTTATTAGTTCTTCATGTGGTTCCAACGTATAGATAAAGAAGATACTCAGCTTTCAAATGCAGAATTTATAGGCTTTGTTGTTCTGATTGTCAGATCTTAGAGCTCACGAAAGAGAGATCATGAGTGGTAGCATGGCCGAGCGGTCTAAGGCGCTGGATTAAGGCTCCAGTCTCTTCGGAGGCGTGGGTTCAAATCCCACTGCTGCCATTTTCGTTAGATCCAAGAGAAGGTGCAGACATCGGTATAGATGTCGTTCAAGCGTGAAGATCAGTGTTTCTCAACTCCAGTCCTCAGGACCCTTAACAGTGCTTGCTTTCCAGGTGACAAGGGAAATAATTATACCACCTGTAGATCTGTTAGAATGTGTCAGTCAGTTATGAATACACCTGTGCTTAAGCAAGGAGATATGGAAAACATGCACTGTTAGGGGTCATGAGGACTGGAGTTGAGAAATCCAGCTGGTGTTACCTGTGGAAGTATATTTTAGCTAAATCGCAACTTTAGTCATGTGTCGAAGACATTCCTCAAACTGGTTTAAAATATTTCTAAATAAAGTGATTTGAAAACAGTGAAGAGAAACGGAAATTATTTTAGTGTGATGTATATACCGCCAGGCACCATCATAACTAACATTTCATCATGTTATCAACTTTTCATACAAATAGAAAAGCAAAGGTGGCAGCATGGCTCATTGGTGTAAGGGATTGAATTTTTGCTTGTGTTTTTTTGAAGGTATGTCTTTAAATCCCACTGATGCCAAAATAAGACGTTTGGATCTTGTCTCTAAATTTTTGTGGTATTCAGTTGAAATGAACAAATAGCAACTCAATTAAAATGTAAATATTTGTAATCAACTTTATCGCTGCAGCACTTTATTCAACCTTTTTCTGATTTGTGGTTATCGCATGTAATTTAGCATTTTACCGATTTTTCTCCTGACATTTTTTTTTGAAATGCAGCTTTCAAACAAATGCAGAATTTGTAGGCTTTGTTGATCTGATTGACATTTTTCAGATCTTAGAGCTCACGAAAGCAAGCTCATGAGTGGTAGCATGGCCGAGCGGTCTAAGGTGCTGGATTTAGGCTCCAGTCCCTTCGAAAGCGTGGGTTCAAATCCCACTGCTGCCATTTTTATTAGTTCTTCATGTGGTTCCAACGTATAGATAAAGAAGATACTCAGCTTTCAAATGCAGAATTTATATTCTTTGTTGTTCTGATTGTCAGATCTTAGAGCTCACGAAAGAGAGATCATGAGTGGTAGCATGGCCGAGCGGTCTAAGGCGCTGGATTAAGGCTCCAGTCTCTTCGGAGGCGTGGGTTCAAATCCCACTGCTGCCATTTTTATTAGTTCTTCATGTGGTTCCAACGTATAGATAAAGAAGATACTCAGCTTTCAAATGCAGAATTTATAGGCTTTGTTGTTCTGATTGTCAGATCTTAGAGCTCACGAAAGAGAGATCATGAGTGGTAGCATGGCCGAGCGGTCTAAGGCGCTGGCTCCAGTCTCTTCGGAGGCGTGGGTTCAAATCCCACTGCTGCCATTTTCGTTAGATCCAAGAGAAGGTGCAGAGATCGGTATAGATGTCGTTCAAGCGTGAAGATCAGTGTTTCTCAACTCCAGTCCTCAGGACCCTTAACAGTGCTTGCTTTCCAGGTGACAAGGGAAATAATTATACCACCTGTAGATCTGTTAGAATGTGTCAGTCAGTTATGAATACACCTGTGCTTAAGCAAGGAGATATGGAAAACATGCACTGTTAGGGGTCCTGAAGACTGGAGTTGAGAAATCCAGCTGGTGTTACCTGTGGAAGTATATTTTAGCTAAATCGCAACTTTAGTCATGTGTCGAAGACATTCCTGAAACCGGTTTAAAATATTTCTAAATAAAGTGATTTAAAAACAGTGAAGAGAAACGGAAATTATTTTAGTGTGATGTATATACCGCCAGGCACCATCATAACTAACATTTCATCATGTTATCAACTTTTCATACAAATAGAAAAGCAAAGGTGGCAGCATGGCTCATTGGTGTAAGGGATTGAATTTTTGCTTGTGTTTTTTTGAAGGTATGTCTTTGAATCCTACTGATGCCAAAATAAGACGTTTGGATCTTGTCTCTAAATTTTTGTGGTATTCAGTTGAAATGAACAAATAGCAACTCAATTAAAATGTAAATATTTGTAATCAACTTTATCGCTTAAGCACTTTATTCAACCTTTTTCTGATTTGTGGTTATCGCATGTAATTTAGCATTTTACGGATTTTTCTCCTAACATTTTTTTTTGAAATGCAGCTTTCAAATGCAGAATTTGTAGGCTTTGTTGATCTGATTGACATTTTTCAGATCTTAGAGCTCACGAAAGCAAGCTCATGAGTGGTAGAATGGCCGAGCAGTCTAAGGCGCTAGGTTTAGGCTCCAGTCTCTTCGGAGGCGTGGGTTCAAATCCCACTGCTGCAATTTTTATTAGTTCTTCATGTGGTTCCAACGTATAGATAAAGAAGATACTCAGCTTTCAAATGCAGAATTTATAGGCTTTGTTGTTCTGATTGTCAGATCTTAGAGCTCACGAAAGAGAGATCATGAGTGGTAGCATGGCCGAGCGGTCTAAGGCGCTGGATTAAGGCTCCAGTCTCTTCGGAGGCGTGGGTTCAAATCCCACTGCTGCCATTTTCGTTAGATCCAAGAGAAGGTGCAGACATCGGTATAGATGTCGTTCAAGTGTGAAGATCAGTGTTTCTCAACTCCAGTCCTCAGGACCCTTAACAGTGCTTGCTTTCCAGGTGACAAGGGAAATAATTATACCACCTGTAGATCTGTTAGAATGTGTCAGTCAGTTATGAATACACCTGTGCTTAAGCAAGGAGATATGGAAAACATGCACTGTTAGGGGTCCTGAGGAATGGAGTTGAGAAATCCAGCTGGTGTTACCTGTGGAAGTATATTTTAGCTAAATCGCAACTTTAGTCATGTGTCGAAGACATTCCTCAAACCGGTTTAAAATATTTCTAAATAAAGTGATTTGAAAACAGTGAAGAGAAACGGAAATTATTTTAGTGTGATGTATATACCGCCAGGCACCATCATAACTAACATTTCATCATGTTATCAACTTTTCATACAAATAGAAAAGCAAAGGTAGCAGCATGGCTCATTGGTGTAAGGGATTGAATTTTTGCTTGTGTTTTTTTGAAGGTATGTCTTTGAATCCTACTGATGCCAAAATAAGACGTTTGGATCTTGTCTCTAAATTTTTGTGGTATTCAGTTGAAATGAACAAATAGCAACTCAATTAAAATGTAAATATTTGTAATCAACTTTATCGCTTAAGCACTTTATTCAACCTTTTTCTGATTTGTGGTTATCGCATGTAATTTAGCATTTTACGGATTTTTCTCCTAACATTTTTTTTTGAAATGCAGCTTTCAAATGCAGAATTTGTAGGCTTTGTTGATCTGATTGACATTTTTCAGATCTTAGAGCTCACGAAAGCAAGCTCATGAGTGGTAGAATGGCCGAGCAGTCTAAGGCGCTAGGTTTAGGCTCCAGTCTCTTCGGAGGCGTGGGTTCAAATCCCACTGCTGCAATTTTTATTAGTTCTTCATGTGGTTCCAACGTATAGATAAAGAAGATACTCAGCTTTCAAATGCAGGATTTGTAGGCTTTGTTGTTCTGATTGTCAGATCTTAGAGCTCACGAAAGAGAGATCATGCGTAGTAGCATGGCCGAGCGGTCTAAGGCGCTGGATTAAGGCTCCAGTCTCAATCGGAGGCGTGGGTTCAAATCCCACTGCTGCCATTTTTATTAGTTCTTCATGTGGTTCCAACGTATAGATAAAGAAGATACTCAGCTTTCAAATGCAGAATTTGTAGGCTTTTTTGTTCTAATTGTCAGATCTTAGAGCTCACGAAAGAGAGATCATGAGTGGTAGCATGGCCGAGCGGTCTAAGGCGCTGGCTCCAGTCTCTTCGGAGGCGTGGGTTCAAATCCCACTGCTGCCATTTTCGTTAGATCCAAGAGAAGGTGCAGACATCGGTATAGATGTCGTTCAAGCGTGAAGATCAGTGTTTCTCAACTCCAGTCCTCAGGACCCTTAACAGTGCTTGCTTTCCAGGTGACAAGGGAAATAATTATACCACCTGTAGATCTGTTAGAATGTGTCAGTCAGTTATGAATACACCTGTGCTTAAGCAAGGAGATATGGAAAACATGCACTGTTAGGGGTCCTGAGGACTGGAGTTGAGAAACACTGGTATAGATAAGGATGAAATCCAGCTGGTGTTAGCGGTGGAAGTATATTTTAGCTAAATCGCAACTTTAGTCATGTGTCGAAGACACTCCTCAAACCGGTTTAAAATATTTCTAAATAAAGTGATTTGAAAACAGTGAAGAGAAACGAAAATTATTTTAGTGTGATGTATATACCGCCAGGCACCATCATAACTAACATTTCATCATGTTATCAACTTTTCATACAAATAGAAAAGCAAAGGTGGCAGCATGGCTCATTGGTGTAAGGGATTGAATTTTTGCTTGTGTTTTTTTGAAGGTATGTCTTTGAATCCCACTGATGCCAAAATAAGACGTTTGGATCTTGTCTCTAAATTTTTGTGGTATTCAGTTGAAATGAACAAATAGCAACTCAATTAAAATGTAAATATTTGTAATCAACTTTATCGCTGCAGCACTTTATTCAACCTTTTTCTGATTTGTGGTTATCGCATGTAATTTAGCATTTTACGGATTTTTCTCCTAACATTTTTTTTTGAAATGCAGCTTTCAAATGCAGAATTTGTAGGCTTTGTTGATCTGATTGACATTTTTCAGATCTTAGAGCTCACGAAAGCAAGCTCATGAGTGGTAGAATGGCCGAGCAGTCTAAGGCGCTGGATTTAGGCTCCAGTCTCTTCGGAGGCGTGGGTTCAAATCCCACTGCTGCAATTTTTATTAGTTCTTCATGTGGTTCCAACGTATAGATAAAGAAGATACTCAGCTTTCAAATGCAGGATTTGTAGGCTTTGTTGTTCTGATTGTCAGATCTTAGAGCTCACGAAAGAGAGATCATGAGTAGTAGCATGGCCGAGCGGTCTAAGGCGCTGGATTAAGGCTCCAGTCTCAATCGGAGGCGTGGGTTCAAATCCCACTGCTGCCATTTTTATTAGTTCTTCATGTGGTTCCAACGTATAGATAAAGAAGATACTCAGCCTTCAAATGCAGAATTTGTAGGCTTTTTTGTTCTAATTGTCAGATCTTAGAGCTCACGAAAGAGAGATCATGAGTGGTAGCATGGCCGAGCGGTCTAAGGCGCTGGCTCCAGTCTCTTCGGAGGCGTGGGTTCAATTCCCACTGCTGCCATTTTCGTTAGATCCAAGAGAAGGTGCAGACATCGGTATAGATGTCGTTCAAGCGTGAAGATCAGTGTTTCTCAACTCCAGTCCTCAGGACCCTTAACAGTGCTTGCTTTCCAGGTGACAAGGGAAATAATTATACCACCTGTAGATCTGTTAGAATGTGTCAGTCAGTTATGAATACACCTGTGCTTAAGCAAGGAGATATGGAAAACATGCACTGTTAGGGGTCCTGAGGACTGGAGTTGAGAAACACTGGTATAGATAAGGATGAAATCCAGCTGGTGTTAGCGGTGGAAGTATATTTTAGCTAAATCGCAACTTTAGTCATGTGTCGAAGACACTCCTCAAACCGGTTTAAAATATTTCTAAATAAAGTGATTTGAAAACAGTGAAGAGAAACGAAAATTATTTTAGTGTGATGTATATACCGCCAGGCACCATCATAACTAACATTTCATCATGTTATCAACTTTTCATACAAATAGAAAAGCAAAGGTGGCAGCATGGCTCATTGGTGTAAGGGATTGAATTTTTGCTTGTGTTTTTTTGAAGGTATGTCTTTGAATCCCACTGATGCCAAAATAAGACGTTTGGATCTTGTCTCTAAATTTTTGTGGTATTCAGTTGAAATGAACAAATAGCAACTCAATTAAAATGTAAATATTTGTAATCAACTTTATCGCTGCAGCACTTTATTCAACCTTTTTCTGATTTGTGGTTATCGCATGTAATTTAGCATTTTACGGATTTTTCTCCTGACATTTTTTTTTGAAATGCAGCTTTCAAATGCAGAATTTGTAGGCTTTGTTGATCTGATTGACATTTTTCAGATCTTAGAGCTCACGAAAGCAAGCTCATGAGTGGTAGCATGGCCGAGCGGTCTAAGGTGCTGGATTTAGGCTCCAGTCTCTTTGGAGGCGTGGGGTCAAATCCCACTGCTGCCATTTTTATTAGTTCTTCATGTGGTTCCAACGTATAGATAAAGAAGATACTCAGCTTTCAAATGCAGAATTTATAGGCTTTGTTGTTCTGATTGTCAGATCTTAGAGCTCACGAAAGAGAGATCATGAGTGGTAGCATGGCCGAGCGGTCTAAGGCGCTGGATTAAGGCTCCAGTCTCTTCGGAGGCGTGGGTTCAAATCCCACTGCTGCCATTTTTGTTAGATCCAAGAGAAGGTGCAGACATCGGTATAGATGTCGTTCAAGTGTGAAGATCAGTGTTTCTCAACTCCAGTCCTCAGGACCCTTAACAGTGCTTGCTTTCCAGGTGACAAGGGAAATAATTATACCACCTGTAGATCTGTTAGAATGTGTCAGTCAGTTATGAATACACCTGTGCTTAAGCAAGGAGATATGGAAAACATGCACTGTTAGGGGTCCTGAGGAATGGAGTTGAGAAATCCAGCTGGTGTTACCTGTGGAAGTATATTTTAGCTAAATCGCAACTTTAGTCATGTGTCGAAGACATTCCTCAAACCGGTTTAAAATATTTCTAAATAAAGTGATTTGAAAACAGTGAAGAGAAACGGAAATTATTTTAGTGTGATGTATATACCGCCAGGCACCATCATAACTAACATTTCATCATGTTATCAACTTTTCATACAAATAGAAAAGCAAAGGTAGCAGCATGGCTCATTGGTGTAAGGGATTGAATTTTTGCTTGTGTTTTTTTGAAGGTATGTCTTTGAATCCTACTGATGCCAAAATAAGACGTTTGGATCTTGTCTCTAAATTTTTGTGGTATTCAGTTGAAATGAACAAATAGCAACTCAATTAAAATGTAAATATTTGTAATCAACTTTATCGCTTAAGCACTTTATTCAACCTTTTTCTGATTTGTGGTTATCGCATGTAATTTAGCATTTTACGGATTTTTCTCCTAACATTTTTTTTTGAAATGCAGCTTTCAAATGCAGAATTTGTAGGCTTTGTTGATCTGATTGACATTTTTCAGATCTTAGAGCTCACGAAAGCAAGCTCATGAGTGGTAGAATGGCCGAGCAGTCTAAGGCGCTGGATTTAGGCTCCAGTCTCTTCGGAGGCGTGGGTTCAAATCCCACTGCTGCAATTTTTATTAGTTCTTCATGTGGTTCCAACGTATAGATAAAGAAGATACTCAGCTTTCAAATGCAGGATTTGTAGGCTTTGTTGTTCTAATTGTCAGATCTTAGAGCTCACGAAAGAGAGATCATGAGTGGTAGCATGGCCGAGCGGTCTAAGGCGCTGGCTCCAGTCTCTTCGGAGGCGTGGGTTCAAATCCCACTGCTGCCATTTTCGTTAGATCCAAGAGAAGGTGCAGACATCGGTATAGATGTCGTTCAAGCGTGAAGATCAGTGTTTCTCAACTCCAGTCCTCAGGACCCTTAACAGTGCTTGCTTTCCAGGTGACAAGGGAAATAATTATACCACCTGTAGATCTGTTAGAATGTGTCAGTCAGTTATGAATACACCTGTGCTTAAGCAAGGAGATATGGAAAACATGCACTGTTAGGGGTCCTGAGGACTGGAGTTGAGAAACACTGGTATAGATAAGGATGAAATCCAGCTGGTGTTAGCGGTGGAAGTATATTTTAGCTAAATCGCAACTTTAGTCATGTGTCGAAGACACTCCTCAAACCGGTTTAAAATATTTCTAAATAAAGTGATTTGAAAACAGTGAAGAGAAACGAAAATTATTTTAGTGTGATGTATATACCGCCAGGCACCATCATAACTAACATTTCATCATGTTATCAACTTTTCATACAAATAGAAAAGCAAAGGTGGCAGCATGGCTCATTGGTGTAAGGGATTGAATTTTTGCTTGTGTTTTTTTGAAGGTATGTCTTTGAATCCCACTGATGCCAAAATAAGACGTTTGGATCTTGTCTCTAAATTTTTGTGGTATTCAGTTGAAATGAACAAATAGCAACTCAATTAAAATGTAAATATTTGTAATCAACTTTATCGCTTAAGCACTTTATTCAACCTTTTTCTGATTTCTGGTTATCGCATGTAATTTAGCATTTTACGGATTTTTTTCCTGACATTTTTTTTGGAAATGCAGCTTTCAAATGCAGAATTTGTAGGCTTTGTTGATCTGATTGACATTTTTCAGATCTTAGAGCTCACAAAAACAAGCTTATGAGTGGTAGCATGGCCGAGCGGTCTAAGGCGCTGGATTTAGGCTCCAGTCTCTTCGGAGGCGTGGGTTCAAATCCCACTGCTGCAATTTTTATTAGTTCTTCATGTGGTTCCAACGTATAGATAAAGAAGATACTCAGCTTTCAAATGCAGGATTTGTAGGCTTTGTTGTTCTAATTGTCAGATCTTAGAGCTCACGAAAGAGAGATCATGAGTGGTAGCATGGCCGAGCGGTCTAAGGCGCTGGCTCCAGTCTCTTCGGAGGCGTGGGTTCAAATCCCACTGCTGCCATTTTCGTTAGATCCAAGAGAAGGTGCAGACATCGGTATGGATGTCGTTCAAGCGTGAAGATCAGTGTTTCTCAACTCCAGTCCTCAGGACCCTTAACAGTGCTTGCTTTCCAGGTGACAAGGGAAATAATTATACCACCTGTAGATCTGTTAGAATGTGTCAGTCAGTTATGAATACACCTGTGCTTAAGCAAGGAGATATGGAAAACATGCACTGTTAGGGGTCCTGAGGACTGGAGTTGAGAAACACTGGTATAGATAAGGATGAAATCCAGCTGGTGTTAGCGGTGGAAGTATATTTTAGCTAAATCGCAACTTTAGTCATGTGTCGAAGACACTCCTCAAACCGGTTTAAAATATTTCTAAATAAAGTGATTTGAAAACAGTGAAGAGAAACGAAAATTATTTTAGTGTGATGTATATACCGCCAGGCACCATCATAACTAACATTTCATCATGTTATCAACTTTTCATACAAATAGAAAAGCAAAGGTGGCAGCATGGCTCATTGGTGTAAGGGATTGAATTTTTGCTTGTGTTTTTTTGAAGGTATGTCTTTGAATCCCACTGATGCCAAAATAAGACGTTTGGATCTTGTCTCTAAATTTTTGTGGTATTCAGTTGAAATGAACAAATAGCAACTCAATTAAAATGTAAATATTTGTAATCAACTTTATCGCTTAAGCACTTTATTCAACCTTTTTCTGATTTCTGGTTATCGCATGTAATTTAGCATTTTACGGATTTTTTTCCTGACATTTTTTTTGGAAATGCAGCTTTCAAATGCAGAATTTGTAGGCTTTGTTGATCTGATTGACATTTTTCAGATCTTAGAGCTCACAAAAACAAGCTTATGAGTGGTAGCATGGCCGAGCGGTCTAAGGCGCTGGATTTAGGCTCCAGTCTCTTCGGAGGCGTGGGTTCAAATCCCACTGCTGCCATTTTTATTAGTTCTTCATGTGGTTCCAACGTATTGATAAAGAAGATACTCAGCTTTCAAATTCTTATTCTGATTGTCAGATCTTAGAGCTCACGAAAGAGAGATCATGAGTGGTAGCATGGCCGAGTGTTCTAAAGCGCTGGATTAAGGCTCCAGTCTCTTCGGAGGCGAGGGTTCAAATCCCACTGCTGCCATTTTTATTAATTCTTCATGTGTTTCCAACATATAGATAAAGAAGAAACTCAGCTGATGTTACCGGCGGAAGAATATTTCAGCAAAATCTGAAATGAGAAATTTTAGCACTTTAATCAACCTTTTTCTGATTTGTGGTTATCGCATGTAATTTAGCATTTTACAGATTTTTCTCCTAACACTTTTTTTTGAAATGCAGCTTTCAAATGCAGAATTTATAGGCTTTGTTGTTCTGATTGTCAGATCTTAGAGCTCACGAAAGAGAGATCATGAGTGGTAGCATGGCCGAGCAGTCTAAGGCGCTGGATTAAGGCTCCAGTCTCGTCGGAGGTGTGGGTTCAAATCCCACTGCTGCCATTTTGGTTAGATCCAAGAGAAGGTGCAGACATCGGTATAGTTGTCGTTCAAGCGTGAAGATCAGTGTTTCTCAACTCCAGTCCTCACGACCCCTAACAGTGCTTGCTTTCCAGGTGACAAGGGAAATAATTATACCACCTGTGGATCTGTTAGAATGTGTCAGTCAGTAATGAATACACCTGTGCTTAAGCAAGGAGATATGGAAAACATGCACTGTTAGGGGTCCTGAGGACTGGAGTTGAGAAACACTGGTATAGATAAAGAAGAAATCCAGCTGGTGTTACCGGCGGAAGTATATTTCAGCTAAATCGCAACTTTAGTCATGTGTCGAAGACACTCCTCAATCCGGTTTAAAATATTTCTAAATAAAGTGATTTGAAAACAGTGAAGAGAAACTAAAATTATTTTAGTGTGATGTATATACCGCCAGGCACCATCATTACTAACATTTCATCATGTTATCAACTTTTCATACAAATAGAAAAGCAAAGGTGGCAGCATGGCTCATTGGTGTAAGGGATTGAATTTTTGCTTGTGTTTTTTTGAAGGTATGTCTTTGAATCCCACTGATGCCAAAATAAGACGTTTGGATCTTGTCTCTAAATTTTTGTGGTATTCAGTTGAAATGAACAAATAGCAACTCCATTAAAATGTAAATATTTGTAATCAACTTTATCGCTGCAGCACTTTATTCAACCTTTTTCTGATTTGTGGTTATCGCATGTAATTTAGCATTTTACAGATTTTTCTCTCGTGGCCGTGAGGTCTAAGGTGATGGATTTAGACTCTAGTCTCTTCGGAGGCGTTGGTTCAAATCCCACTGCTGTCATTTTTATTAGTTCTTCATGTGGTTCCAACGTATAGATAAAGAAGAATCTCAGCTGATGTTACTGGCAGAAGAATATTTCAGCTAAATCTCAATTTTTGTTGTTTAAAAGTGTTAAGTGGCTCGGGGATCAAAACATTGAAAATTTGGGTTCATGGCCAGGAAACTTCCCAAACCTTAATCCCATTGGCAACTTGTGGTCAATCCTCAAGAGGCGGGTGGACAAACAAAAACCCACAAATTCTGGTGGCCATCAGTCAGTATGTGGCCCAGAAGTTGATTTACAGTATGCCAGGGCAAATTGCAGAGGTCTCCAAAAGGAAGGGTCGACACTGCAAATATTGACTCTTTGCATAAACTTAATGTAATTGTCAATAAAAATCTTTGACACTTATAAAATGCTTTTAATTTTACTTCAGTATACCATAGCAACATCTTACTAAATGGTCTAAAAACACTGAAGCAGCAAACTTTGAGAAAACCAATACTTGTGCCATTTGCTATAAGTGGTATAACCGGTCTATTGTTGGGTTAATAGTCCAGATTATTTGGCTATTTCTCCGTTATACGGTGACAGGAGAAATAATTATCATTGTTGGAAAATCCCGCTCATTACGGTATAAAGAAGATCTATTGCTGACTAACGCATGAAACTTATCAATTTTAACGTTCTACATCATCTTTCTGACAATCAGTGGTTTGTACCTATTTCTCATTATTCATATTTATGAAGAGATAAAATTTGGATCCCGTGCAATTTCTCTATTAAATACTGCATGTCGGAGAATTCTAATAGATATCATCAGATTGATTGTATAATACTATGAATGCCATGCACCTATTTACTTGAAATATCATATGTTATTAATACATATATATATATTTTTTTTTCCATTGTACAAATGGTATACTGTTTTATTTTATTGTTAAATATTGTTTTTTATTTCAATATTGCGGCTTCAGTCTCCAGTGTATTAGCTCCGGTCATCCAGCGCTGAATTTTTTTGTATTTTCTAATTGGCACATCTGGCCTGAGAAAGGGGAGAAAGTTAAACACCTCAAGAATACGTGAGATAGTTAATCCGCAGCGCATCCCATAGGATTCATATATACAGAAGGCTATAAAATCTTGTATCTTTGTATCAGTAAACAGAGAATATTTCATGCATACAGAACTTGTCTGTGTCTATTCTCTCCAGCTGATTGAAGCGCTTCCAGATATACTTGACACCACAGGCAAACTCGGAACAGATTATTAGATCTTACATTTGTATTAATCAAAGTAAAAATAGCAAAACTTATATTTTGCTGCTTTTTTTATACAAGTGGAAAATGTGAAATAAGGGGATTTAAAACTTAATGTCTGACATATGCGTAGTTAAGTAAAACTAAAAGTAGTACATAGTGCACCTTATTCAGATGCAGTTCTTTCCTTTTTTTCTCATATTTGAAAATGTATCCACTGGTTGGTAGCACCTCAACGAAAAAATTGTATTAATAAACATCTTAGAATTCTAAGAAAATGAAACAAACAATTTGTAATAGAGATTTGTTAACTAGTGTGACAAAACCAGTTGGTTGAAAACTGCAATCACATGCCAATACCATCATGAACCAAGATTTAATTTTCAACATAAAGGGAAATCCTATTTCAATTTTGAATCATGCACAGGATGATAGAGTGTCGACAGTTTAATGAAAGATAGAAAACTGAATATAATTAACAGTTAAATAGATACAATAACAAAACCGTTTGCCTTTTGAAGCTGTACACACTTAGCACTTTTTACTTTAGATAGACATCACAATTTACCTTTAAGCTACACATTAAATTAAAAAAATGCACTTGAGGAAGCACATAAAAGGCTATTTTAGTAGAATTCTCTACACATTAACTTTGCAGATTATTAGACTTCCAAGATAAAACAAAGAGTTAAACAATGCAAATGCAGAGTTCAATAATGCGTGGTTAGATGCTAGCATGAGCCCCAAGACAAACAGCTGACTTTCTTTATGGCACCTATAAAAGACCCAACCTGCAATGTCAACCACACTTCACCTGAAATTACCCAGACATCCATGCAATGTTACCTCTATTATCTAGTGCAGGTAATAGTAAAAGTGTACTGATCTCAATCCAACGTTAACATAATTAAGGGGATTAAATTAATGGAGGAGCTATAAGAGATTAGGATAAGGGATATTGATGGGGTCACAATATTAAATGGCATGGGAGAGAAATACATGCACAGTTACATCAGGGATGATTAAGGCGTGCAAGTTCTGTTTTTTCCCACTAGACAAACTGGGGGAAACTTCGTAAAATGTGTAAAGTTTAATTTGCAGCAATCCAAAACAACTGATCAGATTGTACTTGTCATTTTACTAGTATAGTTTAGAAAATTAAATTAAATGTTGCCGTATGTTAAATACGTGTACCACTTTCCATATATGACCTCTATATCTGCAATACGGATACCCACAAAATTATGCATATGCTCTAACACCAGGGATGCAAAACCACTATAATATAACATAATGATCCTGTCTCCTCTTTACCACGATATAGCTAAATAATAAATTACAATATTATATTAATATAGGAAGTAATAGCAATACTGTAGAAACCGAGAGTGTATGGGAAATGTATGGCATGGAACCAAAGCCCTACTGTTTCTGGGCCAGTCACACACTCACTTACGGGAACAGCGCCGAAAAACAGCGACCAAATATCAAGATGAACGAACCGGAAGCGAAAACTGTGAGATAAAACAATAGGTACAGCTAGCTCCCCTTCTCCGTACGCACTCTATGACGTACGTACGGAATGTTGGCAAGGGGCGGGCTCACAGACAGTGGGGAGGATTCACAGAAAGCGTGCCGAAAGATAACTAGACAACTCCTAAGCATCTAGTGGCTCTGTCTTGTAATTCTCTGGCTGGCAGGGTTTGTTGATATCTGGCTGTCTCGGTTTGCTGGTCGTTTCACTTTCTCTAACGCAATTGCTTGCTCTTATATAGGTGTGTAATTATCTATTATGTTAAACCACACAACCGCTTAAAATACATTATGAGGCTACATAATGAGGGAGACATGAGGATAAATAATTGAGGGAAACATGAGGATATATATTGGGGGAGAGACATGACGATAGATGATGATGGGTAGTGGATAAATACCATTCAGCTAAGGTACATTCAGATCTCACTGTAACATCACCAGGTAATGTTGCTGCAGTGGTCATATGCAGGGCTGCCAAGAGGAATTCAGGGCCCCGTAACAACAAATTCATGGGGCCCACCTTATAGTCGAAGATGCTTAAAAAAAAATCAGAGGTGTGGTCATGCATTTGGGGGTGTGGCAAATGCACCATTGGGGCGTGGCTAACACATCAAAATCACTAGGCTCTCAATTCACCGGAGCGTCACATATGTCCAAGCACTCCTGACTTTCAGGACATCTAGCACAACAGTGTAGTATAGAAAGAATGCAGTGTGTACACAAAGAGTTCAGTCTTGGCCTCCACCTTACATTGGGCACAACACTCACCAAAAATTGACATTGTCCCTACTAGAATCACAACATTTCACATACTGTCCTGCTCTCCTACCTGTTCTTCTCACTTTCACCACCTGTGGCTGCATGTTTATTTAGTTGCGGCTTTTCTGGATCCTGGAATGCTGGGGGTCCTATTTGGAAAAAAATGGCTACATTTAGATAATTCCAAACAACCCTGGCGTTAAATTAATACCACCCATGATTAATAATTAGGCCTTCCTCCAGCTCCAATATTACAATAATGTGCCCCTTCATCAATGCCATGCCTTATGATCACACTGCGCCCTCCATGCTGTTTTTGCCCCCTTCACCTGGCTCCCCTTCATCACACTATACTATGCTGCTCCCCCCCTTTTTCAATCCCACTGTGCCATGCCTCCCTCCCTTTTTAACCCCACTGTGCCATGCTGCCCCCGTTTTTTAACCCCACTGTGCCATGCCTCCCCCCGTTTTTAACCCCACTGTGCCATGCTGCCCCATTTTTTAACTCCACTGTGCCATGCCTCCCCCTTTTTTAACCCCACTGTGCCATGCTGTCCCGTTTTTTAACCCCTGTGCCACGCCTCCCTCCTTTTTAACCCCACTGTGCCATGCCTCCCCCCTTTTTAACCCCACTGTGCCATGCTGACCACTGTTTTTTAACCACACTGTGCCATGCTGCCGCCCTGTTTTTCACCCCTCTGTGCCATGCCCCCCTCGTTTTTTAACCCCTCTGTGCCATGCCCCCCCATTTTTTTAACCCCTCTGTGTCATGCTGCCCCCCCGTTTTTTAACCCCTCTGTGCCATGCCCCCCCCCCCCCGTTTTTTAACCCCTCTGTGCCATGCCCCCCCCCCCCCCGTTTTTTAACCCCTCTGTGACCCCCTACCCCGTTTTCCTCCCTTCACTTACCTTTTCTTCTCTCTTCTTCTTGGTCTTCTCTGCTGCTCTGTGCTCCAGACTGACTAAATGCTGGGCGTGACGTCACACATGGCATTCAGTCTGAATGGAGCACAGAGCAGCACTACCTACGACCGAGCCACCCCCCCCCCCCCCCCGCCGCCGCAAAAAAAGAGAAAAAAAAATGTAGTTTTGAAAAACAAATATTTTTTTTTTTTAAAAAAAACGTCTGCGCAAGGGCCCGGGCCCGGGTAATTAGTACCCGCCCCCCCTCGGCGGCCCTGGTCACACAGTGCAGACAGGCTGTTGGAAATCTTACTGTCCTGTGCACTGGAGAAAAAGGTAGGAAATGGTGATGTGATGGGGATGGGGTATGTGTTGTTAAATCTACTTGGCAGAGGGGGGCATGTGTTACCAAAGCTGTTGGGCAAAAAGGGACATGTGTTACTGCAGCTGTTGGGCAGATTGGGGCATGTGTTACTGCAGCCACTGGGCAGAGGGGGCGAGCATGTGTGAGTGAAGCCGCTGGGCAGAGGGCGAGCATGTGTGAGTGAAGCCGCTGGGCAGAAGGCGAGCATGTGTGAGTGAAGCCGCTGGGCAGAAGGCGAGCATGTGTGAGTGAAGCCGCTGGACAGAGGGCGAGCATGTGTGAGTGAAGCCTTTTCCCAAACGACTCCTTCTCAACTAACAATACCCTGACAACACTCCCCAGGTTTTCTCTGATATTCCCCAGGACATGTGCTCATTATCTTTTCCCTCACAGTCCCCCTGCCCACAATCCTGTCTCGCATGCCACTGCCTCAATCCCGACACCTCTCTTACTTAAAAATGAAAAGAGGCACCTTTTATTTGAAAGAGGAGTAGAGACTTACATGCAAATTAGATAATAATACAGAGACCATTATTGCCATAGATGTTGTGATTTTGTTTTTTAAAAATATCCTTTCTAGTCAGATTGTAGTCATATGATATCATCATTACAGGCCATGAGTATAATTGCTTTTGTCACAACACCGTAAATAAAAGACTTATCTCAATTATTTCACAAAAATAAAAATACATCCAGTTTTCTACGCACTTTTTTAGGGGGCATACTTCAGCCTTCTCACTTATCCATAACTTTTGTTATTTTTCAGACATTCATTGGGAGACACTAGGTAACATTGGAGTTTAGTGTAGGAACTAGGTGTACTGACCTGTTAAGCCCTCAGTTTAAATTCAGTACCCAACGTGGCAGGGCATTTTTTTTTTTTTTATTACTGGGGTGGTTTCCAAAGTCTACGACTTAAGTGTCACAGCACACAGCACGGGTGACTGTATGCTGCTCGAACTGGGTGATCGGAGATACCAAGGTGATGCTTCCGATAATGCCCCTACTCACAGTGCTGCATTCCTCTGCAGGATCCGTCCATAGTCGCTACATTGGTTCCCAGGCAGTGATTGCAGGAATGGCAGTCACTGCTTCACAGTGCTCTATAGATCGGCAAGACTGTGAGTGTTAATCTTGCCCACCACAGTGTTGAAAGATAAGTTTATCAAGTCGCTGTGGGCCACAGGAATTGCTACCTCTAAGTGTTGAGGCAGACTTCATGTTTCCTTATGCGGCCTGAGTTAGTTGGGGGCTAATGGGTATATGTGAGCCCCCACTAGGCACTGAATTGGTGGAGGGTGCTTCCTTTTGAACAGCTACCAATGCTTCCCTGCACTTTCTCCCCGTTGATCTGATTTTTGTGTGCAGTCACCAGAACAGCAGCATTCTTGGATAACCAGCACTTCTTTTCTCTGTCCCTCCATCTTGAAGTAATAGGTTTTTTGGGTCTTACTAAGTGGTTAGTCTCAAAGATTTATTGGGCTCTAGGGCTGCCTTGCAGGGTCACTTTCTTTTTTGTGATTGTGTGCTACGTCTGTCATTTTTTTGTATTTTTTTCTGCTATCTGTGCTTATTATGTCAAATAGGGGGAGATCCTTGAGGGCTATGGCTGAGGTAACTTCTATGATGAAGTTGACCTGTCCCAGCTGAAACTTTAAATGCCTGGGCTAGATCACTAGCTAACTCTGTGGTTTAGAGTCCCTTCAGCTCTTCCGGGACTCTGGCTTGTTCGGGGGCCTGTATTGCTGGGCCAAGGTCCTGCAGGTCTTGTGGCGACAACCTGGTTTTGGTTTCCCACTTTTTGAAGAGGATGTTGGAATACGCTAAACGTAAGTGCAGGAGGGTGGTGACACCCCAACCTGAGAATGAGTCAGACTCTGACTGTTCTTCCCAGAAGGAGGGCAAAGTGCTACTTGGGTCAGACATAGAGGACTCTTGCTTTTGGCAGAAAGTCACCACTTACCCTCAGGGGCTGGAGGAGCTGATTCGTGCTGCACGTCAGGTGTTAGACATCCCAGACGTCCCAGAGACTGCAAAGCCTTCTCTCTTTTAAGCAGAGTTTGAAAAGTGCATTTTTTTTTCTATTTTTCATCTGCTGGATGATTTGTTGGGTGAGGTTTGTAACTTGCTAGATTGGAAGTTTCAGGTTTACCAGTAGCTTACAGTTGTGTTATCTTCTACCCTCTGAGGATATTGGTAAATGGGAAACACCTCTTAAGGTGGGCGCGCCTATAGCGCAGTTGTCCAAGACCACTACCATTCCAAGTATTTATGCAGCCATGTTTAGGGATGGTGCGAGCTATAAGGTTGAAGGCAACCTTAAGTCCTTTTTTGGAACAGCAGAAACCTCCTTAAGGCCCACATTGGCCTCTACTTGGGTAACCAAGGCTGTGGAATACTGGTCAGAGGAGCTTACTGAGTGCTTGTTATCTGGCAATCAGTGATCTGAATTGCTCCTGTTGGTGGAGCAGATTCAGATGGCTACGGAGTATCTGGGAGAGGTGGTCCTGGATAATGGATTGATTAGGGCATGGAAATCTGCCTCTGTGATTTTGACATTTTGGACTCTCTGGCTTAAGTCTTGGGAGGCTGATGTGGAGTCTAAGAAGACTCCTGAGTCACTTCCTTTTTTTGTGGGTGTCCTGTTTGGGCTGTAGCTAGACAATAATATTACTTAGGTGACAGGAGGAAAAGGTGCTTTCCTTCCACCAAAAACTAAGGTGCCCAGGTTTCTCTCCTTTTGTTTCTCTCATCTGCACCCAACCGTGAACTGCAAGCCTGATCTGCTAGGCACCAAGTCTGATGATATGAAATCGGCATGATGGCGTTTAGCCCACCCATGATTGCTGACATTTGAGCCTGTCTACTCCTCTTAAGGGTTAAACATAAATTGAAGGCCTATCAGGAGAGTGGTATCGAGGGGATAGAGCTACGGTGAACTTCTAGTATGTCTTAAAGTGCCCCTGGTCCCTACACTATACCCCAGTGTTTCCCAGTGAACTAAGATAAAAGAGATAAAAATCATATTATTTCTTAACCAGATTACACTTTCAGGAATAAAACGTTTTTTCTTGTACTCCAAAGCAATTTTTGTTACCTACCGTCCACACTGCTGAAATGATATCTTGATCCCCTACAATCCATTCAAATAGCTGCTGCAGGAAAAACCTCTCTACCCTCTTTCATTAATTACTATTCTCATATTGAAATCATCTTGTCTTTAATTTTAAATATCTTTTCAATACAGTAGTATTTAGTTCTGTCCAATCCACTTTCACTTGTTATATCTATTATCAAAAATTCTGTACATACCAACACTCTGCTGATGCTTTTTTTTCTCCAGGTTACCTCCGTTTTCAGGACTACGACCCTTCTTGAATACTGCCCCTGGAACTCTTCAACAGAATGTCTGTCTGTCAAGTATCGTCTCTAACTGCAGGACCGGGAACCTGCTGAAAGCTCACCTGTTTAACGAAGAGCTATAATAGTGCTTGATACTTGCTTCTCCCAGAGCTGCGCTACAGAGGGTAAAAGGACACGTGCTGGAGAACTGTTATATGTTTTCTTCTTTAAAATGTCCATTCATCAAGCATTATTTACAAAGTAGAAGACAAGAAACCTAATAATACAGACAGTTTATTATTTTATGTCTACTCCTGAACTTAATTTTTTTATCCCACCTGATAATGCCTTATGAATTTAATGCAAAGAGCTATAGTTATGTTAGTAGGGGGTGACTGATACAAGCGGCTGGCCGGACCAGCACACTCTGGTGTATATTTACTAAACTGCGGGTTTGAAAAAGTGGACATGTTGCCTATAGCAACCAATCAGATTCTAGTTATTTATTAAGTACATTCTACAAAATGACAGCTAGAATCTGATTGGTTGCTATAGGCAACATCTCCACTTTTTCAAACCCACAGTTTAGTAAATATACCCCATTGTCTTGCACTGAGAGTGATCTAATTATTTCAGTAATCTATTTAGTGCTGTTTGTTACTTCTAGCTGTCAAAGTTAGTATTAAATTAATTTTATCGCTTACAAATATAACATTGTCCAATGTGATTCTTGTGGTTCCAACGCACAAAGATATTTAATTGCAAAATATAGCAGGATTTACAACAACCCATTATTACACATTAAAGATGATACAATAAAGCAGGAAAGTATAAAACACCAAATACATTACATTTTCCTTATAGTGCTTCACCCAGGTCCATGCATGTTGTCTGTAGTCAGGCTGAGAGAGAGCCTTAGCTGCTAAAACAGCTTGATAGTATCCAGTTTCAGTATAGAAAAAAGTACTGATAATGTTATGGCATGTTTTCATTGGTTTAGGATTCAGGACAGTCCAGTGTAATGCAGGTCATAGGGCAGTTCAAATGATTTCTCTGGGAAGAGGTGATCACATTTCCCTAACAGCTGAAAACATGTGCTTCTCAAGGAAACTGACCCAAACCAGTCTAAACAACTTAAAACACAATGCCATTTTGATCATTCAATCTTTTATCTTCCATAACTATTGATTGCAGGAAGTGATCACAAAGCGGAAATTAGCGGATGAGAGATGGTAATGTGCAGATCAAAATTACACTAAACATGATACATTTCCTAAATCCTGAGCCTTAGATACTTTTAAAGTTCATTTAACATTATTATATTTAGCTGTAAACTCTTATTACATATGATTATAAACAACTGTGTGTTGGAACTATTTTAAGGTGAACTATTTACAAGTGAATGTGTAAGTGTATGTGTGTGTTATTTATCGTGCGATTGCGTCATAACAATATCAATCAATATAGTTTATTTCATCCAATTATTCAACTTTGACATTAGAAAGATGGGGCTCTATACGGATCAGTGATGTATTTACTGGTACATTTTATTCGCAGCTAAGTATCATTTATTTCACTTTTTGTATTATATTTACTTTTTGTATCATTCTTCACAAAACAATACTCTTGTTTGACAGCCTTAGTGTGTTATTAATCCACTGTAACTCGAACCTGCAATTTCCATTGGGAACATAATTTGGTAACAGAAGTGGGGTTACAGGGGGTTAATCCGTGATCCAGTCGTTGTTTGTAAGAAAGATTTGTGATTAGTCCAGATGACCTTGTATGTGTCTCTGTTTTAGTAGCCGTGTGAGGGAGAACTGTCATTTGTAAATTGCGCTGTATTTCTCTCCTTCTCACTACTGTGTAGGGGAGATCTGTAATCTGTTAATCACACTGATTGTTTGTCTGTCTGTTTATACAAGAAACATGTTTGAAAGGAGAAATTGTAAATCTGCAAGAGTCATACCTGAATTGACTAATTGTAAACTTTAGAAGAAATGCAGAAAAGTTTTAAAAACTGGTCAGTCGCTGCAAAGATTAGCGAACTGCAAAAAATAAAATTATGGACAGAAAGCGTCTGAACAAAAGATTCACCTTCACCTGGTTGAAGTTCAAAAAGTTGTTTGTGAATTTGAAAAAATTATTTTCTCTATAATGTAGAGGGAGAGAAAGGAGGGAGTGAATTATTGCATGCAGATGTTACAGAAAGTCTTAAAAACTGATTTGGTTGAAGACTGCACGAATGAATATAGCTCAGAAATATGAGGGGTTTATTACACCCATGAAGGAATTTTGCAAGATAACATGCTGTATGAGAGCAAAACTTGTCCAGCAAGTGAATATATTTGAAATACAGATAGGGAAAACCGAGAATCTTAACTGATGCGTAAATGTGAGGTGGAAGGAGATTCTGTTGGGAAACTGTTATGTGAACCTTTGTCGAGTGCTTTAATGCAGACTTAGAGCAAGGTGTTTGACGAGGGTACTGTGGTCTGTGAGAGGAACAGTGTTGCTTTTGAAATGACTGACTGCCTAGAAAGTGGTCAGGGGACTGTTTGTGATCAAATGAATCAACCCAGGAAGTGAAATTAGAGTCTTTCAAAGGGGCTGTACTAGGTGATGATGAACCAGGAGTGGCTACAAACACCCGCCCAGATCACGTCACTCTTATATCCCGTGCTTGTAAGACAGGGGACTGCCCCATGAGGAAATTACATTTACGTGCCATAAACCTCAGAGGGTTACCGTTAAGTTAAACAAAAAACAAGTAAACAAGTGTTTTATGAGTAGACATTCACTGCAAGAAATGTTCACTGGTTACCAGATAATGGCGTACAAGAGGTTGAGGGAAACGTAGTGATAAGTGATGGAAACACACAGATATTGAATAGCGTGTCACACACATCAAAGCACAATGAACATGCAACAACAAATATACTGATTGGGGAATTGTCTGATAACAGAGAAACAGACAATTACAGGCACATTAGCTGGGGTATTATTTAGTGACAAAGTTGCAGATTTGTTTTATTGGTTATGAAACTCACAACACAGTGTATTTCCTGATGAAACCATATCAGGCAATGATTTTAAAACAATGGCAACCGCACAACCTGTCATGTCAATTGCTGAAGAAATCAAAGAAAAAATGCTAACTATGCACAGGAAAGTGGCACAGACTTTAATACATAGATGATGGTACTCACAGGAGAGGGGACGTATGTGTTACAATTTTTTTCCAAAACTATATCCTTGCAATGACAGCCATGAAGCGAGAAATAAGAGGAATGCATACAAAACTATTTATTGCAGTGAGAACACAATCCAAGTAATGCAAAGGTAAACAAAGACCAGGTCAGACTTGATAATAAACATCTGGGTGTGGCAGGATAACAAGTAAATGATAATGAAAACAACACAGCAGGTACAGATAACTGAACAAAGATTAACAAGGAGAGCCAGTAATTCACAGGAACTGTAGACTTGCAGTATGACCGGGCATAAGACATATATCAAGTTAACATCTCTGGACTGAGTACAGGTAAGTATTAAGTGGCTACTAAATAGCAGGTACAGGCAAAAGCAAGGATATCACAGGAGCAGAATGTAGCAATGCAGGTAGTCCAAAGGAAAAACAAACAATGACCAGCAAGGTGCATGGAGAGGAACAGGCATAAATAATCAGTGACACAGGTGTGGTAATAAACAAGGAGCAGACGATTAACTCCTACCAGTGAGTGGAAAATGTCCATGGTAAAACAGAGCACCTCTGGTGGCATAGATGTACTGCAGCCAGATACTAAACAATGGCAAAGACTTAATACAGATTCCTAACAGTATGACAGGAGAAGACCCCCTTGTTGTATGTGATGTAACACAGCTACTTGCAGGAGGAGTTAAATTTAAGCCAACTTTGCCAGAAATACCAAAACTGTTTATCTTGGATTTATCGCTTAGTACATCTCTATACTGGGTGATTTTCAGAAACAAAGAGCAATTTCTGGTACAACACACCAACAAAGAACTTGTGAGGACTTCTGCTACACAAATGCAGCCATCCTTACAGACTGTCAGACAACAGACAGGAGGAGAAGGGGCTAGCCAAGTTGTTGAATCCAAGGCTGTTTGCCAAGTCACTGAACAGACTGAAAGCCCTGTAAATATCTGCAAATGGGACATCTGACAAGAAGCCTATATGGACTTCTGTCCAGAAGACGTGGGACATGCTGATATACACAATTATTACTTCAATGGTGTGCAACCAACTGAACTATTTATAATACATGGTATGCAATTCATCATGGAAACAGCACTGATGTGTTATGATTCCTAGTGCATTCACAAAGGAGCAACGGAAGTATAAAGCAAAATGCCTTTATTCAGGCAAATACATAAACAAGGATAACTCAAATCCACGGAAAAGAACAGGTTCCAAATAGTGACTGTACAGTTAAATGGCAGGAACAGGTAATATAAGTTACCCCAGTCCAGGATGCACGAGGCTGTCCAGGGAAGCAGACAGAGTCCAGGGATAAAGCATAGATCAGGTTAACAGAATCCAAATAGCCAGGCAGAGATCAGGGTCACAAGTGAATAAGCAGAGTCCAAAGGTCAAGCCAAAGGTCAGGGCAACAGGCAAACGAGCAGGCTCCTGGAATCAAGCCGAGGGTCACAACAGAAGATCAAGCAGCAATGGAGCAAACACAGGAACAGGGTGAAACAGCAGCAGCCAGGAATAAACGGATGAACTGCACAGAGCACAGCTTGAGGCAGGTATTTGAAGCAGTGCGACAGGTGCAATTCTAATTAGGCATCAGGCAAGGAGATTAACTCCTTCAGGCATGTGAAGAGTTCAGGAACAGAACAGCAGCACCTCTGGTGGGATGAGGTACTGCTGCTAGATACAAAGAATAGGCAGAGTCATAACACGATGGTGCTAAGACGTTTGGTGCAAGAACTGTTAAGCCACGGAGCAGATGAAGTTATTTTCCAACAACCTAAAGTTGAAGGTGTTGCATTGATCCAAACTATGGTCAGAGACATTGCAGTAACAGATACTTTAACCAACTGCTGAAAATGTGGCCTACATTGCTTGATCCTGGAGAAGGCCTTATGACAACTGCATAAATATGACAATATGGATCCATCGCCTTCAGCTAGAGGGTGAAGTGCCATATTGTACTGACCAACACTGGATGGTTTAACCTCTGAATTTTATAAAACCTTTGTGGACCTCCTGGCTCCGCATCTGGTGGAGGTATTTAACACGAGCTTGGGTGGAGGGCAGTTCACCCTTATTTTGTTATCCAAGGGGAAAGACCCATCCAGGAATTAGAATTGCCGCTCCATCGCCTTTCTCTTATTGGATTGGAAGATTCTGGCAAAGGTCTGAGATGTGGTTTATGTATATCCTGACGCTGGATCAATCTAAGACATTTGATTGTGGCAATCATAAATACATGTGGGCACTCCTTGAGAGATATGGTCTGCCAGTAAGGTTGGTTGATTGGCTACATACAATTTATAGACAGGACGAGAGCTTAACTCTAGCGAATGGTTGGGTGAGCCCTACTTTTGTAGTGTCATCTAGAGTCAGTCAAGGTTGTCCCTTGAACCCAATCTATATATTTGTGATTGACCCTTTTATCAGGATGGTTGAGAATGGTACGGTGAGGGGAATGTAGCTGGCTGTGGATGTTCCCTTGAGGGTAGCGGCCTATGCTGATGATGTTACGGTCATCCTGTCAGACATGAAGGAGGCGGCCTGGGAATGGTAAACCCAGTGCTGTTCTTTAGTACTGCCTTCTTGAAGCTTCATCTTGGGAGTCTCTTTTTGAAATCTCCCCCTCGGTGGGTAGCTGGCTTACAAGTTTGTGTGCACTTTTTTCTCAATATATGGTTGGATTGGGGTCCCATAAAAATTCTTCAAGTTAAGCATAGATACCTCCCCGCCTATGTAGTTCAGGGTTCGTAGGTGACAAGGAATTAGCAGATCGAGGTGGGCGAGGCAAAAACCTCCTCTAGGAGGGTGTTGAAGAGGAGGATTTGGGTACTCACTTTGGTGTGCCCGTTACTAAAAGATTGCCCAGGTGATATGTGCTTGACAGTAGTGGAGGAACTACTATTAGTGCAGCAGGTGCCATGCACGGGGCCAATGGAAATAATGGGGCCCGCAGCATGGCAGATGCAGAGGGTCGGGGGACCCAGTTCCCTCCTCCCCGCATCGGGCACGACAGTTCGCTAGCTCCGTTTCTGCTTGAAGGGTCTGTCTTTGGTGAATTGCAAACGGATTTCTATGAAGTTTAGAGATCTCGCTTGCATTTCACAGAAGACTCTACATTAAGGGGGAACCTAAAGCACAGGGGTGTCGATGATCGTGGTTGTCCATGGGAGGAATGTCGTGGTGAGGTGGAGACAATGGACCACTTCTTGATTCAGTGTCCTTTTAATATATATACAAGGGTGTGTCCCACACCTTAGGGTAACTAAGCCCGAAAAGGCCTAAGTGTAACAGTCTGGAGACTAAATAGGAGTCCAGTAACAAGAAGGAAGGCAGGCCACAAGTAGATTATATAATAAAGAATGGCCAACAGTAGCCAGGTTTGTTACACAGTAAGACAATAAGGGAAATGGTTTAGGCAAAGGTGTGGTAGAGTGCAAGCCAACTTTGGTACACGAGTAGTAGATAACTGCAGGCAGAATGTAGCGACAGGAACAAGATTATTGGCAGGAGCACAATAATCTGGCAAGGAAGGCAGGAACAGGCCAGGCTTTTATATTAATTCAAGGGGAGGAACTAGAACATGCTTCAACATCAGTGAAACTGAGATAGAATACAGGGTAAGGCCAAGGGGTTGTCCAGAATAGCTCAGTCAGCAGAGCAGCAGGGGTATGCAAATTAATAGGCCAAAAGTGTTGTACTTTTATTTCAGATCAAAATGATTTTGTTGAAGGGCATTTAACAAAATTATCAAATTACAGAAAGAGGCAATGGAAATTAGCAGAGACAAGGGATCCTCGCTCGTGGCTAGGTGCAGGTTTATCCAAAAGGATGTCAGGTATAGGTATAGTACAGAATAAAGTAATAGGTCTTGTGTTCAAATGGGTAATTTATATCAGGAAGGAAAAAGATTAAAATCCAGGTAAGAAAAACTAGGCCTGGCTATCCTGCATTTTATGAGAATGTTGGAAGAGTTGACATAGTAGGGCAGGCAAATTAGATGATACCGCAGGTATCAGAGGGTGGACTGATGCAGCATTGTTTGAATATTCAGTTTGGATTACAAAATGGAGTCTAGCAGCCATGATTGTGTTTATATGCATCATGGAATGTACACTTTGCAAGGCCTACTGTTTTGTCTTTGTGCTTATTTAGAAAAACAGTGATATGAGAATAAGTGTCTCCAAACCTCTGAAGTAAGACCTCATATTTTAACACATTGTGGTTAAGGAGGCACATTCTTTGAGTAAAGGGTGCATGTAATTAATAGTTATCCATTGTGGTTAAGGAGGCACATTCTTTGAGTAAAGGGTGCATGTAATTAATAGTTATCCATTGTGGTTAAGGAGGCACATTCTTTGAGTAAAGGGTGCATGTAATTAATAGTTATCCAATGCCAATGCCAAGCGAAACGCCCCTCTATATAAGGGTGCCAAGATTATTGCTTAAAAAATATGGACAAATGTATTATTGTTACCATTATGATCTGCTTAGTCAGATGATCCGTGTTCATGTAACTTAATGAACTTGAATATCAGATCCTCTAACTACTTCATTTTAACAGCGGCAACAGTACCAATCCTCTTATTGCTGGATTTTAGAGCTTGTTTGTCCTTGGACACCTTCAGCACCTCCATGGCACGTCTTTCATATGGAGCTAAGGCAAAAACTTCACAGATCATGTCATGGACAAACTTAGTGTGCATGGTCAGGCGCCCACCCCTGTGAGACTCTCTGGGCTTTGCAACATTCTTTGTCACTCAGTGGCCTTTACTAAGACCCACGGCCATAGGGTACCTGGTACTATTCTTATCAATCTGATGCCGGACACACCGGAAGCTAATATATTTATAATATCAGATTTACTGAACTTTTTATTTAATTTAAAAAATATTTTTCTGGAATTCTGATTAAACTGTGTTGAGAGTTGTAGTGTTATTTGTTTACTGTATCGTACTTGTATACCATGTACTGTCTTGTTGTTTTCCCTCTGTACGGCGCTGCGAACCTCATGTGGTGCCCTATAAAGGTTAATAATAAAATAATAATAATAGTGTTACCTAAAGCAAATATTAGCTTTACTTTGATAGATTTTTCTGCTGGAAATGTGGATTAGTTTTTAGATGAAGCTGCACATGACTGTTTATCCTTTATCTCCTGTCTTGTGTTGATTTTAGTTTCACTATGCACTGGTTTAACTAGGTATAATTGTTTTGGGGGAAAAAAAGCTATTTCCTAATGTGCAGTTTTTATGATTTTTAATCCTACAAACTTAACATGTAACTCAGTTAGTCATGTAGTTCACTTATCTAGCTTCATGCTATCAAGAATAAAAATATATGAGGTTCAAATTAAGCTATGTAAACATAATTAGAATTACTGTAAACACCTGTTTGATAAATCTACATCTGAGAAGTATGGAAACAAATACAACTCAAAAGAAATATATTTACAGATTTATTTTGTGTATTAAAAAAAAAAATCAAAGTTAGTGAATTACACAGTTACAATAATTATGTTTTCACATTCATGCTTAGAACAAATGTCCAAACTTTATTTCACTTAATTATTTACATAAGAATCCCTCTTAATAATCAAGCACAGAAAATAGCATTACTTTTCTACATAGATCATTTTGTATTTCAAATACATACAATACCAATGTAAAAATGATATTTATTTACCATTTACCATTACCCTTTTCTGTATACTTTAAAAAGAAATTTTTGTATATTTTCTTTGCAATAAAGATAAACTGCTGGTTTATTTAAGTATGAAATTAAATAAAACAACTGACTTAATCACAGTATTTAAAAATAATTAGGGTCACTGTCAGGAATTTAGCACCATGTATGTATGTATGTATGTATGTATGTGTATAATATATATATATACACACATATATATATATATATATATATATATATATATATATATATATATATATGTGCACACATACATATATTTATCGATGTACATGGGAAATTGACATTTACATTACATAAAAGGAAAAAAAAACACACACAATATAAATATATATATATATATATATATATATATATATATATATATACACATATACATACACACACATACATACATATACACACACACACACACACACACACACACGCACACATATATATTTACACACATATATTTAATCTATGTTATGCCCTCTTTATTATTTACCATGCCAGGTAATGTACTGGATGGTCTATTCTATAAAATGCCATTCTAATTAGTATATCAGTATATACACATAAAATAGTTCCACAGAAAGCACATTTGCTAAAAGCAAGAGGTGTAAACGGCAAATACTAAGCAATTAACATCCCAAGGGTACCTGAAAAAAAATACAGATGGAATTACAGTTATCCCAAATAAGTTTACTCAAGTCATGATAGAAAGTTATCTTTGAAATAATTTCCTAAACTGTAGATCATATATATTCAAGGTAAACTTAAATTGTTTGAGTTAACAGTATTTTCAGCTCTGCATACATATGTATATTTGTAAGTGGGTTATATATCCCCTACTGGCTAACAAGGTGTTTTATAAAATATTAAATAAGTCTAAGTTACTCTTTTAGAGATTACTTGTTTGACAGTAACTTCAATCACTTTGAATGAAGTAGATTGTATGCTATGGCTCATTGGAGTATGGTGCCTGAGGCAAGACGTGTAAACAAAATAAAGCTTATGTAAGAGTACACTACATAATGCATATCCCGTTAATGCAGAGAGAATCCAATTTGCATGTTTTACATGTATAATTTTTATAAGCAGCTGTTTAAAAGGAATCTTACACAGTATCTGGATGGGAAGAAGATCTGTGTAGCATCTGCACACTATACAGGAGAGGTCTTAGGCAAACAATTTGTCAGTGTTGGCTGGGGATTTAAACAAACAACAGCGCACTTTGTAGACAGTGCAAGTAACAGACACACACAGGGCCGGATTAACCCGAGGTCTAACTGGGCTACAGCCTAGGGGCCTCGAGCATCCTGGGGGCCCTTGAAAGTGCTCAGCAGCATTTTTGATCGGGCGGGGGCGCTGGCCCGATCAATGCTGCTGAGCCTCTCACTGTAGTTTTTCCGCGGTGCTCAGTAATCTCCTTTCTGAGGAGATCTCGTGAGAGTGAGACTCATAGGGGTATATATTTACTAAACTGCGGGTTTGAAAAAGTGGAGTTGTTGCCTATAGCAACCAATCAGATTCCAGCTATCATTTATTTACTACATTCTACAAAATGACAGCTAGAATTTGATTGGTTGCTATAGGCAACATCTCCACTTTTTCAAACCCGCAGTTTAGTAAATCTACCCCATAGTCTAACTCTCACGAGATCTCCTCAGTAAGGAGCTTACAGTGTGCCGCTGAAGGACTACAGTGACAGGAGAACAGAGAGGTAAGTGTCTGGGGAAGGGGGGGGGGCTCATATGGGGACGGGACGGGGGGCTCACCTCACAGGGGGGCCTCACGGGGGAATGGAGGCCTCCTTAACCCAGGGGCCTCCATTCCCTTAATCCGGCCCTGGACACACGCAAGGTAAATTGAAAGCATACCATATACTGAAACATACCACTGAAATACCAATGCAATACCTCAAAAGAAAGTGTTACATTCAATGCCAGTGGTATGTTTCAACGAATTAAGCAAATTAAATCATGTGTACTTTCATAACTCCTCACATTTTGATAGTCTAACAAATGCAGTGACTGCTGAACCAATTTAAATAGATATTTCATAGCAACATTAATGCACAAATTACATTCACCAAGGTTTTTCTCAAATGAACAAATAAGCCTTGGCAACTGTAGAATTTAGAGGTTAGGGCAAATAGGATTTGGTCACTTAAAGTATAGCGTACCGCCCAATATGACCCATTTACTGCTTTTCCCACTAATTTCCCAACTGACTAAATAACTTATTTTTAACATGTTTTTTTAACATCAGTTGTAAAATTCAGTTCCAAAATATTTAAATGAGAAAATGGGGGAGGGGAGTGTCAATGGTGAAATGTATCATATTGGCAGGTACGTCTATTAGACATTTCACATGTTGTTTCGACAGGTGTACTGAAAATAGTGAAACATCTGTTGCAGTCTTCTATGGGGTTTTATGAAAGATGTGGCATAATTTAATTATTCTCTATTGCGGTCCCTAAGTAACCAAAACTGATCATATTTTGAGGATTTCCTTAATCATGCATAGAATACATCATTTTTTTGACTGGGTTAGAAATTATTCCAACTGTACCCAAACAGGAAAATTCCAAAAATGAATTGTGATGAAGGTACTAAAAGACCTGTGTTTAGAAATCCTGTTCTAGAGAATTTGATAGCCCAGGCTTATAAATCATCATTCTTTGTTCATGAATAATAAATATATGGTGAGGCAATGATTGACATTACATTGCTCATAGACCCTCTCCATCCCAAATAAGTGTCTAGTATCAGCCTGTTGGTGTGAGAAATATACCATACTTGCCAACTCTCCTGGAATGTCCGGGAGACTCCCTAAATCCGGGTGGGTCTCCCAGACTCCCGGGAGAGCAGGCAAGTCTCCCGCATACCGCAATTTGCTATCCAAAATAACGCGATTTGCGGTGAATTGCGTCATTATGGCCCCACCCCCTCGACAAAACATCGTTTTCCGCCACGGAGGCGGGCCCACAATGACGCAATTTAACCCAACCCCGCCCCTCCCACCCTTTAGTCACGCCCCCTGTCCGGAATCTCCCAAACTTCACTATTTGAAAGCAGGCAAGTATGAAATATACATGTACTTTTTCTAGTACTCATACATGTTATTGCTACAAGTATTTTTTTTTGTAATTTTAATAAAATATACGTTAGTGTAGTTGTACAAATACAGCAACACATCCACAAAATATTACATCATTCCTGAGAATAAATTACATCATTTTGATAACTGTGTGGGAGTAACTTACAACAGGACAATAAACAGTGGTGCAAGCATTCATGTGAAGGTTGCATTTTTTTTATCATTATTATAATTTAAAAAGAGAACGTGAATGTTGCATTTAAGATGCATTGTTTTGGTTTAAAAAATGTTTTTCACCATTGTCTATGCAAACGTTTGCAATTTCTTACAAATACTTAGAAGAGATATCTACTACACTGAACTAACAGAATATTATAGAGAACTAAGGTAGAACTAGAGAGTAAAACTAGAATGCGATACTTTACTACAGCTTTTAAGCAGCATTACAGAGTGTGTAGTAAATATGCCTACTTTCTACAGCTAAAGCTAAACCTCTGTATGTGTCTGCTGATTTGTTAGAATATATCTTTGCAAACGCCCATACCAGCTGGGGAAGTGCACACAGGGTTTATTGCCCTAGGAAGCACAAAGTCAAATATGTGAAGGTTTGTGAAAGTAGAGAAGTATTCTGCTGCAAATACAGAAAAAAAACCTCAGTAACATCCTCTCTAGCTTGCAACATAACCAATTTCAAGTTGTTTGAATGTTTTTTTTCTTTTTAATATATTTGGCTTTGTATGTGGTTATTGAGTAGCTATCCTATCTATATCAACATAATTATCTGTAGTGATTTTTTAGTGCGATGGTTTAACTGAAGTCTATGCACACAGTAAAGGTACACAATGTATGGATGATGCACTAATACAAAATACAGGGAGTTTAAACCAACATGTGATGTTAGCTCCGGAACAAGGATAAAGCAGAACAGAAGAGAATTACCCTATGCCACTTTCATCTTAAATGTTTGTTGTATTCAATCAATACTGTAGTTTGACCATGAAGCATACTCATTTAATACATAGTTGTAAAGCACAGCTCTCTCATATTACTCGCATATAACTTTGTTATTATTCACATTTTTTTAATATTTACATTGCATTAGGGAATTAGGAATCCAGCTACATAATGTATTTTACTACATTGCATTACAGTTAGAGATCAGTCTTGCTCCTTAGAAAAATAGAATTCAACTTCTATAGATATATCGTTCACTTTCTATATATAAATTTCTACTTTCACTATCAGCAATACCATAATATTACATAAGTAATGTGTAAGGGAACAAGCGGATTGTCACTGCCTTGCTTAAAAAAAAAAAAAAAGTCATTAGATACCATAATAAAATTAGCCTGTCTTACAGCATAGTGAAAAATAGGAAGACTGCAGAGTTTAGATCAGCTTTCGAAAACCTGTAACGTCCATATAGTTGTTTGTGGAACTACAGGTTTCAGCAAGCCCTGCTAGCCTGAGGTGAAAACTAGTATTCTAACAAGAGCTAGACTTCCACAGGTTGCTTATTTTTGGTTTAGGTGATAAATAATCAACACCATTTGCCCATTTACAGACAAAATGTAAAAATGTTTGCGACAGTCTGTAATAGTTAACAAAGCATTTTTAATATGTCAGAAATAAACAGTCAGTTACTTCCTGCAAGTTGGTAAATCCTAGAAACCTGGCCAAGCAACTACTCTCAAGTGAAAGATTTTCACAACGCTGGTCAGTGCGAGCTGCATTATATAAGTCACTAACAAAGCTTGATTGTAGGAATATACTAATCAAACCTGCACACCATCCCAGTCTAGGTGCCTTTAACTATAGACACTGATACAAGTAGGACAGAAATTACATCTCTAATTGGCTGATGGTTAAATTCTCCAGTCTGCCTTACCTGCAGCCTATTATAGTGGCATTTACACCCAGCCAGTTATATGCGTTTCCCTTACTTGGGGTATTGTAATCATGTGCCTGAAACTGTATAACTGGAAATGTTTTATGTTTAAAGAAAATTACAAGATTTCAGCTGCCATATATCTCAGTGCAAACAGATTTGCATCAAATATAAGAAACTTAACCATTACCATATTTCTATTAAAGAGAAATAAAAATAAAGTGTACACACATTGATATTTAAGCATATATTAATTGTGCATGCAAATTCTGTATACATTATTGCTTACATTACCTTTTAGAGAATTCAGCATATGAAAGGATTCCCTAAACCAGTAGTGGGGACATTAAATATTCCAGAGCTACTAACAGGCCATCATTTTAAAATAATATATGCCTGAGCACACGAGCCAAAGAATCAGTTCTTTGACTCACGTGTATCCAAAATAAAAACAAAACTTTGATACTCAGTCAGTCAGTGAAACTGCCTTCACTGACATAAATAGAAAATATATCAATTGTGGCGGCTCCTTATGTTTGAGACTGTAGCTAGACATAATTTTAACAAAAAAATCCCTTTAAAACCTGCAAGTTTCAGAAGATTCAAAGAGGTCTCCCCCAAAAGAACATAATAAATGTCCCGAAGGAGCCCCTGGGGATTAAGAGAGATGAGAATGCTGCATTCTACAGCTGGGGAATGACCACCAATACACAATGGTTACAGGGTTTCTACTGTTCCTCAATAGCGGTTTTTCTTTTAAAATGGTCTGAAACACTTTTCTGATATCAGCCTTCAGATCCATTCCTCACAGTTTTAATAGCTTTAAAATGGTATTGCCAGTGGATACCTGGCCTTAACCTGCAGTAAAAATACATTTGGATACTGTATCATAACTACACCATCTATTTGAACTTGGATCTACATTTTCCGAATGTGGAGCTTTTTGACGTACATTTAATACTCCCCTTGTCAACTTGTATTTGCAACAAGTTGTGCATGCGGACATTCACTGCCGAACATAGCCTTAACACATGTAAAACACAAAATAAGAACAAGCTTGCAATTAAATTTTTGTTTTTAAAAATTAAGCTTTTTTTAAACTGGATCATTGTGACTCATGCTTCAGTGGTAACACTAATTCCTAGGGAAGTGATAAACTGAATATTGGACAGTCAACAAAATTGCTGCCTCAACTGCGTATAGATGGCAGGTTCTTTTTGAAGTACTTGAACTTCCCATCTGTGTCATAGGGTAAATTATAAAGAGATACAATTCACTTTAAACCATGATATTTCTTGCTCAGTTAACCAACAACTTTATCTTGTTTAGCTAGATGTTTTATCACATAAAAAGCCTTGTTAGGCTATATTACAGATGAGTTGTACATTAATGTGTACCTATGGATGTGATTTCAGTATTTCTAAGCAGTCACGTATAGATCTTGTCACATTGTAGCAATAGCTAAACTCTTCCATATTCACATATGTTTTTCCTGATATATGTCGGGCATGGTGCAGCAATGAGCCATGGAGGCAATGTAGAATTAGTATAGAATGCTTCCCCAAAGCAAGCATTGATGCCTGTACAATTATATTGTTCATCTCAAATTATTAGGTATATATTTATTTACAGTTGACTAAAACCCAATGGCTCCTAATATTTCACAGTCCTTTTGCTGTCTAAAGTTTTCGGGCAGGCTCATTTATTTTTATACTACCAAAATAAGCATATAAACTGCAGTGCTTACAGTTATATTAGTCAGCATTTACATCCTGTGAAGATGGCATAATTCAATTGATCTTTTGAATATAGTGGCTGAAAAAAAAAAAAAAATCTTCCAAAAGCTAAATCGCAAAATGACAATTTTTGATGATTGCCAGCACCATATTAGCTTTAAAATCTCACTTATTTCACTCTTTTCAAACAATGGCTCTTGCTATTGAGTTAAATCTCTTCACAAACATCAATTACACCATCTTCTGGCCAAAATGGGCACTACACAACATCAAGTAACAATATAAAACAACATATCAAAACATTCTAATAAAACATTACAATATTGAATATACACAATGACTGACATACAATAAGGCACATTGATCTGTACCTAGCATAATATAGGATATGCACTACTCTGTTCCTGTTGTTTCACCTCAAACTTTTAGAAAAACATTTGAAAATGCTTTTCCACAGTCAGGTAAGTTTAAATAATTGCACTGTTTGTGGCTTCCTGACAACTATACTAAATACATTGCTCTATCTTCATAACTTCCTTCTGTGTTTTTCAGTCAAGTTGTTATATAATCATATTTGTTGCCATGGTGGGAAACGACACAGCTCTGCTGTGCTCCCTGAACAAAACATATTTGTATCCATTGGTGACAAAAATAATCAACTCTCCCACATGATATAAAGACTTAACTGAAAGGCAAAGAAGAGAGTCATAACTATAGTGTGAAGTATTTAGTAATAGTTACAGTAGGGAATGTACAAGCTATTGAATACAAGGTAAAGCATTTTTTAAGCTTGACAGTTATTTGTAGAAGAATTATGGAAGGGCATAACTTTTTACACAATTAATAGATGCATTAATACTTTAAGACCTTTTAAACAAAGTTTAGTAACTAAGATAAACAAATTTCCTGGTAATCAAAAAGAGCTTCCCAGTGTGTACCAAGTATGTTTTTTTGTTATTTTTTCTGCAAAATATCAACCTTCCTAAACAAATATATCTAGCCCTGCTAAGTGTACCAAAAAACTAAGAATTGTGTTGCCCACAATGCACAATATTTGTAAAATTTGAAAATATTAAATTTCTTTGCAAAAACTTCAAATACAACACAAAATTGTTAGTTATTTAATAAATTGTAAAATCTTTTTTTTTTCTTCACCAAAATATTTTCTTTTTCACTTTAACAGAGTGTCCCTGCACACAAGTCCATTGTGTGTTTTAATTTTCAAATAGTTTTTTTTTTTTTTTTGTATGAAAACATTCTTATATTGTAATTAAGAATCATTTAACTTGCATCATGGTTCTTGTTTGATGTAGTAGCTGCCAGATCCATTACTCTCCTGGTCCGAAGCTCCTTGTAGAAATGAATATTCTTCTCCATCAAGCAACTCCTCCTTCAGCTGCAACGTTGGTACTGAGAAAAGAATAATCGTTACAGTAATTAATTTAACTACTTAAGCTGGCCACACAAACATCAATTTTATTTTTTCTGTACAACCACATCATTATACATTACAGTCACATAGCTTACAATACAACTGTTTTGCCAAAGAAAAAAAAAGTTACAATTGCATTAAACACATTACAATTGCGACGGGACATAGCAGAAAGACATCCTCAGTGCATGCACAATAGACAAAACTTGTAGGATTGTTGGACTTTAATTGTTCAATGAAACTAAATGTAATGCACACCATCTGATTAAACGAATCAGCAATGTACTAGATTAATAACAAGTCAGTACAGTGGAAGGCACAAGGCGGTCATTTTGTTTATAAGCAAGTTGGGTTAAGTGTTTTATCTCCAGTGGTAGAAAGGGTCTTTTGATATGAATGTTTTTTTTTTTTTTAACGTGTTTAGAAATGATTTAGGGGCATATTTAAGAAAGCATGATAGTGATTTTACCGGGTAATTAAGGTGCCTCCGTGTCCTCCGCAAATTTATTAAGGGTGCATCGCAGCAGATATCATGGATATCTGCTGCTTTGCACTCCTCTTCGTTTTTGGGAGCAGTCACCATTCAACAGTACGGTGACTGCTCCCAGCTGCAATCTAACAAGTTATGAAAAAACATTTTTTTCGGAAACTTGTCTTGAAGCTGAAGCTGGCGTACATTATCAGAAATGAAATAACCCAATGCTGTCAGCTCTGCTCTGAAGAGCAGAGCTGGACAGTGCATGTGTAGAGGGATCACATGATCCCTCCCTGTCACTCCCCGCTCGCAGAATTGCAGACAGACCGGGATCTTTGTGGAACTGCACATGCGCAATGGAAAGAAGAAGAGGAACGAAGGTGACGTGGAGGAGATCCTAGAGACAGCGCGTCCCGAAGAGGGGGGTAAGTGTGATTTTTTTTATCACAGAAACAGCAGTTTTTCAGAACTGCTGTTTCTGTGTTCCATTTTTAATAAATTTGAGAAATAGATCAATCCTTATCCATGCGATAAGGATTGATAACTATTTCTCATTTCTGCCGATGAATGATAAATGTGCCCCTTAGTTGCCATTTTTCTTAAGTCGCATCTAAGAAGCATAGCACCTAATCCTTGCTAGAATGTGTTATCTTCTATCCATCTATGATGAGCTTTTTTTTATTATTTCCTGTACAAGCTAATAATGAGACGTTTTAAGATTATTTTTCAGTGTATTTAAAACACTTCAACTTTAAAGCACATATGGTAAAATAAACTACCATTGGTTAAGTTTGTAGGAATTCGTCAACAAAATCAAACAGAAGATACAGAATTACAAAGCAAATTTTGTAATAGAGCCAAAGGAAACTAGAGAATGTGATCTCTTATCTGGAAAACTTATCTAGAAAGTTCAGAAAATGGAAAGAAATAAAAAAAAAAAAAGGGAATAATTGCTCTTCCTTGGTCATTATGTAATGATACGATCACCTCCAGCCATTTTTAATGAGAATGAGAATGCCAGGTCAATTGGGAAAAAAATGGACATTTAGGGGGGAATTCAATTGGCTGCGTTACTTGTGAAAGTAACGCGGCCCGCGCACGATTACAGTTGGTACGGTAATTTTAACGCAGATTTCTACTCGTGACTCTGAGTTGAGAGCAAAAATTAGCATCGAAATTACCGTACTAACGGTAATAATGCACATTATTACTGCAGTATCAGTTACTTTCACGAGTAACTTGGCCATTTGAATTCCCCCTTATTATATTTGAGACATTGTGCTCTAAACAAAAGAAGAAAACGACTCCTATGTGGAAAATCCCAAGTCCAAAGCATTCCAGACAATGGATCCCATTCCTATATAGTACTGTATATGTAAACTAGCATGTACCTCTGGTAGTGAAAGGATTAAGAAGCAAGTGATACATAGGCCATGAAGTAAAAGCTGCTTGCAATATTGTACATGCTTTTATTATTATTTTTTATTTATGTAACATTAACATATCACAGAGCACATTTAATTTACATCAGTCTCTGCCCCTGTGGAACGAAGCCGTTTTCCCCATCACAAGCACACAATATAGTTGAAGGTCAATTGAATTTTTGGCCCATTGGGGAAGGCTGAGACGGACACAGGGAAAACATACCAGCTCCATGTAAATAGTACCCAGGTTTGTGGCAAGAAGGCGTTTTATGCAGCAGTGTAGACGTTTGCAGTGGCCTATGAAGTTAGGTGGCACTTGCTCAGTGCAGATTAGTCACATAAGTGTGTCAACTTTTCCGTAGATGTGCAGAAATAAGATTTAATTTTGCAGAACAGGATTATTTAAATGAGAAAAACAGGTGGAGAGGACGCATTTACAGCAGCATTCCATGCAGTCCTGGGGGGCAGAATTTTGTTTATATTATTCCTGGAAAAGGATTTCAATTGTGTACTGTCTGAGGTCCTGAAGATCGGGCTGATAATAGCATGCCCCTACTAGCTCAAGTGCATTTCTAAGCCACATAATAAACACACTCTATAATTACTACAAACCAATCAGATTCTAGTTAACATTTATTTAGTACATTCTATAAAATGATAGCCAGAATCTTGCTATAGGCAACATCTCCACTTTTTCAAACCTGCAGTTTAGTAAATATACCCCTTGGTCTTCTGTTACTCTTATTATTAATTTAAGCCATAAATCAAGCTAAACAAAGTAGTGTTTTAGGAGAAAAAACGGAAAAGTGGATCAGAAGGTTTTGTGCTTTGTAAATCACCCTTAGTGACTTCTATTTCAGTGATGTCCTAGTGAATTCACAAGCTATATATGGGTGAAGACCTTATATTGGTTGTCTTCATGTTGTATAAGGAACAGGTCCATTTTAATGGATCTTGCATTCTGTGTAATCTTGATGTGATAGTAGCCAATATGCCAAAGGAACTACTATAGAGTTGACTCAGGGATCCCTCCTGTTTACTGGAAAATCACAAGCTGTCATTGTTCAGCCTCATCATTCCATAAATATAAACAGCATGAATATGAAGTGTGCAGTCACCATGATGGATGTAGTAGTACAAACTACTCAGTAGAGGTCCCATAGTTTAGGTTGTCTTCGTACTATACAGGGAAATGGTGCATGCTACTGTGTTAGCTGTTGAATGCTCAACCTGTGATCACAGTAAATGTAGTTATCATTCCTGCCACATCCTTCTTCTTGCTTACTTCTGTATGACGGCCTTATTACGAAGCTGCCTAACCTTTCCAATATAGATCATGGGGTAAATGTATGAAGATGCAGGTTCTTCAACACCCGCGTGTTCAGCGATTAAATTTCAAGCGGCGCTGCATTGGAAAGGGAAACTTCCCTTTACAATGCAGCACCGCTTGAAATTTAATCGCCGAACACGCGGGTGTTGAAGAACCCGCATGTTCATACATTTACCCCCATATCTTTTTAATTCCCTCTGAGTGTAGCACAATATTATAATGTAGCAAAATAATTAGGTTTGTTATGCTTAAGAACAAACATTTCTTTTCTCCACAGCAGGCTTGAACTCATACCATATAGAAACTGAAACACGAAAGATGAAAGGAAAGCTGGTGACAGGCTTCTACACTGTTCCTTCTCAGGTTTTTTCCCAGTGGCAGTGATCTAAATGTGCATGCAATACAGTTCGATTTTGGAAATGGAAAACTGAGTGATAGAACATTGGGGAAAAAAACGCTTCATGCTTCAGGTAGTAAATTTGTGGTTTAAAAAAAAACAAAATACAAATGTCTGTGGTGTTGCATCTTTGTCATATGTGCATGTGAATACTCTGCAATAGTATATCTTCCTAGCTGGATCGATGATATCTACACTCTGACCAAAAATCCATCACTTTGAAAGTGAAAGCTGTCAGGACAAATATACATTTGTTTTATATGTTTAGATAGACCAAATATCAATTTAATATTAATAAACCTTGATCAAATTAGTTGTTTGCCAAATGTTCATAAAAATAACACTTTATTGCTTTAAAATGTAGTTTGTCTAGATCAGTGCTATCCAACTTTTTGGTGAAGGAGTTTTTAGTGCAATGGGATGGAGGGCCAGTTGTTAAAGTGTCCCGTAACAACATATCAACTTAGAGACATATCCACTCCACATTCAGTACAGTGACAAATACACTGTACACACACCTAGGAAAAAACAAAACATACACACACACAGACACTGAACACACCAGAGACATATACTGCACATCCTCGCAGGACAGAGACACACACTGTACATCCAAGTAGAACAGATCCACATACACAATGTACACACAACATAGACATACACTGTTACTACTCACAGGACTGGTAGACACATTACATAAACACAAGAGGAATATACGCTGCACATCCTCACAGGATAGAGCACACAAGGACATGCATCCAGCTAGCCACATAAACACCTCACAATCACAGCAGAAAGGCACACTGTGTATACACCCAGGAAAGAGACACAGTGTACACAACTCAGGTGCAAAGGTAAACATACTACCATAGCTTCATTTAAGTTTTGCCTATGTTTCATTAACTTGCTTTAATTAAAATATTTGTTAAACTTCACTTATTTTCATTTCAGTTAATTTTTTCTCAGAACCTCAAATGTTTTATTTATACATTCACTGCAATTTTTATTGCACCCCAGCCCCCAATGTTACTATATTTAGTATCTATGTGAAGTTTCTTTATGAATTTCAATGTTTTCCACACTAAGGGCCTGGCTCACCTTTGGAAGAAAGTTCCTTTGCGTGCCGTATCTTGCATGAAATAGCCCTACACATGCTCAGAACGAACCTTGCGCTAATGAATGTGAATGACGGGGAGGAAATGGGCAGTTGAACATAGGCAATGTATAGTAAGGATATGCAAACGCGTATCCGCCTGATTCAAATCCTAGTTCTCACGAAAGTACATGCTTTTTTTTTTTAAGATGTATGATTTGCAACAGCTCCATGTCAGGTGTAAGTGCCGACTGATAGTGATGACTGTCATGGTGTCGTCGTTGTATTAAAGACTACGCAAACGCGTGCCACTAGGTAGCACAGAACTTGTATATGTAAGGAAGATAGACTATAAGGGGCATATTCAATTCCGATAACGCGCGGCCGCACGGGTCCCGGTATGGCAACATCGTAGATTTCTGTGCGCACCCTGAAATCCGCGATATTGCGTTACCGGAATGCCGCTTTATATGCGCAGCCGCACGGAATTGCAGCCGCGAATCGGAATTGAATATGCCACTAAAAATGCACTGTGTATACAGAATGCATTAAGAATATCCCGATTTATAATTTTTCTTCTCCAAATATTTTTATTAATTATCATAGTATTAACAGTTTAATATTTATTTTATAATGGGACTTTATATTGCACATATACTTGTGCATAGCCTGCACTGTTCTGTCTGGCTACATATGACCAGTAGCGTTTAGCCAGAGTGTACCCTTCTATTTAGATTCAAATGGAAACATATTGACATCCACTTATATTTGAATACGGTTAGAAATACAATCAAGTTAATGGGAAGGGGGGGGGGGTTGTTTAATAATATTATTGTTTGTTTTAAGTGGTGTATGTGCTTCAAGCTTGACTTGACTGTACATAGATACATACAGTACAAAACCTCACACATAAACCCTAGCTTGACATGTCCAGATTGTAACATTTTCCCATCAGTCAACCCAAGCTTGTTTGGATATGACTTAAACTAAAATGACCAGTAAAGAAAACCATAACACTATATAGTTTATTAGTATAATTGACTTGTTGTGGAGAGACGAGGGATTAACCCTGATATTGCTGCGCCTCCTTGCCCATGGTAAATATTTTTTTACTCCTTTATATTCCCCAGCTATGCCCATGTTCAAGGTATTTGTGTAATAAATATATATTATATATACACACACATACATACACTGTGAATCTGTGTGTGTATCAGGTACCATGTTACTGAAAGAGCTGTAGCCTGATCCTGCAATGACGGTTACAGATGCAGTCTGCTCCAGCTATCTGGCCACCATAGGCACTGAAGCTGCATCTTGAGAGCCACGCAGATGCTACCAGAAGTGCCAGTCAACCTAAGCTTTGCAATCTGCAGAAAGCAACAACCAGATAATCCATGAAGGATGTCATTGCTGATTACATCAAAAGTTAGTAGGCTTCATTGTGTGTGTGTGTGTGTAATATAGATATATATATAATTTATTTTTTATTTATGTGAACCCATTATTTGCACACCTGGTGCTGCCGGCAAGTGGTACTAAAATTAGGGGGAACAGCGCCTGGGTCCAGCCAACAGGATACAAGATCAAGAAGGCAGAAGAAGGAAAGTGTGCCTTGTACCCAGAGACCACAAGAGTGGAAATGAGAGTAGAAAGAGAAGGCATGGTGACCCTAGTAGATTCAGCCATAAAGATTGCGGAAGCTTGAAAACAGGGATGGCTAGGAGCTTATGTCTCATTCTGGACTGATCAAGAATAAGAGGCTACAGCGAAGGACAGCGAGGACCTGCGATCATCTTCTTTCAACATGGCTACCTGCGGCTCATTTTTTCATTGAAAGCGGGGTGACAGTAAAGTATAACTAGTGCCTTGCCAGCAGCAAAGGGAGAGGAGTCATATGAACAACGCACTGTGCTCGAAGCAGATAGGAAGACCGGTAGTTGTAAAATATTTTTCCATATGTGCATTATTTAACAAATTGTACAGCACAATTATTAACCTTTTCATTAAAAAGTACTATAGCGCTGTTGACAAAGGTTTGTGTTACATGAACTTCGTTCAAATATTTGCCTGGGTGTAAAAACACTTTCCCACATCCATGTTGGGCGATAGGCTGAATGGTAGCCCAGTGAATGCAGTCTTAGTTGAGGAGTGACTGCTGGGTAATTTCAGGTACACTCTTCACCCAGTCCGTGCTGGCAAATAGCCTAAAGGTGTCTTCGTATTGTTCAAACATCTTTCATAGGTAAAAAAAGCTTGTATGCATGGGGGATAAGGACCAAAGAAAGAAAAGAAACCTGTGTTGTAACCTAAACCTGCATTTTTAATTCACTGTATGTAATGTTTTGTAAAATAATATTGTGTATAAAACTTCTATAAAGAGATGATCATTGCAGGTCCTGCTTGCTCATTTGGTTCTGAGAGGGAGGCGCACTGATAAAGTTTGGTAAGCAATAGAGCAAGTAAAGCTACAATATATAGTTAATATGAAACTAAATATATAAGAAGTCACTGGATTGTGCAGAATTAAGTGCCCTCCATAGTCTCTAACTAAACAGAGATGCAGTGATTGACAACTAGGCAGACCTGCTTTGCAAAAAAACACAAGGGTATATTTACTAAACTGCGAGTTTTAAAAAAAAAAAAAAAAAAAAGTCAAGATGTTGCCTACAGAAACCAGATACTAGCTATCATGTTTAGTGCATTATACAAAAAATGACAGCTAGAATCTGATTGGTTGTTATAGGCAAGCTCTCCAGTTTTACAGTTTAGTAAATATACCCCACAGTGACATCACTGGGCCTACTCCTGTGTAAGGATCAACCAATTCACAAAGCAACTCAGCCACATATTTTTGATCTGTATTAGATTCCATCAGGAAACTGTATTAAATATATTGGAAGAGTTGCAGCGCTCCGTTATAAAGTAACACATTACTGAGCATTAACCTGGCATCTGATTCAACCTCTATATGGGAGGTAATGTATTTTACCTTTACTTTTCATAACTGAAGTTTCAATTCTGGGGTTGCATTGTCCTTTAAGTAGCTATGCAGTATCGTAAAGGATTTCAGACCCAGGCGAATCAAAAGGCCAATCTAACCCACTAACGCAAATTAAATTTGCAAGTATCTGCTTCTAATCAAGGGTGAGCAGTGCAATAGTACTATGATCAGCACAATTGAATATTAAACAACATTTCTATAGATACGTCTGCCTTTCTTCACTAAATATTTGTGCCAATGATTTCTCACCTGCTGAAAATGTACATATGATGCGGTAAAAGACTGCATCCACTCTGAAGAAACTTGTTAGAAACACTATTTAGCCAACCCATCTAAAGCAGTGTGACATGTTTTTCAATGAGGAAAAATCCAGTGCACATGGGGAAAGTATCATAGTTATTTGCCCCAAGTTCAACTCTAGAACATGTTATGTGATTAAAGTTGCTTTGTTTAATATAAATTAACAACTAGGCTATAGTATGAAAAAAAAATTGTAGAAGGCTGTGCAAACATTTATTTAACAAAGGCCACAACATAGGTTTAGCCAATTGATTCCAACCTCATAACATTTTAGATATAACATCCAGCAAGTCATATTTGGTGAATAGATCAACGTACAAAATGGCAAGATAGCACCTTTACCATTATGGTAAATGACATTATAGGACCAGTAAAACCTAAAATACTAAGAACATTCAAATGTATATGCAAAAGCCACCCTATCGCGAAAGAGCTTGAGACGTTTGACAATTTAATTAAATCTGCTGTGCTGGGGCTTGTAAGCTTTTGCTTTCTGTATTCAGCAATTTTCTGCAGAAGCTGGCTCACAGAGGCTAGTAGCAGTGTCTTTCAATAGTATAACAGAGAGGAAGTTTGGAAAATACGCCTTGATCACAACTTAAGTCTTAAGCAGCATATGAAACAAATAGGTTTGCACTTATATCTATAAAATTTAAATTGTAATGGGACAATGGGTGTTCTGCAAAAACCAACTAGTACTTTATTGGTCCTAACCCCCACTTTAGTGTTTAATATGTCAAAGATACATTTTGCATTGTAATATTTTCTTTTCTCACATTCCAAAACGAATGAATAATGTGAGAAAAGTTTGTAATGGTTTATGTTTACTTGATCCTGCAGAATTTTACAAATCTGTTCTTTTCCACTTGCATTGTATGGGTGTCATCTGCCTGTGCCTTAGGGCTGTATATGTGCAATGGGCATGGTCTGGTTCAAGTAGTAAGCCAGTCTCAATATGTAACTTGGAAATTTGTTGTTCACATTAAAAGGGAATCTGTTACAAATGGTTCACAGTCTCCAAGTTTATTTTATTTGAAAAAGAAAATACAACAAATCTATATATAATGGCACTTAACTCAGTGCAGAACTAAAACAAATAAACAGATGATGATAATAATAAGCAAAGAAAAGATGCTTTGGCTGAAGAGGTCACTGTTTAGAACCTGCTACCAGGAAGATTTCTGAAATTCAATTTAAAAATATCAATTAGAGATATATCTAAATTAACTACACCTATGTTAAATTATATCAGTACATTACATAAAATGAAGTAAAAATAAGATTTAATAAACAATGTTCTGTTCATGGTACTTGGCTTAGTCCTGTTTCTTGACCCAAATAAATCTAATTTCATCTATTTCTATTTGGACAAATGTGGCCATTGAAATGGGGGCGTGTTGGCTGTGGCAGATGAAGACCAAACACACTAGCAGATAGTCACCTGGATATTAGGGTAGGTCTATCATTGTAGGCCACATATGTCAGTATCAGAGCTATTAATACTAGGCGTGCATAGCCACCTTTTGTATGCTCTGGCAGCAGACTGGATCAATCCACAAAATACCTAAATGTGTCCTAGTGTTCTATTAATTTGGGCTAATGCATACACCACCTTACCTTCAACCCCTATTATTAATGTTATTACATTTCAATCGTGTGGTTTAGGCACAATGGGGTATCCTTTGAGGAATGGGGACATTTTTACACATTGGTTAGCTACAACTCTTGTAATAAATTTAAATAATATCTGGGTTGGTAAAGAATATACTAAACCGTACAGTCGATTACAGAAATAAAAAGAATGTGTTTTAATCTCGCAGTATCTTCCATTGCTATATTAAATTATACCCCCTTCCTTTGCAACTTAATGTATTCCTGTGTTCTTAGCCAGTGACTCCCAGCTGATGTTATCACCAGGAGTAGCCAGTCTCTTGCTTAAAGCTTTTAACGGGCCCTCCCATTCAAACCCCAGCTTTTGGTAAGGCAGAAAGAAGAACAGAGGACCATGATAGTAAAACTTTACAGTAGTGCAGCTTTAATTCCCAATTTAAACATGTTTCATGGATCACACTATTTTCCCTTTTAAAACATCTCACCCAACAAACCTGAATCTTCATTACCAGGGAGCATAGAAAAACACTACTTGCTAATCATTAACTCAAAGGGCAGCATCTCATTCAGAATTACAGATCAGCAAATTCCCTACTTCACATCTACTTGCAAAGTTAAAAGTTAAGCTGTTTATTGCAAAACTATCAAGGTATAATTCTTTATATTGTTAACTGCGATATTATTTTATGATGATCTTTTCTATTATTTTGGTAGATAACATTACTGAAGCTAAAAGATAATGTTTTTTATAAAAGAAATAGAATTAAACTTACACACGAGTTTATAGTTAAACAAGTGAAAAAGCAGAACTTTTACATGCAGATTTCAAATAAGCTACTTCTGATTGGGCAGTTGCTGGTGTCTGCTTTTATAATATATAGGACAACAAATTACTTGTTAGAATAGTAAATCCAGGTATTGTGTGTGCGGATTGTAGCAATATATAGCAAATTATGATTTAGGGTTCACTTTTGTGATAATTATTTTTAAAAAAGTGATTACCACTTTTGGACAATCTCCCGCATATATCCTGTGTTGTGTACATACCAGTCACTGACTCGCCCCTTTACTAGAGGCCAGGACACTAATTTCACTGTGGCTCACTGCTGAAGGACTGAAAAAACCCAGGCACTCATTAATAGATGATGTCTGAATGAATTGGAATACTGAGCCATGAGCATGACAGTTAATCGCTAATTACAATACACAAATTGCTTCACGCAGCCAGGGGAGGGAGGTTACACATTTGCACACTAGATTTAACCGGCATGACCCTTTTCAGAGATTTGACTGCCCCATGATTTTTTTAAATTACATTAGCTTGAGCTTAAGAAATTAAAAATTTATAAAATATTCCCTTTTTTCAATTCATCAACCGAGCCCACGTTATTTCAAGCAAATATGAAATATTGATGTTCAGCAGAACTTTTTGGAAGTTTTATGCAAAATCATACTCCAACGAAAATATTTCTGGGTCATTATGTTCACTTTAAAAAGTGGAATAAATTTAGGAAGTCCTGCTGTACCACCTCCTCACCAGCACACCTGTTGGGAACCATTAGTATGGGATTTAGCCTTTTCTGTATACTGGCACACAGTTCCAAACTATGCCATAACTGGGGCAGATACTGCAATCATCTAGGGAAATCACATCACCGGGGACAGATGAGGCGAGCTGCTATGGCAGGATTTGTGTGACCCCCTGGCTATCCGTATTTATACAGCCCCATTTTAAAGATAGATACATTTTAGCATGGTCAGAGCTGGTGCATTTCAGAAAAACAAATCACACTTTCACTGCAGCATATGATTAAAGGTAGCAACGCATTGTGATATTTTCCCAATGTGTCATAAACAGCCCCTTCTGGTCAATTACTGGATAATTAATGCAGTCATTTGGCCACCAGTTTAACCGTCCAGTCTGATGGAATCCTATTTTTATATTAACAGAAAGAATCTACATTTCATTGATATTATTATACCCATTCTGTCTAAACCTAACCAATAATTACCAAGATGTGACCAGTTTAAAGTGAACCAGAAGTAGAACAGACCCATTTACAGTAGGCTTGCAGAGTTGAAAGGAAGGACGACATGTTCCGGTTGGAGGATGCATTTCCAATGGTGACAAAGATTTGCCCAGGCCAATAATACTTTGAGTTCATACGAACATATAGGGCCTGATTCATGTACGGATGCGATATGCTTGCAAGTTGCTTTTTAAAAAAAGAGTTTGGAGGGGATGCACTGCCGTTTGTATCTTGTATTGGAAGAGGAAGAACTTGTGCATAGTTCTGACCTTATTCAAATCCAAACATCTCTCTGTAAGTACACTTCCTAAACGTTACTTGCCGTATACATACACACAAAAAGAAAAATTGTACATTAAATAAATAAGTCAACAACTCTTAAGATAATCAATAAAAATCTGGGATTTTAAACAATATATTTTTTTTTATATCAAGACACATTTATAATCTTCCTTGCATATAGAAGTTCTGTGCTAGCTAGATGCACGCATAGGTATAGTTTTTAATCCAAAGACTGCCATATCGGTTGGCACTTATACCTGCCCTGTAGCTGGTGGAATGGAAACATCTGAAACCAGGCTTACTTGCAAGAAACCCAGGACTTGAATTGGCTGCATCTGTATCAGCACTTGCGGTACATGGCCTACATTCATCCACCACTTTCCTGCCCCTTTCCTGAAGTAGTAGGCAGTTATATTATTTAATATTTATTGGCACACACATATTCTGTTTCATAAGGTCTGTTTCTGAGCACGCGCAGAGCTATTTCACACAAGATACACTACACAAACCAAGTTACGACTGAACACAAATCAGGCCCATAGGTCTTATACAGAACAATTTCATAAGAAATGCCATTTGCTTGTATTTTAGAAATTATAGTCTTTACGTGTAGTCTAAACAGTATTCATAAAATTGAGATTTATTACTGTGATGATTATGTAGTGTATCTAATGAGATGGTCATACATGAATTCAACAGAAAATAACAATGTGAATATTTTTTGTAACCTTGTAATGTAATCTCAACGTGTGCTTTGTTAAATGACATGAGTCTGAAACCTATGCAAGTGTCAATACCTGTTGAAATTAGCCAGACCAAGGATAGATAACGATCTTGGAGGCGTTTGAAGCCCAAAGTTGTAAACCATGTAGCAAAGTAGAAGGAGCAGAGGTGAGAAGGCCTTGTGAACATTCCGATCTCAGGACATCTCTAGCTCACTTGGAAAGCACTGTGACATTTGAGAGATCAATCTATCTTTGACAGCTAAACTCCAAAGGTGGGGGATGAGAGCTATGTGGAAAAAGGGTTTAAAATCTCCTGCTTTAGACATGAGATTGTGCATTTTTATGACGGGTCTATCAAGACTGAAATGTCTCATTTTCCTCAATTGTGTTCCCTCACACACCAGGTCTTAACTAGGAAGTAGTAACTCTGATTTTATTTCCTATTCTATTTTCTGAAACTCATTTGTGTAACATATTTTATGTCTTGTTATTAATTTTTGTAAATATGCCTTGGAAACATGTTTCAGATTAAATAAATTTAATCTAGTGCATTCTCCGTGATTCTTTGGGGATTTACGAAGCCCAGCGAGGCTCATGTTACATGTGTATGTGATTTAAGACTAAGAGGATGCCAGTCATGAGCAGCTGTTCAGATTTCTATATCTGGGACAGGCTGGGCGTTCATGACAATTACAAGGAAGAAAACAAAACAAAGATAGCAATTTAGGTAAAATGTCATCTTTAGGTATAGATTGTGGAGATGTGTTTATTTTTAGTAAGCAATGAAGCTTGAACACAGTATCTTTCAATAAAAATGCCCATTTTATTCAGTCCAAAAGACTAACATATATAAATGGGTCTTTAAAATAACTACTGTCACCTTAAAAAATTGTGACAAAGGGAGGCGTTTTTCACAGGCTACTAAAAAAAGGAGATGGGTATTTAGCATGCAATTTGCAGAGAAAGGCTGCAAAGTTACACATTTTGTACAGTAGGTCACCTAATTTAAAGAGATACAGGTGAAGGACATGTGTGACAAAATTATAGTAGAGTCTGATTTAACTTACATATTTTGAAGTGGTAATAATAATAATAATAATAATAATAATAATAATAATAATAATAATAATAAAAAAAAAAAATATTCCACAGCAAGCAGAAGCCTGGCAGGGTGTGTCTGCATCAAACGGTGCACCTGCAACAATCTCCCTTTTGAAGGCAAGGTGGGAGTGTCATCTGTCCATCAATTTAGGGCTGTGGGAGGATTGTAAAATAATTAAAACCTGTATGTTTCATTGCTCAGTTGTGACCGATGCTAAACAGTGGCCAGTGGCTAGGGAGTTGGTTTATGTATCTACAGCTCGGGTCACAAGAAAGAGTGTAGAGCTCTATGCTGTCAAATTACTTTACTATCCTGACAATAAAAGCAACGTAAAAAAGCAAGAAGGTGTTTGTGTATGCGCATCACCTGAAGTGTGCCTGTGTCACACAATGTTTAACTTTTAATCACCCAGAACCTCTATTTGTAAGCCATATATGGTCATCACAGAGATAGGAGATATACACATTGTACTTTTTTTTTTTTTGTGGCGTTACCGCCATTTTACATATACAAGTCAACAGTAGAAAAAGCAGAGTGAATGAGGCCCCTCATAAATAATTACATCTCATGATTATGACCTTCATGTTTTATGTCTGTTTATTGTGGATTTTGAATACATGTAATGGAATGAACAAACACACACAGGTCATCCACAGCTACCAAACAACAAAAGGAAATATATTGGTAAATGAGCACAAAATGGTGTTTGTCCAGCATCCATTGGGGAACAACGGGTACTTTGAATATAGTATAGGGATCCAGGCATGCAGGAACTTTAAACTTCTTAATAGTTGTCTGTAGCTTCTCTAAAGCCCTGTTTTGTTTAGTTTAAGCGACAGGCAGTGTAGGGTTAATTTTTTGTAGGCGCTGCCTTTGGCAGTATTTTTCTTTAATTTTCCTATTTAATTTCTTAAATTTAAACATATTGAACCACAACGGCAGCTCCCCGATGTTAGAGCTCAGAAGCAGGGCAGTGCATGGCACGGACGACTGTGCTGCCAAAGCATGGGATCAGAGGTGCCAGGGTGCCTTTGTTGTTGACCCCTGCGCCTGACTCTGGAGGACACGGGGGAAGCCCCAAGGTTCTAGGACGTTTCTGTTTGAAGAAGCAGTCTCACTAAGCCCCCATAGGCACTTGATTGGTGAAGGGGGCTGTCATTTTAGATGGCTGCCAATCCAGTACTAGAATGTAGGGGAGGTGCTTCCTCTCTTTCTAAGCACATCCTCCTTGGTAGAATAGTAGCCATCTTGGATCTCCAGCACTCCCTTTCTATGTAAGGTACTAGATATGGGGGTTGACTTTGAGTGGTTAGTCCCACAGAATAATTGGGCTCTGGGGCTGTATTGCAGGCTCACTTTCTCTGTCCGATTTTGTGCAACTTCTGTTATGTGGGTTTTTTGTTTTATTTTACTTCCCTCTGTGTCTATCATGTTAGATAGGGGGAGATCCTTTAGGGATAAGGATGGAGTTACTTCAAATGACAAAGTTTACATAGGCTGAATGCAACACCAAATTCCGTTCTTGACAGCCAGGTTCAGACGCTTGGTGAACAGCCTTCCAGTCTCAGGATTGGGTGCCGAATAGGATTTCTGGTTCCAACATGGCGGAGCCTGTCTGGGCTAGTTCTGTTGCAGAGCTTGCTCAGCTGACCCTTTCCCGGGAAGGGAGGTCTTTACCAGATTTCCAGCAGATTTTTTCGGCTCTACAGGGAGTTTGAGGCACCAGGCCAAGGTCCTGTGGCAGTAGTCCTGGTAAAGTTGCTTTGGCCAGAAGTCTGGCAACTTCAGTTCATGGACTAGTTCAGTTTTCTGCCTCTTTGGAGGATGCTAGCATCAGCCACCTTGGATAAGTGCAGGAGCATTGAGTCCGATCCGAACTGTTCCTCCTCTGAAGAGGGTAAAGAGTTCTTAGGGGCAAATGTTGAGGGAAGGATGACCATCAGGGGGTGGATGAGCGGATACGGTTGTGCGCCAGGTATTAGGCATCCCAGACACGAGATATTCCTCCCAGCTGGATGATTTAGCAAGGCATGGAACTCGTCAGACAAGAGTTAGAAGTGTCCCATAGGCTAAGGGCCTGTTATTCTTTTTTCTGAGGAGATCCGGAAATGGGAAACTCCTCCCCAATTGCACAGTTGTCTAAGACAACTACAATACCCATTCCCAATGCTGCAGCGCTTAAGGGTGGTTTGGACCGTAAGGTAGAGGGCATCCTTAAGTCCATTTTAATATTGGCAGGAACCTCTTTTTTTATGCCTAGGTTAAAGCAGGCCTTACAGTGTGGCACAGTGGTCCCAACAGCTTTCAGAGGACGTGTTAGCTGGTAAGCTGGTGTCTCAATTACTCCCCTTGGTGAAGCAAATCAGAGAGCTACGGAGTACTTAGGAGAGGCAGCTTAGATGAGTGAATGATTGGGGCTAGGATCTCAGACTGTGCAGTTTTTGTTCACCGGATCCTCTGATTGAAGGTCTAGGAGGCAGATGTGGACTTCAGAATCACTTCCTTGTTTGGAAGGCATCTTGTTCAGGTCTGACCTTCATAACATCATAAATCAGGTTACAAGAGGTAAAAGTGCTTTTCTTCCAGTGAATGCTTCCAAGTCCAAAGGCTCCAGGCTTAACTCCTTGTGGGACAACAAGGAATCAGAATACCAAAGGGCAATATTTTGCTCCTAGTAGAGGCATGCCGAGAGGGGAAATGCAAAGGCTGCTAGACATCCTGTAGCAAAGCCTTTGGACATGCAATCGCCATGATGGGCATTCTACCCACCCAGATTCTGCCGATGCCTAGGTGAGAAGAATTGTGGATCAAGGATACATCATGGGTCTCCTCAGAGCTCCACTCAGTATTTTTTTATTCACTGGGCTTCCCACAGAACATAAAATGCGGATGCCTCTGCAAAAGGCCATTCACATGTCTCTCCCAGATTGAATTGAACAGTGATCTTGAGAAATGACTGATCTTCCAATCACTACCATTTGGCTCTCGTTGGCCTCTAGGGTTTCCACCAAAGTCACGGCAGCTCTGTTGCAATCCAAAGGTTGTGATCCGAAGGAGCGATAATCATTCCCTACTTATACAGGCTTTTCATCAAGACAGAGTCGCAGTCAGTGTATCTGTCCGAATGTGGAGGTGACGGTCCATTACAAGAAGATCAAATTCATTCAGTTACAATAAGATATATTTCATTTCAGTTTTCCTTTCGACATCCAAAAATAGAGGTTGTTCTTGCCACCAAACAAAATTCAGAATTTATAAACTATGGTAAAGTCACTGGTAGCTGTCAGATAGACTACAGGACACTTATGTGTGAATGTTCTGGGTAAAATTGTATTGACTTTCAAGGCAATACAGTTTCAAGCAAGGGAGTTCAGTTGGAATTGCTCTCAAAGTGGAACAGATCTCACCTGTGTCTTTCCAGTCATGTGACAAGTTTCTCCTTCAAATGTGCTTCAGTCGCTCCTTTAGTGGCTGCAGAAGAAGAATCTCTCAAGATCACTCTCAATCTGGGACTAGACTTTGGAAACACTTCAGTCCCACTTTCAGGGTCTTTGGACCTTGGAGGTATCCAAGCTGTGAGCAGTGTTCTGCTCTCTGGTCAGCGCAGAGCACCAGCTGCAAGAAAGGCCAGTGAAGGTACAGTCAGACTATGCAATTATAGTACTGTAGCTCAATCACCAGCGCGGCACCAGAAGTTGTCTGGCCATGTGACAAACAGGATCTATTAGTGGGCCAACTGAAATTCTTGCATTCATGGCCCAGGATTAGAGAATTAGGAGGCAAACTGGTCTCTGCATCCTGAGGTCTTTTGGCAAACTATGGACAGATGGGGATCGGCCAGACTTATAATGTGGTCTCTATTGAACCAAAAGGTGGAGCTCTTCGGCTCCAGGGAAAAAGAGTCAAGGGCCTTCTTGTTAGATGCATGGTCAGTTTCCTGGTGGTTTGATCTGGTTTACCTGTTCCTCTTGTATCAATGATTCAGAGGCATTTGAAAGGTGGCGAGAGAGGGCGTTTGGGTAAGTCTGGTAGCTCCAGATTGGCCTTGAAGAGCCTGGAACCTACTCTTCATGTTAGTGGGTCAGTCATTGGGTCTGCCACGCAGAACAGATCTTCAAGTCAAGTGCTGCTGAAGCCATGATCATTAGAGCAAAGTATTTGTCAGATTGTATGGTGCAAGATGAAAGGGTTTCCTACCTCATCTTTTAGTTTAGAGGTTACTTATGCTCTTCCAAGAGGGATTGGATGCTGTTCTGCACCTTCGCTCTCAAGGTTCAGGTGTCAGCTCTCTCAGTCTTCTTTCAAAGACTGGCTCTGTTACCAGATGTTCAGATGTTTTTGCCAGGTGTACTTCATGTACCCCCCCTTGTGCCCCATCCCCCGGTGGCCTGTGGGAAATAAGCTTGTATTGAAAGCTCTAGAGCATTTGCCCTTTGAAATGTTAGACTCTGTAGATTAGAAATTTCTGACAAGGAAGACTGTCTTCCTTTTGGTAATTTCTACTGCTAAAAGGGTTTCAAAGCCAGCAGCCTTGTCCTGCAATTCTTAGCCCTATCTTCCTTCCACCTAAGTCTTGTAGGAAAAGGTTGTTCACACGAAGAATGGAATTAACCTTATTGAATAAATCGAAAGTATTATTTCGACTAACAAGGGGGTGCTCTTCCAATATAATTCAAAATGATAAATACCAGAGTGAAGTAAAAATATACAGAAGACACTCCAGTCCACTAGTTAATAATCTTCAAATAAAATCTCTCATAGATAATCAACATGTCATTCTCAAAACTTTTGGCCATGACTGTACAAGTATTCTATAACCATTCTTGCCTAATTAATGCTTGGAGTTTGTCATAATTTGTGGGTTTTTATTTGTCCACTCGCCTCTTGAGGATTGACAACAAGTTCTCAATGGGATTAAGGTTTGAGAAGTTTCCTGGCCATGGACCCAAAATTTTGAAGTTTTGATTCCCGAGCCACTTAGTTATCACTTTTGCCTTATGGCAAGGTGCTTCATCTTGGATGGGTGGGAGAAGCTGCTTTTGGAGGATGTTTTGGTACCATTCTTTATTCATGGCTGTGTTTTTAGGCAAAATGATGAGTGAGCCCACTCCCTTGGCTGAGAAGAAACCCCACACACGAATCGTCTCAGGATGCTTTACTGTTGGCATGACACAGGACTGATGGTAGCGCTCACATTTCCTTCTTCGGACAAGCAGTTTTTCTGATGTCCCAAACAATCTGAAAGATTAAATAAGAGAAAATGACTTTACCTCAGTTCTCAGCAGTCCAATCCCTGTGCCTTTTGCAGAATTATCAGTCTGTCCCTGATGTTTTTCCTGGAGTGAAGTGGCTTCTTTACCTGCCTTCTTGACACCAGGCCATCCTCCAAAAGTCTTCACCTCATTGAGCGTGCAGATGCACTCACATCTGGCTACTGCAATTCCTGAGCAAGCTCTGCACCGGTGGTGCCCCGCAGCTGAATCAACTTTAGGAGACGGTCCTGGAAGCCCTGAAGCCTTATTCGCAACTATTGAAACGTTCTCCTGAAGTTCTTGATAAGCCGATAAATGGTTGATTTAGGTGCAATCTTACTAGCAGCAATATCTTTCCCTGTGAAGTCCTTTTTGTGCAAAGGAATGATGACTGCACATGTTTCCTTTCAGGTAACCATGGTTAAAAGAGGAAGGACAATGAGTTCAAGCACCACCCTCCTTTTAAAGCTTCCAGTCTGTTATTCTAACTCAATCAGCATGACAAAGTGACCTTTAGCCTTGTACACACTCTCACCTGTGTTAAGAGAATCACTGACCTGGTGTCAGCTGGTCCTTTTGTGGCAGAGTCGAAATGCAGTGGAAATGTTATTTTTGGAATAAAGTTCATTGTCATGGAAAAGAGGGACTTTCAAATTAAATGCAATTCATCTGATCACTCTTCATGACACTCTGGAGTATATTCAAATTTCCATCATAAAAACTGAGGCAGCACTCTTGAGAATGACACATTTTTTTCACAAAATTTTGGTCATGACTGTATATTCTTATTCATTGGCAAAGATGCCTTTATTCCAGAGATTAATGTTGACGACATATATAAAATCAAAAAGAAGTGTGCACATGAAAGAAATGGTGAAATTAACAGGAACAGATCATTCAGTGTACCAAAATACAGTTAATACTGAAAGAGAATGTGAGGTAGCAATATTTGGAGATACACAATTATACTTTATTATAAATGATGTTCCTATTATGGATCTCATGGAAGATATCTCAATGCACTCACAATTCATATATCATTGTCATAACAAACTGGCGTAAAACGCTAAACCTGACTATAAAACAATAAAGGATAGATAATATCTCCTCTTATATTATCGTATATATCGATGGTAGTGAACTCACATATAAGCAATGTAGTTATTAAATTTCTACATTTTAAAATTAGAACATCAATATAGGCATCTATCAACTAACAAAGAATTATCCATTTATTGTTATTTATGGCATAGAGTTGATCAATACCCTAAGCGAAATGTCGCATACATAAAAAATTTTAGTCATACAATCCAATGATTCGCCCTCCTGTGTAGATGTATTATCACATGAAGCAAAGTTGTATAGAAACAGAGTACCCAAAATAATTATATAGATATACACATACATACACACACACTTCTATTGAATGTGTTCAGTCTTCATTATAACATACTTTGTCTAACCCTCAAGGTTATTTTCACTTTTAGATAGAAAAGTGAAAAATAACCCTGAGGGTTAGACAAGTATCATTTATGCAACATATCATAAATTCACATTGAATCTCATTTGCTGCATAATATGTAATGGCCAATTTTGTGAACAAAGAATATCATCAATTCCCAACAAAAACTGATGTGCTCTTGCGCAATTTGTATTACTGTCTATAAGGAGACTAAAGCTGGAATTGATAATCTCTGGAAGTTATAATTGTAGAGAATATCATGTACTGAAAAGGGATATGCGTTCCCAAATGATATGCGTTATTCACACAAAATTAGTTCAAACGGTCACATTTCATTGGTATTAAAAAAAAGTCTCATTAGACAGTTATTATTGGGGTTATCGCCACTCCTATATGAATCATAGGTTAGCAATTAGGGCATTTTTATTGAATGAAATTCTTTAATTTTCCTTATAAAAGTCAGTTATTGGAAACCAATGGACATTCACATGTATATAAAGGTATCGTGGAGGTAGAGTCTATCTATATTATGTAAATTCTATTTAGTCAGGTTAACAAATCATTTCTGCCGACAGACGCGGCTATTCAGCCGCTATTGGCCAGCACTTCCGGGTCTGAGACTTCAGCAGTAATGTCATCACGCCCCAGCATACATTTTGCCATCAGCTTTTTAAAACCTAAGATGGTTTACAGATTCCAACTGAATCAGGAGTGTCATGCTGGCTCTGTCCACGGCTAGATCTTCAGAGAAAGAGTTCTATTTACTCAAATGGATATGGTCAGAGCCTTGTAGACTTATGTGTAAGTTAGGGTTTGCACAGGACTGAGTATCTTTTGGTCCTCTATGATGCGCATAAAATAGGCTTGCCAGTTTCTAAGGTTCCATTGCTAAATGGTTTGCAGCTGTAATCGGTCAGGCTTATAATGGAGCAGGACAGCCTGTTCTAGAGAATCTCCTTGCTCTCTCCACCAGATAAGCCAGTGCTTCTTAGGTGGCATAGCAAAGAACCTCAGTTGACAGATGTGTTGAGTGTTGAACTGTTCGTTTCTTCAGACTTTTACAAGATTTTACAAGTTTAATGTGTTAAATTGAGGGCTTACAGGAGTGGGTTATAGCGTGAAACTATTAAGATGTTTAAAGTGCCTGCATGCCTGGATCCTAAACCATACTCCGAGAGACCTGATGTCCCCAATGAACGAAGAGAACATTACTACATAAAATGTATAAAAATCCTGTTATTCAAAACAATCTACAATTTTTCCCTCTACTGAAATATCAGATACTGTAAGTAAAATTGATTGTGGCAACCTAAACCCTGGGCCTGTTTGTTTCAAGAGACTGGAGATTGTGGCTTGTGATTAGTTCTCCCATCTACACACCCCCTTGTTTACAAAACTTAATTTGCTGGTACTGCAATACGAAGGGGAGGGGACACCTCTGTAATTATGAGTAGTTTTGCTACTAATGCTACAAGGGGATACCCTCAGTGACTTTGAAAGGGTGATTGATGGAGGACATTTGCCAGTAGAGAGCCAATGACTAAGTCATCATTGTTTGCCTTAGAAAATACTTTCTAAGTGGACATCAGCATGAAACTCCGAAGGCGAATCAAAATCAGCAAATGGATCCATGCAGAATTGCACACTCGAGAATCATGATATAGCTGCATTCATTTTAAATGCAAGATAAAAACAGGGGAACAGCTGCAGATTAATGGACTGCAAATATAAACCTATGACACAAGCAGTCAGTTTAATAAAAAAAAAGATCCAATGAGAATTCCATAGAGCAGGATATCCTAGTTTGATTGCAATACATAGACCTCTCATCACACTTGGTGATGAATGTTTGAAAGTTTAGTGTTGCAAAAAGCACAAGCAATAACCTAGCAGTGGAGAAAGGTAATCGAGTAAGATGCATCATCCTTCATCCTGTTCTCAAAAACAGGCTAAAGCACTGTGGCTCCAACCTAAAAAAAAAAAAACTATGCCCTACCAAGCATTTATGGGATATTCAGGAAGAACATCAGAGACTGCGTTTTCTACCATATTCACCTAGGCATCAGTTATGTTAAAAAAATAAATAAAAAAAAATTGTGCAAGAATGGTTCCACATCCCTTCTGTACTATTTTATTACGTATTTCAGAATTATTTAGGAAGCAGTGAATAACAAATGCATATTTTTCCAGACAATACAGGTGCATGCACACTTGAAAGAAATATTTTCATTTGAAAATAGATATTTTTTTTTTTTTTTTTTTTTAGAGACTTTAATTGGAGTAGATAAAATAAGCTATTTGAAAATATTATGATTATGTTCATAAAAGACAAATATTTAGATAATATGCAATACTCACTTTTTTTGTGTCCTTTATACTGCTGGGATTTAGACTTCTTCTTCTGTTTGGATACAGTGGTCTGGTTGTCTTTTGTCGCTACAAAACACAAACATTGAAATGTACTGGTAATAAAGTAACTTGCGAATAAAAATAGTGTGTCTCTTGCAAAGCACTATAGAGGAAAAGTCGATAGTCCATCAAGATGAACATGTGGAGATAGTGTTCTTGTGAAAAACGGTCATGGCTTCAATTACCAAAGCCTCTTAAGAGAGCTCCTAAAACAATATCCGGTATCTTTAAGACATGAAGTAGAGCACCCAGGGTTTAGACAGAGAGAGAACAAGCAAAGTTTAGCCAAGACTTATTATGTTCAATTAAACTTGATCTTCAATGCCCACAAGGACTTCGACCACCTCCTTTGTGGAATGTAATTCTAAATTGAGACTTTGAAGTTTGATCCCAGGTCTGTTTACAGGCCAAAAACCCAAGCTCCGATCATAAGACAGACAGACAAAATGTAGTCACCTGTGCAGTCATGTCTTGTTCAATAACTCATTCACTGAATTGATTAAACTGAAAGGATACAATATTCAGTGGGAGGCTGGCATGCTCTCATTCAGTAAAATTAAAAAAAAAAAAATATTATATATAATTATACAGATTTCCCCATTAAGCATATTTTCCAGTGTGTGGGCTCCAGCAAGTCGATTCCTACACTATATACTACGCTCCTCCCACAGGAGTCAACGGAGGGCTTTGCAGCTCTAAAATCCAAATGGTAAGGATATAAAGGGCTTGTCTCATCACAGAATCTACCTTAGCCCCCTGACCGTCTGAAATGCAGGGCACCCTAGGCCTCGTTCTGGCACATAAGTTGGGACCGCCCTGAAATGTATACATTCTGGATGGCCAAGCGGAACCGTATTCTATCGCACCGTGGTGACAGCATCCGCCATGTCTATCAAATCTATACCTCTTCGGGGCCACTTTAAAAGAAAGCTTAAGGAAACACAAAGTATATTTTATCCCGACATTGGCCACCATAATTATAGACTGATCCGCGGAGATGAGCCGCACAATATTCGATCTTTAGTCATTAAGCAATTTCTGCAATCCTCTCTCTGTATGTCATTCTATATTCTTGGGACAACTGCATATTGTTAGCATTTCACCGCATTATCCAATATATTACGGAGCTAGGTCATGAACCCCTTGTTTGGCACAATTTACATGTGACTTTACTCTCATGGTGGATACCGATCATATGTATCCTACTATTAATTTATGTTTCTAGGTCCATGGTGATATTTTCTCCCTTTTCTTTAGTCCCTGCCATCTGCCTCTGTTCCAAGCTTTAGGAGTTTTGGCAGCACAGCCGCCGTGGTACCCTATATTGCGGTTCTTATGGAGACTACACTATGTCATACATAGAGGGACTTTTCCCCAGATTAAACGATACGTCTGCATATTATACTGTATTATATTACTGCATTATAGTGTTAGGGTACCATTATCTGCTCTCCTCCATGGGCACATAGATATTTCTATCTTTTTTGGTTAGTGTGGTTATTTGTTTGACACACAACCATTTTTTAAAATTATTTTTTCTTATATTTCACTGATTTTTGACACCAAATAAATGTTAAGTTTTAAACTACAATAATTCCCGGACTGGAGTGCATCCAATTTCTTCTCTTTTCCTTTTAGGGAAGTCGTCCCTTTAAGTCTATTTCTAATCAATTATTAGAATATTGCACCCCCTCTATAATATGATGTATACTATTCGCACATCTATTAGAAGGATGGTCTGGTGCCATATGGTGCAGAGCCAAACCCCCCTTTTTCTCCCAACAAAATGATAGCTAGAAACTGGATTCTTGCTAATAAAGCATGAAAAAGATATGTATACACGAAGAAAGGCTATTCAGAAATACTATAAAATTTGGCCCCGTTGGTACAGAAACTGGTTATTATCATCGTAGATTTGTAAGGCACCACAGTGTTCGGCAGCGTTGCATAGTAGTGAAAACAGGACATACAAAAAAAACAAGAACTTACATAAAAGAAGGACATACAAGGTAGACAAAATAAATACAAACATGAAAATAAAGGGTATGGAGGACACTGCTCAGAAAGCTTACATTCTAAGTGGAAGAGGGTAAAACGGAAACAAGAGGAGCGAGTGTGGCTTAGAGTGGAGAATGGGACAGCTGTCAGGGTGTGAATAGTATCATAAGGGATAAGGTAAACTTTATATAAAAAAAATAAACAAAAAAAAAATGGAGTTTCAGAAAATGTCTAAAGATTTGAAGGTTGTGAGAACGCCTGATTGCGTGGTAGGGAACTCTATAAGTGGGGAGCAGCACGGGAGTAGTCTTGTAAACGTGAGTGAGAGGTGTTTACCAGATTACTATATTAAGGTTTGTAATAAACTCAAGGAAAGAGGAGGCCAGTAACATAAATGCCACTAAAAGTGATGAAGGGGGGAAATAATGGTAAAGACCCTTTAATATGGAAACAGTAGAAGCCCAAATAAAACATTTATAAAGCTATTGGTATACAAAACGTAACTCCCACAAAATCCATACAGCATGCTTTCTTTGAGGACAATCAAAGGAAACACAGGTACTACTTAGTGTATAGGGATTAAATATCTCATCTGTAAGAATGGGAACAAGTGGACAGGCGGCAATCTAATCATAAAGGGTTGGATTATACGCATCTTCTTCAAGATGAGGAAGCCTCTAAGTGGGACACCATTCCTATAGTACATGCCGCTGTGGTCAGTCTATCAGGCTTTATACAATTAGTTGGTGGACCTTTCAAAGTAATCCATTGGATGGGAAGAGAGATGTTTCAAGGAATTTCATATTTCTGCAGGAACAATTAAGGCAGGAGTAGCAATGACATCAGTTTCCAGACGACTGGAATTCTGAATGGATACTTTATGCAAACATACTCATGAAAAAAAATAAGTAGATATGATCTACTCAGGAATATGGATATCTTGAAAGTAAGGGATTCATTTTCTATATGATGCCTCTTTGGATATCATCACGCTTTAGCTAGAAGAGTGGTAAATAGTAGTAGTAATAGTACAATCACCAAATTACCAGTAGTGTTGAAGGCAGCATTAAGAAAACAAGGGATAGCAGTTTGGCCATACCGAGATGGCATCTTCAACATAGGGAAACCAAGAAATATTGCTCAGAAAAACACAATCAAAGTAAACAATTTTTTTTGTAAGATCATAGTTGGATCATAAATATGATTGAGTCAGCTGGTGCTCACACAGCAGATTCAGTTTCTGGGACAGTATTTAGATACTGTCACCCTGTACTTTATTGTATCTAAAGAAAGGTTACTCAAGATACAGCATCTGTCATACAGAGTACAAGACAGAAAACTTGTAGAAGTACAGAAGTCAGAATCCTCTAAGGAATAGTCTCAGGAAGAAATAAGCAAATTAGTTACAACAGTGAAACATCAATCCCTGTTTACCAGCCTTCAGAATTCACTTTTGAAAGTACTATGGAAATTTCTTAATGTTTGAATTTGACGTAATCGATTCGGTTTTAAAAATTTATAGGGTTTATACCCAAGATTTTGTAAATTTGAAAAGAAAATTTAACAAGATAAATGGATTCAAAGAGGTGATTGACAAGTGGCCACAACTGTATTAACTTTAATCCAAAAACACAATACAAACTCTTTTTGCAAGCTTACATTGTGGTGCTGGAGGCTGTAGTTGATATCCTGTCAATTGACACCAGCCAACAGGATAGAGGTCTGGAGATTCACAGTCGACCCACTGATCATACTCATCTTCCCAGCCATCAAAATGGATCCTTAGCAGCCTGTGTATGATGCGTGTAACTGTGGCAACACACACTAAACGGGGTTCCATGAGGTCTACTGCTTCAAGTTTCATTCCAACGCGGAAGCCGTGATTCGGGACTTCCTAGAGAGAGACAGGCCGTACCACATAGTTATGAAATCAAAAACAAGCAATAAAGAGTTCCTGAAAAATGACAGATCAGCCTGTCAAGTGAAAGGAAAAAAATATACTATTAAAGCAATTAGATTTCAAAAGGAGCTTTTATAAAAAAAGCTTGTTATTAATAAGCCATAATCAGCAAAAAAATCTTAACAAAAAGGAGGTGATACTTTTTTTCTTTTATACTACACTTAACTTATGTTTCATCTCGTGAAAATAGGATTCTGCATTGGAAAAAAAAAATGTCCTTATAACCCTATATGTGCATATGGAATGAGGAAGCATGAACGTCAGCAACCAACTTGTATTTACATTTGTTTATCATAGCCTCATAGTTCTGAAAATCCAAAACTAATATTTAAAAGATTGTTTCTTAGAATGTCAACTAAACCTAAAATGTATCACTAGCTTTTACATTACCTTGTTAAAAAGCTTCACAGGAGCAGCTATGGATCCAGTTTCCCTGAGGTAGTCAAACCATTTAAAAGGTAGTTTTGTGTAGCCTGCAAAATAATGATTATAAGTGAATCTGCCAGGTTTTGAAGTTCATTTGTATGTGGACACAGAACTGGAGTACAGACTTTTAAGTCAGTAGGGTGATAATCTTTGGTAAATATTTGTCATAGCCTGCAGGTACACTATAGAATTGTTTTCCTTGTTTCTTGCAATTAAAAAATGCTCCCAAAATGTTTGTAACAATTTCTCTAAAATGCAGTAATTCAGAAAAGGATAAAATAGTAAATTAATCTTACCTCGTGGTGGAGTTAGTTCAATCTTGTTAATTTCACAGAAACCAACAGGGAATATGGAGGGAGATAAAGCATGATAACAAAACCAGTCCGAACCATCCGCTGCTTCTGAGCCATCAATTCCTATCATTAGATAACCTTCTGCCAAAACCTTTACACAGAAAACAAGGGGGAGAAATACATATATAAAAAAAAATAGGTTAAGAATTGAGTAAAACAGTCATGTCACCCCTGCTTCAGCTATTGCCTTCATTATGTACATGGAATTGTAGACATAACATGCTGGATACAATGAAGTACAATCAGACTGTTTAATATCAAAGAGTGTAAATTCTATTTTACATTACCTTTTCTATCCTGTTTTATATGAATTATCAGTGTTACATGGATTGAAGTAACAAGGTGACAGAGCAATCTAAACTTCATGTGTAGGCATGCAACCAAGTACTTTGTTTATAGGTTTGACCCAATGTCTTGTTTGGTTTTGTTTTTTTAACAATTCCATAAAGATCCTGTTTCCTATCCACCATCATGGTGACGTCAATTCCATGTAACCTGCATTTCATACTTCCATCTTTGGACTACCTACATACATACATCTATTGAAAAAGAATGAACCAATTTCATTAAGCTTGAAAACTGATGCTTGAAAACTGAAGTCACATTGAACACTTGTATTACAGGAAATAAAACTTGATTATGAGTAGAATATGTAACTTGGCTGGAGTTTTGTTTTACTTTCCTGAATAAAATATTGCGTAATGAAATTGGTTCATTCTTTTTGAATAGGGGTGTGTGTGTACGCACGTATACACACATATATAATAAAATTACACAAATTACCCACCTTTCGAATGGTTGCTACACATATTGCAGAAAGGTTTAATGGATCAATAGCTTCCAGTTTCATCCCTTCCTTGAACCATTCAGAGTTCTGGTCAACATCTTTAACCTAGGAATAAAAAAGTAAATAAATTCTATTCCTTCCTTCTTCTACTTGCCTCATAGTCAATTTTGCCTCTTTCCCTAGCCCGTAGAACATAAACATAACATGTTATTATTACTTAATCCCATTCTCTTTTACTCATGTTCATATTTATGGGCATATTCAATTAGGATTTGCAAGCGGCTGCCCGTGTAAAGTGTCAACATGGCACCGCAACATCGCGGATTTCCATGCACGTGAATCCTAATTAAATATGTCCCTTACAGTACCCAAATCTTTTTCAAAATGTAAGAGAAGAAAGTAGTGTTTAGAAGACTTATTATGTTATCTCTTCACCCCATTTAATTGGTTTGTACCCAGTAATGAAATAGTGAAGATAAAGAAACATTGTAATGGTCACAACAAGACAAGTTATGTGAGGAGAGGAGATGGGTGATCTAGGGCGAGTCACTTACCTGTACACCCATGTGATTGCGTTAGTGAGGACAGAGCTGCATGTAACAAGGGCTGTGACACAATGTGAGGAAAAGGGTGAAGGTAAGGGAAAGGCCAGAATTAAAAAAGTAGCAGGGTTCCCCAACAGCACCGAGAGGCACCTGTCAAAATGATGTCAGCGACTGTGGTGTCAAGCAAATCTCCGTATGAAATGAAGTCAATTTTAAATCAGCTTCTCAAAAAAAAACAAAAAAAAAAAAAAAAAAAACACACTCTTTGCTACCCCTCCCTCAAATTTCCATGTCATAAAATCAGATGCATCTGAAAGAAAGGCATTTGTTTAACACACATTTACCTTTGTGAATAAGTGAGATGGTGCATCATAATGACTTTCCTGTTTCTTTAAAATATCTGCAAAACAGTAGGTACATATAAATAAAAAAGTACCAAAAGAGACTGATTAAACCACAACCTTTACACAAACTAGTGAAATATAAAACCAAACATAAAAAACGTTTTATTCATCTACAAAATTATAATTTTGTACTTACCGTAAAATCTCACTTAACAGTTGGGGGGACACTGCTCACCACGGGGTAGAGAGGGCACTGTGTGGAGTAAGGAACTAAAATCATGTCTACACTGCTCCCTTCCCCTCTATGCCTCCTCTGGTCAAGAAATTTAAATTTAACTAACCAAGCCACAAGAGACAGCGACATACAACGGAACGGTCAGAACAAAAGAGGGAGCGCAGAGTCCCCCAGCTGTGTTAAGAGAACGAGAATTTACGGTCAGTGCAAAATTCTAATTTTGTACTTACCGTAAAATCTCACTTAACAGTTGGAGAACACTGCTCACCATGGGGACGTTCCAAAGCTGCCCCTATGGGTGGGAATGCTCTGACTGAGCAGCACGCAAGACTAAGGCCAAAACTGGTGTCTTTGGAAGCAAAGACGTGCAAACTGTAGAATCTGGTGAGCGTGTGGATAGAAGACCAGGTAGAAGCCATAAACGACTGCTCAACAAAGCCCCTATGCTGTGCCACCCAGGAGGGAATGAGCAGCAAGACCTTCAAGAACTGGAGAGCCATCAGAGAGGTAGGCCTGACGTATATTAGCAGTAATCCATCTGGCTATAGTCTGTCTTGGGGCTGGCCGCCACACTTACGAGCATCATATAACACCAGAAGACAGTTTTTGCACAGAAGATGCGCGGTCCACGTAGATCCACAAGGCTCTATCCACATCCAACAGACCGGAAAAATAACTATTCAAGTGAAAATCCCAAAGCAATGCAGGAATGACAGTCTCCTGGTTGATGTGGAACTTAGAAATCACTTTCAGCTGAGAGAAGGGCAAAGCAAGTAGAATCACCTGGTCCTCATGAAAGATAAGGAAGGGAGAACGAAAAGAGAGCCACCAACTCAGAAACCCGTCTGGCTGAGGAAATAGGAAACCTTCGAAGTAAGAAGTTTCAAGGAAATAGACTCCAGGGGGTAAATGTATCATACCCCGGTTTATTCAACTCGCGCTAAAATTTAAAGCGGTGCTGGCTTGTAAAGGTAGCACTTGCCTTTACAAACCAGCGTCGCTTTAAACTTTAGCTGTCAACTCGCCGATTCCCGGCGAGTTGAAAAAACCGGGGTATGATACATTTACCCCCAGATGTTCAAACAGCGACTTCTGTAGTGTCGAGAAAACCAGAGTTAGATCCCATGGCTCTGCACCGGAGGAAGAAATGTGTGTACGTTTGATAATGGAGCCATAAACAGACAAAGCCGATAGATGGACCTTAAGGGATGCCAGACTCGGGCCCTTATCCAGACCATCCTGAAGGAACGAGGAGGCAAGAACACCTTCTGACACCAGGTGTCGAACAAAATCCCCAGAAACATCATACGTTGAGTTGAAACAATTACCTGGTTTCGGGTCAGACCTAGACCAGAAATGTGCCCTACTCTGTAGGCACTATTATATAAAAAAACAAAAAACAAAAAAAAAACAAAAACACATGATCTTCCTGGGCATAGAGGGGGAGCAGGCTAGACAAGTTTTTAGTGCCTTACTTCACACAGTGCCCTCTATACCCGATATGGTGAGCAGTGCCCCCCAACTGTTTGTGCAAGAGAAATGGGGAGTAACATGGAAAAAGAACAAATGCATTATACTCAAACAAAATATTTTCTCAGTATATTTGATCCTTACTTTTTATAACATACTAAAATATGTTATTTTAAAGCATGACATTCTGCGCAATGAAGGGAATGTCGCTTAATATGTGCAATTAACCTTTTTATGTATATTATAAAGATCGATCTCTATGATCACTCACTTGTAGTATCCCATGTCATTCTGCCCAAGACATAATTCTGGCCGTCTCCCTCATCGCCATGGCACTACATGTCCAGAGGGACTGGCCTTCACTCTAGTTAACCACCACAAGAGGGACAGACGTGTGGCTCTGGACAGTGTGATGATCTGCCTGTCCAAATGCAGAAGGGGATCCGGACAATTCTTTTTGGAGGCTCTCTCTGAAGAGGGCGAGTGTGGAACAGTGCATAGAGTACCGCCTTGAACACAGATACCATGGATCCCAGCAGTTTATGCAGAAGAGAAGAGATGGACTAGGTCTATCCTTGCCAGGATAGACCTGGTCTTGCGCAAAAGCAAAAGGACCTTGTCTTCTGGGAGGTATAGACTCTAGGTCACAGTGTTGAAGGTGAGGCCCAGAAAGCGCATCTATGCAGGGCTGAGTGAGGATTTGGATAGGTTTAGGACCCAGCCGTGAGCTTCCAGAAAATTACTTGTTATCTGAATGCGACGCTAGAGCAGTGATGCGGATGGAACTTTCAGCAATAGGTCATTCTGAGATCGTAGGATCCCTGCCATCACCTTGGTGAACACCAGCAGCGGGGAGGTGGTCAGGTCGAAGGGCAGGGCCCTGAACTGAAAATGCTTGCTTAGTACTGAAAAATGGAGGAGACATAGGTGTCTCTCGCAGATGGGCACATGCAAGTAGGCATCCTTTATGCTGATGGATGCCAGAAATTCTTTGTTCCATGACCGCAATCAGCAAACACAAGGATTCCATGCAAAACCTCAGTATGCAGACCTGCTTGTTGAAGATCTGTAGGTTCAGAATTGGACAAAAAGAGCCATTTGGTTTGGGGACCAGCAAGAGTAAAACCCTGATCCTTTTTCCGGCTGTGGAACCAGAACAATGACCCCGGTAGAGAAGTTTTTTGCGATTGCTTCCTGAAGCGCCTGGCTCCTGAGAGCACAAAAAAGGGAGAGCAGTGATAAAGAACCAGCATGCAGGAAACTGAATCAAGTCAATAACATAACCTTGAGTCACAATCCCTTGCACCCAGGCATCTGTGGTTGATGACCGCCATTGATCCTGGAAACGCAGTAGACGAGCACGCACCACAATGTCGTGAGAGATAGAGTCATGCTGCAGCCTTGCCATCCGGCTTGGGGCCCCCATGTCTACCTGTGCCCCATCCTCTGTGGTGCCTTCCCCTTGAAACAGAGAGTTGAAAGAGGTGAACTTCCCACCTGTACGACATGTTCCAGCTCGAAACCAGCGTAAGACCATCAAACGGCAAGGATTCTAATGTGCATTCGGGAGTCCGCCGACTAAGAGCACAGCCATTAAGCGCGGCAGGCCGCAATGATAAGGCCCAAGAGCCTGGAGGAGACAACACTGTATTCAGGGATGCCTGAACCACATAGTAGGCCTCTTGATTGTGTTCTGCCAACGTCAGTAGCTCAGCTCTAGGCACATTGTCCTGCAGGCCCTTAACTAAATTCTCTGCCCACAGCTAAATGGCATTGTTGACCCTGACCATGGATATGTTGAGTTTGAACAAGCTACCCGCCGTCACATAATCAGAGCGGAGAAGAAAGTCACATTTCTTGCCTGGACAGGAATGGCCGAGTCACTGGTAAGGCGAGCTACCAGAGGATTTACCCTGGGGGTACCCTCCAATTTTACAGATTGCTTAGCTGGGACTGGGTAGAGAGTTTCAAATCTGCCTGGCATCTAGAATTGTCTGTTTGACTTCAGACACCATCTCCCCAGCCTCAGGTTTTGCCAAACTAACACCCAGAATAAGATTATCCACGCTCTGTGCAGTAGAGGAGTCCTCAGGGCTATACATATTTTCTCTCTCAGAATCCAGGAGCAATAAGCCATCTTCTGTAGAAGAATGGTCAGAAACCAGTTTAGGTGTTTCAAAAGAGTCAGGAACTAAGTGTTTAGACCTCCTGGGAACAGTAAGCAGGCATTCCAGGTAAGAGCCAAGTCAAACCCTGGGTAGATACTGCAAATCCTGTCTCAGCCTAGGAGACTCCACTAACTGTAGGTGGAGGCTGTGAGGGTTATGTGTGTGATGCAGTTAAGGAAGGAAAAGGTTCACCTAGGTCTGCGGACTGCGACATCACCCTTGTGAGTTCGGCTATGGATGTCGACAGCGACCTGGCTGAAGAAGTCAGATCTAAAATGCAGACCCCTACACAGCTGTTTCTGTTAATGACTTTCAACCCACATATAAAAATGATGATCATTAACACCTATTTAGTATGATTAATTATAATCCTACAAAATTCCTGACTTTATGCAAGTATACCTAGAAGAACTGATGCTATTTTGAAGGCAAAGGGTGGTCATACTAAATATTGATTTGATTTACATTTCTCTTCTGTTCATTCACTTTGCATTTTGTTAATAAAAATAAAACTAGTTACACTTCTATTTTGAAAGCATTCTTATTTTGCAGCATTTTTCCACACCTTATTTGTTTTAACAGTTCTGCAAAGAACAGAATGAACTCTGAATAAAAAATGCGGTACTAAACAGGCGAGGTAGAGTAGAATTCAGTGTGGAGAGAGCGCTCTGTATGCAGTGAGTCAAGCAGGGAAATGGCTGCCTCCGTGAGGAAAGCCCGCCAAACTGCGCGAAGGAGGAGGGATCACCACTCCAGTACGGCCCCCCCCCTTAATGGCAGCCTCCATGCCCAGCTTAACAGTGTACTCATAAAGTAGTAGTCGGCTGTCTTCTTAATGAGCCCACAGATACTATATGCCCGGCTGTCTGTTGTGCCAGACAGCAATTGCTTTCTCAGAGTACAGTCGCGTGTCTGCACACCCCCCATGTTTCTCATCATTTATTTATATAGGTCCAACATATTCCGTAGCGCTTTACAATTGGGGACAAACATAGTAAACTAATAAACAAACTGGGTAAAACAGACAGAGGTGAGAAGGCCCTGCTCGCAAGCTTACAATCTATTCAATGCTCGTTGTTTAGGGGGTGGGAGTTTGTGTATGCGTGCCCAAAAGTCCATCGGGCCGGGAGAAAAGGCTGCACGGCTTCATTCCCACCAAAGCGTTAAAAGTAGGGGAGGAGTGTGTATTAAAATAAGTTATGAAAAGTGCCTAAACTCCACCTACTATACTCCAATGTTTCGCAGTCTGCCCCAATGGTAGGAAAGAGAAAATGCATTTTTACAGTATCTCTTAATTGCAAACACATGTAGTGGCATGTATACAGGACCGCCATCACTATTAATTGGAACTTACTCCTGCATGTACCTGGTGCAAGTGATACATATAACATACCTCATATGCCCAGAGCTTGAATCGGAAGAGTGTGCCTGCGCTCAACCTTGGCACACCCTTACTGTAAATTGACTACATGCATACGCACCTTCCCGCTCCCATTACGCCCTCGAAATCGTAGGCAGTTGTAATTGTCCATTATGTTCACAGATAAACTGTGTGTATTTGTGCCCACTGACATATACTCCATTTCTGAACATGCGCAGAGCAATTTTACGCGAAATACGGCACGTCAGCATTTACATTCCATGAAATGGATTGGAAAAACATTTCTCTAAGCATACCTGATCTCTTAAATCGATGACCTATGCTTCGAGACCAACCAATGTGATGAATGAGAGGGCTGTACATGTGACACCAGAAATCATCAGTCTTGTCTTCACTTTCCTCATACACCAATCGCAGCCGGCCTCCAATGACGCTGTCCACTATTGCAACTCGTGTCCGGCAAAGGTGTGTTTTGTCAACCACTTCTACCCTCATTAAAGGCTTAAAAGGATACTGCATGCTTTCAGATACCTAAAAAAAAAAAAAAACAACCTTTTTATTTCCTGCTGCAGACATGTAAAGTGGTAGATTTATCAAGTGAATGGTTGTTATGAGCAACACAATCGATTATCTAGTACATAATCCACTTTTCCTACTTAGTTTTGATAAATCTACCACAAACTGTAGAAACTAGAACTTGTGCCAGCAACCATTTTAAGAGTATTTTAATACAGGTTTAGTAAAAAACAAACAAACAAAAAAAAACACTTTGTATATTTGATCACCTTTTGCGCAAAATCTGGAGGAAGAGTCTTGGCACCAGTCAGTCGTTTAACTAAAAAAGCTTTCCAATTTGAGTACTTGTGTTGTATGGCTATGAAAAAGAGGAACAAAAAACAAACATTTAATAAAGTAGTTTTCCAGAGTAATTGGCAAGGCCTAAAAGACTTTCAAAAAGGAATCCAAAATCCCTTTATGCAACCTCACTTTCCTAGCTTGAAAATAGACCAAGCCACTTCAATTGGAATGGAGTACTGAAAATATCAGTGTATAAAATATTATTTCAACTAGCATTTGGAATAGTGGTTAAGTCAAAAGAAGTTTTGAAAAAGTAAATTGATAATGTTCATTAGCTAAATTAATACATTATAAGTACAAGAATACATGCACACATATATAATTTATTTTTTCAGGCTACTACCAATAGGTTGCATGGTACAACCCTTTGTGTTTCTGGATGTAATTATTGAAGAGAGGATTTTTGTATGCAATGTTAAATTTGTTTCTCTATGGCTGTAGGAAACTTAAGGTGGTAGGTTATGTTTCACCCTGAGAAAACAGGGCACAAGGACAAATTACTTTTATTCCCTGTAAACAGCCTGGTACCCTGATCCTACTTAGGTGTACATTTAGCTCAGCAAGGAGACAACAAAGCAGGAGAGACAATGTTATATGGGTGGGGTCGACTAAGTCTTCATACAGCCCCTGAGAATAGTATTTAACTGCAAGTGTAAAAATCTACTTTTTTCTTTCAACAACAGTGGGTCACAGACATTGAGAACCAAACTAAAAATCGAACAACTTAAGCGAAAAATTTCACTCCTTACACAAGTCAGGAACAAACCATATAATACATGAGGGGGGGCAGGAGAACAGGGCTCGAATATAGCAGGCTGGCAGGGCCTTTTCACTTACTCCCTCCCTATTAATTCACATTCTATTAGGTTCTTTTTTTTTTTTTTTTTTAAAAAGAGAGAAAAAGGACACCGAGAAATGATTGGCTGTAGAGGTACAACAAAGCTGACTGAAAGAGATCCACATTCCAAGACCATATCAGTTAAACAGGAGTGATTAAAAATGTTCCCACCTTCTTCCCTTTCTTTAGGATCCAAGGAATTAAGACTCCGAGGTGAGGTGGAAGAACAGGTTCTCAGATTAATTGGAATGGCCACAGAATCTCCAGCACTTCAATGAGACATGTCCCATAAGTATTAGCACCATATAGAGAAAGCTTTTGATTTAGCTGCTATGTCAATAGTTTTATTTCCTAGATCTGCAAATTTACCCGGTATCCACGAGGTCAAACATAACACACCCATCTAAGTCTCCCTTACTGCTAAAACACAGATTGCATGTCTGCTAATAACTTTCTTATACTTGTCAGATATTTATATCAGTTAGTATAGCAGAAATCCATGCTAGCACTAACAATGTCAAAAAGGTAATTTCTGCTAAAGAACTCTTGTAATTTAGAGTACATACTTTGTGGTGGGACAAGAGGCTTTCCACTGCTTGCACACCAACCAACCGGATGGACATCAGTACTGCAAATATTACACCAGACGTCTAGGCTAGAATCGTTTTCAAAGCCTTCATATCTCAGCAAGGCATTGTAACCTGGAAAACAATGACAAATTCAGGGTTAAAGAAAAAAAACTAAATACACTGGGCGCAGATTGTATATAGCCGGTAGCACCATCTTCATTTACTCAAACACAAATACAAAAGTGTGGAAAAAGGTCCCCTCGTCCCAAGAAATCAGCACATTAGTCTCCTGAAATAAGATGCTCTGCTAAACGCATTCTTATGTGTGAAATGCAATATATGAATCTGTATATAGCATTGGTTTGGGGACGAATACTCATAACAAATAATAAAATACAAGTGTAATACAAAATACAAAGTTGACCAAACCAATTGTTTAGCTTATAAAGCAATAAAATGAAAAAAAAAAAACAAACTAACCTGCTAATTTCACAATTACAGCAATCCAAAACACTTTTGGAGGCAGATTGTTGTCTGTGTTGAGAACTTCAACTCTCACGCCTTCTGCAATATCACCCCAGCAATTCCCCATTGGTGCCTATCAGAAGAAGTATAGCGCTAATTTCCAGAAAATTTTAACAATTGTACAATAATAATGAAAGATTATATTATACATTATTTAATGTACCTCTTCTAATAGCATTTTGAATGTTTTAGAGAAGTCACAAAAGATCAAGTGCTTTCTTACAGGTCCCATTCCTCCAATAGGACTTCCGAAATCATTATAATTTAGTAGTTATGCATTCCATCATGCAACACTTTCGTACCGAGTCACATACTTAAATACTTAAAGCCCTAAACAAAGAGCTGTCTTGGTCACTAAAACTCTTCAAACATGATCTAATAATCTCCCTTCTTTAAAAATTACTGTGAGATGCAATAATAATATTTGCTTAATTAACATAAGCCACACCTATGTGAAGCATGCACTTTCAAAATGCTTGGTGCCCCCTATATACTAAGACGTTTCTATATTCAACCACTTCCTGTACCGCTTATTAAAACCTTTTAATTGGAGTGAGAAATATGCCAAGCAATAAATAATGTAATACACCGAAGATGAAATAATTGCCCATTGTATATTTTCTTGCCAGAAAAAAATCCTTCAGCAGCACAGTGTAATTTAGTAGAGAATACTTTGCAAAGTTGTGAAGAACAATACTTACATGTTTGAAGCAACTGACTGGAGCACCCACCAAGTTATTGCTAGTGATGTAGTTGCCCCATTTAAATCCCTCTGCTGTCACAGCTGCAACAAAAATAAGTGAAAAAGAATTCAACTCTGAGCTCTCCACTGTGCTCAGGGAGATATTAATAGAATGGTCCTTACCAGTTTTATTTAATGATTGGTTCTTCAAGGTAGCTTGATACTGTGCATAAGCTGCTAACTTAGCAACTAATGGCTGTTTCTGGAGAACCTTTGCTTTTTTTGTAGGAGGTCTACCCTAAGAAACAAAAATGTATATATTATATATGGCAAAGTCAGGAGATAACATACTTAAGAGGACATTTCACACTTCTGGATAGACATTGGGGCAGATTCAATTGGCCGCGATCTTCCTGAGAAGATCGTGGCCACGCTTTATTACTATTTATACGGTAAATGATAACATTTACTTTTGCTCACATCTCTTTGGGGTGCAAGCAAATGTGGGTGGTACTTTCACTAAAAAAAAAATAAAATATTGTTTTTTAGAATTGAATATGCCCCATAGAATTTAGAAAAGTTTAAACTTGATTTCCTTTTTTTTCTTTCAGTCTCACGTCATATGTAACAATGTACAAAATAACATTTGAATACATAGTCAGAAGGCTCTCCACGCCACTGCCACATAACACAACTCACTTTGCAAAAGATAAAACATTGAACTTAACACATAGCCCTATGATACTCAAAAGAAGTGAATGTAAAATCTGCTAAACGTTGTAACCTATTACCTGTAGTCTTGCCATAATGCTTGCCTTCTTAGAATTTGACGAATAACTTCGTGAACAAGAGACACTACAGAATCGCTTGGTTTTAGAGTAAAAAGCATCTCGGACCCCAACCATTCCACACATTTCGCATGTTGCTAGAAAGAAGAAATTTCTGTATAAAAATGCTGGTCCCAAGACATTATGGAGAGCAATTATAAAACAGATGGAGGAAAAAAAATGTCTCATACACATGTGAAATTTTTTCCTAAAACAATTAGAAGTGTGTGGTTTTAACTTGATGCTAAGTAGTTACAACAGAGCAGTTTATAGTATAAGTTTAATTTTTTAAAAATAATGGAGGAGTAAAATATGATACAGTAAGAACTTACCCATGCCAGACTTTCCATCTGGGTAAGTATACACTTGGCCATTGTTTTTAATTATGGGGAGACTGGACTGTAAAGGGGCAACTTCCTCTTCACTCTCATCAGAGCTGGAGCTACTGCTGCTGTCCTCACTGCAAGTATCATACCCGTCAAACATTCCGAATGAGTCTCGTCTTTTCCGTACAGAACGTGAAGAATGGTCAGCCTGCCAAAAGGGAAAAAAACAAGACAAAACGTGAATTCAACATGAAGACAACTGGTACCACTTGTGTGTCAATCCTATTGAAGAATGATAAGATAAATAACATTTACTTTCTTTGGTTCTAGATAAACATTTAATATTTTCTATAAAAACCATGGGTATGGAGTTGCTGTTTTACTCTGAAAGCTACACGAGCTAAGCAAAGTACAGATACATTCTCTGCAAACACACCATGGAATGAAAAATGTCTATTTCACGCTGGTATTTGGCTTGAACACCTTTTGGCTGTATTTCACTAAAAGGTTGGTCCAAAAAAGCTTGGTTAAATGACATGCAATGGATATCTTTGCTTTTTTTTCTAAAGTACCTTTCAAAAAGGAAATAATTACAAGGGGACAGGATGCAGAAAATGTACAAGTAAAATACTTTCTATTGCAGTTTAAAAAATTGGTAAATCATTATATATGGAGCAAACTACAACAATGAACAACAGACTGTCAATCAGAAACTTTCCTTACTGCAACACATGTACAAGCATGTCAATTTTAAACAATCTTAGAACCCATCCCTTCAGACAAGGGATGGGCAGAAATTAAACCCATGTGTCAAGTGAAAACAAGCTGTAATAATTACAAGAGCATGGCTGCAAATGTTTAATTAAAGGTAGAGTCTTTTTTACCTGCTAATTACACAACACTTCAACCTTCAACTCTGCTTGAAGAACAGACTTGTTAGTTTAAATTGTCAAAGGACTGTCTTTCCACAGTAAATAGATAAATCAAACTAAGCTCAACATACACAGACATTTAATAAAGTATGCCGCAGAATATCTACCTCAAATTACAGCAAATAATTTATGTCTGTGCAGACTACATAATTTGAAAGGTAATGCAATACAGAAACTTAACAAAGCATATGCCACACAGCACTTGATATTGACAGAGAACACATGAGTTGGCTTAAAACATATACTACAATTATTTACATGAAAGTCTCCAGATACTTTCACAGTTTTGCAAAGCGATAAACAGTTGCAAAAATGCGGAAAAAAAAACACTGATTTGTTTCGTTGACATTGATCAAGTTCATAATTTCATAACAAATTCCCACTGGGCAGGTGTATAATTGGCTGCACTTGTTCCAGTCAAACAAACTCATATAGGATCAATTTTCAAACTCTCTCTCTGTAATGTAATACATATATATATATATATACACACACACACACACACACACACACACACACACACACACACACACACACAATACTGTCCTTACAATATTCTATCAATGCAAGTTTGGAAAAACCAGCACTCTTTGTAGTAGCATGGTTAGTGGAATGAGATAAGATGCATAAGGGATATGCAAGTCATATAGTCTAGAAATATTTTTTTTATAGGTTCGTGCACTTCATATAACCCATTTAACAGTTTGTAGGCAATAAGCTGCAGTTACATTACATACAAGAGTACATATACCCAAGATGGGGAGTTTAATATTGCAAACCGTAAGATAAGCCCGAGCCAGCTGTACCCACTGCATGTGCAGTTACAAGCCATATGCATGTACAGGAATACAGCAGCTGCACATAGCCTCAGACAACACTTGGTTACCTCACGTGCACTGTCAGGTAAGGACTTGGTGACAAGAACACAGCATGCACCTCTCATGCAGATAGATAAGGATAGGCTGGGGGGATGTAGTGACCAGGAATCAGCCAGGCCTCACTGCAGCACAGCAATGACAACAAAAGGAAGTAAGCCTGGACACTGCACCACTTACCAGCTCCTTGGTCTTTTCCATCAGACCCTCATGGAGACCCCGTGTGTGAGCTCCCAGCGCCGCGGACCCCGGACAGATAAACGTGATCTTACCTCAGCTATGAAAACAATGAACTCCTGCACAACATCAACAAAACCAGCAGTTCCTTACTATAGCGCCTGCGCGCCCGGCTGCTTCTCATAGGCAAACGCCCCCCCTCCCTTCCTGCCCTCAGCCACACCCACTTCCGCCGGAAGCTTCCATCTGCGTACCGTAGTGTAGGCGTAGCCTATCAGTCAAGGTAGTCTGCGGTCTTTCGCCGTTCGCTGGTCGTGGGGGAATGGGCGTGTCTAAAACCGGGAACGTGGATTGGTGGTGTGTTTCTGGGGAGGAGGTTTCTCGACAGGAGGCGGAGTTCCAAGTATCAGGAAGCTCCACGTGTGTGTAAATAGGTAAGTGCTGTTATCATGTCTGTTACATATGTGCTGTATATATATGTAATGTTAGGTGATGTGTTAAAAGATAATGTGGTGACGACTATCTGATCATCTACCTTTATATATTTAATAGCATTTATGTAGTCTGCGAGAAAAGCATGCCGAGAAAGATAATGGGGTCGAGGGAAACCTTCCATCTACTAAGTCTGAGGGGTAGTTTTACGAAGCTGCGAGTTTCCAGCGGGTTTGAAAAGTGGAGATGTTGCCTATAGCAACCATTCAGATTCTAGTTATCATTTATTTATTACATTGTACAAAATAAAAGCTAGATTCAAATTGGTTGCTGAAGGCAACATCTCCACTTTTCAAATATACTGAAATCTCATAGCTTGATAAATGTACCTCTCAGTGTTCCTGGAGGGGGGGGGGGGGGGAGTTGATTGTGCACAATTTGTGATCTTCAGATATGGTCCAATCGGGAATCTTTTAAAGCTAATCTGATTTGGTAATGAAACTCCCATAATGTAGCAAGTGTATGCTGTCAGTTGTGTACTGTTTTTTTTTTTAATAAGTTAGGAAAGTTTTACTGTCCTGCCATGCACATTGAGACTATGACTGCTACAGCCCGCTTCCAGACTGGTACCACTTTCACATTGTCACCCCTGCAATATCCTGGGTATATGAACCTGGGATATTGCCGGGGGACAGAGCCTTCCACCACTGCATATTCCCAGGTCTACTGGGTTCACACTGAAACCGGGTCTCCATGGCAACAATCACAAGAGGAGCTTTGATTGGCTTCTCTTGTAACGTAAGTTTTTTTTCTTTTTCTTTTTTTAATATTTTTAATAGCTTTCAGGGTTGAAACACCCTGGTCTCAATGTTCAGACTGGAGGATACCCGACTCGGACCCAGAAATAACCCTCCAGAAGACCCGGGAATTAGCAGGGGCCCTATTCGCACTTGGCCTTGACCCGGGTTGTTGGGGGTTGCCCCAGCAATAACCCGGGTTTTTGAGGCAGTGTGAGTGGGTTATGGGACAGTTGGGAGCTATGCTGTCAGTTATGTGAATAAAGATTCCACACTTGCTGTGAAGCATGGTTCACTTCAGCCCCCTTTGAATTATACTCTTTCAAATTGCTTCACAAGTTATAATTCCACACATTTTTCTGGTACAATACAAGTTTTTGAGCTATTCCTGTGAATTATGTTTTTGAAAATATAAATTATAACATCACAATGGGTGAGATGATTGAGCACAAAGAAGACAAAACAGTAAACGGAAAACATTTGATATCGCCAATGAGATCACATCATACACTAATAAATAATAATGGAGTTAACAAAAAAGCATGTTTTAATGTAACAGTACATATGTTAAAATATCAAAATGATAAAGTAGCCAATATTTTTGTCCCAGTTGTTGTTGTTGCAAGTGCTTTCTAAATAACTTAAAAGAAATATAAACAGAAAAATATAAAATAATAAAATGCTAGTCTAATGGTTCCCAAACTGTGCACCTAGGCTCCCTGGGTGCCTCGGCCAGGGCCAGTGGTAAGCAGCACAGGGGACTACTTGGTAATTTTTTTGGCTTAGGGGTGCCTTGAAAAAATTATGGAAACCCTAAGGGTGCCTTGAACTGAAAAAGGTTGGGATCCACTGGGCTAGTCTGAAAAGAATTTGATTTGCATGGTCTGTAATATACATTGGTGAAGGAAGATAAAAGAAAAACAGTAGTAGAGCTAAAAACTGAAGGGGTGGAAACTGTAGGAGTCAAATAATTGCAGTAACTATGTTTGCTTTTTATTTATTGTTGAAACATCTAAGAGCTCACCTGCACTAGACTGGGAGATATACCCTACTGTACTTTAGCACAAATATATATACTACAGTAGAGGTGTTATTTGAAATCTCAAAAAGTAAATAAGTCAATGGTCCAAATGATATACATCCAAAAGAGTATTTTTTTTATTATTAGTATTTTTTTTAAAAAAAAACTACTAGTGCTTACAGTACCATAAAACAAAACTTTTAACCAATCGTTCAGGCATTTGCTCCACTACACAAAAAAAGACAGTATGGAAGTATCTGTTAACCATTGACCCCCTGAGTTTTACTTAAATAAAAGGACAATTAATGGAAATGGTTAAACATTGCCAAGATCCAAGGCAATGTGAATCTAGTGTTTTTTTTCTGTAACAACTTTGTCTTTCAGTGATGTAACATAAAGTGTGATTGCTTCACCTATGCCAACAATAAATCCATTGTGATTTCTGTGAGCCCAACAATTTGTAATGACACACGCATCATAATTGGAATCACAAAGGGTAATCTCATAAATGACTGTACCCTTTGAAACCATAATGTCACTGAGATTATAGTGTGACAAATCTCACTACATCAGAATGGGAGCTATCATCAATAACTTTGGAAAGGATGGCATCACCGATGATGCCACAATGGGTGACATCACAGAGGAGGTCTAATAAATTATGAAACTGATGGCAATTAAGCGATTTGACATCATAGAACACATGTATGAAAATTAAATTACAATATATGACGTTGCCAATGAAAAAGTTGTTCAAACTTTTTGTAAGTAGTGTAAGGACTGTTAAAACTGGGGGTGTTCTGATCTTATAAGTGTTGGTACTGCCTATAGATATTGAAGATAAAGCTTGTTGAGCTTCCGTTTAATTATGTTTTTTTCTTTCAGAAGTGAAATGTCAGCTATAGCCAAGCACCGTAAGGGTCAAGCCCTTAGTCATAGAAAAAGGCAACTGGATAATTCAAAGCAGCATGACGATGACAAAGAAGAAGAGCTTAGAGCTAAAAACTTAAGGACCATAGCTAACAAACCGGATATGGAAAAATGTTTGGAGGATTTAGTTTTTGGTGGTGAAGATGAATTTGTGGAAAGACTTCTTGGCGATTCCAAGGTAATGCATTGAGTTTAATGTGATGGAGCCATCTCTATTTCTCAGGCATCTTATGGGGGACACTGGAATAAAATGGGGTATAGATGTGGTGTAAGGAGCTCTAGCATATTAAAAATTCTTCCCTGTAAAGATCCTCCCCTTCTACACATGTAGCAGCTAATCTATTCAATTTAGATTAAGTGCCTGTAAGAGCTGGCACATTTTCTGGAGCAATTTTTATTGCCTTTTATTCCCTTTTTAAATGTTTAATGCACCAGGAAGCTGAGCACAGGTAGTAGCCCAGATTCAGAGAGCCACTGCGTATTCTTAGGAGCGGGGCTGAAATAGATCCTGTAGTACGTCTTAATTATCTTTTTATTCTGTTCTGAGATACCCTCACACTTCTATACACTTTCCCTTAAATAAAGTTTCCTTGTTTAGTCCTTCTACCACACTAAATAACACTAAATCCTTACACAATCACGTATATAATACCTACTGTATCTTAGCATTACTGCACAATATATATCTGTTATAAATAACCAAAACTCACAACATATATATGTATTCAATTAGTATTTTACTGATAACTCAGAAAATCTTGCATGTATTATAATATTGCTCAACATAATAACATAGTATGTGTATATATATATATATATATATATAAAATTAACCCAGAGTTCACCACCTTTATTCCCTATACTATTTAACCTTACACTCTCTTTGCAATAAGTGTCCTCCAAAGGATGTCTGAGAAAATGGTATTTTTGATATTGACACTATTTCCTAGATATATATGTATACCATAAATATTGGGACATCGACACAATTCTCATATTTTGGGCTCTATGCACCACCACAATGGATTTGAAATGAAACTAACAAGATGTGCTTTAACTGCAGACTTTCAGCTTTAATTTGAGGGTATTTACATCCACATCAGGTGAACAGTGTAGGAATTACAACTGTTTCTATATGTGTCTCCCACTTTTTAAGGGACCAAAAGTAATGGGACAAACTAAACAATCCTACATCAAACTTTCACTTTCTAATACTTTGTTGCAAATCCTTTGCAGTCAATTACAGCCTGAAGTCTGGAACACATAGACATCACCAGACGCTGGGTTTCATCCCTGGTGATGCTCTGCCAGGCCTCTACTGCAAATGTCTTCGGTTCCTGCTTGTTCTTGGGGCATTTTCCCTTCAGTTTTGTCTTCATCAAGTGAAATGCAGCTCAATCGGATTCAGGTCAGGTGATTGACTTGGCCATTCCATAACATTCCACTTGTTAGCCTTAAAAAAACTATTTGGTTGCTTTTGCAGTATGCAGTTAAAGCACATCTTGTTAGTTTCACTTACAAGTTCATTTGAAATCTATTGTGGTGGTGTACAGAGCCCAAAATATGAGAGTTGTGTCGATGTCCCAATATTTATGGACTTGAGTGTGTGTGTGTATGTATGTATGTATGTATATATATATATATATATATATATAATTTATAAGATATTGGATATTGTCTTTTTGTGGCTAATTCCGTGCAGTATGTGCCAATAGCTCAGATTATCTCCTTAATAATGATCTGCCTTCTTTTCATTTTATACAGTACAGTTGTGACTCACTGACTTAATCCGGACACACGGATAACTTGCCTCTGCCCTATTATATATTTAATGCTAACTATTCAGTTATTTCTATTATTACTTCCAATTGATTCTATTCTCAGGAGAGTTAATGCACACTAAGGATCTTTACATAGTGCATTTGTGATTATTTTGCTAAATTTGAATATTCGGACATGCTGATATTCTATCTCGTGTTGATTCTACAATCAGTATTTGATTCCATAGTTTATTTTGTTATTCTCTATAACGGATTTGTCCAAGAGTAGTATTATTTGTGAGGATTCATTTCGGTATATGCGAAGGAACCAGTGGTTGTTATTGATAACAATTGAATATAGTGGTTAAATTACCACACTGAATATTCAGAAATTATTTAATTTGTGTTGTGAATGTAACAGAGGGAATTGAAAGATATGATAGAAGATTTATGTGAATAATTTTACTATTATATTAGGCAATGTCAGTATTAAATTTTAATGGAATATTGAATATGGTAACTGACATCTGTCATCAACACACCAATGGGGCATCCACATATGGTTTGGTCCAATTACTTGTGAGCACGTGACCTACAGATTCATTAAGAATTTGAGGTATCACTAGCCAGGCACACGTAGTGACTTAGCTGAGATGCAAAATGGCTGCTTCTTCCGCACTATATTAGGAAGCATGCTTGGTTTGCATCTGTATGCCTGGATGACCCTTCCGATGCACTTAATGGTGCACACATACTCTCATCTCTTGGGAAGGAGCTTCTGCAAACTAGCCGTGTGTTTAGGTTTGCAAACATCACATAGTCGAATTGCTACCACTTCAGATCCGCCTCATTCATCAAATTAAGCTTTGCATTTTTTTCTTAAATACAGCTTAGTTTAGCCTTCAGGGACGATTAGGTGTTTATTACAAGCAGAACCCATGGGTGTTGTTTTATATTGGGCAAAGTGTATCTAGATATACCACTCCTCCCAGTGCACAATGCATCCTGTTAAAAATATAGGGCGAGACCCAAATTCTGAGCTATTGTAAAATTCAAGTTATTTTGTGTAGTGGAAATGGCAATGCACCTTTCTAACAGCAAATAATGCCTCAATATATGCAACCATTATTTTATTTAGAAAATCTTGCTATGCAAAATGTCATTTCTCTCTTGCACTGCTGCACAAAGCCACGCACACTGGCATACCAAGTCTGTATTTCACAATGAATGCTCAATTCCTCCCATCACCTTTGATAGCTTCTGCTTTTCAGTACATGGAGCTACCTTGCTCCACAAAACCCATTTACTTTCTCTGCCGTTTTATGGTTCATAACTGACTTCCTGAGTAGGTGCCTGTTTCACACACATGCGCTTTGGTGGAAATATCGTCTGTTTTGTGGTTTGTTAATTAATTCCTAAGTAGCAGCCAATTTCACGTAGATGGCTTTTACCCTGGGTGTTTTAAACGCACAATGTTGTTGGGAAAATTAATTGGTGAGATGATGGCAGCTATATCTACTCTTACACTGTTCAGATGGATTCTGATAATATATCTTAGTATATAAGCATTTCTTTGATAGGAATGACCCTTAGAATTAGCCACCTTGTATGCACAGACTAATGAAATATGCTCCTCCCCCAGGAAAAGGGCACTTTAAGAACACAATTTTGCTCCTTTTCTCCACTACTTAATGCCATGCCAGCATAGAATGACCATTTTTAAGTGCCTTTGGCCCAGTGGACTCTCAAGAACATCCTTAGAATTATTATGTGGCATTGTGTTTGAGTAGTAAGAGCATGCGTTAATGTGTTGTAGGTTAGAGGCGAGTCCAATGCAGACCTTCTAGAAAGTGACTCTGACGATGACGAAAGTGCCAAGGATTCCACTGCACCAGTTAAGAAAGCAGCTTGGGTTGATGATGATGATGAGGTTGAAGAAAGGTAAACGGAAATGTGTTTTTTTTTTGTCATATAAAGATTACAACTTGAGCTTGTCTGTTGATTCTTTCATATAGCTACATTTTATATTTATCATCTATATAACAAAAATAGAAAAATACCAGTTTATTTGAAAAAAAAAAAATAGAATATGTTTGTAAATATAAAATCTGCCTCTTTATTAGCTATCCTTACTGTGACTGCTCTCTTCCTGGCTGTGTATATATTTGAATGTGTTCCCTAGTTGCAAGAGGAAAACTGTTTACTCTGAGCTATACAATTGTGTCGTTAATGCTAACTACTATAACCCGCACCAGGATTGTCAATGAAATGATGTGGCTCACAGTAGACCCATCAGTAGAAAACATGTTTACAAAATTAAGCAGCTTTTCCTAAATGAGATATCTTAAAATAAAGCAAAATGTGGCCTAACCCCTAATTGGTCAATATATATTTATTTGTTTTTATTTACCCCATGTTAGTGTGCAAGTATTTTATTTCTGTATGATGTTGGGGTAAGCTACTAGGGTTAATTTGCATAGCATATATTGCGTGAAGTAGCCATGTACATGCTCAGAAACTAACCTCATCACAATTGCATGAAATTCATGTCTGAAATGACACGACTGCCTACTAAGTGAGAGTCAGAACGGGCTCAGACCAGGACGGACAATGTACAGGAAAGTAGAGAACAAGAGTATGGGTAGTGCTCTGACAGCTAATCGTATATTATTTATTTAAATACATGTTTCCTCTACATTGAAATTAAAAAGGACATGCTTTGTCAAGCTAAGTAACTGTGAAGCGCACTTTGGCGTACTCGCGGAGCGTTTCTCCCAAAATAATGTTTATACAATATTGGGCAGCCCCCTCTTGCATTTCAGTTTGTAGATGTAGAGTGCAGAGGATCGCTGAAATTCACGGCATTGAATAGCAGGGGTGGGGCTTAAACGTGTCATTAAGCCCCACCCCCGCTATTCAGTGTTGTGACTTTCGGCATTTTATAGTGGGGGCAGGACTATGGTGATGCAACAACCTTACCACCACACACCCTCCTACCCCCTGACACATGAAAGTTGGCATGTAATACATATATATATATCTATAGCACAAGCAGGACTAATAATGCCTATGTTTGTTTGCAGTTTTTGAAGCGGTTTGGGAATAAATGATCCTTGTTGTGACTTTTTTTGACATTTGTTTTGTCTGCAGCATTGACATGACCCATCGGTATCGTAAAGATGTGATGAAAAGTAAAGCAGAGAAGAAGCTAAGCAAAGAGAAACTCCAAGTCAGACTTCAGCAAGAGTATGTGATTAACATACACATTTCTCTAGCCCCACTGCATATAAATTGTTTCTGGCCTGCATTCAGACAATTATTGTGTGGCATTTGTCCTGTGTGGGTATGTCCTATGTGTGTCTGAGTGCTGTGTGTACCATGTGTTTTTAATGTTGCTATTTTTTTATTTGCACTTGAAACTCTCCTCCACTTCAGTCATTTAATTTGTTATTCAACCTAACGTACTTACCAGGTTAGATAGCTTCCCATTCTCCTTTATGCATCGCTGCAATATGCTACGGGTGGTGAATGCCACAAAATAATTTAAAACACGTGCTGAACAATGGTTAAACACCTTGTTTCAGACTGGTTTCTATGATGACACAAATCTTTTCTTTCTCACCCTTTCGCCAAACTATATGTGCTAGGTTTGTTTACTTGAATGGCCTGTAATTGAACATCATTTTAAATTGTTTTCATCTTTGAAGATTCCAGAAAGCAATGGGCGGTGTTCCATCTTGGGCTTCCAGAGATCCCAAGAAAAGATATTCCAAAGAAGGTAAGCAAATCGGGAAGTCTTATCGATCTTCTTCAGCACGTAGAGGGACACAGCTTCTTTGTGGCTGACTCCCAACCCATTGGAGGAAATTGCATTTCCAACAAGTCCCCTCCACCATATTACTCCACTGTGCTCATGGCTCCTCACTTGACGTGTTTCAGCTGTACTCTGAATTAATGATCAGAAGTATTTTAGAATATTCTATAACTGGCCTGGTACATTGGTCTCCTTTCTTTTAAGGTTGTTCAGAGCTTTCCTGTTAACCAATTACTTATTTACCTGAATGATGTACTTAAAATATAATGATATTGATTAATTTATGCAGCTCTGTATTGTAACTGTTGCTAAGGTTCAAACTTTGTTGCTCACTAAAGTGTTTTTTATGTTTGTTTTTTTTACAGATAGTGACGATGATAGTGATGAAGAAAGTGGTGATAACTTGTTGAGTAAAACTGGCAATTTTCTAGCAAAGTCCAGTTACCTACCAAAGGGTATTTTGGAGGTAAGTTTCCATTACCAGTCACAAATCAACACTCAAGTACTCTGATCATTTCTTTCAGTATAAAGGCTGAGTAAAAACCTAAGCACTATGGGAAAATATGTTACATGCTTCTAAAGTTGTCCTTTACCAATATGAATGGTTTCTTCTTGAGACCGTGAAGTTATCATTTTTAATTTTATAGTCTAAATGAATATGTTAATTTTGCATGCAGTATTAACTGTGGAAGACACACTTACTAACACACATTAGTCAAATCTGTCCAGCAAATAAATCCAGGTGGGAAGAATGTGAGGAATGTGATAAAAAACTGCAGTTTTGTGATTTGTCTTCTTTTTATTTTGGTTAACAGGTGAAAAGGTGTTTGAATGCCAATCATGAGAGACCCTGTACAGCCCCACTGACTACAGTTCAGTTCCACCCATTGGCTCAAGTTATTATGACAGCAGGGCTCGACCGTTCAGTATCGCTGTTTCAGGTTTGTTATGTTTTTGTAGTTCAGATACCTGTTCATTATGGTCACAATGTGGATTTACTCTGGATATTGCTCTCATTCTCTGTGGTAACGACCGGTCGACTTTTTGAACTGTTTCTTCATTCCCTTGCACAGGTACTGAAAGCCTTTGTCATTTTGCCACTTGCTCTACCAGAATAAAGACATTTGTAACAGTTGCTGCTCTGTGATGTCCAAAAAAATAAAATCGGGTTGCTCAAATCCATTATTAACCAGCGAAATGTACAAATAGATGGAGCTTTTCACCTCATTGCATTGCAAGATCTAAGAATTGAAAAGATAGCGGAAATCTTAATTTCATACACTTATTTTGTATAAACCATGTGCCACGTTCTATTCACACTTACTATTTTACTGCTAACTAAATGATAGAGACTTATGTTATTGGTTTGTTTACTTTGTACTCCTAGGTTGATGGCAAATTAAATCCTAAGATACAGAGCATCCATTTGGAAAAGTTTCCAGTTTTTAAGGCTCTGTTCAGTGCTGACGGTGAACAGGTGATAGCCACAGGACTGCGGCATAAATATTTTTATGTATATGACATGATGGGTGGAAGCATTACTACTATACCTCTATACAGAATTAGAGGTGAGTGATATCTTTTACATGCTCGTTAATTCTAGAACCATGAAACACCATGCTATCAAGTTTTTCTTTTCATATGTATGAATGTTCACATACAGGCATTTGTTATTGATCATAACCTTTGTTATCACAGCTGTGAGCTGTTGAACCTGTGCTTAAAATGAAGTTAGCCAGACACACACAGACATGTGTGGGTTGGTATATTCTGACATGCTTACTTTTTCTGTTTCAATGATGAGTGCTTCGGCTTCTATATCATTGTCTACATTTAATCAAAGCAACACCTTACATCATACACAGAGTTAAACTAGCTGCAACATATGTGCACCAAAGTTAATTCATGTAGCTTGATTTCTGTGCAAGCCAGACATCCTATAGTTAATTATGCTGAACTGTTAACTATTTCAGGCTTGGAAGAAAAATGTGTTAAGTATTTTGAAGTTTCTCCAGATGGGTCATTCCTTCTACTAATTGGGTCTGCGGGATACCTACATTTGCTTTCTATGAAGGTAAAGTAATGGCGAGAACAGACAAAGCATGTAATGGTTTTGTAACTATTCTCAGTGGATGTTTGCATGTGGATTTGATTATTTAACTAAAGTCTTCTTCAGAATAGTATTTTACATGTTCATCCTTAGGTGGGAGAGTTTGGGTATGAAAGCTAAGCAGATAAATTGAGGTTTAAGGATACACTCAGTGGCCACTTTATTATTACCTTTCTTTTACTGGATAGGACCCCTCTTTGCCCCAGAACAGCCTGAATACTCTGTGGCATGGATTCAACACGATCCCAGCACTGGAAACATTCCTTAGTGATTCTAATCCATGTTGACATGAAGGCATCACGCAGTGGCTGTAGATTTGTCGGCTGCATATTATGGCTGCAAATCTCCTGTTCCACCACATCTCAAAGGTGCTCTATTGGCTTGAGATCTGGTGACTGGAGACCATTGTAATACACTGAACTCCTTGTCATGTTCATGGAAGCAGCTTGAGATGACATGTGCTATGTGACATGGCTCTCCTGCTGAAAGTTGCCATTAGAAGATGGGTAAAATGTGGCCATAAAGCAATGCACATGGTCAGCAACCATACTCGGGCAGGCTGTGGCATTTAAACAGTGCTTGCTTGGTATTAAAGGGCCTAAGGTGTGGCAATATTCATGTTGTTTATGCTAAATTCTGACCCTACCATCTGCATGTTGCAGTAGAAATCAAGATTTGTCAAATCTTCAACTGTCCAGTTTTTGTGAGACTGCCCGCTGTAGCCTCAGTTTTCTGTTTCGTGGCTAACAGGAATGAAATCCAGTGTGGTCTTCTGCTGTAGCCCATTCACTTCAAGGTTGCCACGTGTTATGAATGAGCAATTTGTGAGATACTCAGACCACTCGTCTGGCACTAACAATCATTCTACGATCAGTCACTTAGATCACATTTCCTCCTAATTCCAGTGTTTGGTCTGAACAACAACTGAACCTCTTGACCATGTCTGCATGCTTTTATGCATTGAGTTTCTGACACACAATTGTCTGATTAGGTATTTACATAAAGGAGCAGGTTTACATAATAAAGTGGCAACTGATTGTATGTTTACTTTATTTTGCTTCCTAAATTCTACACGTAGAGTTACAAAATTGTGAACAACATGTGAACTCAGATTTAATTATAAAATTAATGAATATTACAGAGCATCAAAAAGCATTTAACATCAGAATGTTAATCTATATATATCAATATTTTTGTTTTGGGTTTAAGACGAAACAGCTGATTGGAAGTATGAAGATGAATGGGAAAACTTCCCGAGCTGTGTTTTCTCCAGACAGCAGTAAAATCTTCTCAAATACCGGTAATTAGTTCAAAAAGTAATTATAAAGTGCACCTGCCACCATGAATTAGCATTTCATTATTGGATTATAAATAAACCTACTTGGAGAACTCCATTCAAAATTTAGCTTCTCCGTATATATACATTTTCTTTTTTTAAATGCCACTGTCCTCTAATTGTTGGAGAGGAAGAGGCATTGCATAAGATTCAGATGGTTGCCAAAGCTGCATTTTATCTGTCCCACCAGGTGCATTTTTCAGTGTACTCTGCTTCTTGACAACTGCTTTAATCTTATCTACCTGACAAATCTCTGAGGCTCCGACAGTAACGGCTCCTGTTCAAGCAGTGGTGAAGCCAGAGGGTCCTCCTCCGCAGGGGGAAAACTACATTTTAAGTGGAGTTCTTTTAAAGGGTTACTACATTCTTACATTTTCCTAACTAAAATGATGCCATTTTGTATAGATTACTGGAATAATTCCGGATGCTTGAAATTGACTTGTTCATGAAACGCAACTGTTAAACACTATTGCTGCCATTTGATGGGTTAAGAATAATTAGAAACATTATAACCATGGTTCAAAAGGGTACTTTCATCTTTGTCTGCATGGTTACTGATGTTGCCTTGGTTATTCACTACCTCTCGGGCAAATGGCAGCAACCATGTGTTTTTCCGTTTTCCAACAGCCCATTTTCAGACAGAAGCCCTATTTCATATATCAGGCATTGCTCCAGTGACTTTTTGTACCTTTAAAAATAGATATCCATTATGTTTTATTTGTGAACTAATGATCCAGTGTGGCTCAGTCATGTCACTGGTCAATTGAAAACATTCTTCTGAATATTTGTACAGCCTACAAAATGGCTGCCTTCATTGTGTTTATATGACAGGCTGTAAATTCTAATGTTGTTGCATGTACATATGATTTTTACTTTGTGATTTTTTTTTTTTTGTGATTTTCCCATTGCAAAAGAAAAGTGAACTTCTGTGCATCCATTCACTATACCTCTATTCAACCCTCAGAGTAGTTTTTGCATAGACTATGTGAGCCAGTTCTGAGTCTTTAAAGCTGCAGAGCTGAAATGTAGTTACATCACAAATTTCTCTATCCTCCTTTGGGGGACACCGTGGACATTGGGTATAGAGTAGGGACAGGGTGAACTGGCACTTTAAAACTTCTGCTAACTAAGCCCTAGCTCTTCCCTCTCTATACCCCACTTCCTGTTATTCTCAGTCTAGTTTAAGTGCCCGGCGAACAGGCTATGTTTGGGCTGCTGCGAAGCACAAATCTGTTTACATTTTATTTTAGTTATGGTTAAGTTTTTTTCTGTATCTGAGACTTCTGCCTCCTGCCCTGTGACAGCCGGCAGCTGTCAGAACCGCGGCTGCAGTTGTAAGTCACCGATGACAGCGCACAACACAGACAGCTGTGCGCTGTCTAGAAGCTGGGCACAGTCGCCGCAGGCTGTGCCCGTCCTCCATGGCTGATCCTGCAGAGTGGCTGCTGCAGCCACCACTGTGTGCAGGATTTGATGGTAGCAGGTAAGTGTACCCTCTCCCAGCACAGTGCTTTAATTGCAGTGGGTCCCCTAAGCTAGACTGCTTCTTACTAGAGGCATTCATAGGATTATTTTTTTATATATAAAAAGAAATAAAAAAAACTATTTTTGCTTAGAGAACTGGGTCAGGCTAGGGTCACTAAGATAGTGAGCCCTGCTAGGCACTGGACTGGTGATGGGGGTTGTTCTGCTGGACGCCTGCCAATCCAGTGCAGAGACCGTCCTCTGAACTGCTTCAGTTGGTGGAGCAAATTCAGAGGGCGATAGTTTTTTTTAGGCAGGAGGCCCTGGACGCAGGACTGATAGGGGTAGGAATATCTGGCTCTGCGGTTTCGGCTCATTGGACTCTGACTTAAGTCCTCGGAGGCTGATGTTGAGTCTAAAAGGCTCTGGAGATAATTCCTTTCTCCGGGGGAATTTTGTTTGTTCCTCAGCTTGACTCCATTATTAGACAAGCAATGGGAGGAAGGAACACTTTTCTTCCTGTTAATGCTCCAAAACAAAGGACGTCCAGGTTCCGGTCCTTTCGGTCTTCAGGCAGGTCTCGGGTTTAATATTCTTTGGCCCAATCCTGCAGAGGTCCGGTGGATTGCAGCGTAGGCGTCTGGTCCGCTGTGCTCGACTTCTGTCAGCTAAGCCTGCAGACAAGCAGTCCATGTGACGGGCATTTTGTCCCTCCGCAATTGTCAGTGGTGGAAGTCCGTCTACTCTTATTCAGGGATCGGTGGTTTCAGTCTACCACGGATGGCTTGGTACGGGGAGTCCTCCCAGGAGGTTCTTTACCACAGGGCTTCCTGCATGTCCACTAAAGTATCTGGCTGTGCGAGAAGCAATCCAATCCCTCATTTCTTCCAGAGTGATTGTTCCGGTGCAAGATTCATAGAAAGGTTTGGATTTTTATTCCAACTTTTTTCTGGTGCCAAAACCAGACGGCTCATTCGGACCCATTTTGAATCTAAAATCATTGGACACCAAAGTTAGAGTTCCCAGGTTCAAGATGGAGTCTTTGCAGTCAGTCATCCACGGCATGGAACAGGGAGAGTTCATGGTGGCTCTAGACATCAAGGATGCCTATTTCCATGTTCCCATCTGGGAGGGTCATCAGTCCCTCTTGAGGTTTGCAGTTCGGTCAGAGCACTTCCAATTTCAGGCTCTTCCCTTTGGTATAAATAAATGGTGATGATGATGATAATGATCTGGCCACGGCCCTGCGTATCTTCACCAAAATCATGGCAGTCATGGCTGCTCTGTCCAAGGGGATTATATTCATCCCATACCTGGATGATCTTCTTTTAAAGGCAGAATCTCCAGAGGTACTTCAGTCTCAAATCCAAGTAGTGATCCAGACTCTAGAATCTAATGGTTGGATTATCAACAGTCCAAGTTAATTCCATCATAGCGGATGATCTTATTGGGACTTTTATTCGAGACCGACAGCGATGGGTGTTCTTAGCTATGGACAAGATTCTAGCCTTGCAGAAGATGGTGAGATCTCTGTTGGCGGCAAAACAAACCTCTGTACGTTTCGGCATGAGAGTTCTGGGCAAGATGGTATTGACCTTCGAGGCGGTCTAGTTTGCTCCGTTTCATGCACTGGAGTTCCAGTCGAAATGGAACAAATCCCATCTGAAACTGTTGGGCCAGGTATACCGCCTCTCTCCGCGTGTGCATCAGTCGCTTCTTTGGTGGCTGCAGAAACAAAATCTCTGCAGGGGTTGTCTATTTTCGATCTGGGATTGGACTTTGATCACAACGGATGCCAGCCTTAGGGTTTGAGGGGCCATCTGTCTTAAAGCTCACTTTCGGGGTCTTTGGACTACGAAGGAATCCAAGCTTCCAGTCAATGTGTTGGAACGGCGGACAATGTTTCATGTTATTATGAGCGTGCAACATTTGCTGCAGGGAAGGGCGGTGAAGATTCATTCTGACAATTCCACAGCAGTGGCATACCTCAATCGCCAGGGCGGCACCTTAGCTATGCGAGAGATGCAAAAGATCTTTCAGTGTGCTGAAGCTCACGTTCTGGCGGACATGACCATCTTTATTCCCGGAATAGAAAATTGGGAAGCCTATTTCCTAAGCAGGCAGACACTGCATCCGGGCGAATGGTCCCTTCATCTGGAGGCGTTTTGCCAATTGGTGAACAGGTAGGGGTCAGTCGAATGTCGACATGAGGGTGTCTCGATTGAACCACAAGGTGCCCCTCTTCTGCTCCCGCGCAAGAGATCCTTTGGCTGTCTCAGTAGACCCCATGTCTGTTCCTTGGAGGTACCGTTTAGTGTACCTTTCCACCGGTAGCCATCCTTCCACGGGTGTTAAAAATGGTAAAGAGAGAGGGTGTTCCATTCCTTCTAGTAGTGCCGTATTGGACTCCGGAAGGCTTGGTACACCAACGTGCTCTCAGTGGCAGGAGGTCGGTCGTGGCGTTTACTGCTACGCCCAGACCTATTAACTCAAGGACTCTTTTGTCTTTTAGGTTTAGAAGGTCTGGCTTTAACGGCATGGCTGTTGCAGCCATGATCCTGCAAGCCAAAGGTTTTTCCGAGCGTGTATTGCAAACCATGCTTCGGGCTTGTAAACCGGGTTCAGCAAAAATTTATCCTCAAGTATGGTGGACGTATATATTGCCTGGTGTGAAAAGAAGGGGTATCCTACCTCTTCTTTTCGTTTATCCAGGTTACTTATGTTCTTGCTGGATGCTGGTTTGCACCTTCGTTCTTTTAAAGGTCAGCTGTTGGCCCTTTCGGTCTTCTTTCAAAGAAGACTAGCTGTCATGCCTGATGTGCACACTTTCATTCAGGGCATGCTCCATGTGCAACCTCCATATATTCCTCCAGTAGCACATGGGATTTAAATTTGATGTTAAATGCTTTACAGCATCTGCCTTTTGAACCCTTGAATACAGTGGAATTCAAATTTCTGACCTGAAAGACAGTTTTTCCTTTTGGGCATATCTAGGGCAAGATGAGTTTCAGAGCTTGCTGCTTTATCTTGCAAGTCTCCTCTTCTTGTTTTTCATGAGGAGAATTAGGACAGGGCAATTCTTTGAACCAAGCTTTCTTTCCTTCCTAAAGTGATATCTATATTTCATTTAAATCAAGACCTTGTCATTCCTGCCCTGACTTCGTCTAGGACTTTGGAAGACGAAGCTTCTATTTGTTCTCTCAATGTTGTGTGAACCTTGCACATTTATGTGTGTAGGAGTCAGGATGCGTGCAAGACTGGAGATCTTTTTGATTTTCTATGATGCACACAAGGGAGCCTGGGCAGCTTCTAAGGTGACACTTGCAAGGTGGATTACGGTTTATAGTGGGGCTGGGGAGCCTGTTCCAGATAATCTTCGGGCGTACACTACAAGCTCCGTGAGTGCTTCCTGGGCGACCCGCCATAGTGCCTCCAGTGAACAACTGTGTCCGGGCGTCCACGTGGTCTTCTGTACACACATTCACTAGGTTTTACAAGTTTAATGTGTTTGCATTCAAGGATGCAAGTTTTGGAAGAAAGGTGCTTTGTGCCATTTCTTCTGAACGTTCCCTTCCATGATTCAGCTTTGGGTTGTCCCCAATGCCCCCGCTGTCCCCCAAAGGAGGATTGAAAAAATAGGATTTTTATACTTGCGTAAAATCCGTTTCTCTTAGTCCATTGAGGGACACCGGGCGCCCAACCTTAACGCTCTGGTTTCTTCTACCGTTTGACATGTTGTCTTGTTTTTGAGAGAATGTTGTTTTTCTCTGTTCCTGTTTTCTCTCTCTCTCTCCGTTTTTTTCAGTTGGCTTGGTTAAACATAGACTGAGGCTAACAGGAAGTGGAGTATAGAGAGGGAGCAGCTAGGGCTTAGTTAACAAAAGTTTTAAAGTGGCAGTTCGCCCTCTCACTATTCTATACCCAATGTACCTGGTGTCCCACAGTGGACTAAGAGAAACTGATTTTACATAAGTATAAAAATCCTATTATTAGTGTTTTACTTTTGCAAGGCTGCAGTTGGTAGTTGATATTAGTGGAGATAAAATTATAAGAGATGGGATAATTCAATATAGCTGATATTATGTGGTAAAATATACCTTTCCACTTGGTGTCTTGTAGGGGGGTGCAGTGTGTGTGTGTGTTTGTGTGTACTTGCTCTCCTGTCTGCTGCAGCATCCAGATTCTTCAGTGTGTTGAGTCTTTCATTGTTGACTGACGCCGGGGTTACTATGGAGACTCAACAAAAAACAAAACTTCCTGCTGTAGGGTCATTTGATTTTTGTTGGATTACTATAAAGTTATGTCTGCATAGTAACCATGGTGTCTGTCAGCCATGACAGACTTTATACAACTGATTGGAGCTAGTACACTGCAAGAGGCAGAGTTGGGGAAGAGGAGCACACATTTTTTTTTCTTCACAGCTGCCCCATTCGCTAAATAATTTTTCATTTTGGGTGGAGAGCCTATTTTATTAAAGTGTATTCGTTACCCTCATATAAACCATACTGGCGATTTCAAAAAGGCAGATGAAAATGTTCTCACACTGTGTGTTTTAAAAATGAATATTGTTGTAACTACCTGATTCAATATCCTAATATCCTACCCCAAAACAAAGTTGACATTGTGTTATTGAAAGATGTAGATATTTGTCGGTGTGTTCTGGTTATGTACACTATGAGAATTGCTTCTCACATTAGTGCATGCAAGACATAACTCTGTGATATACTATCTATTTTATGTGTGTCATTTTTTTATTCATTCTGGTCCTTTAGATGATGGAGATGTGTATGTTTGGGATGTTAAAAGCCGGCAATGCCTAAATCGGTTTCTTGATGATGGGAGCTTGGCTGGTACTTCTCTGGCTCTATCAAAAGATGGCCAATATGTGTCTTGTGGGTAAGTGTTTCTTAATATGTCTATCGCTCACATCTCTATACATGTATGAAAATGTATCTGAATGGCACATAAATGTGTTGCAAGGGAGGGGTTGAAAAAATACTTCTGCTATCGTAAAGTAGTGAGTTGTTGATTCCTCAACTCCCGTTGCTTGTGAGAGCCTGGTCGAACACCTGGCCAGTGAATCTTCTTTTCTTTCTTTTCTTTCTTTCTCTTCCTCCAGGTTACGAGCTGTTTAGCCCTGCGCCATCAATTCAGTTTAAATCACCAAACACGGTCAAGTCCATAAATATTGGGACATTGACACAATTCTCATATTTTGGGCTCTATACACCACCACAATGGATTTGAAATGAAACTAACAAGATGTGCTTTAACTGCAGAAATCCATTTTCAAATCCATTGTGGTGGTGTATGGAGCCCAAAATATGAGAATTGTGTCGATGTCCCAATATTTATGGACTTGACTGTACATTTGGCACATGTAACTGCCAATTTTCTACTTCTTGTCCCTATGCTACCTATTTGCATATGAACTAAATAAAATTATTACAGTGATTCATTTACAACTAGGAAACATGTTCATAACCCACATTTGTACAGCATATTAGTAGTCTGGCCTTTTGTATTTCAGGTCAAGCTCTGGAGTTGTAAATATTTATGGATTTGATGACTGTTTGCAACACACACAGCCTAAACCACTTAAATCTATAATGAACCTGGTGACCACTGCTTCATCACAAGTATTTAATCCACATACAGAAATTCTAGCAGTGGCCTCTCACACAACAGATGAAGCTGTCAAACTGGTAAGTGTGTGTTTTTATGTTTGTTTTTCCACGTGCTATGTTTTTCATTTTGACCACACAAACAGAAATTGTAGTATTGAGAACAAATTTACTATAAACTGTATATGAAGTATTAATGTAAAAAGGTGATTTTTGTACTTGCGTTAAATCCTTTTCTCTGAATCCAATAGGGGACACTGAAAAGCCTTCCTATACGTTCTTTGTTCTTGTTCTTAGTTCTCATTCACTTCAAAAGTCCCAGTAGTAATAGGATTATGTCCTCTGGAAAGAACACACTATGCTGACGTGTTAAATAGACGTCCCAGGAAGATCATCCACTTGAAAGGAGTCAGGTTTGATTTCTTGTAAATTATCATCCAACTGTGAGCTTCTTAAGTCTGGGTCGTGTCCCGGACATGAGGCTGAAGCAAGGCTGGGGAGTTCGCCTTGAGCAGCAGATTGTCTAGGTAAGAGATGATCGTCGCCCATCTAGATTTGTGGAAGGGCAGCCATCACTGCCATGATCTTTGTGAACACCCTTGGTGCTGTAGCTTTGCCGAAGTGTAGGGCCCGCAACTGAGACAGTGATGGGACTGAACTGTAATTCTAAAGAGTCACTGATGTCCCTCCCAGTTTAGAACATGCAGGTATGCGTCCTTGATGTCCATTAACTCCATGAACTTGTTCTGTTTCATGCTGTTGATGAACGACTGCAAGGACTCCAACCTGTCTACCTGCAACTTAACGTGTAAGGCGTCCAGGTGCAAAATAGGTCTAAAGGAATGTCCGGTTTCAAGAAGAAATTTGAGTAAAACACCAATGCTTTCTCATTACTGGAATAACTTCTTCCACAGAAATAAGGGACTGAATGGCTTCATTTAGGACAAGACATTTTGTACTGTCTCTGGGAAGATCAGTGATGAAAAAACTCCTGGGCACGGACAGCAGATCTATAATAGATCCCCGACTAATGATGCCTCTAGCCCAAGTGTCTGTGCTGAAATTGAACCACTGGTCCTGGAAGAGAAGCAAATGTGCTCCTACCTTAGGAACTCGTGCACAGCCTGCCCATGATACTGACTGCTTCTTAGAGGACTTGGGAGCTGGAAGCACGCTCCCTGGCAAACGGACAACTGACCCCTGGAGGTGTGACTACTTGTGTTCCTGTAGGGATGAAAGGAGCAAAACCTAGGGCCCTTAGGCCTAAGAGCATTAACAAGTCAAAAAGTATTTTTTCCCTGTTGGCTGGGAAATTATTTTATCTAGATCAGGACCTCTCCAGAGACCTCAAGTATGAAGCCAAAGAGCACGGCATGCTCCGACCACCTCTCCACAGCCTTATTGACCCAAGCCTAAGCAAAGCTGGGTCTATGGAAGGCTACTGCTTCAGTAAAAACAGTCTCAATGGTGACCTCAATTTTCCTATTGGTACTATTCAATAAGGTAGCCCTGTTTGTGATAGTGGTGGTCTTGGACAGGTGAGCTATAGGAGCATCCACTCTAGGTGGTGATTTCCATTTCGCTGTATCCTCACTCGGGAGAGGATAAAAGAGTCACAATCTGCATGAGACCTGAAATCTGCTATTGGGCTTAGTTCACGCTTCGCTAAGTAGGTCCTTCAACTGAGCAGATAAGAAACCGCCTGTTTCTTTTTCCTGTTAAACAGCAGAATGTCTGATTCCTTGCTGTCCTTGATCTCTAGTGTCTACCTGACGGCATGCAGTACATTGTCCACTTGTCGGGACAGAGGGAAATCTCATGGTCAGAGCTTTTAACCACTAGAGTACCCCCTCTCCGAAGCTGATGCTTCAGCAACCTAGAAGTGGTGGCAGTTGTCACACTCCTCTGCAAGGAAGAGGATTCCTGTACTAGGCCCAGTACTGAAATTGCCAGGCACTGTAAAGACAGAACCCACAGAGAACCTTGGAAAAATGCTCAGGAGAGAAAATTATGCTACCAGAACTTTCCATGGGAGGGGCAGTGGAGAGAGTATTCCTGCTCTGTTCCCTGGGACATGTGGCGTGCCACGACCTCTGCGATAGCCTGTGCTAGAGACTGGCCCAGGCTGAACCCACCATCTCAGTGGGCACACTTTTGAGCAAGGTCTGCTGCTGATCTCCCCCCCCCCCCCCCCTGTATGCCGTGCACAGGGCTCTGCCCTAGACTGAATGCAAGGCAATTTGGAATGATATCTGGTGGAGGAAAAAAATCTGTCCCCTCTCCAAAGAAGAAAAGAGAGGACATATGCAGCTACAAAATTCAGAAGGATGTGGAACTGCACAAGACACAAACCAGAGGAAAAGGAAGAGCCCCCAGAAACCCAGCTCCCCAATACACCTCACAGCTACTTCCCTGCAGATGGAGAAGAAAAGGAACTACTGCTGTTGGCTGTTTCCAAGATGGCTGCATTGTCCTTTCTGGTGATCTTGCCAAATTGGGAAGCCACACCAGGGAGGAGGTACTGAAGGGATGTTACCTCCTAACACAGAGGGATGGCTGCCCTCCCTGTGCCTAGTTCGGGCTGCTCTGGCAGACAGCCCCTACCTGAAATTCCCTAATGTACCGAGAACCCAGTACCTACTCCTCATATACAGGTGCAGTGGGCTGAACCACATCTTTAAGCTAGCCCTTTGCTCCAGGAGTAGCGGGAGCCACTCGCCTGTTACCATACTTCCGGCGCATGGTCCGATGGTGCAGGAGGCACTGGGAATCTGATCACAACTTGTGGCGGCAGTGGCTATATCTCTCTATACCCCCAATGGGGGGGGGGGGGGTATAGAGAGGGAAAAGATTTGAGTTTTTGCCAGTAAATTGAAAGTGCCCAAGCTCTTGTATCCGCATTGCTCCCCATGGATGTATGAGAAATATTGTTCGGTGTCCCCATACAAACATACTTTACATGTTTAAAAAGCGAAGTTTAACATTCTTATCTACACTCCTCCCCACCCCCCATTACAGGCACCTGGAGCCACATTGTGATTTGCTATATGTCAAGAAAGCCTTCTCACCTTTTTGTCTGTTTTACCCAGTTTGTTTATTAGTTTATTATGTTTGTCCCCAATTGTAAAGCGCTACGGAATATGTTGGCGCTATATAAATGATGATGATGATGATGATGAAGAAAGCTTTAACTTTTAGCTTGCTATGACATCAGGGGCAGTACGCCTGTCTATGAATCCACCAATCCTCATGGTGTATTTTGGCAGAGCAATTCTGCAAATCTATCATTCACTTTGGCTTAGACTAATGTTGGATAGAGAATACTCCTAACGTGACAACTGGCTAGAAAGGTGTGGGAGAGCCTGATAGACTTATTTAATAGGTCTTGGCATAGACCTATATATTCTGTACAGCACTATAGTATTTTATCTATACTAATGTCGAATAACAGCTTAATTTGTTTATTTTACATGGAAAGATTTTGCAGACTGTAAAGGAACCCTAGAAAAAATGTGCCAGTAGTTGCCAACCTTTCCAAATAACTTAATTGTTTCCACAGGTCCATGTTCCTTCATTTACCGTTTTTTCAAACTTCCCAACACAAAGTAAACGAAAAAGAGTTCACCTTCCCCGTGCAATGGATTTCTCCCCTCATAGTGGCTTCTTTTCTATAGCTAACAACAAAGGTGAAGCTTTACTGTACAGGTAAGTAGCCCTGACGTCTCCTGCAAAACATGAGTAGATAAAATAGTATAAATAAATGTATAGATTTGGTATTCCACATTCATTAAAAATGTACATTAACTCTTCTTACTGTTTTGTTTTGTTTTATATTAACGTCTTTCATATTTACATTTGTTTTTCTTGTGTTTTTTTTTTTTTTTTTTTTTTGCTAGGTTAAAGCATTACTCTGATTTTTAAAAAGGAAAACAAGTGGTAAGTTACAACATGTAAAATAAGTTAAAGCCTGTTATTTACCTGTAAAACTCAATAAAATGTTTATTAAAAAAAAAAATAAGTTAAAGGCACGCTAACCCTTTTTTTAATGTAACATATTAATGGATAATTCCAACCAAAACTGATAATTGATATTCCATGTATACCTTAGCCCCAAAAGTTTATTTTTCTGTGGTCGGGTGTTCAGGATATCCGTCTTGTCCCCCAAACTCTTTCGTGCTCCTGCTATTGCTTCTCTTGCTATGGCACCCTGTCAATCCTTGCAATTTGCTCACCGTGGAGAAAAGTCAGGTCATCGGGGTGAGCAGTGTGCAGCAGACATCACTTGAATTTTCAGCTTTGGGGAGAATTACCCTTTTAAGAGATGAACTTAAAATCTAAAGTGTGGCAAGGTTTCATCGAGCATGTACAAAAGGTGTTACATTGTCTTCTGGCGAAACCTGCGCCTCTGATGAAGATAGTTTGAGCATGTCAAACGGGTGGGTCTGATAAAAATGGGGAGGGGGGGTATGTTGGGGATGTGGTTAGGGTACTGTGGTTCCGGAACTGTCAGAACTCGGGGGTAGGGAAGATACATAAACCACCTTAAGTCATACTTGCCAACATTGAATTTTTGACCTACGTCGAGGGGCCATGGCGGGAGCGACATTTGCCATGCGGGGTGGCGCCAAGATTACACAATTTACTGCGAATCAGGTCAGTGATGCTCCCATCCTGCCCACTTCACTATGAAGGGAGCAGGATGCAGGAGAATTGCCTGCTTTCCCCGGAATCCAGGAGACCTTCTTAGAATTCGGGAATCTCCTGCACATTCCAAGAGAGTGGGAAAGTATGCCTCAAGTTTGCTTGTGTGTATAGAGGTACATCACTTGATTATGCTAGCATATTTGTTTAAGCAGATTGTTTATTTGTGTTTTTTTTTCCAAAAGTTATCACTTGAAGAACATTCTGTTCTTTGTACTATATCGGGTAGTGATTTTTTTGTATGAGACAAGCAAACAATTTTAAAACTGATTCCGCGTTTGGCTGCAAAATTTTGCACATCTAGTCTGTGAAATTTGACCTTAAGTGTTCCCAGTACTACACCAACCATACTACACTACGTAGCAGTCAGAATTGACCTTCCTTGCCTCCCATTTATAGTTCTAGAAATTTAGGAATTACAAACAGTACAGAATGGCAAAAGTGGAACTCAAAGATCGTAGCACCGAAACTTCAAATGACTAATTTTGCCACAAAACACTATTCATGGGAAAATTTTCTACAATTTTGTTCATCTTTAAATATTTGTACAGTAAAGACCTCTAGTGGTTCGATTTCAGACTTGTAGATAATCTGTAAAAAAAAATCTAGCATCAGACCAAATGTTATACATGACAACGTCTGAACTTTACAGAAGTTGTTAAAGAACAATTTTTGACACCTCTCTACAAACAGTGCTTCCAGTGATTGTTGTGTTTAGGTACATCACCCTCATGGGGAGTCAAGAGGCACTTATTCAGTGTCATGTTAGTATATGCATGCAAGATGATTTTGGAGAATTGTAATGATTAAACTACAGTACTCCTGAGATTTATGTGCATGTTATAGTCAAATTTCTTTAATATATATTATATATTAGATATTTTTTAAGTAAATATCTAATTCTTTATTTGTTTTCTACAGGGCTGCTGTGGAATTCTATTTAAATGAATGGCATCCTATCTCTTCCATCAAATATGTTATATTTAACTTTCGGTATTAACATTTTTGTGAAACATGCCAAAAGATCAGTGTCTGCTTTTTTGGGAGGTGTTATTTCTCTCTCTCACATTTTGTGTAAGAAATCGATTTTGTTGTAATTATGCAAAAATCAGCTTTTGTAACATAATGTACTTTTCCATCTGAAGTATCCCCCAATAAATGTTGTAACCTTTACACGATGTTGTGATTTTACTTGGCAAAAATGTATGTGTACTAATAGGGAACCCGTCACTGTCCTAAAATTAATATTTTTGCTTTGTTAGTACATCAAAATATATCTTTCTTCATCGTAGCCATTTGTTTCAGAAAGGCCTTTTTATTTTTAATAGCACATTTTAGTCTCTATTTACTCTTTTTCTGTCAGAGATTGTCACTAAAGTAAATTAGCATTAGAGTTTTTACTATTACTTGGGATGAGTTTGTACATTTACCTGTTTTTATCACTTGCGCCCTTTAGTGAACATATTACAGTAACACTATGACACTATGTTCTTCTATCTAATCTGTTTATCACATTCTATAACTTTTTTCAGTCCTCATTCTATAAGGAAAACTGTGCCATGATTTTATGAACTCAATCTTTTATGCAGGCTCAGCACACACAATGTTGGCCAATTGACCAATATTGTCCCAAATTGAGAGCAATACCCAACAATAAATATAATTAGCAGATGACCAATGTTGGCCCGCGTGTGTGGTCATTTGCCAACGGGCCTTAACGTGAGCTGACCACCAACTTGTGGCAAAATTATCAGTGATTCTAGCACTTGGCCTGTGCAGCAATATTTTACATGTGTTTGGTGAGCATTAGTGCCAATAAGCAAGTAATGAAGGAAAGCACATTCGAAAAGGTGTGCGGTCTATGGTTATCGAGTAGGGAGACAAAGGAGTCAGGACTCTAATCTCCCATTTGTTTGTACAAACAATTATTTAAGAAGCATATGGCTTTCACTTGCTTGAATATGGCCACATAAGTTAAAACCAGTTGCGTATGTATTTTGTACAGATAAATGAGTTGTGTGCTATGTGTAAGAAGCAAGGATCTCCATTTTTCTGTTCTCTGGTTTAAGGTATAAAACCTGTAATGAAATCTATCGTTTAAAGCAGGCCTGTCCAACCTGCGGCCCTCCAGATGTTGTGAAACTACAAGTCCCAGCATGCCCTTCCAACTATCAACAGGTTGTCTACTGGCAAAGCATGCTGGGGCTTGTAGTTTCGCAACACCTGGAGGGCTGCAGGTTGGACAGGCCTGGTTTAAAGCTTGTATCTTTATTACCTCAAGTACACTTTCATGTAAGAATGAACACACAGAAACCTGGACTATTAACATTTGTTGTATGCGGGTAAGGATTATCATTAAAAAAAAAAAGTCAATCTGTTTAGCCTTGAGTGTAACTCAAATGTTGAGCATGGCAAAGATGCAAGTATTCCATTATCTGTATGCTGTCCTTTGTTTTACTAGCCTTTATGGAACGCAAATGTTCAATGCCAACCATTAAAAAAAAAAAAAAAATGAAAGTAGCTTAACTCTTCACATGTACATAACGTCTTATGGACTCCACCCTTCAAGTAAAATATATCTACTTAAAGCTAGATGCATGTAGGGGACCATCTTGTAATAGGCTTTTATGTCATGAAACTATTTTAGATTATAGTTGGAGGCAAATTTCATCCCTACTATACAGCAAAGGAGGGAAAGACCAATGATAGTAACTAATCTACATTAGTATTCATCAGCACACCAAATGGTGTGCCAGATGTACCGAAATAAAAATAAGATTTTTACTCACCGTAAAATCCATTTCTCTGACTCCATTGGGGGACACTGCGAGACATTGGGGTATAGTAGTGGGCTTAGGAGTCTTGTCACTTTAACTTGTTAAGTCTGTGCACTCCTCCTCTACTTAACCCCCCCCTCTCAGAGAGATCCTCAGTTTTGCATAACCAAGAGTGAACGTAAAGAAGGTAATATAACCTGGACAGGTCTTAAATTATAAAGAACCATAACCAAAGTTTTCACACACAGAACTATATACAGAGCAAGGGAGGGTGCGCAGTGTCCCCCAATGGAGTCAGAGAAATGGATTTTACGGTGAGTAAAAATCTTATTTTCTCTTTCCTGCCATTGGGGGACACTGCGAGACATTGGGGATATACCAAAGCTTCCTCAAGGATGGGAATGCTCTGGACCAGCTGCACGCATAACCCTGCGACCAAAGCTTGCATCAGCCGCCGCAAAGCCTTGTAGTCTGTAAAATTTAGAGAAAGTGTGGACGGAAGACCAAGTCGCCGCTCTACACAGCTGCTCCGCAGACGCCCCGTGCCTGGCCGCCCAGGAGGCACCTACTGCCCTAGTAGAATGCGCCTTCAAATTTCCTGGAACGGACAGAGAAGCTGCAACGTAAGCTTCTCGAATTGTGGACGTGATCCACCTGGCAATTGACTGCTTTAAAGCAGGCCAACCCCTTTTGTTTGCGTCATATAAAACAAAAAGATCTCTGGTCTTTCTGACCTGAGATGTACGGTCTACATAAGCCTGTAGAGCTCGTTACACATCCAAGTCTGCATAGACCCTTCTGAAGAATCCTTTTTTGACTTGAACACAGGTACAACAATTTCCTGATTAAGGTGAAACCTGGAAACCACCTTAGGAACGAAAGATGGTTTAGTACGAAGGACCGCCATATCAGCGTGGAAAATAAGAAAAGGAGGGTCACAGCGAAGAGCTCCAAGCTCAGACACTCTGCGAGCAGAAGCTATTGCCAACAAAAACACTGTCTTCCACGTAAGATACCTTAAGTCTATTGACCCCACGGGTTCAAATGGAGGCTTAGAAAGAGCGCGAAGAACCAAATTGAGGTCCCAGGGCTCGACAGGATAGCAAAATGGAGGTTGCATATGTAACACCCCTTGCAAGAAAATCTTAATGTCAGAATAACTTGCAATCTTTTTCTGAAAGTAAACAGAAAGGGCCGATATCTGGCCTTTGAGAGAGCCCAGACGAAGACCCCTCTGAACCCCATCCTGTAGAATATCCAACACACGAGAAAGCTTAAATCTAGAGGAATGGAACCTTTTAGACTCACACCACAAAATATATGTCTTCCACACTCTATAATATATAGAGGAAGAAGAAGGCTTTCTGGCCTTAATCATTGTAGTTATAACTTCTTGAGAGAAACCCTTTGCTTTAAGTATTAGGGTTTCAGTAGCCAGGCCGTCAAAGCCAGCTGATCTAAACCCTGGAAAAGGAATGGACCCTGGACCAGAAGACCAGAAGATCTGCCCGCATGGGAAGCCGGAATGGAGGAGCCCCTGCTAATAATAGCAGATCTGAGAACCACGCTCTGCGTGGCCAAAATGGAGCTATTAGAATAGCGGGAACATTCTCCCTCTTCAACTTCTTTAGAACCCGGGCAATCATAGGTATTGGAGGAAAAAGATACACCATCTGATATGGCCATGGAGCTGACATGGCATCTATTATTTCCGCCCCTGGGTCTCGAGCTCTTGCGCCGTAGCGTGGAACCTGATGGTTCAGCCTGGACGCTATCAGATCTATGTCCGGGCAGCCCCAACGGTCCACCAGAAGGGAGAAGATCTGAGTGTTCAAAGCCCATTCGCCGGGATGAAGTGAGTGTCTGCTGAGGATGTCTGCTTCCCAATTCTTCACCCCCGGAATGTAAATGGCTGAAATCTTGGGCACTTGATGCTCTGCCCAAGACAAAATGCGCCTGGTCTCTCGCATAGCAGCCGCACTGCGAGTGCCCCCCTGGTGGTTTATGTATGCCACGTGGTGGCGTTGTCGGACTGAATTTGTAGTGGCTTTCCTCTTAGAAATTTCTGGGCTCCTATCAGAGTATTGTACACTGCTCTGAGCTCTAGTAAGTTTATTGGGAGAAGTGATTTTTGAGGGGACCAGAGACCCTGAAGCCTCAGAGTTCCTGTTACACCTCCCCATCCCAACAGACTTGCGTCTGTTGTGACTAGAGTCCAAGCCCAGGTCTGTAAGGATTGACCCTTTTCCAGATTGGTTTGGGACATCCACCAGACAAGAGACATCCTTGTGGATCTGGACAGACGAATAATCTGCTTGTCTAAATTCTTCTGAGACCCTGACCACTTGAGTAAGATCTCTGCCTGAAGTGGACGGGAATGAAACTGTGCAAAAGGGACTGCTTCAAAAACCGAGACCATTGTCCCCAGGAGTCTCATGCAACTGAGGACTGAGACTCTCTTTTTCACTAGAATGACTCTGGTCCTTTTCCACAGGGCTAAGACTTTTTCCCTTGGAAGGTAAACTCTCAGAGACTGAGTATCGAAAAGCAGACCCAGGAAACGCATTTGTTGGGCTGGAACAAGAGATGACTTGGGTAAATTCAACACCCAGCCGTGACTCTGAAGAAAGTGTATGACTGTCTGCACATTGTGGGACAGAAGAACTGCCGATGGTGCATTCAATAGAAGGTCGTCTAGATAAGGTATAATTGTTATACCCTTCTGGCGCAACAGACCTGCCATGATGGCCATAATTTTGGTAAAGACTCTGGGGGCAGTAGCCAGACCGAAAGGGAGAGCCCTGAACTGGAACTGTGCGTCTCCCACTGCAAACCGAAGGAGACTCTGATGTCCCTCTCATATCGGTACATGTAGGTAGGCATCCTTGATGTCTATGGACGCCAAGAACTCCCCCTTCTCCATCCCTGCTATTACAGAGCGAAGGGATTCCATACGGAATTTCTGAATAGTCAGATGTTTGTTTAATGACCGAAGATTCAAATGGGCCGGAAGGACCCATCTGGCTTTGGTACCAGAAACAGGTTCGAGTAAAAACCTAGACCTCTTTCTAGAGGAGGCACCTGAACAACCACCTGCGCTGTTAGAAGTCTTTGAATAGCCTCCTGAAGCGCCACCCGTCTGAGGGGACAAGAGGGGAGAGCGGTGATAAAAAAGCTGTGACTGGGGGAGTGGGCAAGGTCTATCGCATAGCCCCTGGATACAATCCCTCGAATCCAGAGATCTGCCGTGGATATCCACCACTGATCTCTGAACTGAAGGAGACGAGCTCCTACTTGATGCTCCCCCTGAACAGCCCCTTCATGCAGAGGGCTTATCTGCTGGGCGAGTAGAACCTCTTCTTGCCCCACCTCTACCTCCTCTGCCTCTGATAGCAGGAGCCCTAGGCGCTGAGTATTGCCCTCTATTAACGGTACCTCCCCCTTGGGAGAACTTCCGAAAGAAACGAAACCTTCCTTGACGGGACCTGTTGGGAGCAGTAGGGAGAGAAGTGTTCTTTCCCCCTGTGGTCTCCTGGATGACCCTCTCAAGCTCCTCCCCGAATAGGGTTAAGCCGTCAAAGGGTAGATTCTCTAAAGCCCTTTTAGAGTCTGCATCCACCGACCATGTCCGTAACCATAGGTTACGCCGAGCTGCTACAATAAGGGCAGATGCCTTGTCATTCACTGACACCGCATCCATAGCTGCGTTTGCCACATACTCTGAGGTCTCCAGTACCTGCTCTGCCATCTGTAAGAGCTCTGTACATGGAATATTATCTCTAAGCCCTTTAATCAAAGCTTCCATCCATAACTGCACGGCCTTGTTGGCCCAGGCCACAGCCATATTGGGTCTAAACATACTTCCCACAGCAGTGTATGCTGAGCGAAGAGCAGAATCACACTTTTTATCTGTGTAATCCTTGAGGGTTATCCGTTCTTGGACAAGAATAGCAGATGAAGAAGCTAAACGGGCCACCGGGGTATCCACCTTAGGAGATGATTCCAACTTTACCGTGTCCTCAGCTGGCAGAGGATAAAGGGATTTGAATTTTCCTGGCATCATAAATTGTTTACTTGGTCGCTGCCAAGCCTCAGAAATAATCTCCAACATCTCTGGAGAATGGGGGAATGTAGCCAACTGCGCCTTAGCTCTTTTAAATAGAGAGACACCCATGGGCGCTGAGGGCTCAGGATCAGCATACCCTAATGTATGCCTGATTCCTAAAATTAAACCATCCACACTAGTGGAAACTGAGTCAGAGTCATAACGACATTCCCCTTCCGGGTTCAAATCTACCTCACCTTCCTCTGCCGAGGAGAGATCAGAGTCCTTTTCTAGGTCCTGACCTGTGTCAACAACAGCTCTCTTACTCCTCTGGGAAACGGATAATAACCTGTCTTCCCTCTGGGATGAGCTCTCCTGTGATGTGGAAGCATATTCCTCAGACTGACTGCCTATGCGTGTAAGTGGGATAGTGTTCTCACGTACCTCTGTCACGCGCAGCATAACTGTCGTCAGTCTTTCCACAGCTGAAGAGAAGGATTGCAGCCAAGGCGGTTCCACCACTGCAGGCGATACACCCCGGACTGGGCTGTCACGCTCCTGAGCCTCCGCAGTACAAGCTGCGCAAAGGGCGTCTCGGTCTGTGTGTCCAACAGAAAGTTTTGTATTACATTTTGAACAGGTAAAATACATAACAGAAGACCCAGAGCGACCCTTGCCTTTAGCTGTCCCCTTCTCAGCCATTGTCCTATTTCTTAAAATAATTATAGAAAGAAATATAGACAAAAATGAGACTATAAAAAAATCTCTTGTGCTAGGAAGTCTCTTTAGAAAAAGAGCACCACTCCAAATAACAAAAGTCAAAAAGTTATACAGTACTGTCTGTGAAAATTCCTATAACATGAAATAACTCACATGACAAATGCATACATATGTAAAACCTCCAAAAAAACACTCCACTAGTCATACAAGCCTGATTCTGTAAGGCAGTTATGTCTGTTGGTAGAGGAGAGGCAAAGCAGAGGCTCTGAACAGCGCTGACACGCTGTTTACTCCAGTGTTCCCACGAGTAGACTCGGTCCTGCGCGCCGGAAGGACAGGCTGGGAGGAAGGAAGTTATCGATGACTCTCCCCCCCTTTCTGCTGCTTCTGCCCACCCTGCTTGCCACCGCTTCCAGGCCCCATCAAGCTCTGCAAAAATGGCCACAATGAAGTGCTGGACTCACGCTATCTAATATTAACTGCCCAGCAGCGCGAGTCCTGTAAAGCGGACCAACTCACCTCTATATGAGTGTGAGCGCCGCTTGTCCCCTTTTCTCTAACTGCTCGTTGCCATAGGGGCGAGCGGGGACCTGCCGACCAGGACGCGGCAGGGGAGAAGAGGCTGAAGCACACTTTCTCCCTCTGACCGCTAAACTGTGGGGAACTGTGGCCGTGGAATACCTCCGCTAAAACAGGCTTTACCCTGCTTGTTCTAAAATTCTCTTCTTCACAGTCCCCTTCCTATCTAACTATGGAATGCCGGCAGAGGGTGCAAGGTAACAGAGCGCTAGGCTTCTGATACCTGCGCTGAGGGTCCCCAGAGAGCAGAGCTATGTCTTTACTCACTGTTTTTCCTGGGTCTTCATCGAACCCTGCGCTGCACCTGTAGGACAAAAAATAAAAACATGTCACCTATAAGACTAAACAGAGTATAGGCAGGAGCCTATACTCTAGTGACCTAACTCTCCAGTCACTAAACAAAAACTGAGGATCTCTCTGAGAGGGGGGGTTAAGTAGAGGAGGTGTGCACAGACTTAACAAGTTAAAGTGACAAGACTCCTGAGCTCACTACTACACCCCAATGTCTCGCAGTGTCCCCCGATGGCAGGAAAGAGAAAGCAATGTTCTTGCATTACACCAAAATATTTGTTAACAATATTACTTACTTCCCTTTAGCTGTAACCTCAAGCATGAGCTCAGACATTTTCAGAAGCATACTATTAATTGTCAGTATTATATACACTATATGGACAAAAGTATTTAGACGCATGACCATTACACCAACAGGGACTGTAATGACATTGTATTCAAATACATGTACTTTAATATGGAGTTGGTCCCCCTTTTTGCAGCGATAACAGCTTCCACTCTTCTTGGAAAGCTTTCCACAAGATGTTGGAGTGTTTCTGTGGGAATTTGTGCCCATTCATTCTATAGAGCATTTATGAGGGCAGGCACTGATGTTGAACACGTTTTCACTGTTCCACAGTCCAGTGTTGGTGTGCTTTACACCACTCCATTGCTTGGCATTGGTCTTGGTGATGTGAGGCTAGCATGCAGTTGCTCGGCCATGGAAACCCATTCCATTAAGCTTCTACCGCACAGTTTTTGTGCTTACATTAATGCCAGTGAAAGTTCAGGAACTCTTCAGCTATGGAATCAGAAGAGCGTTGGCGACTATTACGCACCAGGCACCTTAGCAGACGCTGACCCCGCTTTGTGATTTTGTGTGGTCTTCCGCTTCAGGACTGAGCTGCTGTTGTTCCTAAACGCTTCCACTTTCTAATAATATCACAGTTGACCGTGGAATATCCAGCAGGGATGAAATTTCACAAACCATCTTATTGCAAAGGTGGCATCCTATGCCAGTACTACTCTTGAAGTCACTGAGATTTTCAGAACAACCCATTTTGTATTAAAAATGTTTGCAAAGACTGCATGGCTATGTGCTTGATTTTACACACCTCTGGCAACGGGTCTGATTGTAACACCTCAATTCAATAATTAACAGGTGTGGTTAAATTCTTTTGTCCATATAATGTATGTGCTTTACCTTTTGTTGACATGAGTTTCTTGATATTAGCAGCTTTTTTCATTGCTGATAAGCACATGTTTAGATTTACTTTTGTTATGTAAAGGTGGAACAGTGGGGGCTGGAAGTTGTCCAGTCACAGGAAATATTGAGAAACCAATGCACACTTAAAGTTTGCAACTGCTTTAAAACGTTAACAGGAGCATTAGATTTGACTGACCTGACAGCAGTACTGTTCCCTTTTCATACAGTATCATTTTGTATAGTCATGCTGTGCTTCTCCAATTGAAGTGGAGTTCTATAGCAAATGTTGTTTAAAAATGTTCTTAGGACCAAAGTGATAGGGTTATCATCTTTTAATTGTTTTATGCTTGCATTGTTTACAGAATTCATTGTACTTATTAATATATCCGTGTACACATACACATTCAAGCCTTTAAGTGGGAGCTGCCATAGCAAAAACAAATTATTGAGCTTATTCGTGCTTAAAGGGCCCCTAGTATAAGAATTTATTGATGAATAATTAAAGTACACATAATACAATTGTTAAAAATAATTGATATAAAAAAACACTATAACGGTATAAAGGGATAACCAGCATACCTTAGGCGCCATCTTCTCCTATACTTGTATATTGCGCCATCTTCTCCTATACTTGTATATTTTGTGGGCTGTAGTTGTGTTATCGTTTATCCTTGTTTTTCTTGTTTTTTATATGTCTCAATAAATTGTATTATGGTTTTATACTATGAGGCATTCTTTTCTCTCCGTGTTCTTTATTATGGTGGAGTGAAGTCCCATATTGAATTGGATAACAGGGATCTATTGAAAGACTGAATAACTTACTATGTGCAATATTCATCTTTTTTTAGTAAGTGTATACCCAAGAGGAGTCGAAAGAGGACATACATCACGTGGTGATTGTGCATTTTAAATATTTGTTGCACAGGCTCTAAAGGGATAACGTTGATACCATTTTGAATTGAAGTATACAGGTTGCACTATGTCTGTATTTATTTATTTTTCATATACACCATTTCAATGAGTGGATGTGGGTCTGATATATAACGGAGGATAAGACATACATCATCTGGAACCTGTGATTTATTACTTACTGAAATCCACAAACTATATATTTAATCTCCAGAAACTTTATATGTGACCTATATACGTACATACCTTAAGCGCCATCTTCTCCCATACTTGTATATTTTGTATAGGTATTAAATTGAGTCACAGGAACTCATGCAAGAGCCTATTAATTATTATCACACCTTCCAAAAAAAAGTGTCAGACACTGGATAAAAATACATTCAAACTGTCAAATTGTTCTCAAAGGAACATAAATAACTCTTCAATAAACCAATGCTGATAATGCGGTCTCAAATATATAGTCCAAACATGGCCCCAACTTGTTAAATTAAGCGTATATGAATATATAAAACATTCACTTTAGTGAATATTGAGAGTCCTGATGGACTAACTAGTTGAACACACAATAATAATAGTCTGGTGTATCCAACTTAGTATCCAGAGTGAACTGTAGGTCTAATTGACCAATAACAGCAAGTGAATGATCCAGATATGACACGTGACTTAATTTATTACCTGCAGGTGTCCCTCTATACCGGTATAGTGTTTTTCATATCAATTATTTTTAACAATTGTATTATTTGTATTTTAATTATTCATCAATAAACTCCTATACTAAAGCAGCGATTCCTTTTCATTATATTCCTTTCAATAAGGGCTTTGACATAACGATGTAGAAAAATGTAAGCCAAACCTTGGACTTTGTCCTCATTTGTAACAGAGCATTAGAAGTGTGTTCTCAAAGACTCGGACTGCAGCTTAGTGCACTATGTATTTTTCTATTTTACTTTGTCCCGAGCATTAACATGAGATTTCTGCATGCAATGTTGTATTTGACGCAATGCAACCACTTGTCAGAAAGTGTGCAATGATCTATTTGCTTACGTTATTTAGGAACATCTGTTAAAGCGTGTTTACTGAGCTTTAAAAATGGTGTATTTGTGCAATTCCTAAGTCAGTTGAAGGGTAATACATTAAGCCTCACTTAGCATACATCTGATGATTCATAGATTACACTTAGCTATGCAGCCTATAACCACATATTTCACACATTATATGCTCCTGAAAGGTTAATAATGGTTGTGAATATTTCCTCTCATGAGATGTGGGGAAATCTGAATGCTAGCATTTTCTAATAAGTAAATGGCAGTACATCCATATTGCTGCTGGTTCAGATAATGTTCATGGTTTAGTGCATTAAGTAATCTGTTCATCATTTCAGCTGCCCTGCACATGTTATATCACTGCTGGGGTCATGTTTGGTTTTGCTATCTTTTTTTTGAAAGTGAACTGTAAAACTTCAGTCACTGTTCTTCCTGCAGCATAACTGCCCTTTTGCTTGAACTGGTCTTAAGGGAAAGTAAAAGAATGATGAGACGATTAGAGGGATACTGCTACATTCAATTGGGATGTGGGAGGTTTCTTGACACCCCACATTTTTGCCAGGACTAATGGCTACACAAGCTTATGAAGCATGATAAACTACTCTCTTGTGCAATAAGATTTTCTTAACCTTGACTTTCAATTACCTCCAACAGCTTATACTTTGATTATGCACAGGTGGATTAATATGTAAACACACCAAAGAAGAAAATATTTAAACTGGTTGGGTGCACTTGAGTCCCGATTTGGTTATGATATGCATACATCTTTTTTTTTGCTCTGTTAAACATATCTTGAAGGGCTTGATTAAAACGTAGTGTGTGTGTGTGTGTGTGTGTATATGTATATATATATGTATGTATATATATATGAATATGTATGTGTATATGTATGTATGTGTATATATATGTATATATTGGCCTGTTTTTATGCAGGCCAGTTGAATTCTTCAACACCAAACTCGGGAAATAATTTTTTAATAGATCTTGTTCATGGATGGGGGCATTGTCATTCTGAAACAGGAAAGGGCCATCCCAAAACTGTTGCCAGAACGTTGGAAGCACGCGACTCTCTAGAATCTTATTATTAAGATTTCCCTTCACTGGAGCTAAGGAGCCTAGGCCCAACAATGAAAATCAGTCCCAGACCATTATCTTTCCTCCACCAAACTTTACAGTTGGCAGTACGCATTCGGGTAGGAAGCATTGTGGCCAAACCAAGATTGTCCATCAGACTTCCAGATGGTGAAGTGTGATTCGTCACTCCAAGGATCGCATTTCCACTGCTTCAGAGTCCAATGGTATGCTTTCTCCCCACTCCAGTCAATATTTGGCATTGAGCATGGCAATCTGAGGCTTGTGTGTGGCTGGTTGGCCATATAAACCTAAACAATGAATCAGCTGATGAAGTGTTATTATGCTGACGTTGCTTCCAGATGTAGTTTGGAACTCGGTAGTGCATGGTGCAACCAAGGACAGACCGTTTTTATGCGCTATGCGTTTCAGAATTTGATGGGCTCCATTCTGCGAGCTTGTGTGGCCAACTGATGAGCAGTTGTTGCTCCATGACGTTTACACTTCAGCTCGAGCATGGCAGAAATTTGGCAAACTGATCAGTTGGAAACATGGCATCCTATGGCAGTGTGCATGTTGAAAGTCACTAAGCCAGTGATGACTAACCTGTGACACTCCAGGTATGTGAAACTACAAGCCCCAGCATGCTTTGCCATCTTTCAACTAGTTATCTACTGGCAAAGCATGCTGGGGCTTGTAGTTTCACAACACCTGGAGTCAGGGGCGCACGGAGGATTTGTCAGGGGGGTTTCCTCCGCCCCCGGAAAAAAAAAATAATCTAGAGACCTGCCGCGCATGCGCGGCAGCGCCGTTTCGGCTGCACTGTAGTATACAGCAGCCGCGGCGCGGCAAAGAAGCGTCCGCGGCGGTGCTGTATACAATACACTTCTTAGACAGCGCCGCGGCTGCTGTATACTACAGTGGGGCACTTGTAAGGCACTTTTTAGCGGGGGGGGGGGGTTCTGTATACCCAGAAACCCCCCCTGCGTGCGCCACTGGGAGTGTCACAGGTTAGCCATCACTGCACTAAGCTCTTCACTAAGACCCATTTTACTGCTAATTTTTGACTGGAGACTGCATAACTGTATGCTTCATTTTATACACCTGTAATGGTTGTGGCTGAAATGGCCAAACACACAAATTAGAAGCGGTGTCCACATGATTTTGGCCTATAGGGTATAGCAATTTATCAAAGATCCTTATGGACATGTTATTCATCAATACTTATATAAATAATCACACAAACATTCAAATATAGTACACTTCATGGAAAAGAAGAGGGAATAAAATGTTGTTTTAAGTCATAGTGTCCACAAGATGTCACTATTGCTATTCATAATTAAAGCTGTTCCACAGACAGCACAACAAAACAAAATGAATCTAAGCCTTATTCAAATCAACATAGACTGTTAGATTTGCCAACTAATTTCTTTTAATTACGAATATATAAATTATACATGTTTTGTGTCTTATGGGACTCACCCGGTATTAATTAACTTATGTAGTAGACAAAGTAGGGTACTCTGTTAATGAATATAAAAATTGTATGAGGGGTTCATAGTATTGCCTTCATCCCTGAATTATGGGAGTACTATGGGTGAATAAATCTAACAGAAACATAATAGAGGAGGAAATATTGCACCAGTAATGATGTTCCGCATGTCCTGAGTAGGGAGGGTGGAAGCCCAAGCAAACTAGAAACGGAAAAACTGCAGGTGATGCCTGAACCAGAGTGTGTTCAGTCACTTATGCCAGTGTTTCCCAAATCAGGGAGTCCTAATAGTGCATGTTTTCTATATGTCCTTGCTTGAACACAGATGTATTCATTACTGACACGTTTTGAAAGATCCAGTGGTGATGCTAAATATTTCACTGACCTGGAAAACATGGACCATTCAGGCTCCCTGAGGACTGGATTTGGGAAACATTGTCTGATGCAGTTTAGATTCTTTGAAACTATAGGAACCATAAGACCAAGTAACTGAAATAGGTGTATCAACTGACCAGTGCACAAACACTATAATATCATCTTCATCATCAACTTATATAGCGCCACTGATTCTGCAGCACTGTACAGAGAACTCAGTCCCTGCCCCATTGGAACTTACAGTCTAAATTCCCTAAGATACACAGACAGACTAAGGTCACTTTTGATAACAGCCAATTAATCTACTAGTATGTTTTTTGGAGTGTGGGAGGAAACTGGACCAACCGGGGAAACCCACACAATCACATGGAGAACATACAAACTGATAAGGCCATGGTCGGGAATTGAACTCATGACCCCAGCTCTGTGAGGCAGAAGTGCTAACCACTTAGCCACCATGCTGCCCATAATATTAAAATGACCACCAGCCCACTGACCTTAGTTAAGTCAATCTCTTGATGCAACTTCACTGGTTTCTATCACATGATTGCAGTAGTAACACTTCAATGTGCACATTATTCAAAATTAATTAATGTTGTATATTTCAAAATCTGAATAAAATTCAATTGGGGCATTAGTAAGAGATATTTTTTTAATAATAATAATGTAGTTATACATACTTACATGTGTTTTAAATGCATACATTAAAAAAATTAAAAAAAGATTGGAAAAGTTGTCTTGCATACGATATTTAAAATAATTGTGTTATCATAAAATAAATTTTTATTTGAAAACTGGTAATTGCGTAAATGATTATTATAAAAGCAAAAATAAGTTGTTTACCAGTGCAAGATTGACTTCCACTGTTATAGAACACCAAGTACTTATACAGATGCAAAAATGGAGATGTTGCCTATAGCAACCAATCAGATTCTAGTTATTTTGCAGAATGCACTAAATAAATGAAAGCTAGAATCTGATTGGTTGCCATAGGCAACATCTCCATTTTTTCAAACCCGCAGTTTAGTAAAAATACCCCAGAGTCTTTTGTATCTTTCACCTTCACGGCTATCCACTTTATGCAGCTCATTGCTGGATTTTCTAGCATACTTATCTTGGTTGTGGAGGACACTAAAATCTTGTGTAATTCAATCCCAGGTTCTGTCTGGGCTAGGTCCCTAATTCAGTCACCTTGGACTTTTCAAGGAAAGTTGTAGTCCTTTTCAGGGGAATTTTTCAGATCCGTTGGTGGAATCTGTTAGGGAAAAGTATGGTAAAATAATGGAAGATGATGGACGATGGAGCCCTAGACATTGCAGATGAAATAGCTTTGGGTTCTCCAAACGTGCAAGTAAGCTTCTCACCTGTCAGTATTTTTCCAGTGCCGGTAGGTACTGATTTTTTGTTCAGAAGGTCTCGAAGAGCGGTCTTTTTGTGACCCTTCATTATGTACCCTTGTGATTTCTCACTGAGAAGATTATTTTTCTTCAATCTATTGCTTAACTAATATGGGTGTTTGAGCTGGCAGCTCTTTCCAATACATTTCCAGTTCACCGGGTAGCATGTTGGCTCAGTGGTTATAATTTCTGCCTCATAGCAATGGGATCATGAGTTTGATTCCCAACCAGGGAGTATATGATCCCTGTGTTTGATGTGTTTTCTCCCACTTTTCAAAAATCATACTGGTAAGTTAATTGGCTGCTGTCAAAATTAACCCTAGTCGGAAATGGTGACACTATATAATAAAATGATGATCTCACCTGATTTTCTACGAAAAACAACATGGTCCTTTGGTTTCCTCAGTTCATCAAGGTTGTCTCTGGACATCTATAACCAGGAATTAGTCATGCCTTATGTTTGCCCACGTAACTCCTAGTAAACAGCGCTTTACTCATTAACCAGGTGCATTGTGTGTGGCCCTACTGTTTTGTCCACTACAAGGACCATAGGAAGGGATGTGATGTGATGCCTTCCTCCAGTCAAATTCCCGCTGGATCAGGACTGCAATCAGGCAGTCGATGGAACCCTATGGCGGTAAAACTAGTCTTAGGATTTGCATGTGATCACTTTAGTCCTTTTCCCAGGTTATGTTTATATGAATGTTGCCACTGTGTTCTGCTTCATCTTGGTTGCTATCTTGACATCTGGGTGTGCTCAGCGGATCAGTTACTGTTATTACCTAATGTTGCTACCTAATCCACTCTGAGGTAGGTTTTCACTTGTCCAGCCTCATAACGCCAGTGTTAGTGTTTACACACTAGCTTCCTGCTCCTGTACCTTCTGCTCCAGTTGGTTCCTGGCTCCCGATCCCTGGCTCTGCATTTCAGTGACCTCTGGCTTTTGATCCCTGGCACTGCATGTTATATACAGTAGACATGAATAACATCATGATAAATGTATTTCATTAAAGAAAAATAAATAAAAGAACTCCGCTTGTAGTTAAATATGGAAGTGCGTATTCTTGAATTCCGTGCCTTTAAAAAAACAAAAAACACACACACAATATGTTTGTTTTGAGTGCCTTAATGAATAATTATATCCCAAAGGACATATAATTATATAATTAACGCCTACAATGACCTTTTTAACTGTACTAAGAACACATGTCAAAAGCAAACACATTTGACGTGTATTTTTTAAGAGCATGAAAATAACGCAAAATAGCACAAGTGGATATGTGACCTTATGAATAGATTTACAGATTTCTTTGAAAAAAATGCTTAGTTTATAAACTAACAGATGCTTCCATCTCCCCCAAAAAATAAAGTTCAGTTTTGACTACTTTGCATATTAATATGAGCTGGTGTCGAACCTATGAGCCAGCTAAACCGTTTAAAAATCCAAAGAAGGTTAATGTATACATGCAAACAGCTATGACATATGTGGCCATATCAATCAATTGCTTTAAGCTCTGAGTAAAACAGAGCTGCTTCTCAGTACTTAGAGAAACAAGCATTATTTTCAGAGCTATTGCCACTCTATACCCCAACCTGTAGAAGCCTATTGTATTCCCTTGAATTTATGTACAGCTATTTTCCTGTTGCATGAGAGTATTTAACAGTAGTGTCTTGAGCTATCCCTGATAATTTTACTTTAAAGCAGAAAAAGGAAAGAGTAATCAACCATAATTAAAATTAATGTGCTTTCTATAATGCTCAAGAGATAGGTACCCTGATGCACTCCTTTATGCCATAGTTGCCTACTGTCCCGGAATGTCCAGAAGACTCCCAAATTTTTGGGGAGTTCTCCCGGACTCCTGGGAGAGCAGGACAACATCCCGGGTCCAGCTCACCTCGTTTGTGAAGTGGGTGGGGGTGGGGCTAAACACATCATCCTTGCCCTCCCCCACCCACCGATAGGCTGAAATGGGAAAAGATTGACAAGGGTGTGGCCTAATGGCGCAATTGACATGGCCACGCCCCCAAGATGGAGCCCCCTCCTGGACAGCTGGCTGCAAAAGTTGCTAAGTATGCTTTAATGAGTAGAAGCAAAGTTAGCAAGGCTAAAGTCAGGGAGAATACAGAATGCATAGTCTGTTGTGATAGACAGACTTTGTTTAACATAGGAAGTGTGGCTTTGCTAAATAGTGGGAGTGTTTTTTTAAGGGAGACAGTAGTATGATAATGTTCATTTAGAAATTGTTCATAGTTTAAATAACAAACTATAAACCGGAATTACATAAATGTGAATACATTTATGAAAACTAGCGCAAAGAGGAAAAAGTGTTGTTAATTATTGCAACCAGTAGGATGTTTTCTTTCACTCTCTAAACTAAATACATATATGACATCTAGAACGTCTTTGGTTGCTTTGAGAAACGCCACTGTTTTGCTTTACACCAATTTTCATAAATGTCCCCCATTGTGTTGTGTTGTCGTTCTGTTAACTTAGTTCTTGTTTGCCAAAGCCCAACTACACCACCTATGTAATCGTCATATGGCAGCTTCAAGAATATTGTAAAATTGTTTTATAAGCTCATGCTGACTTATGCAAACCAATGATACAAAAAAGCCATCAAAACAATCTCATCACTTCCCTCCTATTTGCCATATTGTTGGGTGTCATTAAGAGGTACATTTGAGAGGGCAATCTTCCTTTGGTTTGGCTACATGTTGGTCTAGTCCTTCACATTCTAAAGATTGCAATTTGTGCTCTGACACTAGTCAATTGCACCTAAAAAACAAACATAAAGTACAAAAATAAGATTCTTGTTACACTTCTATGTAGTCACAAGGTGGCACTGTTGTTTTAGTTAAACTGTTTAATGGAAAATAAAATGGATTTGAGTCTCACAAGATGTTTTAATTGGTCTGTATCAATCATGTATTATGTTATTTGTGCTATGAGACATTTGAGCTTCATGGAAATAAAAGGTTGACAAAATATTCAGTATTTGTTTTTAAATAACTAGCCCCCTTGTATACATCATCCACTTTTTTGTTTACAACTTGGGTCAAAACATTTATTGCCTTATTCCTACTTAAAATGCTTTCTTTCCATGTCAGATAGTTTTCTACTGTAATATGGTCTTTCTGAAATATATTTTTTACATTTGCATAATCATTGTGTTTTCCTTTTCTTTACCTCCTACAAAGTGTAATTCACATTTCATAAGTCAGCATTCTAGTACCCAAGCAAAATTATGGCATCCGCAGGGATAGAAAATTAGCTTTTTGTCCTAAATATATAAATAGAGTTAGTGTCTAATCAGATGCTAGAATGCAATATGTATTGCTTATATGCATAGGGCTGTAAGTACTAAGTCCTAGTGCTCAATTTTTGGGGCAAAGTGGCAACATATATAAAACTAAGGTATTACATAGAAAAAGCTTGATTCCAAAATGAGCTTGTATTGCTTAATGTCATTACCATGCATGCTCATCCCCGACTCTTCCTCTGGACAAGCCACAAAGAAAGGGCCGCCGAGGCGGGGAGGGTACTAATTACCTGGGCCCGGATGTGCCAGAGGGCCCTGCCTGGGCACTCATTGCTGGCTATTTGTTTTTTTTTGTTTATAATTGTTTTTTCTTTTGTGTTTTTATTTTGTGTGGATGGCTCCGCCCCCTTCATTTGTGGGGGGGAGCAGGGCACTTAAAAAGAAAAAAGAAACTGCAAATACTCACATGATCACGGCGCTGGCGTCCCTCTTCCGTTCTCCCTGCTCCATTTGCACTGAATGTTCAGTGAGGAGCTGTGCAGAAAGGACCCAGCAAGAAGACAGAAGAGAAGAAAAGAAAAGAGATGAAAGCAGCCAATACAAATGTAAGTAAAGGAACGGAGGCAAGGGGAATAAAGCAGAAAGGCACAGTCTGATGAAGAAGGGGTGGGGGCGACACAGTTTGATGAAGAAGGGGGGGAAAGGCACCGGGAGATGAAGAATGGGGGTATCGAGAGATGAAAAAGGAGGAGGGGGGGGGAAGGCTCCAAGTGATGAAGAAGGGGGTTGGGGAAAGGCACTGAGTGATGCAGAAGGGGGTTAGAGAAAGGCACAGTGTACTGAAGAAGGGGGGGGGGAGAAAGGCACAGTGTGATGAAGAAGGGGGGGAGAGAAAGGCACAGTGTGATGAAGAAGGGGGGAAGCATAGCACAGTGTGATGGAAAGGGGACGAGCAGCATGGCACAGTGTGATGAAGTAGAGGGGGGGAGCAGCATGGCACTGTGATGAAGGAAAGGGGGGGAGCAGCATGGCACAGTCTGATGAAGGAGAGTGGGGAGCAGCATGGCACAGTGTGATGAAGGGGGGCCAGGTGAAGGGAGGAAAAGCAGCATGGAGGGCACAGTGTGATCATAAGGGGCCACAGCGTGGTGATGATGAAGGGGCACAGTAATATGTGTGTGATGGCACAGGGGGCTTGTGGCAATGTAGTATGTGTGATGGCACAGGGAGCTTGTGGCAATGTAGTGTGTGTGATGGCACAGGGGGCATGTGGCAATGTAGTGTGTATAATGGCACAGGGGGCATGTGGCAATGTAGTGTGTGTGAGGTAGGTGGTGGCTAATTAATGGGTGCTATTTTGTTTGTGGGGTGATGGTGGGGCAATTTAATAGTGGGGACTATTAATTTAAGATGGGTGGTTTGCGGACTATTGAATGTGGTTGTGTGTTTGGGGAGAATGAGGTCTCTTTATTAAATGTGACTATGAATTATTTAATGGCCGTGGTGGTTGTGGGAAATAGGTATATTTATGAAATGTAAATACTATTAATTTATTGCTGGGGCTGTTTGGAGGGAGGGAAATAGGTTTATTTATTAAATTGGAATACTATTATTTTAATGTTGGGGCTGGAGGAAGGCCTAATTATTAATCGTGGGTGCTATTGATTTAACGCCAGGGCTGGTTGGAATTTTCTAAATGTACCCATTTTTTTTTTTAAATAGGGTCCCCAACATTCCAGGACCCAGACAAGCCGCAACTAAAGAAACCTGCAGACACAGGTGCTGACTCTAGTGGGACAATCCCAATTTTCGCTGACTGTTCTGCCCAATGTAAGGGGCAGGTCAAGTCTGTGAACTCTTTATGTACACATTGCATTCTTTATATACTACACTATGGTGCTAGATGTCCTTTGTGGGCTTACCACACCCTCTCTGGTGGTTTGGGTACGCCTCTCTAGTGGCTGGCCACACCCCCTCTGGTGGGCCTCTACTATTGTATTCCCCACTGTGAATGTGAATTGGGGGCACTTATGTGAGGCATAATGTGATTGTGGACACTTATGTGAGGCATAATATGAATTGGGGGCATTACTGTGGTATAATATGAACTGGGAACTCCACTATGTGGTATGTTATGAATTGTGGGCAGGATTATTTACCACATTATTAACTGGGCCTCTACTATGAAGGCACAATTAAGAGGCACTATGAGGTCACTGTCCCGCTGTCCTGAAAGTCAGGACTGCTGGGACATATTTCATGCTCCGGCGAGCGGGCACTGCACACTTCTGCTAATGGTGTACACAGCAATGAAGGTTTTTTTGTAGGAGGGTGGCCTAGCGCTTTTCACCTGCTAGACACGTCCTAATGATGCACAGCCACGCCCCCAATTGTATGACCACTCACATTTTTTTTTTGCCATGCTCAACTATAAGGGGGGCCCCATGAAGTTGCTGTACCGAGGCCTTGAAATCCTCTTGGCAACCTTGCCCAAAGGTATTTATGGAGGAAAGACTGGATATGTGCCGCTCTTTCCTCTATAACTGCCTTGATACATAGAGCCTAGAATATCTAACTAAACAATTGTTTTACTCAATCTTTGACATAGTAGAAATAGTGAGAGGTAAGAGCAAATGCATATGGATGGCAATATTAGTGTTGTGATTTTGGACATGAAGTTGCTATTTTTAAATTTAAGTTACTAAAAGTACCAACCTGTAAATTTGCACCCAACAAAACATTCAGCATGAGTCCTCTACATTAATTTGGTTTGTTCAACAAACATTTGAGATGCACATGTAGCACATTATGGATCTGGAGATCTGTTTCTTTGATCTCTATCATCATCAACACCATTTATTTATATAGCGCCACTAATTCCGCACCACTGTACAGAGAACTCACATCAGTCCCTGCCCCATTGGGCCTTACAGTCTAAGTCTACACACACTAGGGTCAATTTGATAGCAGCCAATTCACCTACCAGTATGTTTTTGGAATGTGGAAGGAAACCGGAGCACCTGGAGGAAATCCACGCAAACACGGGGAGAACATACAAACTCCTCACAGATAAGGCCATAATCAGGAATTGAACTCATGACCCCAGTGCTGTAAGGCAGAAGTGCAAACCACTAAGCCACCATGCTGCCCGTGTGCATGCCTCTGACAAAGCACACAAAGGCATCTGCATAACTTCTGAAACTATACAATAGCTCTTTGCAGGGCCGCCGAGAGGGGGGGGGGGAGCGGGTACTAATTACCCGGGCCCTGGCATTTTTTTCTCTTTTTTTTTTTTGTTTTTGTTTTTGCGGCAGGGGGGGGGGGGAGAGGGGGTGGGGGGGAGAGGGGGTGGGTGGTTGCCCGTTGGTGGGGGGAGCAGAGTAGTTAAAAAAAACAACAAAACATACTCATGTGATCACGGAGCCGGCGTCCCTCCTCTCTGCTGCTCTGTGCTCTGTGCTCCATTGCTCCAGACTGACTGAATGCCGGGTGTGACGTCATCATGTCATGCCCAGCATTCAGTCAGTATGGAGCACAGAGCAGCAGAGAGGACAATGAAAGAAGAGAGAAGAAAAGGTAAGTGAAGGAAGGAAAGTGGGGAGGCAGCTTTACACAGAGGGGTTAAAAAACGGGGGGGGGGCAGCTTTACACAGAGGGGTTAAAAAAAATGGGTGGGGGGCAGTTTGACATAGGGGTTTAAAGAAAAGAGGGACAAAGACAGCATGGCACAGGGGGATGAAGAAAGGGGCAAAGGCAGCATGGAGGGCGCAGTGTGATCATAAGGGGGCATAGTGTGGTGATGATAAAGGGGCACAGTAATGTGTGTGTGATGGCACGGAGCTTTTGGCAATGTAGTGTGTGTGAGGTAGAGGGGTTAAAAAACGGGTGGGACACACACACACACACACACACACAAACTGCATATAAAGAGAGAACTGTACACACACACAGAGAGAGGGGGACTGCATACAAAGAGATCTGTATATATAATTAATGGTTGCTATTTTTTTTGCGGGGTAATGGGAATACTATTTTAATGTTGGGGCTGGAGGAAGGCCTAATTATTAATCATGGATGCTATTGATTTAACTGTGGGGCTGGCTGTAATTTTCTAAACGTAGCCATTTTTTTTCCAAATAGGTCCTCCAACATTCCAGGATCCGGACAAGCCGCAACTAAAGAAACCAGCAGCCACATGTGGTAAAAGTGAGAAGAACAGGTAGGACAGAGCAGCATAGTTGTGAAATGTTGTGATTCTAGTATGGACAATGGCAATGTTTGGTGAGTGTTTGGTGAGCCCAGTGTGCGCAGTCCAAGACTGAACTCTTTCTGTACACACTGCATTCTTCCTATACTACACAAGGGTGCTAGATGTCCTGCAATTCAGGAGTGCTTTTACAAATGTCACGGTCCAGTGAATTCAGGACCTAGTGATTTTGATGTGCTAGCCACGCCCCAATGGCGCATAGCCACACCCCCAAACATGTGATTACACCCAAGAAAAATTTTGCTTGCTCAACTACAAGGGGGGCCCCGTGAATTTGTTGTACCGGGGCCCTGAATTCCTCTTGGCAGCCCTGGCTCTTTGAGACTTATGGTACAGTGTAATTATTAGTATGTGAGAACTGCAATTGTATGTTCACACCAGTAGCTCTTAAATATACAATGTGCAATCTCACTTTTCAGTTTTGTAGGCTGAATGAAGGTTGAATCAAGTGTATGTTTTTTTTCTTCTCTTGAATTCATTACCAAACCCAAGACAAAAGTTAGTGTTTCAGTGGAGGATGGGTTATTGTAAACTCTACAGCTATTCTTATCTATTATGGTGGCACAGGTTATGATCATTTAAAAATTTTATTTTTTTGAAGCAAGTGAATACCCTCATTATCACATTCCCAGGACCAGAAGTCAGCTATATTGTATTATATTTCATTAATTTCAGAGAATGTGAAAAAATACTTTAGTTCCACCACAATTAAAGAATTGTGGTATTATGATATTTTGCAGTTGCCCCTATAGTGTGTTTAATTACAGAATACACTATGAATAAACGTTTCTGATTGGCCAAGTTTGTAATGGAAGCTTGAATATTCCCTAGTACAGGGAGAAGAAATATAAACCGTTTTGATATAGGAACAAGACAATTCTTGCTAAAATTGTAGAAATCCATCTTTTGGCTTACAAAAACACCTTTGTCAAGCAATGAAACAAGACAAACTCATGTGTTTTATGCTTGTATTCCTGGCTTGATATTCATTTTAAAATCTATGTCCCTATCACTCTCTCTATTGGGCTGGAAACTTGGAAGGCAAGATTTGCAATCACATTTATTGCTATTTCTAGGCGACGTATAGCAGCTGAACATTGTGATAACTGCTGTTTGCAGGGCAACATAACCAATTATCTTGGACAAATAATCCTGGCAAACAACAGCAGATTAGTTTATTAACTTAGCTAGTTGTTTTTGAAATACTGAATTTTAGTAAGCTTCAGTAAGTTTTTTTGATGGCTGTTATCAACTCTGTTCCTTCTTTGATTATCGCTGCGGTTTGCTAGGTGGCAGCAGCTGCCACCACAACTTCTGGGTATATGGGCAACAAGTGTCCTGGTTATGTATTAAGCAGCATGATGGATACATATGAAGCATGATGCCAAACATATATACTGTGCACAGAGCAACTTTGGGCTGGTGTATAACCACAAGAATACCCATGCAGACCAAAAGCAGGAAGGCGTTTTGGCTAATGTATATGGTGAAGGACAAACATCATTGCAGCTGACTGTGTTAAGAATTCTTCAAAGACTAATTCAACTTTCATGTCTATACTGCCCACTGTTCAACGTTACCAAACACATCATCAGTAGCTGCACAGAAACTCCAGTCTCCTATGGCTGCTTTAATATTGGTGGCTGATAATGCTTATGGCTTACTGTAGCTACACATATATTCCCCACCAACAACTAGAATTGTTATTAAGCTGCCTCAATTATCATTGTTCCCTTTCTCCATAGATTGTAATCTCATGTAGGGAGGGCGGTCTTTACTTTCTCTTTCATGTCATTATATGTATTTGTATTGTGATCCACTCAATGTTCAGTGCTGCGTAACATGACAGCACTTTGTAAATAAAGAATAATAAAAATAATATGGTAGGAAGAGCAGGATTAGTGAAATGACTTTATGTGTGAACTGATATGGTGTTATAGCTAAGAATGGCAACATGCTATAGAGCAGTGTTGGCTAACCTGTGACACTCCAGGTGTTGTGAAACTACAAGTCCCAGCATACCCTTCCAGCAATAAGCTTCTATATTTTGGCAAAGCATGCTGGGACTTGTAGTTTCACAACACCTGGAGTGTCACAGGTTAGCCAACACTGCTATAGAACATACTATGCCAGGGTTTCCCAAACCCAGTCCTCAGGGCTCCCCAACAGTGCAGGTTTTCTGGCTCACATGTGACATAATTAGGACCACCTGGGGATCTGTTACAATGTGTCAGTCAGTAATGAATACACCTGTGCTCCAGCAAGGAGATATGGAAAACATGTACTGTTAGGGAGCCCTGAGGACTGGGTTTGGGAAACCCTGTACTATGGTATGAAGTGTTAGAATAGTAGTGCCTGGTCTGGAGCCTGTTGAAAGATACCACAGATTATTAAGTAAATAAGCCGAGTCCATTAACTTTAGTAAAAATGTTTTTTTACAACATGACTTTTCACATGTAACACAAATATGATATATAAATACGAATAAGAAAAATAAAAAAAATACAGAAATAAAAAAGCAATGACAGTTTTTGTGTCAGTCAGAAAAAAGTTTCAGGGATACGATCTGATATAAGGACCTAGACATACAATTTATAAATACATAAAATAAAAAAAAGTTACTTAAAATAAAAAGAATGGTTTTGTTAAAAATGCAAAAAAATAAATAAAAATATTATATTACATAAAGAACATGAAGAAATGTGCAGCAATGGGCGATGTAATGCAAGAACAAAGTAGTAAAGAAAATACATTTATCAACTAGAAATGTAGACACATTGTAATAAAACTAAGCAAAACAATGATGCTTATGTTTGAAAGCCTCATAAACAGAAAGGGAAATAGCAAAAAAAGTTATAAAGATGAAAAGATGCTTCAATTCAAACCTATGAAGTGGCAATGGGAACAGTAAATCATTACTAAGTGATATATAAAAGTGCTACTATATAATTAAAGTGGTAGAACAGTTATAAGATATAAATATACAGTAAGATGTGAGCCTATGTTAAACTGCGGCATAGCCACTTCTATGTTTATTTTAGAGGAACTGGAGAAAACAATTATTTAAATCTTATGGCATGTCTACTATTTTTAAAATTTATAACATCACTTGAAGCTGCTGGAATTCAGATTACACCCATGTCTTCCACCTGTTTACTTCTGTCATGATTGCAGAGGAGGGCAAGGGATTAACCCTGTCTACAGCAGGAGCCTGCAGACTCTCTGGAAAAAAAACACATGCACTCACCTCCCAGGTATAGGGGCTTATATCTAGCAAAGGAAGGTGTGTGAGCCCCACTCCAAAAAGTCCTTAAATAGGCTTGATAGACAGCTGCTAAGACAACATAAGGCATTATTTTGAAAACAAAACCCAAGAAGAAATAATCCTGTGCTTGGTTAATCACATATTATGCATGTTACCAGGTGCATAGAAGTATAAATTCCCTATATCTATACAAAACAAAAAGACAGTTGTTGTCAGCACTTATCCCTAGCGCTGCATCTGTGTGTATCTAGCAAAACTAAAATATGAGGTATTAGTTCATATTTTGATCAAATACGTTGTGTTTTCATTTCTTACATCGCCATGAAGCTGATACCATATATAATATGGGATTAATCAAGCGCATGCTTATTTCTTCAGACTTTTTGCTACAATATATATAAATTTCTTAAGGAGAGTAGATTCCTGATACTGACAATGGACTTCAGAGAGGAATGATAACTTAGACCAGGGAGTCTTATTCTAATGGAAGATTAGACAGGACCCACCCCCCATGTTACACTACCCCTGATAACGTGGGCCCTTCCCTTTCAATTAAATTATTAGCAAAATATGACATTTATGGTATTTGGCCTGAGGCTATAGAATTCACGTATAACTCACCTGTCCATAACACTTATTCCCGAATAGACTAGATATTCACAAACAATTGACTATGCAGTCATCTAAATTCATCTTCATCCTCCTGATTAGTTGGTTGGATCAGACACCTCTATTGTGGACCTGGTCTTTTACCAACCAGGCAGTTACCCCTAGACTGTGGCGTCTCCCTAATTACCTCCTCACTGTTTTAGAAAGCAAAAGCAAATTGCATTGATTTTATGAGACACACCTTTGTCAAATTAGGTTTCGATGGGGCTTTTTTTAATTCCATCATGGCTGTTTATTGTAGACCATCCATCAGTGACTTTAGTAATGATTTTCTTACTGATAAATGCAACATTACAAATGGTACCAGACAGAGGTGTCCCTTATCTTCCCCTTATCTATGTCCTAGCCATAGAGCCCTTATTGGAACATTTTTGATGCTATACGAGCTTTAGGAGCTTAAATCGTTGGGGAACAAGCCATAGTCTGTGCCAGTTCACTGATGATGTTCTGATGATGTTCTCCTCTTTGTTACTAGCCCAGAGACCCCGCTCCTGTCCATGCACCAGATTCTTGATGACTTTAGCAGAGCACCCTACTATAAATTAAATGCTACCAAAATGGAGGCCCTTCCTATCAATCTACCAGTGGATAAATATACTTATTTCTAAACACGCTATAAATATATCTGGAAAGAGAGCTCTATATCCTATTTAGGACTACACATTCCTTAGAATCTTTCTGTTGTTTTTTATATCAATTACCCCTCATTGATAGCACAGCTTATGAAGTTATCTTACTCTTTAATGGGATATGAGGGCTCCTGGCTGGGCAGAGTGGTAGCATTCTAAATGATGCTACTTTCCAATCTCATGTATGTTGAACAATACCCTACCTCCTTCCAAAGAAGTATATGGACGTGCTCCACTCACTCATGCTCACTTACATCTGGGAAGACAAACGTTCATTAGAACCTCTTGTAGACGAGAACTTCACCTATAGCATCCCTCATTATCATGGAACCAGATATGTTGGCCGGTACTTGGTTGTCTCCAGGACTTAATCGCGAATAGAGATAACTTAACTCAGGTAGGTGGATATGACAGAGGACTTGGTAGTGGGATGCAGAACAGAAATCTCTATGGAACATGGATGCAGGATGCACCTGGACCAGGTTTAGCAGATATATTGAGTTGCAAAAGGATGTAATGCCAACTTTCACCAGTATAAGAACTTTCCAATGTAGAGTAGAGGGTGGATGTAAAGCCAGTTGTGGCCTGAGTGGAGATGGCACTATAGATCAATACACATTGCAAGGGAAAGTGCAGGGCAAGGTTGCACTATAAATTTGGAATGAGTATCACAGCTGACACAGGAAAGACCACTAGAGCAGATACCAGGCACCATGATTCTGCGGCTGGGAAGTGATATCACAGCCAATAGACAGAGTCAGACACCAGGCAAAAGGATGGGCTCAGGCAGCAATATACGTAGTCGGGTCACAAGTAATAAGGTCAATCCAGGCATCAATCAGGAGTAGTCAAGTCACAGGCACAGTTCAAAACCGAGTATCAGACAAAAGCAGAATATGCACAGGAGCACAAGAAGCATTCATGTGAACGCTATGAATCAGTGAACCTGACAAGTAATTAAAGCAATATTAACCAATCAGGGCAGGTGTCAGATTAAGCTGCAGGTGAGAGGAGTTCATGTGATCACACCCAGGCTGACATCCTAAGGTATGCAGCAGCCAAAAGGAAAATAGCAATTACCTGTTAGGAACACCTAAAAATCCTACGGCTATGGGATAGAACCTTTGGATTGATCAAGGATTTCACTCCCCCAATCAGAGATTTCTCTCTAGCTGGTATAGCTAAACTTAGCCCTGACCTTAATTTATCCCTTTGGACAGACAGGGGAATCTCCTCCCATGACAATTTCTAAATATCTGCAGCTGCACTACTGGATCAATGGGCACTACCAGTGCCACTGTCCTCTTAGTTTGTCCCCGCCATTGCTCCATAGCAAATTGACCAAAGGTAATGATAGAGGTGGTATCACTTTTTGGTACCAACATTTGACCCATGTCCCAGACTTACACAAGATCTCTTCCCAGTTTAAGTGGGAATTGAATCTCCAGTTTTCTTTATCCTCAGACCAGTTGGAACTTATATATAATAACTTACATAAAATGTCTGAATGCGCTAACCATATAGAGATGTTTTTAAAGCTACTGTATAGTCTTTATCATGTGCCAGCTAGATAGTACAAAGTAAGGCCTGCTCATTCTCAGTTCTGCTGGCAAAATTGCGGCGAGGTTGGTGACATCGTTCATGTATTTTGGACATGCCCTCGTATGTTTATTAGTCTTTGCCTTGGCGTATAAGGTTACCAAGATTTCACTAACCCCCTAGTAGCTAGGGGCACTCTTTCATTTTTGCACCGAATCTGAAAGAATCTGAAAGAGTAAAGCTATCTCTGGGGACATATTATAATTTCCGCCAGAGTGGCAATGGAGCAGCTTTTGAAACACCCATTTACTCCCACTATCCAAACAAATGTTGCTAAATGTCAATTTTGTTTTCAAATGGAGACATCAAGTGTCTCTTACTCCATGACAGCCTCCTCCCCTCTGGCCAAATTGTGCAATAGGCATGAGTATGTCACTGACAGTTAAGGTTTCCTGCTTCACCACCCGACAGCATCTGTGGACACCCAGCTCCTCAGCTTCAGTGATTCGCCTCAGCATCTTTATTTGCTCACTTTGTGATGGTAGTGATTTGTCTGCAAGTTGTGGTGTTTAATATGCTGAAAGGTAGAGGTCTCAGGTATGTACTGTATAGTCTGACTCTCACTATGTACCTCTCTCTCTTTATTTTTTTTCCTTCTGTACCGCCCTTCCTTCTTGACCACAAAATATTTAAATAAAAATTAATGATGTTAAAAAAGGAATTTATTTATCTGGATTATGTTGCACAAAGATATAGATAATCAATACTTATAAATATGGTAGAATTCTCAGCTAAAGAAATTGGCAAATTATTTATTTAAAATCATTTGTTTAAAGCATTATTAAAAATATTGCAATTTATATTAATATTCATCATAATGAAAAAATATCCCGACATTTATGTTAGAAAATATGTATATAAGCTAAGCAAAATGTATTCAACATACACAATTTTTGAGTATGACAAAATTGTAGGAGAGAACAAATAAAATTAAACATCGAAAATTAAACAATTCCCCAGTGGACTCAAGGTAAGGAATGCAGGTATGGAGAGAAAAAGTTTTCTTAGAAATATTTCCTTGGAGTTATTATCCTCTAAGATAATATCCTCCTGAAGAAATCTTGTTTTTCAGACAAAACGCGTTGAGTAAATACGGCAAAGAGAAACTTTTCTTTCCATATCTGCGTTGAATTGCGGGAATTGTCATCTTCCTGTCCTCTAGAAAGGTGAACTCGGTACTGTGCTTCCCTACCACCTACAACAACTGTTCATTCTGCTTGGATGACCAGGATTCCAGATAAGCAATAATTTATTATTTGTTTATGAGTGTATTGATGTTTTAATACTTTATGTTAAATGGATGCATAAAACACTACACCATATGGTTGTTTATCCCCTTTTTTTGGAGACAAACATAGTGGACCTGTAGCTACATATAAATAGGTAATGATAAAGAAAAACCTTAGACCTTATTTCTATCTGGTACATACATACACTAGTACTTTGACTCTCACATTTGTATATGAGAAAGACTACACTATCTCTGTTTTTTGGTATTCCCATCTGGAGTCACCGTTTCCATTTGGACTCAGAAGCAGTATAGATGTGGCTTATTCACTTGTATATCCGGTAGGCATACAACTAACTTGTTGGATTGGGTCTAATCCATTTTTTAGATTTCTTCCTTTCACCAGGCACCACCCGGCACTTTGAAGGACGGCAGTTGACTTCTACATATAAGGACGTGTCATACGGTGTATACTTAAATAACTGTAATTAAGTGTAACATTGGGTTGAGTGCTATCTTTGTCTTAATAAGTGATATAAAGGCTTTAGTAAAAAAAACACAAAAGGAAGCGAGAAAGATACACCAATGTATTTAGTAAAAGTTTTGTTGTGTTCCAACCAATACATTAATTTAAAAAAAAATCAGAATAATTTATAACGAAGTAGCTAATGGAGTTTGCACTCTATACACCAATGTAGAAATAATGCTTTATACCCCTTCTTGAATGTATGCAGGTTCAACCCATTTTCAGCCTATTTATGTATTACAATATCTGCCTCAGTTTAAAGTTGTTTTTGTTATGCATCTTATATTACATATTTGTCACAGTGGGATTGTTTTCCTAGTTGACTATTTGTTGCACAGCTGCAATAGAAATCAATTGCTCTAAATGTTGGGTGCAGGTAGATAAAGCTTTCTTCTTCAGGAATACAGCAGTCCACAGCTTCATCTCCACTGTTATAGGGATGATTGGTTCCATTCAGCTTATCCCACCATCTGTGGTTGGAAGTTCCTAGGCTTGACTACTCATGGCATATTCTTACACAATATGAGTTTCCCTTCACCTCATAACATGAGTATACCAATCTCATTGTTCGTGCAAACCAATAAGTCACATGTAGTTATAGAAAATTCCTATGAAAATATTATCTTTGCAAAACTTCATTAAATTGTGAGAATTTGCAAATGCAACATTGTTTCTCCATAGGTGGATACGAAGCAGTGGCCTCCAATACTTCCTCTGAGTCATCATGGACAAAAGATGTACATGAGCATGCAAACATAACTAATGTGTTTATTAAAACATAAAAACTGCCGTCAAGTCTAGCTTCCGAAACCAATTTGTGGACCATTGGGGCATATTATGGAGCATGTGGGTTGCATAGTGCAAGCAGGTTCACCCTTGATTGGTTTCACCAAGGATTTGTGCACACAGCTTCAGATGCTCTTTTAAAGGTGGTCAGAGAGTCAAGCAACAAGGTAGAGTGCTAGTCACTCTTAGCTGAAATTGTAATTGACAACAGAGGTACAGAATTGTAAGATCAGCATCAGAGAACGCCATGTTCAATTGTAGTGGAAGTTAAGCAAGTGTTTGTACACAGAATATCCACAAATGCATTGCACCCAACTTCAGTAACAAGAGACATATTATGACCAATGGTGGTCTGGTTTTATATAGGTCAAATGTACATCAGAAAGTGACATTTAAAGCTTCACATAAACACATGTGTAACCATACATGCAATTATACCAGAGTGCACCTCAATGAACACTTGTCTAAGATAAAGCTCTGACAGATATAAAAGAGTGGAAGGCGTGCTTCTTTAAATTAATGCAATATGTACAAGTAAATAAAATCATTTGAGACAGCAGCCAAGGAGGCCAATGTGTATATGCAAACACAAGATAAATGTTGCCTGGCGCTCAAAAACAAACAAAAAAACAAACAATATATAAATCTCTATGTGTCAGCATATACATAAAGGAGAATTTTGTGCAAAATATAACTATATTGGGATAAGCTCACCTGCCAGCATCAAGGCATCTCCTGTAGGCGAGTCCCTAGCCAGTGAAACAAATATATACTCAGGGTGTCACATTTAAAACCTTCCCCGAATCTCTATTTCCTAAAGCATGCAGCACCTGGAGGGAGATTTTATTAATGTCTATTGTACATAAAATGTGTTTTTACAGTTGCTGCAAATTGCAAAAAACATGTTGTAGCTTGCATATACATCTGTCATCACTAGTAGTGGGCACTTACACCAGACCTGTAGCTAGTGCAAGTAATACAACTGAAAATAACGTAGCTAAGAGTTGTCCAAAGCTTGAATCGGTCGTTACTGCGTGCGCTCAAGCTTTGCACATCCTTACTGTACATTGACTACATGCATATGTCCATTCCCCTCCTCTCCCCATTCTTCCCATGAAATCGTAGGCAGTCGTAAGGGTCCTTTATGTTTGAAGATGAATTGCACGTTGGTGTGTTCTCTGGTGTATGCTCCAGTTCTGGGCATGTGCAGTGCGATTTTACTCAAAATACGACATGTATCTGCATTTACACTCCTTAATGAATCAGGCGCAATGTGTTATAGTCATGTTGCATCTTCAGATTCACCTTGCCACCTTCCATAATATATGGTCCATGTCAGGGAAGCAGTGGTGACATGTGAATGTACAAATACCCAGGGAATACATTGTGAATTCATCTACTCTATTTTGTACATAATATGGACTGGCGTAAAACAAATTTGTTTGAAACTTCTACACTCATATAGCTGCCTGCTGTTAGCTATATGGGTGTTGCATACATTGGAAAATCAACCAGTGTGTTTGTTTAAATACATTGACTGGCACAAAACACAATTTTATGGTACTTGACAGTACTGTCATTAGGTGAACATTGTGGTATTCAGAGATGTATTCATTTAAAGTCATATAGAATACATGGATTAACTGTTTATCCCATATCATCCAATATAATATTGCCAGTGGAAGCTTGACCAGTAGCCATAATGATTACTATTTGCAAATGAAATTCCTTCCTGCCCATGTTTTAGTGTTTAGTATTTTCTGAATGTGTATTCAGTGCTAACAGTGGACTTGTGTCCGCAGAGTGCAGTAAGTTATCCACAAAAGTGTGGCAATGCTGACATTCATAAAAATTAATCAACAATGTCTAACCTCAAAATTCACCCCCCCCCATGTGCAAGATTCACAAGAACAATATGTACTCTATGTAAAAATGTACTGTATAATGATTCATGTAACATTACATTGATTTGCAACAAAGAAATAATCAGCAACAAGCAGAGTCTAGATTCCACAAGATTTTAAATTGCAAATACAATATTTTGCCATAATTGTTCATTTTTCAGCCAATCTCTCCTGATATCTGTTGACTTTAACAATTAAAAGGCAAGTTATTAATAGTAAAACAACGAAGGTGATCTCACACGCCTTAATTTGACCTGGCATGCCTTGCTCTGGAGTTGGGCGCTTCTCGATAAATGCCCCTTGTTTTGGAGAAAGGTACAAAAATTAGATTTTGTTTTGCCCAGCAAGACTAATAAAATAAGATAATGGGGTGGAGAGGACACATTTCTAGATACTGCCATTTAAACTGTGCATTAGCCAAGGTATATTGAGCCATATATAAAGGAGAATCACTTAGACCATAAGGGTATTTCACTTTAACTAAAGAAAATCACATACCTGATATACATCATTGGTGTGATACATTTTCTATACAGAATGTATCTAACATACTCTTTGCCCGCTGTATTTATAGGGTTCCAAGTTAATTATACAGCACCATCATGATATAAATTATAAAATAACAACTTATGAAGCTGCTGTTCTACCTCCAAGAGGCAAATCAGCAAACAGGTCTGAAATACATAAGATTCAATAAGACATGGCTAGTCTTTCACCTTTATCACCTTTAAAAGCTCTTTCACCTTTATTATGTTACATTAATGGGTGAGAACACACATATTCTGGAATTATAAGGGGAGATACTTTGCATTGTAGGTCATTTATTGGTGCAGTGTTGTGGAAACACAATCCACTAATGTCAAACAGAGGGCAGGAAGCAACTTTTTATTTGGGTGTTGTGAACTTATTAAAAATGTAAATCCTCTTATGTGTCAGGAAGACGGCGATTTTTGCATTCATGAAATAAAACGATTATGATAGTTTATACAAGATTTTAATAACATTTATTGAGATGCTGACAGTAACCAAACACAATTAATGAGTAGATTTAGAAAACGCAAAGACCTTTACTTGTTCAATTTTACTCAAATGAAATGAAAAGAAATAGGATCAGGGGATAAAGTAGTTCAGTAGAAATTTGGATTCCTCCTGTAGATTAAACTGAATCGTTGAACAATTGAATAAACCAGACATGAAGTTTAGAAAGAAGAGGCATAATATGCGTGTGCTGATGGAGGAGACAGCTGCGTATAAGATAAAGAAAATGTCGAAAACAGGGCATAAAATAATCATAAAAAGATGCTGTGACACAGAATAAACAAAAATGATGAAACTTTCAGCTCAATAACAAAATCTGTTTTGTGTAGGGAACTATTGGAGAAGAAAAACATCTTATGTAATTATACTCTTCAATAATATATATATATATATATATATATATATATATATATATATGTATATATATATATATATATATATATGTATATATATATATATATGTATATATATATATATATATATATATATATATTATATTATATTATATTATATACATATATCGCTCAACATTTGTTTCATTATGGAATAAACAGAACAACAATAGCTTAGAATTATTTTCTTTCACGTTCTTCCTTGCTTGGATATTCCAGTATGCATATATAATGAAGCAGTACAGGGAGATTCCCGAAAGTCGTGGAATGAAGTTCAAAGCAAATCTATAGAAAGAAAGCCACGTATATGTAGCCTGTAAATTCACAGAAACCCTTACCAGATAGGTCTCATATTTTTGAGACAAATCTTATGGACGTAATTAAACGTTTGTAACTCTGTTCTTGCTTTTTTTTCTTGCTGCCAAACTGTGGCACATGATGGGTACAGTTAATGAAGTACATGTCCAAGAAAGTGAATGGGGCTTGGTGCACATTATGTCAATCCAGGGTAGCAGGCTCTCTGGAGACTATCCTCGGAATGTTGACTATTATGTTCACTTGAGAAGCCATTCATTCACTGAAAAAAAAAATTAAGATAATTATTATTGTCAAAGATGAACGTAAGCTTGTGGGCAGGGCCCTCTCACCTCTTTATCTGTTTTACCCAGTATTGTTTATTACTGTTTGTCCCCAATTGTAAGGCACTACGGAATTTGTTGGCTCTATATAAATAATTGTTGTTGATGATGATGATAATGATGATAGGTGAATAATCACAACTGTCTGTCTGTTTATCTAATTTATTCAATTTTTCTTTACTATTTTATCATAAAGGGGAAATGTTTAACAATGCAACATCAATATAACACACACAAATCCTCTATAGTATATTTCATCATAAGGATGTTATTTCCAATATTATTATTATATTACTATTATTATTTATATAGCGCCAGTCACATCACTCTAGCCCCATTGGAGACTACAATCTATAATCCCTACCACACAGACTAGGGTCCATTGAATTGCAATTGTCAGTTTACCGCACCAGTGCACACAGTAACCTCCCACTGTGTTGAGCAAAATATACCAACATTCCTGGTAGTCGAGACAATGAAAGTAACATTTTATTTAAAATATGCACACACAAAATCCTAAAATATATGTATAGTCTAAGAATCTAAGAAGAAAGCACAAGGCAGCTTCAGAGGTGAAATCGCAATCAGTCAATCCAAAGTGGTCATCATCAACAGCATGTATTTGCAAATAATTAAGCTGTAAAAGGCATATCTGCATCTGTGTTCCGGTCTGCATGGACTCGTAATTCTGCAAAAATGTCCATACTGTACTTGGCCTACATTAGAAGGGCCCTTCACTCATCCATCACTTCTCTTCAGGTACAAGTGTGGATGCACGTATCGGTGTAGATACTTGCAGGTGTTTTTTGTTGGCACTATGCTATGCAAGTGGGTGCAAGTTCAACTCTGCATTAGGCCCATATTGTTTCCACAATCTCTCAGTGATCTCACCAGTTATCATTAGGGATGTCACCCATTGTGACATCCTATTTTGTGATATTAGTAGTTCTCATTCTTCCTATTATGATGTTATTGATGATGCCTCTCTATGTGTGGTAACCCATTAAATCGCCCAATAGTTATCTTACAGGGACTTTAAAATGTTATTTTTCTGGGTAAATGAAATGCTTACAGCGCTGGGGTCATGAATTTGATTCCTGACCATGGCCTTATCTGTGTAGAGTTTGTATGTTCTCTCCGTGTTTGCGTGGGTTTCCTCCGGGTGCTCCGGTTTTCTCCCACACTCCAAAAACATACTGGTAGGTTAATTAGCTGCTATCAAATTGCCCTTAGTCTCTCTTAGTATGCGTGTGTGTGTATGTTAGGGTATTCAGATTGTAAGCTCCAATGGGGCAGGGACTGATGTGAATGAGTTCTCTGTACAGCGCTGCGGAATTAGTGGTGCTATATAAATAAATAGATGATGTTGATGATGATGATGATGAATGGAGAGCAGAGATGGATTGAATTGCTGTGACCAGCTCTGCACATCGGACCACCCTTTGCAGAGAACTAATTTCAACAGGGGTCCCGCTAGTGCAGAAGGGTTGCAGGGTAAAGTGGGAATACCATTCAGCCCTAGTGCATGTGTATTCTAAATTCTGAAAATATAATCAATGAGAGGAAAACATTTCCATTAATATTATATCAGTGACTATAGTAGTATGTCCTTGTTGATGTCTCATTATGATCTAAATGCTGATGACACCGATTGTGATGTTATTTGTGGTGTCATAAATTCTTTTGTTCTTTTAACCCACTGAATCATTCGTTGTGATGTCACCGATTATGATGTATTTGGTGATGTCAGCCATTATTATATCATTCAATGGTTTTACCCAGTGTAATGTCATCAGAGGTGCCATCCCTTTTGATATAATGGGTGATATGGCCCATTATGCCATCAATGGTGTCTGTCAATGTCCCTGTGATATGGTTCCTGAAGCAAATGTAAACTAATGAATTTATTTGTTAAAGCAAAAAAGTAAAGTAGATTTGGCAATAGTTAATTGAACATCAGTACAAACGTTTGAAAAGATTTTGCATGAAATCAAACCCACATGGAATGTATTGTCAGCTGACAAATTCTAAAGATATCCTTCATGAATTCAGTGATATCATCTATTTAAATGTAAATCATTGGCTTGCCAGTTACTACTAGATCCAGTTTACATTGGATCCATAGGTTTACATTGGATGAATAAGTACTAGTAATAGGAGAGACTCTCCAGATGGCTCCTCTTGGTTTTATATTTCTATTTTATTTAGTTCAGAACAATAAAAAATTTCATTGAACGGATATCCTCTTTTTTACCTCTATAATAATATCATCTATCTGACAAAAGTGCACATATTTGGTAGCCCTCGTATCCAGAGAACTAGATACATTTTGGGACAAGTTAATGGGATTTTCATATTTTTGTGCAATTAGCCTTTGACATAATTCAATAAAGTGTTTTTTCCACCGTTGTTGCTTGTCTATGTTATCCTGTATATTACAATTACAAATATATTTATTCCAATATGCTCCCCAAAAAATATAAATAAAATCCAGTTGGCTACAGTAAAAAAATAAATAAAAAGTGTATTCCTGATGAAGCAGACGCATCCCAAGCATGTGAAAATGGGTATAATAATTAGGGTATGTATACCTCTGGTTATCAGTGTGTAAGTGAATAGAAAAAAAAGAGTAGAACAATATTGTGAGCTAGAAAGTACAGAAAATATAAATCTCCCACATGATTTATTAGAGATGGCCCGGACGTATGTATAGTACATTTTGTGAAAAAGTGATAACTTTAAAGTGAATATCAGTTACGTTATGATCTATTGTGCATCACATTTGTGAGTCAAATACAGAAAAAGAGGCTACAAGATTGTAATCTTACAATATATCTTTAAAACAGATACAGTTAACACTGTTATATTCTTACTAATACAATCACATTTATAACACTACTTCACAAATTCCCAATGGTTTCCTTTTCAAACCTGCAAAATGAGCACAGGATGAAGAATTTTTATTTTTTTTTGCTTCATTATGCTTCTTTCTAAACCTCTGAGAATTACATCTGCTGAGCCCCATAGTATTATCTGTCGGAGAACCAAAACACATTATATCAATAGCTCTCTGCAATCATAAAAGCAGAATGGCATGGTACAATATGACCTATTTACAGGAGGAAACCACTGCACAAAACATAAGCTCTTAAAAACTCTGTGTGAATGAAAAGCAATTTAAGTCATTGGATATCTTAATAAATTATGTTTTATTATCATAGTTGCTACACGTTCATTTATTCCATTATCGGTCATTTTAAATCCCTTTAAAACTGCATGCTTATTCAACATTTTGCCTTGTAACAGTTGATAAAGTAATAAACATAAGAATCAGTTGGATTTGGGAAGTAAAGGCCATTTGAAATTAGCAATGAATTGATGCCTTCATTTTTATTATTAATATCATTATTATGCCTATATTATTATTGTATGACGTGCACCCTACAGTTTAATATTTCCTTGTATGCTGATTATAGTAAGAAGCTACTGCACTGTGGGGATTTAACATTTTAGAGGAAGCCAGTTTATAGGCACGTTATGCTAGACATAGTTTTATGTTTTCTTTATGTACAGGTTGTGAGGAAGTAGAGAAGGGCTATGTTACTCTCTTTATCTTTCAACTTGTCCATGCCTGACCCCATACACTAACATTATACAAATTAAGCCACACACTGTCCTCTAACAGTAGACCACAGCCCACTAGCTGATGTATTTTGAGAGAATCACACAAGTAAAATTTTTTGATGGGTTTTGGGAGAGGATAAGGGGATTTTGTGACTGAGACAAAAGCAATGGCCCATTGGTGCATACATAGCTCTGCACATGGACTTAATATATTTTTTAGAGTTAGTTAAATTCCTGCAACATGAATATTTATATCCATTAATTGTTTGTAATATCATTACATACAAAGGGGACGCTAAACGAGGGTTAATTTGCCATTTAATCACTAATTCTACATCTGGAAACCAAATATTGGTTTACTCCACCATTATTAACCGCATGCTCACACCTCTCTTGCTTTATGTTTCTAGATTCAGTAAAATAGATAATACTAATAACAGTTAAGATCAATGGATACAGATTGATAGGTTCACAACATATTAATGTATATATATATGTAACTCTAGAAACTTGTGAGAGAGGTGATTTTTTTTTTTTTGAATAGGAATAATTCATAGACCACTAGGAGAAAATGAGAAACTGGATAGATTATTAAAGGAGGTAATCACTGATATTTCAATGGCAGTTGAGGCAATAATTATGGAACATTTCATTATGCTTATTGCTAAATCAGCCTGGTGACATTCTGGTCTGCTTGTGAGGGGAATCCTACATTACTGTGAACTCAAACATATATACTTAACCCATACTTAACCCCCATCTGCTCCCTTTAGCTCGTCCTCCCTTCTCTCCTCTTGCTTCAACTGGCTCCTCTTGTGCCTGGTCTGTTTACCCTCCCTTAGGATGTAAGCTCGTATGAGCAGGGCCCCCTCCCCTCCTGTCTCCATATCTGTTCTTCCGCTCCGTCTTTACTGCATATGACTAGCCGGAGTTTCTGAAGTATTGGTACTTTTTGTTCATTGTTCTGTATGGTTTCACCCTGTATAGTCTACTGTTAGTACTGTGTGCGGCGCTGCGGATACCTTGTGGCGCCTAACAAATAAATGATAATAATAATAATAATAATAATATGCAATTGAAGAAGTGGCACTTGAATTCTCAAAATTAAAAGTACATAAGTGAATGGTTCCAGAAGGTATACATGCAGGGGTATACAGATGATATACATGCTGACAGGTGTAATTCAAGGTTTTGGAGAATTTCAAATGAAGTTCCATTATGTAAAATAGGCAGTTGGGAAAAATGATCAATCAAATCAATAGTAGGAAAATTAAATGAATTCATTTTTAAAGTATTGTTGACTATTTAAAATTGAACTATGAGATCCAAATTATTATTATCATTATTACTACTACTACTATTATTATCCTTTATTTTTAAGAGCACAGTTTATACTAAGGCTATCGTAATGCAAATTTAATACATGGATTTACTGCTGGGAGATCATGTAAAAAATATCTAAAGTATTTTTTTAACTCAATAACTAAGTGATTGACTATGGTGAATCAGTGACTATCATTTATTTACATTTTAGCAAGACATTTAATATAGTTCCCTGTAAAAAATGAATTAGGAAACTGAAAATGTTTAAATTTAACTCAAAGATAGTGAAATGGATAAAGTTTTGGCTTAAGGACAGAAGAGAGAGTGCTGTAGTCAATGATATCAGCTCAGGTGAAAGACTGGTAACTTGGACTCAACCATTGGTCCTGTTTTGCTTAACGTATTCATTAGTGATATTGCTTATGGTCTACAAGGAAAGCTATATCTTTTGCAGATGATACAAAGAGTTGTAACAAAGTTGATACCCCCCATAAAGTGAATAATTTTACATTTAAACTTCAAAATGTGAAATATAAAAGCAGGATTGGTCATGTCTCATATCTATCTATCAATGGATGGGTTGGGCCAGGGTGGCATAAGAACTGGGCTTGTCCTATAGTATACTGCCTGATCCAGCATTAACAGGGCAGAATCCAGACATGGGTGTGCTTCATGGCTGACCCCTCCCTCAAAGCAGTCACCTTGAACTGATCCTCACCTTCCTTACCTCCCTCTTTTTCCCACTCTCCTCGCTCCTGCTTTCCACCCCTTGTTGCTCAATATCAGTGGAGACTTCACTGCTACATTATTTTCAGGTGACAGACAGAAGAGTCTGGTTCTCATGGCAATTGACAGATCTTTTAAGTGTGTTAGGGAAATTACTGAAATAATATTGGGGCTGAAGGGTAGCGGTACTAATATTATGTGGGGCTGGTGTTGGATGTTAATGCTATGTATGGACTGGTGTGTGTGTGTGTGGAGTTAATGTTATGTGGGGACTGGTGCAGGCAGTATTAATGTTATATTGGGACTGGTGTGGGGGATTATTGTTGTGTATGAACTGGTGTGGGGGATTAATTTTGTGTTGGGGGATTAATTTTGGGGTACTGGTGAAGAGGGCTTAATGTTATGTGGTGATTGATGGGGGGGGGGTTAATGCTATGCAGTGATTTTTGTGTTGGGTGGTTAAAGCTATTGAGATTGGTGTGTGGGATTAATGTTATCTGGAGACTGGTGTGGGGAGTTTAATGTTATTTTGTGGCTGATGTGAGGGTGTTATTTGTCAGGTGGCCGGGGTATTAATGTTATGTGGGTACTATTAATGTTATGTGGGATTGCTGGGAGGTATTTTTATGGGCTATTAATGCAATGATAGTTTCTGTATAAAAAAAGGATATGCTATTAATCTGATGTTGGGGCAGGTTGGAGGGAAATATGTCTGTTTATTAAATGTGAATGTCAATAACTTAATTTGAATACTAACTAGAATTTTCACTAGTTGGTCAGTGTTTCAGGAGGTGAATAGCACTTACCTGTTTTCCAAACAAATCAGGGTCCCTACATTTCAGGTCAGAGGCAAGCAGTAACTGAGCTTAAGACACCAGTAGCAGGTAGTGAAAGCTGCAATAAGAGGTAGGAGAGAGCAGCACAGTCTGACCAATTCAGGTTGGACAATCCCAACTTGGGGAGACTGCCTTCCATTGTCCGGACTATCCCAAGCTGTCAGGTTGTCATGTATGTTCTTCTTCTTCCTGCTCTGTTCATGCAGGGTGAGCCGCATCTATCTATCTATCTATCTATCTATCTATCTATCTATCTATCTATCTATCTATCTATCTATCTATCTACCTAATATGTCTTCTAAATCAGTCATTTAGTTTCTACTCCCCAGTTTTATAAAATCAATGGAACTTTAATGAATTCAAGTATTCAATATTATGCTTTAAATAGTTAATACAAGTTAATGTCCTGCAGAAGAAATAGTGTGTTCAACTGATGCCTTACAAAGAAAGAGACAAGGCACAGTCCTGTACCTGACTGTACCAAGTTACAAGAGAAACCAGATGCATTGTACTAGAACTGAGTGTGAAATAAGAAAGATATATAAGACTGTGTAAATGCATTATTTGTTGCTCAGATTCTTGTTAGAATGCTGCTCCCATGCTTGCATACTTGAAAAAAGAAGTTCACGTTTGGTTCTTTGGCTTATGACTTTGACTTCAGACTGATTGGTGAAAACTTGGCTATAACAGCAGTACCTCTTCTTAGATGTTGCATCTACCAGCACCAAAAGTGTCCGCCTGTATGAATCCTACAGTCAGAGATGAATGAATAAATAATGTTCCTACCTTTGTATTGTAGCTTCTGTGCTCTGTTGTTTGGACAGTCTTTCCCCTGTAAACTGAAATTGATATTAGTTCGGATGCAGCGGTTGTTCAGAGCCTGGACAGGTCTGAAGTTATCACTCATGCTTGAAAATATCTGGGATGGCTGATTTTGGCTTAGTAGTCTTAATGAATGCATCTAAGAAAGAAAACAAGAATATATTTAGTTGTACATTTCATACAATGTGTTGCAGTTATTAAGTTTTATGACTGTGAGGCAAAATATACAAAGCTGAGATGATACCTTGCTATGTGTGGAAGGCTGTATTGCAGTTATGCAATAACATAAAAGATAAATGATAGCTTAGGAGGTCTGGTCCTGCACAATCTAGGTGTGGTAACCTGGCAAATTTTTGCATTTTCCCTGTTTTTTTTTTACAGGCAAAGCCATTAGAATGACTTTCCCATCTCATACTTATTCAGGTAATAGTAAAAGAAATTTGAAAAGTTACCCTTTTCCACAGTCGTACACTTCTGTGTGCTACATGAAAAAACAGTCAGTATTTAAATTATGTGCAAAACAAAATCTAATTTGCACCCCTTGCATTGTAACATGGTTTTGTCCAGGAGACTGAAATAAAAAGTTTCTCAAGTTAAGATCCTTAATGAATCAGCCCCCTAGTGCACATTTTGGCCACTTCCCCTGTCTTTGCCGAGCCCCTTTAACTGTCCCTATTTCCAGCATTCAATGTCATTAGTCACTTCACCATCTGCCTTTTATTTAGTTTTATGTTACTGGTAACGTATGGTGCAGCACTTATTTTCTTTTTGTGGTATGGGATATGGGCTGCTTGGACCCTTTCGCAGTCACAACTTGTGTGGAATTCGGGTTAGATAACCAAGAGAACTTAAATCAACTTCACTCATGAATGACTGTTGGTACCATTGGACCGGATTAATATTCGGACGCAGCTTGCACACAACTTGTGTTTTAAAAAAAAGAGCACAGAACTTGTGCATAGTTCCGACTGCATTCAAATACAAACGTATCTCAAGATATGTTTCCATTTGAACAAGTTTGTAAATATGCTCTGCCTAAATGTTACTTGTCTTATGTAGATACACACAACAGACCGCAGTATACGCAAAAGCATCTGTTCACTAAATGGTCACATCAGAACACATATAAAAAATTAAAAAATTACATTTTAAAATAAATGAACAACTCTTAACACTATAATCTCTAATGAAAATATGGATTTAAAAAAATATATGTTTTTTATTTTTTTGTACATTAAATACATATATTAAGCTGCTTTTAATGTATACTGTACATACAATTTTATATTATTATACAGTCAATCCTTCTTGCATACACATATTTTGTGCTAGCTAGTGCATGCTTATCTGTAGTTTATAAAACAAACACCATGCCATGTCAATCATCACTATCAGCGGGTACTTACACCTACCCTGCAGCTAGTGCAACCAGGCGTACTTAACGAGAAACATAGAATTTGAATTGGCCACATCTGCAACAGACGCCTTCACTCTTGCTGTACACGGCCTATGTTAGTCCGCACCTTCCCACACCTGTTCCGCTCTTCAAGCTAGAGCCAGTGGTAAGTGTCATATGCGTTCAGACATGAATTGCATGCAATTCAGTTCATTGGCATAGGGTTTGTTTCTGAGCATGAGCAGAGGTATTTCTTGCAAGATATATAAATGTAAACTGACTTACGTCCGAACATGAATTTGGCCCACTATATCTTTACAATAAAATATCTATACTTTTTTGCTGTTTAGATACTGTTTAATTTTTAATCAAACAAAATAGTAACTTGAATGGAGTGTTCTAAGCAGTTTGAAACCTCTCTTACTGCATTTTAAAATGTAAAAAACATAAACGGCAGTAAATAACAAATGCAATGCCAGTCTAATAATAGAGAGGTAACAAACCAGTAGTTGGTATTCAGTGCAATTTAGTGACTAAGGGTAATGGTAAGTAGAAGTAAGGTACATGTGTGCTGCGAGTAAATGAATATTAAATGATAATGATTGTGGAGAGCAGTGCTCTGATTGCACATAAGGTATTCTGAATACTTATTCGGAATAGTAAGGAGCAATTTGTATGTCTCTCCTCATTCCTTTGGATGAAGTTTAATCTTTCATTCTTAGGTTCTACTGGATAGACCTAGTTGTTATAAACTAGCCATCAATACCTTGTTATAAGACTGCTCTTAGTGCATTACATATCACATTTATTTCCCATATGTGTAACAGGAAATTATGAGTCTACCAGCACAGCAAGATTCTTACAGGTTGTTGAAAACTGTTCCCTATCAGTGATATGAGATCTGGAAATAATATTGTGTTATAGTCAAGACATTTTGTTGCTGCTTTATAATGTTACTATAAATGCAGCTACAGGATGTGGAGACATCAATAATAGCATGTGTGTATATCTAGGGCTAGATGTAGCAGTGGCAAATATAATAGACCTGGTTTATCCGCAGCAGAGGCTGAGAGACAGGTTTTCCCTGCATGATGCATATGTAAAAAAAAAATTTTTTTTTTATCAGAAAAAAAAGTGGACCAAGGAAATGAGAACAATCAACTGTTGTAAGTTAACCTGGGGTGAGGATGAATTGTATAGTATAGTGTAACTATGGTCTGCTCTGTAGCATGGATGACTAGAAAACAGAGGAACTCGTACAGTTGGATGTGTTTGCACCAAAATGTACCCATGAAAATGCTTGCCGCAAAAATGGTGCATTTTACATGCTTGTTCTGAGCTGTACATATGTTAAGATATGTGCAACTCAGCATAGTGCAATAAATGCTTCTGCATGAAGATACCTTAAAATGTGCTTTAAGGATATCTTCATGCACCCACATACTAGAGATGCTAGTCATCATCATCATCAAGTTAATCATCATCATCAAGGAGTTGACTGAATCTGCATATAGATATATCCTTACGCAAAAAAAAGCACATCAGCATCAGTCCAACTCTACATGGGGCACAGAGTGTTCTGTGAGGTATAGCTAGTGGATGGGGTTGACTTATGGTACTCAAAGTCGTATACCTACAGGCTCTAGTCATCCAAATCCGAATCTGATGTTATTGTAAGCAAATAATACTTTACTGTATGTAGCATATAGCAGTGATTCTAGCAACTATTACAACCAGCATGAGTTTAATGTACTTTTATATATATATCACTATGCTATCAAAAACCTGTGTTGTGTAGCAGCTACAAATCACCTGTGTGTCATAGCCTTTAAAATTTCAATCTCTTAAGAAAAATCTATTGTGCAGGATTACACAGAATAACCTTTCTTAATGCAGCCCTTCTAGGTTAAGGTTATATTTAACACTTTCATTTTCAAGTTACACAATGTATAGGAAACATTGATTCTGAACTTGCTTTATTAGTTCACAAAATACCCAAACAACATAGTTAAGTAATAAATAGATTTGCAGTGCAGACGTTTGAGAAGATCCATTCTTCTAAGATGAAAAGAGATGAGACGGACAACTTGCTCCACGGATCTAGTTCACTATAAATGCCTGAGTGATTTAATGTTCGACTATGGGTTTTCTTTAGAGATGGTCACTGACCCTCGTGTTTTGGTTTTGTATTTGGTTTTGGATCTGGATTACCTTCGTGCTTTGGTTTTGCAAAACCGCCCTTGTGTGTTTTGGTTTTGGTTTTGGTTTTGGTTTTGTTTGGTTTTGTTTTGCTATTTTTGAAAAAAATACAATTTTTTTGGTCTAAAATAACCTAATTTAGTGCTGCACCAGTTTCTTAGATAAGTGAGGTAATTCTAAAGCTAATAAATTATGAAAAAACAGTTTAACCCCTGGTAGGCCGTCCTTAATGCGAACACTTGTCTGCAACTTATACAGTCAAACCTGGTTGTCTACCTCCTCCATCTTTGATTATTGGAAATGTAGCTATCATCTTTGGGTGTATATTACACCCTACACTTGTAGTTGAATATAAAAAAAGCAGCCTGCACAGACTGTGGAGCTAGAAAGTAAAATTAAATGGACCACGGTACTTTGGTGGCTATCTAAGCCCCCCCCCTCCACTTGTAGTTAAATATAAAAAAAGCAGCCTGCATAGACTGTAGAACTAGAAATTTGAATATACAAAGAAATGGACAAAGGCAGTTTGGTATCTGTCTGCATCAGATCCCCTCTCCACTAGGAATAAAATAGAAAACTATTCAGCCGTTATATAATCTAGAATATAAATAAGAATTGATAAAGGCAATTTGGTGTCTGTCTGCATCATAATCATCAACATCCTCATTAGCGCCCTCGTCACCTCCATAAATCTCCCCCTCATCCTCTTCTATTTCCAAAGTGGCATCCTCAATTTGTGTATCACCGGCTACACTCGGGCTGTTCAGGTACACATCAGCAGAACTGATGAAAGGGCCCTTCTTTATGGGTACACTAACAGAATGCTCACAATTAGACATACCACTGTTGGATGGACTCTCCACAGGGATCAGTGTCATTTCTGATTCAGAGCAAACATTATCCTCCAATGCCTTACTGTTATCTTGCAGCTCGGCTTTGACGCGTAACAGTAGTTGTGCACCCAGGCCCGGACTATTCACCGGTAGGCCCCGCCATGTTATAGGCACGCCCCCTCCATTGTTAGGGAGGAGCTAAGAAAACAGCTGACTCCCGACTTGCATACAATTCATCTATTGGACATACGCGAGAACAGGAAGGGACAGATGCATTCCACAGTGGAATGCAGGAGCCTTCCTCTCCAACAGTAACAAGCACGGACCACGAGAAACATCCTCTGATTTCAGCACACTGGGTACCCGGCCACCATCTCTATTTACATCAAATCTGCAAGTAAACAAAGTTAAATTTGAAAGCAACGCAGCAATAACCATGTGATATATCTGAATATTTATATTGCACTAGCAGAGACTTAAAGAAATACCAATTCCCATCTACTGGACTTGTATGCTATGAACATTATTTTATTGAGATATCAGTGACTGTGTTATATCTGGATCAAAGCAGCATTTGTACCCACTGCCATTTGCCTCCCAATAGCTAGACTAGTCCAGGTCTATATACCTAGGGTTGTCTGATTTTTTTATGTATGTTCAATTGATGCCATGCCATACGTATGTATATAGAAATCAATGCCTCATAATATAAATACTAAAATGGTTTAATGGGAGTATTTTATTTGTCTATATTAATGTATTTTTATGTTTTTTAACGAGGATTCAATAAATTGTGATAAAACTAACATTAAATGTTATCCCACTAATTGAACCGAGCCTCTTGCTCACAGCCTAATGCAAGATATAGAAAAATACGAATTGTATTCAAGATAAAATAATACAAATTTTATTATTAGTATTACACTTGGAATAATACATAAGTCAATGAGCGCTTAACTTTCAGTATATTATTAGTTCGTAGGGAGGGATACCCTGTGTTAATGCTGCTCTTGCAACAGTAGGAGTAGAGCGCAACTCCTCCCACTCCCTCCACCCCCCCGTTTTTGCCAAACACTCCCGTTAAACACACTACCACACAGGTGCAGAGAGCCGCGTCTGGGCTCTCTGAACCTGCGCGGTAGTGTATTTTTCACTTTGAGCAGGGCAGATGAGAGTAGGAGTTCCGGATATCCAACCGCCCAGAGGAGCATGAGCAGGTTAGTAACTAAGTGCGCAGTCAGTCTGCCATTTTAAAAGAGAAGGATGAGCACACTGCATTCTTTATATACTACACTATGGTGCTAGCTGTCCTTCGTGGGCTGACCACACTCTCTTTAGTGTCTGGTCTCGCCTCTATGATGGCTGGCCACACCCACTCTCGTGGGCCCCTAGCGTTGCAGTCCCCCGGTGCGCCCTTCATGCCCCAGTCGGACACTGTGTGCACCACTTGTAGGCTCGGTAACATTTTTGGATCTGCCACTAACAGCCAAAGGTGAAGGCCTCATTCTCTCTTTGCCACTGCGTGTGTAGAATGGCATGTTGGCAATTTTTTTTTTATCGGCACTTAACTTTTGCTCAGTAACACTTCTTTTTTGCTTCAACACAGTAAAATAATTTTTTTATTTTGTTTTTTGGACTGATTTCGAAACACTCTGTAGTTTGACATCGCCTTGCCCAGATGACGTACTGGGAACACTAACATCAGGACTGGTGACAGAACCTGGTTGCTCATTGTGATCACTTGTGGACTGCTTTGAATCCATTTTGAGCGCAAAGCACTTGTAGTGGTAAAAATTATTTGGTAAGATACGGCTGACAAATATGACTTTTGACAGCCAGAAATATTTATGCACAATTATGGGGGACACCCCAAATGCACTGAGGAGTGCTAAAAATTATTTGGTAGATACTGCTGACAGATATGACTTTTGACAGCCAGAAATATTTATGCCCAATTATGGGGGACACCCCAAACGCACTGAGGAGTGCTAAAAATTATTTGGTAGATACTGCTGACAGATATGACTTTTGACAGGCAGAAATATTTATGCCCAATTATGGGGGACACCCCAAAAGCACTGAGGAGTGCTAAAAATTATTTGGTAGATACTGCTGACAGATATGACTTTTTAAAGCCAGAAATATTTATGCACAATTATGGGGGACACCCCAAACGCACTGAGGAGTGCTAAAAATTATTTGGTAGATACTGCTGACAGATATGACTTTTGACAGCCAGAAATATTTATGCACAATTATGGGGGACACCCCAAACACACTGAGGAGTGCTAAAAATTATTTGGTAGACACTGCTGACAGATATGACTTTTGACAGCCAGAAATATTTATGCACAATTATGGGGGACACCCCAAAAGCACTGAGGAGTGCTACAAAATATTTGGTTGATACTGCTGAAAGATATGACTTTTGACAGCCAGAAATATTTATGCACAATTATGGGGGACACCCCAAATGCACTGAGGAGTGCTAAAAATTATTTGGTAGATACTGCTGATAGATATGACTTTTGACAGCCAGAAATATTTATGCCCAATTATGGGGGACACCCCAAACGCACTGAGGAGTGCTAAAAATTATTTGGTAGATACTGCTGACAGATATGACTTTTGACAGCCAGAAATATTTATGCACAATTATGGGGGACACCCCAAAAGCACTGAGGAGTGCTAAAAATTATTTGGTAGATACTGCTGACAGATATGACTTTTGACAGCCAGACATATTTATGCACAATTATGGGGGACACCCCAAAAGCACTGAGGAGTGCTAAAAATTATTTGGTAGATACTGCTGACAGATATGACTTTTGACAGCCAGAAATATTTATGCCCAATTATGGGGGACACCCCAAATGCACTGAGGAGTGCTAAAAATTATTTGGTAGATACTGCTGACAGATATGACTTTTGACAGCCAGAAATATTTATGCACAATTATGGGGGACACCCCAAAAGCACTGAGGAGTGCTACAAAATATTTGGTTGATACTGCTGAAAGATATGACTTTTGACAGCCAGAAATATTTATGCACAATTATGGGGGACACCCCAAATGCACTGAGGAGTGCTAAAAATTATTTGGTAGATACTGCTGATAGATATGACTTTTGACAGCCAGAAATATTTATGCCCAATTATGGGGGACACCCCAAATGCACTGAGGAGTGCTAAAAATTATTTGGTAGATACTGCTGACAGATATGACTTTTGACAGCCAGAAATATTTATGCACAATTATGGGGGACACCCCAAAAGCACTGAGGAGTGCTAAAAATTATTTGGTAGATACTGCTGACAGATATGACTTTTGACAGCCAGACATATTTATGCACAATTATGGGGGACACCCCAAAAGCACTGAGGAGTGCTAAAAATTATTTGGTAGATACTGCTGACAGATATGACTTTTGACAGCCAGAAATATTTATGCCCAATTATGGGGGACACCCCAAATGCACTGAGGAGTGCTAAAAATTATTTGGTAGATACTGCTGACAGATATGACTTTTGACAGCCAGAAATATTTATGCACAATTATGGGGGACACCCCAAAAGCACTGAGGAGTGCTAAAAATTATTTGGTAGATACTGCTGACAGATATGACTTTTGACAGCCAGACATATTTATGCACAATTATGGGGGACACCCCAAACGCACTGAGGAGTGCTAAAAATTATTTGGTAGACACTGCTGACAGATATGACATTTGACAGCCAGAAATATTTATGCACAATTATGGGGGACACCCCAAAAGCACTGGGGAGTGCCAAATATTAAAAAAAAAATAAACCTCTATCCTCCTCTCTTCTCTAGCGATTTTAGTTAGAGCAATTGCAAGAAGAATATTGGATTCTCTGTCCCTGCTCTAATCAGCCTGTGACTACACCCTGCTCTCTCCCTCTGTCAAATGGCGATGGATTGCTGTGGAGGCGTATATTTATAATGTTGAAGTATCGCGACAACCGAGCCACGAGATCCGACGACGTCACGATGATGTTCGGCCTCGATTTGGATTCGGAGCGGACGGGAGAGTACCGAGCTACTCAGCTCGGTACTCGGATAGGCAAAGTTTGGGTGGGTTCGGTTCTCGGGGAACCGGACCCGCCCTCCTCTATTTTTCTTGCTCTTTAAAAAATTTCCTTTGCACATTAATTTCACTCTAACTTGATTTTAAAGTTGTATGAATAAACAATGATATGGCAAATATGAGCATGCCTTTAATATCATTACAGCTACTCCTGAAATAAATTCCTAACACATCATATAGCTTTCAACTATATAATTTCCAAGTAGGTTATTACACTAAAGCTATAATAACCTAAACAACAATAGTTATCCTGGTAATATGTACATTTAGTGGCTTCTAATAATATAGCTTTAAATAGTATATCATTTCCAAGTAGGTTATTACACTAAATCTATAATAACTTTAATAACAACAATTCTCCTGGTAATATGTACATTTGGTGGCTTCTAATAACAAATATAGTTTTTCAGGTGTGAATGATTACACATGTGCAGTATATATTGAAGGTTCAGTAACTAGATAATCCACTTGTCAGTACTGTGGCACTTTTTGTAGAGATTATGCTTCAACAAAAAGACACACAGCCTTATAAAAAGCTTCCAATTTGCAGTTAATTAAGTTTTATGTAAGTCAGTTGATGTTTATGGGGCCCACATGGGCAACTGGGCTCTGTGACAAGTTTTGTCCAGCTAGCTATTTATATTATGGAACCATACTTCATTTCTTACCTGCAAAAACTTTGTAGATTGCCAGTGAACAATTTCCAGCATGACTGTGTTTATGCGCAATAAAAAAATGGCTGACATAAACGTGTTTTTGCTTCAGTGATCAACATATCAATATCTGTTTTTCCATTATTGTAATGGGACCACAAATATTTCCTCAATTCAAATAATATTCGCTGGTTTAAATTATTTCCATTCCTTGTAATTCTTTTAGAGTTAATTTTAACAGAAAAATCATCCAAACAACTTCTCCCACGACACATTTTAGGATATGTAGCCCTTGAAGCAGTAGACTGCTTTAGTCATTAAGGCCACTACATGGACACAGTCACTGCTCTGATAAAGGGGGCTAGGAATATACCAGGAATCAAGGACAGACTGTCAACATAAAATATTTGGTTGCTGAACTGATGAATTTGTTAGGCATCAGCCAGTTGTTCACACTCACCAAGCAGATGTCTATAATACCATATGTCTTATAAAAAACTAATATATTATGAGAGCCAGCTACTTTAGAAACCAAAGGGTAACTAGCCAGGTCCACCGCTCTGGGCAATCAATTACACGGGCTGACTGGTCTGAGACGTTGGAGTTTGTGAGACTGCTGCAAGTACTTAAATTGGCAGGAGGCTCAGCTTTAATGCTATTAAATAGCGTAGGACTTCCTTATATTGTCCGGAGACTCAGACAACCACCTGAATTGAGGCTAGCTTGTTTATCCTTGTTAGGTAAATTACCTGATATTATATCTGGTTTTAGAACTAGTAGCACATACAACCCAACACTTTTTATATGGTTGGACTACAGTGCATGCTGGATTCATAATTTAATGTAAGATTTCTCTCAGGGTAACATACCAGGGTATACACCCAGTGGGGGGAGCCTTCAACAGGTTATTAATTTACCCAACAAAGTCATCCAACAAAGACTTAACTTAGTAACACATATGTAAGGGTTAAAGAAAGTTACTTTTAGGTAAATTTGTTGATTATTAATTTACATTTACTTATGTAGATAGTCACTAAGTTGTAATATTTTGTACAAAAAAACCTTTCATATGACAAAGAGGGACATTTAAATGATTAATTCACTTTTATGGACTTAGCTCAAATTAAATAATGAAATATAATCAAAATATATTTATAGCACCTGGTTGCATGTACAGCGTGCATCATTTTATGCACTATTTTGTACATCATGTGAGTCAGTAGTGGAAGAGGGGGTTTATACGATAATATGCTATATTGCCACTTCTCCTACTGCCTTCAGTGGAAAGTCATTTCACTTGCATTCCCATTACATTTATCATGCTGCCACTTCTAAATTTCCACTTCGATGTCAGTGGGAACTGCAGCCAGCTGTGTTGTGTAAATTACTATATAATTAAACATATGAATTTACATTTATTAACATTGTGAGACTATATAAAGTAAAAAAACAATGAGATTAGGAACATTAAAACTATAAAAATAGAGACAGGAATCATATAACCTTTCATATGACCCCTCCTTTTGCATTTGAAGAGGGGCACCTAATGGCATCAGGTTGCTTCCTCATTTCCCCAATGTAATAACATTTGAAAGTCCCAACATCAATAACGACCTCGCTGGGAGTTTCAAATGCCATTAAGCAGGGCTCTCTGACATTAGTTGCTTCTTTTACATCAGTCCTATAGGTACAGGGGGGTGGGAGCAACTCCAGGAAGGGGACATGGGTTCCATAATACAGGTATGGAGGGCGTTGTATTAATTTTTCAACTGACATTTCCCAAAGTGGATATGGCCTTCAAAATCCTGCATTTGGCCTTCCTTGCATCTCTAACATACAGTAACAGTCACTCTTTGAATAGGCATCACAATATTGTTAGTTGTAGCTTAATGTCGCTGTTCAAAGCATTCAAATCAAGATTTTAGGTGAGATATGTGCAAGGTGTAATTTCATTTATCTCATGCTTTATATCTTGAATGGGGTTAGGTAGCACTGCTTTAGCCACTATGTATCACATCAGGGGGTAAATACACCCAATAGTGATTTTTGCAAATCGCTGATATCTGGCGACTTTGCATGGTAAATTTAAAGTGGCAATGGCTTTAAAGGCAAAACTTGCATTTAAAGCAACAGCGCTAGGGTCATGAGTTCAATTCTCAACCATTGCCTTATCTGTGTGGAGTTTGTATGTTCTCTCTATGTTTAAGTGGGTTTCCTCTGGGTACTCCAGTTTCCTCCCACACTCCAAAAATATATTAGCAGGCTGCTATTAAATTGACCTTAGTCTCTCTTGGGGGTAAATGTATCATACCCTCGTTTTCTCAACTCGCGGGAGATCGGCGTCTTCGCAGCTAAATTTAAAGCGGCGCTGCCTTGTAAAGGGAAACTTCCCTTTACAAAGTAGCGCCGCTTTAAATTTAAGCTGCGAAGACGTCAATCTCCCGCGAGTTGAGAAAACCGGGGTATGATACATTTACCCCTTGGTCTGTGTGTGTGTGTGTGTGTGTGTGTGTGTGTGTATGTATGTATGTATGTATGTATGTTTGTAAATTTAGACTGTAAGCTCCAATGTGGTAGGGACTGAATTAGGGGCAGAATTAGTGGTGCTATATAAATAGATGATAATGTTTCTGTTGAAAATTTAAAAAAAAAAAGATTTTCATCAATATTGCTTTCTCTCATTTTATAATTGTAATCTTTCAGATTTTGTGTTACTTTTTGTTTTATTTCATTTAGCTTTATAGTGTTGATAAATCTAAATACAAATGTTTAAACAAAACTTAATTTATAAAATACAGATGGCTACAATTACCTCACATTGAGATTAAATTGTAGTACATTAAATTATGCACACAGCACATACAACCAGGTGTGAACAAGATATATTCCTTCTATTTGATTTTCTAACTTGAGCTAAGTTATTTATGTTTTAGCTTACAGACAGCTGTGTTGAATTTAAATGACGCTTGATTGTGCATAAATGTTTAGTTGGGCCAACAGCATTTATATTTGTTATATTTTAGTACTTCATAAAGCGAGGCTGGATGAATTAATTTGTTGTACTTTAATAATTTTATTATTGTTCAGTTTGCCTACTTGTGCATAATTGACTTGTTTTTATTTGATTATGTAATTCATCAAGCTGGTTAATTCTTACTCTTTTTATAAATCACTGTAGAAAGGCAGGATCAATTTAGGGAGGCTGTATATTGTAGTATGAAATTGAAGCCAAGTTGTATATCTGTTAAAAGTTGACAAGAGAACTCTACTTTAAAGCAAATTTAAAGTTCAAATTTACAACATCAAGTAAAGGAGAAGTAAAGCCACTATTTGTCATTTATATATATCAAAAACTTTGTATTACTAAGCGAATAATTAAATAAGTATTTAATATTTATACTCCTCTGCAGCAGTTTGCCATGTTAGGTGGAAGTTTCTTCTGTAGCTAAACATACAGACAGCTAGGCAGACTACTTTTGTTTTTTGTTTAATTCAGACACAAAGGCATGGACTCCCATGTCCAGCAATGTCACAGATTTTTAAGCTATACCAGATACCATCAGCACACTGTCTTTAAGATGTAGGAGGAGTTGCAGTTGTCTTTTATAAAGTGGGCCAGGGCCAACTGGACCAGGGAGCAGATGGGAATCTACTCCCCAGAACGGTTCAATTTGACTTTTCTAGGTTTAAGCTACCAGCAGTCGCACAGTTAATAACCATGCTGAGAGGCAGGAAGAGGATATTCCCTGACCATTCCATTTGTGTTTAATTATAAACAAAATTTGAAAGGCTGGGAAGTACCCACTGCCTGTCTCTTGCCCCTCAAGAGTGGCCACGAACTGTGAAGCAACACAGTTACTGGATATGACAGCTTCTTTCATACCTAATAAAAACTTCTAGCAATTCATTTAGTAGCCACTAGAGACTTGGGAGTAAATGTATCAAGCTGTGAGTTTCCGGCGAGTTTGAAAGTGGAGATTTTGCCTATAGCAGATATTAGCTGTCTTTATGTAGAATGTACTAAATAAACTACAATCTGATTGGTTACTATAGGCAACATCTTCACTTTTCAAACCCGCCAGAAACACTCAGCTTGAAACATTTATCCCCTGGGGTCTGTATTTTGTCACCAATAGAGATTATGGGTGGGATCTGCATTATAGGAAAATTTGGGGTCTGTACAGTCATGGCCAAAAGTTTTGAAAATGACACAAGTATTGTTTTTTTTTACAAAGTTTGCTGCTTCATTGTTTTTAGACCTTATTGTCAGATGTTGCTATGGTATACTGAAGTAAAATTACAAGCATTTCATAAGTGTCAAAGGCTTTTATTGACAATTCGATTAGGTTTATGCAAAGAGTCAATATTTGCAGTGTTGACCCTTCTCTTTGAAGACCTCTGCAATTCGCCTTGGCATTCTGTTAATCAACTTCTGGGCCTCATACTGACTGATGGCCGCCCATTCTTGCCTAATCAATGCTTGGAGTTTGTCAGAATTTGTGGGTTTTTGTTTGTCCAGCTGCCTCTTGAGGAATGATCACAAGTTCGCAATGGGATTAAGATCTGGGGATTTTCCTGGCCATGGACCCAAAATTTCGATAATCTCCCAGCCACTTAGTTATCATTTTTGCCTTATGGCAAGGTGCTCCATCCTACTGGAAAAAGCATTGTTCGTCACCAAACTGTTCTTGGATGGTTGGGAGAAGTTGCTCTTGGAGGATGTTTTGGTACCATTCTTGGCTTACAAGCAACCCCACAAATGAATGGTCTCAGGATGCTTTACTGTTGGCATGACACAGGACTGATGGTAACGCTCACCTTTCCTTCTCCGGACAAGTGTTTTTCCAGATGCCCCAAACAATCTTAAGGGGGATTCATCAGAGAAAATGACTTTACCCCAGTCCTCAGCAGTTCAGTCCCTGTACCTTTTGCAGAATATCAGTCTATCCCTGATGTTTTTCCTGGAGAGAAGTGGCTTCTTTTGTGGTCTTCTTGACACCAGCCATCCTCTAAAAGTTTTTGCCTCACTGTGCACGCAGATGCACTCACACCTGCCTGCTGCCATTTCTAAGCAAGTTCCGCACTGTCGTGCCCCGATTCCACAGCTGAATCAACTTTAGGAGATGGTCCTGGCACTTGATAGACATTCTTGGGCGCCTTGAAGCTTTCTTCACTACTATTGAAACACTCTCTCTTGATGATCTGATAAATGGTTAATTTAGGGGCAATCTTACTAGCAACAACATCCTTGCCTGTGAAGCCCTTTTTGTGCGAAGCAATGATGACTGCACATTTTTCCTTGGAGATAACCATGGGTAACAGAGGAAGAACAGTGATTTCAAGCACCACCCTACTTTTAAAGCTTCCAGTCTGTTATTGTTTCTCAATCAGCATGACAGAGTGATCTCCAGCTTTGACCTTGTCAATACTCTCACCTGTGTTAACGAGAGATTTACTGACCTGATGTTAGCTGGTTCTTTTGTGGCAGGGCTAAAATGCAGTGGAAATGTTGTTTTTGGGATAAAGTTCATTGTCAGACAGACTTGAGGAAAAATACAATTTGTGTCATTCTCAAATCCTTTGGCCATGACTGTATAGTAATGCCACTAGAGATTTGTGGTTGTCTGCATTATAAGGCCATCAGAGATTTGCAGTGCTCTGCATTGTAATGCCACCAGAGATTTAGGGGACCCACATTATAAACCTACCAATTAATTGGGTGTTTGCATTTCAAAGTGGCTTCCAAAACAGGGTTTGCATTGAATAGTAGTCACTAGTATACATTGTGTTTTGACTAGTAGTCATGATAATGCTCTCTGTATTATATAGCTGTCACTAGAATGTTTTAAATGATAGATGCCATTAGAATGTTCTCTCTAATGTATACTGTTGTATTGTCTTGTATATCGGTCACTAAAATGCTCTTTGTATTGTATAGCAATCATTAGAATGCTCTCAGTATTGTATATTAGTCATTAAAATGCTCTTTGTATTGTATTGGTTGGTAGGATGTTCTCTGCATTGTATACAGATCATTACAATTGTCTCTGTATTGTATATTATTTATAAGAACATCCCCTCTTTATAAATAGTAGGTAATTTTAAGCAGGTACATACGCTAAGGAGGTTAGTCCTTTCCTGGTGCAGATCCATTTATTTACCTTTTTGTTGTATATTATTTATTAAGCTGGACTCTCTATTATATAATGTTTGTAAATATGCACTCTGCATTGTATATAGATCACTAAAATGTTCTCTGCATTGTATATTGTTTTTAAGATGCTCTGTGTATCGTAAATATATCTTAAGAGAATGATTTCTTTATTGTATAGCAATATCTGTATTTTATAGAGGTCACTAGAATATACTCTGTATTGTTTAAAGCTTGATAGAATGTTGTTGGTTTATAATATTGGTCATTTAGATGCACTCTGTATTGTATAATGTTTATTGAGATGCTTTCTGTAGTGTATAGAGGTTACTAGAAGCTTCTGTGTATTGCATAATTGTCAGTAGAATGTTCTCTCTATTGTATATTGTTTATTAAGTGGCTCTCTGCCATCTCTACTTGGATGTTCTACCAGTTCCTTCTCTACTTTGAGACCCACAAGAGTCTATTGTCCATACATTTACCTCTCCCTCTAGACTGTAAACTTTAACCAGTATGGTTCACTCAACCCTATGTCTTATGTCTGCAACCTTGTATGATTTTTTTTCTTTTTTTTCTGTATGTTTTATGTTTTGTATGATAAGTCAATCTAACTGTCTGGCGCTTCACAGTTTATGGCACCTTACAAAAACCATGAGGATGATAATATTAGTATGCTTTCTGTATTGTATATCACTTATTAAGATGCTCTCTGCGTTACATAGAAATCACTTGAATGTTCTTTCTTTTGTACAGAGGTCACGGTAATGTACTTTGTATATAGTTTATTAAGACGCTCTCTGTATTAAATATAGGTCACTAGAATGCTTTCCGCATTTTTCAGAGGTCACTAGAACAATCTGTGCTTTGAAAAGTAGTCAGATGAGGCTGGTAGGTTTTGTATTTTATTATAGCTCTTAGTCAAAGAAATGTATGACAAATTGTTGTCAATGTAAACTCACACCTTTATTAGACAAACCATGTCCACATGATTATAGTTACACCGATTTTTCCATTGTAACACACTAGTAAAAGACCATGGGCTACTTGCTTGTGTTTTCCTCCACAGAACAAAATTCAGTTCTCCGTGGTGGTGACAACACCTTATATTTATCAGAGCTACAGTGAAATTTCAGGTTTACACTGAGAAACATTTTTCTTTCATGGTTCATATTTTAGAACTTTAAATTTTCAAATTTAGTGTTTAATGGTCCTTTGAGTAAAATAATGCAAGGCTAATTCAATCCATTATATAATTTAAAAGCAAGCAAAACATATTTCCTTTTAAAATAATTCATAGTGAAATAGTGTAAGAAGTTATTCTTGGCAAAGCTGCTGTCTTGGCTGCTGCCCAAATCTTCTGGTCACATAACTTGGGGGTCATTGAGAATTAGATGCAAGACTCGTTTTTTTGTACTGTGCATGTGACCCAAAAATGTGTATCCTTGCATCTATATTAACCTTTTTGTGTATCCCTAACTTGTGCTTCCCTGCGTCCTAATAGGCGGAATGGAAGTGAGAAGGGCCATGTAAGAGTAGGCCAGAATCAGTAAAGGCATGTTCATGTAATTGCTCTATAGTTAGAGGTGGACACAACTATATTTGTTGCCGGTGATCTACCCCTTGAGCAAAGATCTGTTCTGATGATGATCAGTGTAAAAAGAAACTTTAAAATAAATAAATAGAAACGGCATGCCCCATACCCCAAGTGAACCAAGCACCAACTCTCAGAGCTTGGGCTGGTTATGGCAATACCATCCGGGAGAGGGGGTAGTGTGTGCGCTCTCCCTCAACCTGTTCAATGACCTACATTGATACAATGTAGGTCATTGATACATTTTGCATCAGTGTAGCTTAGCTTATCCACAAGGAGCAAGTCGCTGTTGTCAATGCACTTTTCTTTCCATTGGATTTAAAGCCTGAAAAAAAAGAAGATCCTGATGGATTTAGTTGAATAGTAAATTTGCTTATATAGCGATAGGGGGAGTGTTTATTTAAATAAAGTATTTATTTAAAAAAAAAATGATTTCAACATTTTGTTACAGTAAACTTCCATACAACATTATCAAGTTGATGATGATGAATGGTGTCTTGAGTATGCCGCCACATCAGGCACATGTCCAACTCTAAATGCCCTTATAATCTACACACATCAGTCTTACAGAAGCCTCGTAACACTTCAAAAAGTCTACCGGGAGACCATGCTCTTTTCACAAGTTTATGTCTTCACACTTGCCTCCATTCCCTCCTCACATCATGACACAGCCTCTGTGTGATGAAACCCATTGAATATGTACATTGTATCCTCATGTCCCTATAGAGTACTTGCCTTAGCACACTTTTGACTATCTGCCTTCAGTATGTGTGCTTTTCATTCTCATAGCATGTCTCTGCTCACCCCCATACTGTGGTTTGAATACCAGCCTTAATATTGGTAAGATTGTGTTTTGTGTTACACTGTAGGTGAGGTATTCATGTTAGCCCTAGAGCTTCCTATTTATTTATGACAAAGGAGTAAAGCTAGGTACACACTACAGGTTTTCACCCGATTATCTAGCCAATCACATGATAAATGTCCAATATCGCATTAGTGTGCACGCTCCAACGATCATGTTTTACTGTACCAAAGCACATTGTATTGTTTGATTTTATAACCGGACTAAAAATCCCTATAAATTGTCGTGACAATTCTGCAGTTTGTATGTACTCACGACCACCTGTCTGACAATTCTGCTGATGGTTCCTCTAACAGTGACGCTTCTCTGTGCATGCATATTCAAATGTATAATGTTATCTCTTACGTCTCTCATATGCTCTTTTGTCTGAACTTAAAGCATATGGAAATAGTGCTCTTCCCATAGCGAACTAATAATAAACGCCTTTACATGTTTTATATGTCACCTATGTGCTTCTGTGTGCAAGTGTATACAACATGAATTGTTAGCACACACACACAAATTTATATATATATATATATATATTCTACCTAGTTTTATTCTTGTACCTGTAGGTTCAGTGCACCTGAGTACACCCTACTCTGTACCACAGCATATGTGGAGTGGACAAAAGTGTATTTATTCATTGTGAAATGTAAGCGCAAGTACATATATGTATACAATATCTACAAAGTTTAATTTATTGGTTTTTCTTATACCTCTATGTATGTGTTTTTATATATATATATATATATATATATATATATATATATATATATATATATATATATATATATATACACAAGTTAACCCGTGCATGATACTCATACATTCTAGTCAAATCAAGCTACTTAAGGTGTTAAAAAGGTTCTTGTCATGCATTTGGGCCATAGCCCAGACTTCCTCAGGGGAAGAACGTTACTTCCCGACGTAAGCGCCCTTTTTTAACGTGGTTTTGTCCACATGTCACCACCTCATCATTTTTCTCCATCACCTCATCCTTCATCTTTGTCGCCACATCTATCCAGATGTCTATCCAGACACAGGGATCTCTCTCAACGGTTCTGAGTATCACACTCCTCTCGCTCTGTCACCCCCGACAACCACCAACCACTCCCCACTGTCACCCCCGGCAACAACCAACCACTCCCAACTGTCACTTCTCCTTCAAGAAATATATATATATATTTTTTAAAATCTTTATAAACACTTTTAACAATTAACAAATTAAATGAACAAATTTAAAACATATTAGTATACCAAATTTCAGCTCTTTCTGAGTTTTTTTTCCTACACACACACTAAGAATTTAGTAGGTCAGTGTATAACTTCGCCCAGCAGGTGGCGCTTCAGCTTGTTTTTTTTTTCCCCCACACATACACACTCCACTAGGCTTTTATATAGTAGATATATATATATATATATATATATATATATATATATATATATATATATATTACGTATATATGCTTTTATTTTTGTACCACTTATTGCCATTGGCAGCTCTTCTTCTCCTGCCCCCTCCACTCCTCCCTCACTTTTATCTTTGCTTATCTGCCATGCTGTAATGTATTGCTGGCGACAGCCTGGCTCCTTTCTGTTTATGGAGAAGCTTCTAGTGCATATGTGGGCAGTAACAGTTGGTATGGACCAATCACAGAAGCTCTGTTTGCAGAGTGAAGCATTCTAAACGATCATTCATTCGTCTTTAGCGTTTGTCTGCAGTGGCATTTGCAGCTCTGCACTGACACTTTTTAGAAAAGTTTTCTATACCAAATGTCATCGGTATTATAGTAACATAAGTACTTTATTTTGGTCGTTTTTTGTGTGTATGGCAATATAATACATGTATAGTTTTTTATAGAAATTTTTGGATGGCATCTGACATGAGTTGTGGTGATGACGGACTTCATTGAGGCCTACAGATCCCATCCCTGCTTGTGGCAATCCAAGTCAAAAGAGTATTCCAACAGGCAGAAGAGGATCTTGGCTTATGAGGACTTGGTGAGAGTGAGCCTATTCATTATTCAGAGGCTACTGTAGATTGATTCAAGGAGAAGATCCAAAACATGAGGACTGTAGTGTGTACCTAGCTTAAATCTTTGTGTATTCTAGATCTGTAGAAACCATACATCAATATCTAGATTAGCAGGTCATGTAGACCAGACTATTGTTTAACAAAAGTCATATTTGTTTACCTAAACCACAGGAGATATAGTTAGGTGTGGTGTCCTGCCAACCCTCCTCCCCCTCTGTTCCAAATCTAGCCAAGCAAATATTATGCTTAAAACACAATGGAGTGAGTAGCCAACATTATGTTATGCTGTAACCATTTATATAGACTGTAATTATTCTGCCCTCCTACAACATTGCTATTTAACCACACATTACAGGCAATAGTGAGATACAGTAAGATTGCTCTGTTAGCTACATCTGTAGGCAAGCTAGATAAGGGTTAGGAGACATAGTGGCTCTGTTTGCCTGATTTTTTCACCTTAATTAGGAAATGTGTATTGTATTCCTATGCCTTAAGATTCTAAATCACAGTGAAAAGCCAACCACAATTCTACAGCTGGATGCTATTCTGGGAGAATAAGAAGGAGCAGTTCATTGTTCCAGATTAAAGATCAGGCTGGTATAGGAAGTAATCGTCCTGCCAGCTGATTGAGGATGGAGATTGGTGGAAGGACTGTGAGGATTCTTGTTCCTCTTCCTTTGGATAAGTTACCCCAAGTCTAATGTATCTGTGTGCTTGTCAAAAGCTAGGTGACATTGAAGCAGGACCACTGCCATGCTGGCAGTCAGTGAAGCTCAGCAATTCCGGTACTTGTGCTAAGGAGCTTAGAAGAAGCTGGTAACAAAGAGCAAGCCTATAGTCAGTTCTCCTAGGGGGACCATATTAGGACTGGTATCGTCTTGTATGTAATACCCTCATGCCCATTTCTTTATACCTGTAATTATTACTCCTGTACTTACTGGTTGTTGTTTTTTTTGCCTTTTGTTGTTCCATCAATAAAAGCTACCATTGATTAAGTCAAATATCTGTCTGCGTGGAAGTATTTACCCATGCACAAGGGGACTTTTCAGCCTCGGAAGATGCCATTTCCTCAAATTTTTTACAAAATCAAATGAGTGGACAGCTCACTGCATCCCAGCACACTCATGTCCTGAACACTCTCTGCTTCTGGGAACATTCCAATGATATGATTAGCAACAGGTTGTTCTATTAAAATCCACTTCAAAACTAAGGGCACATGCAGGAGGAGGTGATGTTGGTAACAAAAAGTTGCTTAAATGCACCTTTAAAATTTATATTTTCAGTAAACTCAAGAAACATCATGTAATTGAAAAAATATTAGTGCTGGATGACCAAATCAACAATAATGTATCCTTCAACATATATTAGTGAAAATGTCTTCAAATTAAAACACATTATGGGTTGATGTGTTGCTTTACTAAAATACATTAGCAGCCATATAATCATAATACTCCCACATGGGTGCAGTACTTGAAGAGTTTCTCATATCTGCTGTCAAACCCAAGACTTGTTCTCTGAATGCCTGGCACAAGTGGGGCTACAATTACAAGAGTACTGAAGTTTCAAGTTTAAACTGTTCAGAGATGATTTTTAATTTGTTACACTTTGCACTTAATCCAATTGAAGATGTCAGTGTCAGCTGTAAAAAATGAACTTGCTGGAGTTTCAATCTTCCGAGATCCAGAACATCATAAAAGAAATTGATAATATCTGCTTAAGCAGGTTTTAAACGACGTTCACACAAATCTTTATCAAAATTTTACAATGAAGCCTTTACCTGGGAAACTTTGCTAGCCATTTAGTTGGAGTTCGATAAATCTATAACTGAAATGTTTTTGTGCTTTGTTCTAAGTTGAAATTACATCGGTAGCTTTTTTAATTGTATTTATAAGTGACACAGGGTCTGGAAATTATGAACAATTTGAGTAATTTTATATCCAACCTTTCATCAAGCAGTTCATATCTGAATATGAATATTTAAATTACTGGACATTACAGTTATAAATGAATACTAAGTATAAGTGAGTCTATATAGAATGTTATAACATATATATATACAGTCACCACTTTATTAGTTACACCTTTCTAGTACTGGGTAGGATCCTCATTTGCCAACAGAACAGCCTGAATTCTTAGGGCATGGCTTTCAATAAGGTGTTGGAAATAATTATGTAAATATTCTGGTCCATGTTGTAAAGAATTCAGATTTAGGATTCCTTGTGTTACCCTAGATTGGTGCTGGCCGACCACAGTGCGGAGTCTAACTGATTCTCTGGGTTTTCATCAAGAACTGCCACAAGGCGGGATGGTCATAGTTGCCGAGAACCCACAGGTCATGGTCCCCTGACCTGTCACTAAGTGCAACACACTATACTGGACATAGTAGGAGAGGGAAGAAGCAACTGACAGCAATCAGAGCAACTGAGTCTGAATTAGTATACGAATGGTTAATAATAGGTACTGGTGGCAAGTGGACTGTCAGAACAAGCTAGGGTCTGGTACAAAGGAGGGCAATGCGGTAGCAGAATCAGGAGGCAGATGGAGTGTTAGGACGGAGCCAGGGTCTGATACACAAGTGGGTAACAAACAGGATAGTTATTTGTGGAGCGAGAGCAAAGGAACCGGAAAAGGCCCAGGAGTCAGACAAGCTGAGACACTTGTTGCTCTGACACTGCTACAGTCTCAGAGTGAGCTTTATATACTCTGCAGATAGACTATGCTGCCTCCAAGCCACGATCATGTGACCACCCGAACCAGGTTGCTGAGTTCTATACAGAGGCAGAGGAAATCAGTAGCACAGGAGTGTGAAAGCAGGTAATGGTAACACATGTTGTTGACATGATGACATGTGCTTTGTGACATGGTGTGGTATCCTGATGGAAGTAGCCATTAGAAGATGGATAGACTATGCCCATAAAGGGATGCACATATTCCACAATCAAAATCACTTAGATCACTTTTCTTTCCTATTGTGGTGTTTCATCTAAACAACACCTAAACTCTTTCACCATGTCTGCATGCTCAGGGCCGTAACCAGGGCCGGATTAACCCGAGGTCTAACAGGGCTATAGCCCAGGAGCCTCGGGCATCCAGGAGGCCCTTCAAAGTCCTCAGCAGCATTATTGATCGGTCCGGGGGTGGGGGCGCCCCCAGCCCAATCAATGCTGCTGAGCACTGTCACTGTAGTCCTCCGTCCCCGGCGCTCAGTAATCTGCTTACTGAGGAGATCTCGCGAGTGAACTCTCGCGAGATCTCCTCAGTAAGGAGCTTACAGCGCGCCGGGGACGGAGGACTACAGTGACAGGTAAGCGCTTGGGGGGCCCTCCCGGGGTATGGGGGGGGCGGTGGGTGGCTCACATTGGGGGCCTCACGGGGGAATGGAGGCGCCCTTAGCCCAGGGGCCTCCATTCCCTTAATCCGGCCCTGGCCATAACTAGGGCTGTGCAACAGGGGCGACCGCCCAGGGCGCAAGGCTGAAGGGGGGCGCAATTTAGGAATGTTTTAGGTTAATTTGGTTAAAATTGAGAGCTAGGGGGGCGGCATTTGTCTTTTTCGCCCCAGGCGCTAGAATTATAAGTTACGGCTCTGGCATGCTTTTATGCATTGAGTAGTTACCACACGATTTGCTGATTAGATATTTGAATAAGCAGTTGCACAGAGATGCGTAATAAAGTGGCCTCTGCGTGTATGTACTAACTAAAATATATTATTTTCTAAAGCGAGCCCATGGAACTAGATTTACTGGTGGGCCAATCCAGAACTGTACATATTTAATTAATTTAGCTATTTTACTCACTCTCACAATGGTTTGTGGCAATTTGAATTTTCTGTCTACTAGTTATCCTAGCTATCATTTTAGTACTAAGTGATCTTTAAAGGTCTGCGATTGGTCATCCTGTTAGCATTCCCCTTCTATAACCATTTGAAGCTGGTAAACTAAATTGATTTGGCACATTAAATATGGCTACATGTTGCAACTTGTATTGTTCCACTTTTGGGGAGGGCTGGGATCCTCCATTGTCATCTTTTATTAGATGATAAAGCTTTCAGAAGGAACATTAAACAAAGATTCTAGGTAACCAGAAACTGAGATCAGGTATTGATTGATCCAACCCAAAAAGGTATAAAACATCAAGCATATGATTTTTAACGTTAAGTACTGGATATGCAGAATGTTTGGGAATAAATTTTATCTGATGCAACAGTGTAAATCCTTCCCTGAATTGAAAAAAAATTGAACATTTGTCTTTGTTTACTACTGGCAGTTGAGTCTCTGTTATCCAATTGCACCTAGTGGCGGACTTTAACTACCATAGGACCAATGCTTATTGTATTGGCTCCATCTCTGCTTTTCCCATTGAAATTTTCATCATTTTTAAGATGAAACATAGAAACATTGAATTTATATTTTAGAACAGACATCAAGCCCCTCATCTTTAGTGAATTAGTATGCTCAGCATGTTTTGAGCAACAGGTATTTTACAATTAACAGAAAGAACACTTGCCCCAACTTCACTTTACCACTTATCTATGTCATAATTGCACCACTGAGTTAGAATGGGAAGAGAATGGGGACCTAACAGCTCCAGACAACGGACTACTGCACTAAACTCTACTCCCCTATTGTAATCAAAAACTTCCACCGTCAAAATGAAAATTGAAATGATATGTGTGACAGTAATTTATGATCAAAGTGATATTAAACTTATATGTAACACAATAAATGTGATATTGAGCTTACATATATCATGCCATCATGCTCTTTTAAAACTGGATGTATAAGGTAATTGTATTGGAACTTTGTGTGTCTTTGTATTGTCAGCATTCTAACATTCTACAACCTAACACAAAGAAATAAGATAAGTGAATGTTTGCCATTGCAATTTATATCTAGGAGGAAAGCCTTACAGCTCTAGTAAGTGTAGGGCAAGAGTAGGCCAAGTACAGTAAGGGTGGGTTTTCACGTAAATTGTGACTCACTAGACCTGGGCATAAACACAATTACACCTGTCAGGAGGCATATCTCTTGTAGGTTCTGGAGGGCTGTTGCAGCATTTATATATAATTAGCAGCACTAGTTAGCCACTTCTGATTGGCTGTTGACCACTCTACCATTGACTACTAACACTCTCAAGCCACATCTGCAGACTTTCTCTACTTTATCGTGGGGTGTAAATATACTCACTTGTTACTTCTGATGTACACCTGGCATAAATGCTTGGCATGTATACAAAATGTAAAGTGGGTATTGGACCTCTGGCACCACCAAGTATACCTTAATTGTACAATGTCATGTTAATCAGACATAAGTAATATTTCATGTATTTATTAGTACTGGGTAAATAATATTGGCTTCTAATTTGTCGTGGCGGCATCCAGAAGCTGGCAAAAACCTGGGAGGTTATCCTATCCTAAACTTGCTTATACAAGCAAACATTTACTTACCTGACGGTGTGCATGTTGAGAAGAACACACTTACTGAGAAGACTGAAATATTTATACTGGAATCGTGAATACAGTTTTACTACTGTTGGGCTATGAAAACATGGAACCGTTAGTACATTTAACCCACTACCGCACTATGGGACCATAAGAGATTAAAAGTAGCAAGTACGTATAAACCTTAAAAAAGGAGAACAGAGTAATCATCACCTAACACACTTATTGTACAGAGAAACACACCTCTCAGAAGGTGCCTCTGCCTGTACTGCATCATCTTAGGATGCTGCTTTGTTTCGGCAGCTCCTGTCTCCTTGACTATATTGAACTTGACATTAATTGTATTTGCCTGTAGTACCTCTGATTTACCACAGGTTCTGCTACTGTACCCTTGCCTCTTCCCCCACTAGCAGGGGTTAACCCGCTGCTCTTTTTAATTGCTGCACCTGTTCTCTGCCTATTTAGGCCTCCTCTCCACAGTTCACCCTTGCTGGTCATTGATGTTATTGTTATGTTGCTACTACTCTTGTTTCCTTGGACTACTGCAAGTTGCTAACTCAGCAAGTTCACCTGTACCAGCTGTATTGTCTGTTATTTTACCTGCTTTCAACCTCACTCAGAGAGCCATTGTTCAGTCTCTGCAATATCTGCTTTGTCCCTTTTCCTGCAGTATTCTGGACTATATTTGCTTAATAGATTGTTATGTTTGAACCATACTCTGGGCTCCATAGCTGTCTTTTCCACAGAAGTGTGACAACACCTCTGTATAAATTACTAAGCTCAGCGAAACAAAGATTGTTACACTGTGTTTATTTTTACTGACAAGTGCAAAAAAAAGACTTTAAAGTGATGCAATTGATTATTTTATTAACACAATTTCTTACCTAGTGTGATCATGTTATACATTTGTTTGTAAATTGTACATTATAAACTGTGAAACATATTGTGATATTCTATATAGTGAATGCATATATTCCCCCAGCATTAATAAATACATGAAATATTACTTATGTCTGATTAACAGGCCATTGTACAGTTAAGGTGTACTTAGTGGAGCCAGGGGCCTAATACCTACTTTACATTTTGTATTATCTTGGCAGTAGTGGATAACTGCACAGGCCCTTCCCATAAACTTCTCCATCCTCTCCCCTCTCTCTAGCTGCTGGCATGAGTGATGTGTATGGTACGATTGCCTCTTGGTACAACCAGTTATGGTGACCTCTATGAACTGGGGTTTTAAGCTGCACACTTGCAGTGGGGTTCCATTGCATAGTTTTTGCGCACTGAGGTTCAGCAGTAACCCAACAGAGACTCAGTTTGTCAATTTTTCCAAGAGAAAGGAGAGAGTAGAGGAATTCCACAGGGTTGTTGTCCAAGTTTTTCTAATTGCTAGAGAAATGGCTTAGCAGGTACTCATTGATTGCAGAGCAGTGCTGTTCTTTGGTGTTAAACATGTCACAATATTTAATGAAACGGTTTAAACATAAAAATTTGGAAATTTTCTAAAGTGTTAAACCATATTTTCCTACATATGGCAAATGTGCACTCTATGCTAATTTTAACATTATTTTCATAAAACATTTACGTTATACTGTGCGATGTCACATAAGCAGGCACAGTTGCAGCAACAAACAATGTGTGTGTATAACTGATTGTCCTATACCAAGCAGTGACTTAAATACCAAAGCTGAGTGATATAACAAAAACTGTATGATGTACACCAGTCACATGATCCCCATAGTCAACTGTTACACCTCTATCTGCCTGCATTTCACTGCTGGACGTAAGGAATCCATGTACTTCCTTGCAAGTAAACACTGAATGCTCCATATACTTAAACTTAGGTTCCAATCAAAGGGTTTTATATATTTTTTTTTCTTGTCAGTTATGATCTAAATGCTACCAATGTGCCAAATTTTAACTTTCAAGGTTTTACAAAGGTGGGTTAAACCATACTTGCCAGCATTGGAAAGGATCAGGGGAAGGTGGGTGTGTTGTCGGCGGGGCCCGACGGGTCACATCATTTGACCCCACCCCCAAAAGAGCAATCACGGTTTCCGGCCAATTACAGCAGTGGACGGGGCCACGATGACGCGCGATTCACGTCTTAAATCCCGTCCCCAGCCACTTACTATTGTGGCGATTAGGAACCGGGAGGTTGCCTCGCTCTCCCGGGAGGACTCCCGGGAAATTCGTGAGTCTCCCGAACATTCCGGGAGAGTAGGCAACTATGGGTTAAACACAGACATATATATATATTATACCTCAGCTTGGTTGTACCTGTAATATCTTTGGAAAGTAGCCTAGCATTTATTCAGGTATGCAAAAGGAAATATGCTAAATTGGGGGGAAGAGGGATCAATAAAATATTTTCAGAGATATGATGCACTTAAAAATGTGCACTGCACTGTGAAAGGTTTGATTAAAAATATTGCTGAAGTACAAAGCTGTAAATAATAGATCACCGGGTATTCATGGTACAATGTAAAACCTCTGCTCAGTGACTGATAGACAAGAGCCCTAGGCAACAGCCTTCTTCCCAGGCAATCTAGATATTGAATGCAGCATTGTTTTGTTGATTCAGTCCTAAGATTTATTTATATTTTACAGGCATATCAAGCAGAGACCTACCCAATTCAAAGCCTCCAAAGCATTCATAGATGTATGTATTTACATTTTAGGAAATCTTACAGCTTGCAAAGAACTTATTAAAGAAGTTTTAAATGTTTAAAAACTTTTTGCACTACTTTATTTCTATGCCTGTAACAGTGGTTAGGTCTCCCTCCCTGCGTATGCTGCGGGAAATGTTTTCACTGAAACTACCACTCTTGTAAAACTTAATCGTAAAACATTATATTTAAAATGAAAGTTAAAGAGTATGTTTAAGAAAGAAACACATCCAGTCAGTGGTCCATGGGAGATATTGGGGGAGTGGTGGTGCCAGACTGCTGCGTCTGAGGAATACGGCACTGTTAGAGCCCTACAAGCTGCTCCAGCAGGGTTGTAATAGGCCCTGAAGGAATGTTATATCCAGAAGGGCCTTCCAGTATAAGGTTGTAGCTAGAGAGGGTTCTGATAAACCTAGAAGGAACATTGTCTACTGGGAGTCCGAAGCGGCAAATTGTAGGGAGCTCTGGCTACTAATGCTGCTATGCTATACCTCATGTATCTGGGTCAAAACCACCTGGAGTTAAATTGAGTTTAAAGGTGGCATTAGACCCTGGTAATAAGTCTGAGTGGGATATTTATATATAAAAACCGCCAACATATACCAGTAAGCTGAGCCCCATGGTTGCTGTCTGCATGTGGACAGGGGAACAAAAAAGTGCACTGCAACTAGCCCACATTTTAACTTCAAGATTGACCTTGTGCACAGAAAAGAGGACCTGGATTTTCTCCCTTTTTTAGCTCTGGATTACTCCCCACCCAGCTCTGAGAGTGGCACCTGTGTGAAAGTGCTAGAACCATGTAATAGATTAACATTACTACCTTCAAGTGGTGTGTGGATTTGAACTTAAAAGAACATCTCTTTTATGAGCCAAAAACATAATTACGGCTAAGATCCTGCTAGTTCTTGTGAGATGCATCTCCCTGCCATGGCTGTTGCCAACCAATAAAAGTGCACACTACTCAGTACCCTGGGTGTCCTGCATTGAGCCCAGCACCCAACATCAGCTCTGACAGTTACCCAACAGCCCTAATCCATAGTAAGTTTTCAGGAAGTATTCATTCAGAATAACCAGCAAAGAGTTGCTTCAGCTGCTACACATTACTGCAGGTGCTATCATAGGGGACCTGGTGGTGATAGTGACTACCATCCTACCACTGATACCACGTTGATGTACATTTTATTTCAATTGGTGAGGAGCTGTTTTATCAAGCGGCACTGGTAGGAGTAGTCTGTGAAAACTAACATAACAGTTTTTAACTGATGACCAATAGGAGGATAAAGCTAGACAGCTGTCCAAAGAATACAGCTTAAGAAATGCTAAGTTACCCAAGACAGCAATAAGTACAGTACAGGGTGAGCACACTATCTAACTGTGGCAGGATGTCCAAGACAGATTTCAAGGTCCAATGTCAGGAAAAAGACATTGAGATTTCCTTTATAGCAATGAGTTGTGAAATGAGGTGGGCCTTAATGAGCTGGATGGCCATCAACTGACCGAGTAGTAGAGAGGTCACTTGTGGAAGGAGCAGGCAGTGACTGTGCCCAAGGAGACCCCGAAGCAACATTCGGGGATGCTAGGATTTCCTATAGCTCAACACCCTTTGCAGCATATAGCCAACTCCACTGCTGGTACCAGAATCACCTTTAGACAATGACCTCCAACTTCCCTAAGGAGCCAATTAAAGCACACACTAATCTGTTCCCTGGCTGCCATGCATGGAGCCCAGCATCCCATATTAGCTGTGCCAGGAAGGAAGGAGTTCTTAGGAGCTAATGTATCTATAATGGATGGGATTCTTTATTTCCAGGCATGTGGAAATGTGCCACTAACTGCTGTTCGCAGCAAAAAGGCATCATCTATGATATCTAAGCTGGGATACTTTCACATTTCCAATTTCAAGTACAGTGCTGAAGACAGATGACCTGCAGACTCCATGACCTGCCAAAAGGAAAATGATTAAATATTTGGGCTCCTCAATGTAAGGACATGCAGTGGAGGCTTATTTTGTAATAGGCCCAGAGAACTGTATGGACTATGACCATACAGTTAAAGGGGTCTTCAAAAAACATTATACCATCACCCCAAAGACTTACAGAAAATGTTTCAGTACTCAGCCAATAGCATCTATAACATCCATAAGGAGTTTGTGGACCAGGTGCGTCAACTCAGGGTGAGCTGGGTGGATGGAGCTGCTGCCAGAGAACAATTCCACCACAAGTACACACCGGAGATGATGGAAGGTGTGTTGGAGTTTCCATATTGGGAGAAGCTGTCCAGTAGCAGACCAGTATGTGGCTGTCCACCCACCTCTACGTCCTGTCCATGGAATATTTCAGAGACCACCATAGTGCTTTCTGGAGAGAAAGTGCTAAGGGTGGGGACATCAGTCTTGGACACCTGAGGATACAGTGTCCCGTGGCCAAAGTCAACCAGACTTGTTCTACCAAAATGAGTCTGGGAACCAAAAGCACTTGCTTAACCAATGGAGGTGATGAACCAGCACATGTACCCACTCCAGGCATCCCAATGAAGTGTGACGAGGAAGCAAGTAACTCAGTGGAGAGAGTCACATGTGTGGGAAATAACTAAACATGTGGAGGCACCTGTAGCCAGTTGTAATGCTTCTTAATTAGAATACAATCCTGCAAGGCAGATGCAGTTAAAATGGAGTTGAAAGAACAGTCATTCACTGCAACAGTTAATTAGAAAATAGTGACAACAGCTGTGAGAGTGCAGCTGCAGGCAGCACTAATGCAGGTTATACTTTTCCAGCTGTATGTAAACAGTAGTATGCTGAAATATATAATCCAGGATGAACCAATGACCCAGAAAGCAGTAACTCATAAATTAGTGTCAGCAGAGTGACGAATTGTAGGTTCACAACAGAGTGAGTGCTGGCAGCCAGTAAGACTAGAGAGCTTGATTAAATAGCAGGAAAGCTGAGCAGTAATCAGCACAGAGCAGATTGATATTAAGTACATGGGTTGGGGAGTAGCCAAACTGTGAGATCTGTAACTGGACTGGTAAGCAGGAATGGTAACAAGGCAGTTGGTTACAAAGCAGAGAAAAAAATTCTAGAACTTGAGCCCAATCAATTTGCAGATACTGAGATCAAAAGCATTCACAAACAATCTGTTCCATAGTAGGGTCAGTAGATCAGTGGTTGTCTGGATGTGCGCTAGGTCAAATAATAGGAATCAGTCAGGCACAAGGTAGAAGCACCCCAGTACAGACTTGGAGCAGTACTTAGCCACGAGGGGAAAGGAATGGCATATAACCTGTGGGAAAAAAACCTGTTGCTTATTTAAGATGGAAACTGTTGAACCATGAGGTGGAATATGAACAATTGAAAAGGAGTGTTTGCAACTGTGTGGGCTGTGAAGAAACATCAGCTCTATTTGTATAGCCGATACGTCTGTACTGACTGATCACAATCCCTTAGGGAAAATGACAGATTGCTGAGGTGAAGCCTAATGCTTCAGATTTTACTTCTATATTGTCCATTAGCAATGCCCACAGAAAAGCATAAGCACTGTCCCAACAGGACAAGCCAGATCTATACTGTTAACCCTGGTAACCCCAGAGATTGCTGAGCCAGACTGTAGGGATATGGGCAGTTGGTGTCTGGCATAGACATCAGTGGAAGAAGTGTGTTTTTCCCACTCCTTGTACATACTGAAGGAAATGTTTTCATTGATTATTTTTTTACACAGTTGTAAACTATACATTTAAACACAAGTAATACATTTTTTACCTCAATTTTAAGGAGAATAGAGGATTGAATTTAAAAAGCAAATGACTGTGGTAAAACACACATGAGCTTATCCGGTCACAAGGACTAAATGATAAGCAACAAGTGCACTAATTAGCTCTACAAATAGGCAGCCAATATTGTGAGTTCTAGTCTGAGTGAAGCCACAATGTAAAATCTGAACTGGGGTCCCACTCACATCCTCCGTGCCACCTTTGCCTATCCCCATTAGTTCTGGTCTGTTCCTCTTACTTAGACCCCCCCCCCCTTATTACCTACCTCCACACTCTTCTTTTCTGGACCTTCTCCAATATCTGTCATCTCATGGTTTTGTGCCTCTAACATGTTTGTACAAAGTTGCCCCACTCACCCTGTGTCTAGGAGCATGTTGAGTAGTTACTGGGTCAGGGAGGAATTGCCCATCACCAGCCCCCATAGCAAAATTTGGGTAGGGGTTCAGCGATACCATTCTGGTTTTGGGGGCTCTCCATTCTGCTCTCAAAAGAGCAGAGTGGGGACCACTACTTCTGAGCATGCACAGTCACTTATGAGATCAGAGCACGGGCCTTGGAGTGGATGAACAGGTATTGACAGGCATTCCTCACATATGGGCTTTGTAGTGACCGTACATACTGCACTCCCTGTAGTATCACCAACAGTGACAGCCTACTTATCCTGTGCATGGTTGAAGTGGTTGAGTCCTATTGATTTGCCACAATATAGCCATGGCTTTTATTTATCTAAAAACCATACATAATACAAAACATAACCCTGCAGAGATGGAAATGAATCGCCTGATTAAGGGATTACTCCTTTTATCTCCAGAAATTAATTAAGTTTTACTTTCTTGTATTACTTAAATTTTACTATTATTTTTTTCTGGACATAAAGACATTCTTGGTACAATAATACATATAAATTAAGTATCTTTTAATTACTGCACATTATACAGGGGAACAATTATAAAGAAAAAAATGGACATTTTCTTGATTTTTCCCTCAGCTGCTTTTACAAATAATTCAAACAGAAAAATATACCCTATATTTCATTTTCATCATCTTCTATCATTTTTAGGGAAACCAAACTTATGTACTTTGTTGAGGTGCTGACGTATCTTCTGGGCCATAAATATCTATATATATATATATATATATATATATATATATATATATAAAGAAGTGTGTTTGTTTGTTGATGAATACCATCCATAGCTCCCAAGGTAAAGTTGCCAAATCTTACATAGTTATTTAGTATCGAAAAGTAACCTAGTAACCTATTAGACCATATAGTGAAAATGCGACAAAGCAAAAGTGCGACAAATATTGAAAACATCATTTTTTGGTTGTAAACAATTGTTTGACTGCTGGAAGGAAACCTTGCCACAAGACAACATAACTACAACACAACAAATCAACAAATCTTATTTTCTAAATAGCATTTTTGGTATATTTACCAAATAATTTGCTAATATATAAAAACTGCTACACATTACATGACCCTGCAAGTTAAATATATATGAAAAAAGTGTCTGCGTCTGTGTTTTTTCACATTTTTGTTGACTTAACTTTTTGTTTATACTTTTTGCCCGCAAAGCATGTTTCAACAGACAATATAACTGACTTGGGTGTTATAGAATCATGCAGGAAATACTAGTAAGTTTGTATTCTTGCAGGAATAATAATTATTTAGATTTAAAAACATGTATACTGTTGAATAAGTTCATGGAACATTCTTATCTACATGACAATGAATTAAAACATAGAGTAGAAGGAAGTTATCTTTTCTTGTGGCTACCGGTGAAGAGGCTATTGACTTATTTTGCCAAGCCATTTAAGGGATCAATGATCTGCTCTTTGCAAACCTGTTGTGTACTACAAATGGATACAAATATGTTTTAATTTATTTGTACAAGTTTACAGTTTCTCCTTTATAACAATATTGTACTTTTTTTTGACAACAGTATGGCAATTCAAATAAAATACAGTATTAAAGAACGCAATTAACATGGTTTGCATCCTACTCAACCTACTTACCTGCATTCTAGTAATGTAGATAGGTTTATTCATTATAATCCAACTTGCTGTCTCATAGCAGGGTGGGATAGTCATTGACCCATCATATGTAATGAAACTAGAGGTTTCCGGATAAAGCTCTTCAATATTTAGCCCCTGTAGTAAATATGCATCATCTAAAGATATATTGTGGAGAAAAAAATGTTCAGTGATGACAAGTTAGCTTGAGAAAAAATTAGCGCAGATATATATTGACATATGCATATATGTATTTATAGCTATCTCAAGTTATTTCATATTTATTTATCTCATAGTACATTTTGTTAAGTAAAGATAACTGCTTTTCCAGTGGTGGTATAATCAAAATGACGTGCAATGTTTAAAATAGTTGTTATCTGTTTTGTATGAAAAAGAAAATGGGCACAATTCAGCTTTTTACTGTTTGTATCATCTTTGTACTCAAATTGGACAGTTCTCAGGCTGAATAAATGGATTGACTATTAGTGAAACTGGTTGATGACTACATCCATATGCATATTGCAGCCATGCCTGAATGTTCCCACAAATCTGTTTAAAATCTGGTCAATCCCATTTGCATTCTTATTGGAATTGCTGGTTATTTTGAGGCCCTATATGGAATGATGTTTGGACAGCACGGTGGCTAAGTGGTTAGCACTTCTGCCTCACAGCACTGGGGTCATGGGTTCGATTCCCGACTATGGCCTTATCTGTATGGAGTTTGTATGTTCTCCCCGTATTTGCGTGGGTTTCCTCCCACACTCCAAAAACATACTGGTAGGTTATTATCAAATTGACCCTAGTCTCTCTCTATGTCTGTGTGTGTTAGGAAATTTAGACTGTAAGCTCCAATGGGGCAGGGACTGATGTGAGTGAGTTCTCTGTACAGCGCTGTGGAATTAGTGGCGCTATATAAATAAATGATGATGATGATGTTTAGAGAGTTTGGTTCAATTAGCCACTGTATCAATTGATCAACAGTACTGCTAATTGTGTAGATAGCTTTTCTGCTGCCTAAATATCCTGAGCTATATCAGCTCATTGAATAGAACAATATCTTTCTGCTGTAACTGTCTCTTGTAGAAACAATGTTGACCTTAACTAAATTGTCAACTTGAATTTAGAGTTGTACATAAAGATGCTCTTTTGCATAAAACCAGATGCGCCTGCACACTTAAATTTTTACATCTGTGTTATGAGATGCACATATTTTAAAACGCATGCAACCTATAATAGAGTGCCTAGACGGAGCAAAGATCCTGCAGTCATCATCATCAACCCGTAAAAGACATACCTCTTGAAAGACTTATCTAAAGATACTTATAGCTTAAAATGGACACATCTTAAAGTGGTGTGGTGAATGCCACTGACGCGCTTCTGAAACCACAAGGGGTCATAAGTACAACTCAAAGTATGGGTGCATGTTGTGCGCATGTGCAGTTCAACAAATTTTATGCAAAACTAAATCAATAAAAGAAAGCAATAAAATGGACAATAACAAACTTGAAAATTTATTTTTTAACATCAATTACAGAACACTACCATATGTTTTAGAACATAAAACAATCTTTTTTCTTAGTTTCCCTTTAAAGTTACAGTAGCATAACAAAAATGTAATACACTCATCTTTTTCAGTTGGATCATAATGTAAATTAGAAGTGACATCGCTATTTGCAGGGTTATAATTACAAAAGGGCCATAAAGAATTTAACAAACATACATTTATGTACCCTCTGGGTAATTATTGAATTGGAACATAGACCATGTATTAAGGTACTTGAAATGTATAATTATAAGTATATTCTATGCTTGCTTTAAAATGACTTGAATGAGAATCACACTGTGTTATTACACAGAGACTGATGTAGACTTATTGGGCCTAAGCCATTAAGGAGAGTAAAGCATAAAAAAAAACTTTGCACCCAGGCAAAACCATGTTTCATTGGAGGGAGAGGTAGTTTTAAAATGCTGGGACAGATTTATAGTTAGGTAGGGAATTTCCTAGATCAACTTTAAATTTCAGTGTAAAAATAAAGCTATCAATTATTTGTGTGCTACATGAAAAAACAACCAGTATTTAACTGATATGCAAAATAGTAAACAAATTTTTACCCCTTGTAGTGTAACATAGTTTGTGTCCCTGAGCCACGAGCTGAAATCCAGCTTACTATTACCGTAATAACGGTAATAGTTTTAACGCCGCGGGGATTCGGAACAATTGAATATGCCCCATAGAGTCACAATTTGAATATATATATTTGATGCTACTAAGTGCCATTATTGTGAGATAATTAATTTACAAACCAGTTTTATAAATGTGCATCCTTACTACAGTCTACGGGGGGTATTCAATTGTTAGCGTTAACGCAAAAAAACGAGCGCTCAAAAAATATTACCGTTTATACGGTAATATTGCGTGCGAAAAGCGTTAATATGGTAGTTTACTCACGAAATTTCAGGGAGCGGCGAGCTGAAATTCCATGAGTAATTACCGTATTAACTCTAAGATTTTTTGAGCGCTCGTTTGAGAGCGTTAATGCTAACAATTGAATACGCCCCTACTAGTCAGGACATCATCAGGTGCCTGGTGATCAAAAAGTGATTGTCTAAATCACTGCTGTTTTAGAAATAGTTTTTCTCCGATTTAAAAAGTTATATTAAAAATTAGTATTAAAGAGAACATTACGAATTTCAATGTAAAATGTTGTAAAATGGTTGGATTATTATTTCACATATAGAATTTAAATATATGGAAAACACATATCAGATGGAAGTAACTGTAAGGCATACACATAATTTGGGAGATATATAAAAACTTATGAGAAAAGAGAATGGACTATTGCCGGTCAGATTCTGTAATTTTGCTAATATGGCTTAGAAAACAAACAACTGATTCTCAAATGTTGCTGTCACAGTGATGTGACCCCTGGGTCTATGTTTAAACCTCTTCTAATTGCCTATGCTGTTTGCTGCTGAAGTGAGTAAATACCACTGTCTTGCCAAGAAATAAAATTCTCTGACATTCGCCATACTGGCACAAACATTGACAATTAGATATAGACACAATTATGGTGCAGAGGAAAGAAAAATGCAATTGGATTTTGTTGGGCTTGTGTGTTGGAGAGAGATGTGTTTACCTTAACTCACCCACTTCCACCCATTTCCTGTATTCAGTCAATCCCCTGTATTTTGAGGGTATATCATCATCACCATTTATTTATATAGCGGCACTAATTCCACAGCACTATACAGAGAACTCACATCAGTCCCTGCCCCATTGGAGCTTACAGTCTGACTTCCCTAACACACACAGATTAGGGTCAATTTGTTAGCAGCAGGAGGAAACCAACGCAAACACGGGGGAGAACATACAAACTCCTCACAGATAAGGCCATGGTTGGGAATTGAACTCAAGACCCCAGTGTTGAGAGTATATATATCTGACAGTCCATTGCACAAACAGGCAGATTATTGTGCCATGATCTCACATGCCTGCCTTTTTCTCTGACTGACTACCCATGTCCTGACTCCTTCCTGTGTAAGACGGCTCTGACGTCCTTGTTGTGTATGAGTATCAATATGGTTTTGACTCTTTGACCACCTCCCGACTGACACTGGTTGTTGTGGACAACACAACCTTTTTTCTTGTACCAGTCTCCACAAATGTTTTTTTTATGCAGACGTCGGGTGCTTGCGGACAACAACATACTTTACATTAAGTCTCTTGTTCTTTGTTCTTTATGAGACCACGATCGGTTAATAAAGTTCATAAATATGAGGAAGGAAATTTAGAATTAATCTTTCCAACCTAAAAATACATTTACAATATCTTGGTTTGTTAATCTCTGCAGTCAAGGGCATTGCTGGGCCCCATAACAAAATTTGGGTAGGGAACCAGTGACTCCAGTCTATCCTCCTAGGCCCCCTACTCTGCTCTCAAAAGACACAATCAGACGCATGCCCTCACAGAACATGGGCCGAAATGGTAGAAGAGGCATCCTCTCCACTCTTCTCTAGCTTGCAATAGAAAGATAAAAACTATTGCACAGATACTGATTGCATTGCTGTGCTTTTTTTGTCAATTGTGCAAGTTAATGAACATCTAGCACCCCCTCTGGTGTTGTTGTTCAAACCTCCCCGTGACTGAGCATATGGCCTGGTACTAAGACCCAGAGGAGACACAGCAGGAATGTTGCTTGGTATCATGAGGCTGGTATGAGCTGAGAAAATCTGTGTATCAAAAGTGACATCCAGGGTCCCAGGACAGAGAGGAGGAGGTCCTGGGACCCCTCTTGTAATCTGGGAAACTGGTGCATTCCCTGCTGCCACTGGGGGCCAAAGTACAACAGACAGAATACAAGTGACATGGGGCAGATTTCAGGGATAATTACCTCAGAATGTAACAGGATAATTGAAAGCAAAGACAGCAAACATTGAAGGGGTTGAGAGATATCACCCCCGCAGTGGATGGAAGAAAGAGATATCACCCCGCAGAGGACGTGAGAAAGAGATATCACCCCCGCAGAGGACGCGAGAGAGATATCACCCCCGCAGAGGAGGTGAGAGAGAGATATCACCCCCGCAGAGGACGCGAGAGAGAGATATCACCCCCGCAGAGGAGGTGAGAGAGAGATATCACCCCCGCAGAGGACGTGAGAGAGAGATATCACCCCCGCAGAGGAGGTGAGAGAGAGATATCGACCCTGCAGAGGACGCGAGAGAGAGATATCACCCCCGCAGAGAAGGTGAGAGAGAGATATCGACCCTGCAGAGGACGCGAGAGAGAGATATCACCCCCACAGAGGAGGTGAGAGAGAGATATTACCTCCGCAGTGGATGGAAGAAAGAGATATCACCCCGCAGAGGAGGTGAGAAAGAGATATCACCCCCGCAGAGGACGTGAGCGAGAGATATCACCCCCGCAGAGGACGCGAGAGAGAGATATCACCCCCGCAGAGGAGGTGAGAGAGAGATATCACCCCCGCAGAGGAGGTGAGAGAGAGATATCACCCCCGCAGAGGAGGTGAGAGAGAGATATCGACCCCACAGAGGAGGTGAGAGAGAGATATTACCTCTGCAGTGGATGCGAGAGAGAGATATCAACCCCGCAGAGGAGGTGAGAGAGAGATATTACCTCCACAGTGGATGGAAGAGAGCGATATCACCCCCGCAGAGGTCGCGAGAGAGAGATATCACCCCTGCAGAGGAGGTGAGATAGAGATATCACCCCCGCAGAGGACGCGAGAGAGAGATATCACTCCCGCAGAGGACGTGAGAGAGAGATATCACCCCCGCAGAGGACACGAGAGAGAGATGTCATCCCTGCAGAGGAGGTGAGATAGAGATATCACCCCTGCAGAGGAGGTGAGATAGAGATATCACCCCCGCAGAGGACGCGAGAGAGAGATATCACCCCCGCAGAGGACACGAGAGAGAGATTTCACCCCCGCAGAGGAGGTGAGATAGAGATATCACCCCCGCAGAGGAGGTGAAATAGAGATATCACCCCCGCAGAGGACGTGAGAGAGAGATATCACCCCCACAGAGAACGTGCGAGAGAGATATCACCCCCGCAGAGGACGCAAGAGATATAATACCACTGCTGTAAAAGAGAGATGAGGGTGAGCTAAAAAGCCACCACTTTAAATGTAACTGCCCCATTGATATTCTGCCCATGTAGCCTTTAAGAACTGTGCAGAAGGAAACAGGAAATGTATATAGGAACTGTACATATTTAGTTTATCACTGCAACCGTTTAGGAATGTGCTGGAGTAAAGGAGTGTAGATAAAAAGTTTATTTTGCAATATAAAGATGGTCTGGTTCCCAAATTATTGAGACATCTGATTGCCCTGCACCACCAAGTTACATCACCTCTGACCCAACATCTTCACTGGTTCCCTATAAAAACAACCTGCATGTGCAGGGACTATATAGTCATCTACATCCACCCCAGGAGCTAGCAAGGGCTGAGAAGGAGGTATGCTGTCTAACCTGTGTACCTCAATACTACACACAGTGACAGAGAGTTACACACATAATAAAGGTTTACAGATATCTGCAAACCCTTCGCCTTCTTGCTGGCCCTGTGTTTATTTTGTTATGTCTGTCAAACATTTTCATGACAAAATTACACCTTTTTCATTCATTGATGTTTTCCCTAAAGACAACTGTGGCTGTATCACTTATAAATAACTTATTGTATAAATATATTTAAATTATTAGTGCAGTGCACTAATTTATATCATTGCAAAAGTACTTATTTTTGATATTGTGTATTAGAAAGGTACTGATTTTTTTTATATTTTGTGTAGTTTGGTATAGGAAATGTTTTTATTTATGAGACCAGTGGAGGAAATTAATTTTTTTTGTTTAAACCTCTCTAGAGGAAACCCCAATTAGGCTAATTAGATCTTTGTCATCTGTGAGTGACCAACGCTTTGAATACACAGGATTTGTTACCTGAATCCTGCCTGGTTAAAGTGAAAGGAAACCTCTGATCAATGTGATTGAGGAGATCACAAATTAGTGTAAATATTGTATAATATTGTATAATTAGTATACATTGCATTTAAAATCCAAGTTTAAAGAACATCTCACATCCTGATGTTAATCTTTGAATTAAATATTTCAGTCTTTGCGGAGCCATCTCGGATCAGAGGGCTGGCTTACCCCCTTGCCAGGATTTGTGTCAGAATCTGTATAAAAAGGAGGGCTGTTTGACCATGTCATGTATTAATATACCATCTGTACTTCTGAAGATCACTAGTCCCTTACACTAGTGTATGAACTGTTCTTATTAGGACACATGAGCTAATAAACATCATTTGTTTCAAGATCCTGCTTTGACAACTTCTTCCCTGCTGTAATTCCTGTTATCTGCAGATTAGACTCAAATTTAATCCATTTTCCGGCTGTTCTGAGGTTTGGACCCAGCATTACAGTATCCATGCTTTGCCCGCTACCTGCAGCTCTGGCCATTGTGATAGGCCAGGGGGGAACCATCCACAGCAACCCTGATCTGAAGGTAAGAGGTCAGGGGTACCAGCAAGGGGATACCCTAGCAGCGACAGTTACCCGGAAGGACACTGTGCTGGATGCCGTTTAGGATTGATGCGCAGTTGTGGCAGCATTGTAAGCCCCTCCTACTACATTTAGAGGGGCGCAATTGGGATAAAGAAAGGGGACGGTGGCAAAGTAAGCCCAGCCTGTCCCCAGCAACAACAGACAGGGTGGCATAAGAGGTTCATCCTTTCAGAACAACCCTTTCCTTTCATATTGGAATATTTTCATGAGACAAGTAAGACATGTCTTAGAAATGTATACTGGCACCTGGGTTATGTAGGAAACCATTTCACACATTTTTATCTGTGAACTCTGCGCACAATATTATACTTGCTATCAGTTTATCAACTATACACTTCTAACGCAACATACGAGATACTTACTTTTATATGTTATTCTTGTTATGGTATCCCTGTTAAGCATTCGATTTAGGAAGGGATTGGATGAATCTGTTACCTTGTGAATAAAAAAATCCAAAAAAAGAGCAAAATTATAATCGACAGGCAAAATTGTCAAAGTAACTGCTACTTAGCATACTTAAATTATGACTCCTTAAAATATTACTAATAGGCCACATGCATCTTTTGCCAAAAATATGTATTATGATGATTTCTGTAGCGTGTTTTTGCTGGGCATAACTAAGCAACCAGTAGCCAAGAAATTCCGACAATGAAGATTTTTCAGCTGTAGGGAAGACTGAGCAGTGTATTTGGCAAAAGTCGCAGGAGGGCATGTAACAAGGCAAAAAATTCAAGTAATCTAACAGTGGACAATCCCTTTCCTTCTACAACACAAGTTTATTTTCCCACAGTGATAGACCTCCCTATTATAATAATACACAATATTCTTCTATAAAATGTTTGTAAATTTTCAAATGCTCAATAGATATAATCTGACAAAAAATATTTTAAAGAAAAAAATATTATAAATATTCTGCTTGCTATATGTTGTGTAGAATACAATATGTCTGCAAATTCTCATAGGCTTTGCAAATACATTTTTACTTTATGTATTTTTGTTACTTTTACTTTTATTTATGCTGGTCCTGTTGTGCATTGTACACTAAAAAAATCGACCACCTAACAGTGCCTACTTTGCGGTACAGTCCTGATTTGCGGCCAGTCCTGATTTTGTACACAGAAATGGGTATGGCCTCATTGTAATGTGGCGTTGTTTGGGTGGAATGGAATGTAGTTTTTGTCTGCTGCATGCTATATGTTACATTTATTCCCTTATAACATGCCACTGTCCATATGCCTCATATTGTTTTTAGAAGTAGACATATACAGATTTCCACAGATAAGAACGAGCACATTATGCTGAGCAATTTCATTTCATTCAACTCTCTGTGAATGAAATTCCAATCATACTAATGAAAACCATAGGTAGCAAATATACTCACTTTTATAAATATGGTTATAACCACAAGACCATTTGGACTTTTCGCTGCTTCGGTTACATTTGTGTACAACTCATGATTATAGTGTATAAGTTGAACCTACAGAAATAAAACAAATGCAGAAAATGTACATTTACTTTTAAGAGAATCCACAATTATAATATTACTATTGCAGAAAGAATTATATATAGTTATAAAATATTTCAGATGTTTTTTACACGATTTTTCACTAAAAAGAGTTCACTATTGCTTGATCCAATTTATAAATATGTAGGTCCCTAGAATGTTTCTGGCAAATCTACGTTTCAATTCTCCCTACAGCCTCATCATACTGTGTAGTCTGTTACCTGTCAGGTCAACTTGCATGTATTTGCTTTTGTGAATGAAGTAGATGATAGCCAACTCAATGGACAATAATAGCATAAACCATATTTTAATATTCTAAAGGGATATTCATAAAAGCCAGTGTAAAAATGTGCAGTCACCATAGCAAACAATTAGATTATGTCACTTTTCTACTACAGCTTAGAAAATAAAACACACATCTAATTGGTTGTTATAAGAAGCTTCTTTGTAGTTTCATTCACATTCATTTTCATAAATGTCCCCAGTAACTATATAATTACAAAGCCAGTGAATCAATGCTGCAAACTGACAAATCTACAAATATATGCTATGATATTATAAGGAAGAACAAGGCTTTATGGCCAAGGTTAACATTTAGAAATCAACATCAGACAGGTCTCTGTGGGGCTTCACTGGGCTCTATGATAAAAAGCTTCAAGGAGGGCTCTTGGATATGCCTAGTTCCTCTCTGAAGTCTTTGTAATTTGCTTTAATATACACAGATAAAAAACTGAGTGAATGATTTTAATATATGTATAAACACAACTTACCAATATCCTTATAATCTGAGAGTTTTTGTATACTTCAGTATCCATTAGGAAAACATGTGAATTATATGGAATAATAACCCACCTACTGTAAATAATTACAGATATTAAGTCACCTCAGAGATCCATGACCTCTATAACAGTCCATATAATAACCCTTTTATGCTCACGGAACTGCTTGGTAACCTATATATCCTTATCATTTTCAGTAGAGGCACATTAACACTTATAATATTACTAGATTTTTTTTTAGTAAAAGTAGACAAATGAGCGTTGTATTTTATTCTACCTGTCACAATTTCATTCTGTAGCAACAATTCTGTTAACACTGAAACCTAATTCGCATGTATAATTCATTTTAAAAGCCTGCACCAAAATACAAACAGGGCCTGTTTGTTTGAATATTTTACTTGTACATATACTTTCCAGATTTCAGTTTTTCAAATGCTTGTTGTTTACTTACCAACTCTACCAACACAGGGAAACGGAGATCGCTATGGTATATTTACAATTGTGTAACTCAGACATACAGGGTAACAGAAGAAAAAGCAAATATGTCCACTATACTTAGAAAATGCTTGAAGGGGTTCATGGACAACCATGCAACTCAAGCATCCTCAAAATACTCCATTTACCTGGGAGTGAGCAGTTAACGTTAGGCTGGGATTACTGTACTGACGGCAAACTACAGCAGTTGAAATATTGTTTTCTTGTTGTAGAGCAGCCCAAGAAAAGAGCCTTACCTCTCCAGAAAATGCCTGTCCATTAAGAAGATGTTCTGAGCCTTGACCGTCTTCACTGCCAAAATGTAAGCGTATTTCTTCTAAACGATGACTGTACGTTAATGGCCCACCAGATATATTTACTAGATGTTCCTTGTCCAGTCGTAGTGATACATGTCTTCCTGTATTGTACATTGTCCCGCTCACCTATAAACAATAAAAAGAAAACACAATAGGCACATTTACCACAAATAATAACTTCGTTTCTGCAATGTAAACTGAAAAACTGAGAGGATATATCAGGTGCGATGGAATTTGGTTCACACATACTAAGACAGTCCTTGTTTAAAATCAGCATTTCTCCATTCTGATTAGGTACAAAAACAGATGCTGGTCAACTTTACTGTAAATTAAGGTCAGTGGTCAAGTTTTTTTATGAGTTTCCATTCAAACATTTTAAGCAGGGTTTTGTTATTACAGAAAACGTTGCTGTAACAAACTGTTAATTTGTCCTAGACCAAACAGTAAATCATACTAGGATGAGCAATGTAACAGTACAATGTTATTACCATTATAGTAGTTCTAAATTAAGCAAAACTATCTGTATACATTGCTGTCAAAAATAGCTTTACAGAGATCTGAGCCAATCAATTGTCAAGAAAATATAAGATCCTTCTCATTTCTAAGTGTAGAGGCACAAATACAAACTATTTCCAAGACACTAATGTCTAGAAAAGAAAACAATAAAAAATATTGTAAGGTCCATTTTTAACCAAAACACAGAGAGCTAAACAGTAAACGAAGGTAAATCCCTAACAATATCAACAGGCAATATGAGAAGAACTAAATTATATCACAAATTGGAAAGAAATTCTAAGAAGCGCTTTATGACAATACTTCCAAAATGGTAACAAAACTAAGCCTACTGAAGAAGAAATTAAAAACTGTCAAAACCCCTTAGACACTCCTCTTATAGCCCTAGAAATAATAGAAACAAATTAACTAATGCAATGTAAACAAAGCCAATGGCACAGGTGCAAATTTAACAGATATGATTAAACACAGCTCTCCAAAAATACAAAATATATTACAAAACTTTTCAATATGGTATGTCTGTCTGTCTGTCTACAGAATTAAAGGTATTTTTTTTCAATGTAATCAAAACAATTTGCCTAGTCATTCTTAAGTTAATAAAGTTGCCCACTTCAGAACCCTCAAATTCTGCTATATATTTCTGCTTGACAGGTGCCCAAACTATACCCCATGTTTGAGATGTGAACTCAGCAGTAAAATTATATTTGCATCACATGCATTTATCCTCCTTTTATACAACCCAGGATTTTATTAGCCTTAGTGGCCACCACCTGACACTGAGTCCTGAAATATCAGTTCACTGTCTACTAGTATTCCAAAATCCATTACTATGCCAGAGATCCCATTTAAGGTTTATGTAGTATAATTGTTACAATGGTCTGGGTGCATAACCTTACATTCATTTATGCTAAACTTCATCTGCCATTTTCCTGCCCAGCTTTCTAATTGTCTAAGAGGCTTATTTATTAATGGGCGCATCCTCCCCTTTAATTATCATCCCTTATTGCAACCATATAACACGGACATTTATTTAAAAACCTTCCGGCACAGTGCTCCTGAGAAGAGGGTGATAACTTTACTTTAGCAATAACTACAGGATCTGACCTTGAGTCTTTAATAGGCAGGCGGAATCGCAAAGTCATTTTCGGTATTTAACGGAGGGGAGAGCGCGAAGAATTCAAAAAAGGAAAAAAAAAGGTTTTCCTGTGTTGGGGGCACTCCTATATTCTTAAGGTCAGAAAATGTATCCTGATAACAATATCAATCTTTATAAGTTATTCACAAAATAGGTGTACATAATTATTAAAATCAGGAAAATATCATTAAAGTCAATTAGAAAATAGTGTGAATATAGTAGTAGGAAACAAATAGTGAAATCAAATGTTGTATTATACAACACATGTGAACCTTTTTTTCCCTTTTTGAATTTACAGATGGCTGTACTTCCCCGCTCATATGTTTAATTGAGTATTGATTCTCATTTTGAATTTATTTGAGCAGGTTATTCAATATATTATGCTACTCCTTCCAACAATGATTGGAAATCTGTGCAGAAGTTATTTTATCTTTTTCTTTTTCTTTTTTCTTTTATAATTAGAGCACAAAGAATGCCAGAGGGCATTAGCCATTGGGGTCAAGTTCCCAAAAGCTAAGCTTTTCAGAGATTGATAAATTGGCCCAGATCAGTTCCCTTTTAAGAACTATGGAGACTGCGAATATCTCCTGCATTAGGCTTTTGTTTAATAGTTATGATACTAAACTATGCCTGAAACATGCGGAAACAGTAATTTCCACATGATGTAGGGCTTAATAAATAGGCCGCTAAATCATTTTGAAGCAACATAGTTCCCTCTTCTGAGTTTATAACCCTGCATAGTTTATCACCACCTGCAAATATGGACACTGTATCTTTTAGGGCATTTAAAAGGTAATGATAATATGAATAAATAACAGTGACCAATACTGATCCATATAGTACCCTTATCTAACTCAATCTAGACATGTTAATTTGTATCAATCCTCTCTTTTCTATTTATATTCAGTTATCTATCTGTGTACATAGTTTTTCTTAGCTCTAGTATTCTCTGTATCAATCTGTTATGTGGGACAGTATTAAATGCCTTTAAAAAATAAACATATATTATATTTACAGCACTACTTTGATCCAGTTTGAAATATACCTCCTCAAAAAACTCAGATTAAAGTGGATGGTGTGTGTTTGCATGGTTTTAACTTTTGCTGTTAAAATTTGCATCTTTTTTACACAATGCAGATCTGTATTAAATTATATACAGTTTATAAACCAAAAACTGATCATATTGATTATATTGGTTATATTAAAAAACATATTTTATATACAATTATTGCAAATATTAATTTTACTGGAAAAGGTTTTTATACAAATTAGACAATTTAGTATCTCATTTGAGCCATAGCCATAGCTATGTGAGCCACAACTACTAAGAGAAATAGAGATGTTTGCAATTCGATTTAGTGTTATAATTACAACCAAGTATATTATAATTTAGACCACACCTACAAATACTGTTCCAAAACTACTTGCTTTGAGTGGTGAAAAATAAGTGTTCGAATACAGCATTAGAGTAATTTTACCTATACCTATAGTGTTTTTTTTCCCAGAGAATAAAAATTTGAGAGAGTGGGTAAACTGAAAGACAAATCAACAGCATTGTTCAATTTTTGGCTGTCATAAATATATATCGACCCATCATCTTTGTTACCGCAATTGATGAAATGTTGCATTTGAGAGGTTTGTAGTTCACAGATTTTTCTTTCTTTCACAATCGAGAGTTATATTGTGATTTTACAATGCGAAAGGGGGGGTTTAAGACTTGCTAACTGGCACAAAATTTAAAACATATGGCTTTATAAGACTAAAGTATATTGCAAAAAGCTGCAATCATACCTATTTCTGTAACTGTTTCAGGGAAAAATAGGCACCTTTTATAAAGTGTATTTCAATAATATTTAACTACTCTTACTCCTGTTATTTTGAGTGAATAATGGGTGTTTTTGAGACTTTTACAGGATATATAAGAATAAAGAGTATTCTGGTAATCTATTGAAAAATAAAGCATATTCTAATAATCTGTAATATTACATAATGTTGTCTTTAGGGGGTAAATGTATTAAGTTCCCATTTCTGAAAGTCGACGGAAATCGGTGACTTTGCAGGAGTAATTGAAAGCGGCAATGGATTTTAAAGGCAAACTTGCCTTTACAATCCATCACCGCATTAAACTTCCCCTGCAAAGCTGCCGATATTCGGAGACCTGCAGAAATCAGTCTTTTGTAACAGGCCTTTTTCTGGCTCCATAAAAATTAAGTATATTCTTATACTGTGGATCAACATGTCCTGTGGTAATTTCAGTTTAAACAGGCAGATGACAGGTTGCATTAGTTGAAAGAAATCTATGTCTAAACAGCAACTAAAACAAACATCTGTTCCAATATTTATAGTGTCATTTACACTTGTACACAGGGGTTGAAATGGACAGGTAAATGGTGATAAACCATACCGCCACTTCTCCTACTGCTTTGATTATGAAACTATCAAATTCCATTCCATTCCATTTTCTACTCTGACACTTCGACCACTGTCTATAAAAATACTCATTGCAGTATACCTATAAAGAACAGTTATAACAATATGTGTACATACCCTGTGTAATGCAGAGTTGCACAATCTTTTATGGTCTAAGGGTGGCAGAAAATAATACACATTTGAAGCCATATTTCCCAACGTGTGAATTTTCAGTAAGGAGAGAATATGGTGGTGTGCCACATCACATTAGAGGCATGTTACCATCCCCACCCGGAAGCATTCTAGAACTTTGGTATTGCTATGCTTCCCCCAACCCCATCCATAATAACACCCTTTCAGTGCTGCACGCACCTGCAGCTGATATTAGTGACATAGAACAGGGATAACTCTGAGAAAATAGCTCCCATCAATCCCTGAATCCGGACTATGGGACAGTCCCCTCAAATCATCACTGTCCCTCCTAAATAAGCACAGTGGGAGGTATGATTTGAACAGGCAATAATATAACAACTTGCTTAAACTTGCAAACAATTTGAACTTACTACCGAAAGTTACATCATACTTCAATTATACTATATCTCTTGACATTGTTAAAAAAAAAAGTCTCCATGGGGACAGAAGTGTGTGCAACACCACAAAGCGGTGGTATGCCACGAGAATGTATAGCTTTTATATAGAGTCACGCCACACAGGGAATGACCGATGACCCTACTCAGGGCCACCAAGAGGAATTTTGGGCCCTGGTACAGCAACTTCTTGGGGCCCCTTCCATAGCTGCCGGAGAGGGTGTGAACACACCATGTTGGCGATTCCTCCCACTATACTGGCAAACCAGGAGACCCAGCCAGGCACTTGCTCCTCCTCCTCTCAGTTCTCCCAGCCACTAGCCTGTAACACATTTGGCCTCCGTAGAAGCATCCTACCCTCTCCCTCCTGTAGCAGCACATTTTACGCCCTGGCCACTATAGCAGTACATTCTCCTCTCTCCATCCCTGTAGCAGTGTATTCACATATTCCCTATTTAAAAAGTTTTTTATACACTTTTGGAATAATGGGCAGCGATCTTGAGAATCGCTCATTATACTGGGACCATTGAGACCCCTGTAGTGACATCACTGCAAACTCATTTTGTTAATTACCCTGACCCACAAAGTCCAGTGAGTGAGAGCTTTCCAGGATAGGGCTAGTAGCCTGTGAATGGGGAGTGCACCCTGTTTTCTATGTTCTCCTTCTCTATTGAGGCATCACCCTTGTGCTAAGCAGGGCTGTTTTATTGCAGATTATAATTTTGTTTGAAGTGTACTACATTAAAGAATGTGCGTGAAATCACACTTCTCAGTTGAATGGATCCCATTAAAAGTTCCTGATCTGCACCAGCCTTCAGAAAATAAATTCATTTATAAGCACATTCTGAAACTATGTAATAAAAGCTCTACAAACACAAAAGTGGCACATGTGTGCGCTGTGTGGAACAGTGAGGCACACAAAGTTTTTGTGCAGTGTGTTTCTTAAATAAGCTCCACAGAAAGAACCCAGGGAGAACAGACTGTATCTGCAGTAGGAGCAGGAAGTAGGAGGAGACCCATTTCCTGCTACAATGTACTAAATACTAAGGAGAAAATGACACTCCCTTTCAGAGCCTCTCAACTCACAGCCTAGCACAATAGTGGAACAAAAAATCTGTTTAGTTTTCTAGGAAAAGAGGAATTCACAATGTCAGTGCCTCTGACAGCTTAGGAGGAGCTCCATAAACAACAGTGGACTCAAATATCTCTCACCTCTGACTGTACCACCAGGGCTTACCAGAGGAGAGAAGGGGAAGAAATTTCTCTGGGCGTCCGACTGGCAGGGGGCCTCAGAATTTTCTGATTGTGTGTGTTTTTTTTTTTTTTACTATTTCTATTAAGGCCACAAATGCAATACAACAAAATACAGTCAATCAAAATTAGAGGAACAGTACAAAGATAGCAAAACAATACATTCAAAATGCGTATTCAGCAAACGGCACCATGTTTTTGCCTTTTAAATTTTATCCATTTGTTAATATAGCAATTTTCAAGTAATAAAAGTTCAAACCTAGCGCCTAAACATGTTGGCATGTAAATTGGCATAACACGCTTATTGCTCTCTCTGTGCATGATGCGTCTATCCACACAGAGACGTGAGAATGTCACTTGTCCTTGAGATTTGCTGGGATGAGTGACTCACAACTTAGCAAGGGAATAGGTTGTTTATTATTAGGAAACTGGACTGGACTCATACTGTATTTTTACCAGCTGTGGAAACCACACACAAAACCTTGTGGATGTTGACTGTGCTGAATTCTGTAAGGAGGCAATTACTTTGTTTGGAACTTTGCAACAAATGCACAATATCTTCAGTTACTCTCCACAAAGGTGGGAAATTCTGAAAGAGCATCTCCCTGCTTCACTTCATAATATATCCACACCTAGGGGTAAATGTATCAAAGTCCATTTTTTTCATCTCGCGGGAGATCGGCGTCTTTGCAGCTAAAATTTAAAGTGGCGATGGCTTGTAAAGGCGCCACTTTGATACATTTACCCCTTAGATGGTCTGCATACATTGATTCTGTTAAACCAGTTGTACATCATTTGCATTCTATTTGAACAGCTTCATCAAAAATTGACATTCTCAATCTCACTGCACAAGCTTGATCAGAAATTCAGTCCATTAAAAAGTACTTGCCGAAATTTGAATTTATTCTAATACATCTCTGTGGATAAGGCTACTTACAGTGATCGTCCAAACTGCCCTCCTTATTGAAGCACACAGTGCTACATTGGATGTTGAGCTGAGCAACATCAAATGTCTAATCAAAGACACTGAATAGATGCGCAGTAAATGGGATGAGATCATCATAGTCCCCAGGCAGAGTGAGAGACTGTGCTGAGAAGCAGCCTTTTACCTTCAACATTCAGGTGCACCTGTTGATTAGCAGCTGGTTAACATGCAACCTGAAAGACCCAGCTACAGGCCTAATGGATGGAGCCCACCCTCTCTCTCCATCGATAACTCCCAGGTCCCTTATCCAGCTGTTTTTTACAAGCCTTTAGTATTACAGCAGCTCACAGCTACTACCAACAGACATTCTCCTAGGGTTTTAAAAGCAAATATGTTAGAAATCTAGTCGCAATGTACCTGTTATCATACACCTCACCCTTGACTATCACAGCATTTATGTGTAAGTTTTAATAAAGTTAAGTTAAGCATTAAAATCAATTTAAAATTAATTTTTAATTATTATTCATTTTTATTTTTTTACGAAAAGGGGTGGGGGGGGGCTCTTAGTTTGAGGTTCCCTGGGCCTCTATGACCCTCTGAAAGGGCCTGTGTACCACCTATTTAAAATGTGAAGCAAACACCTCCTCCCTGCTCATACCCCCACATGCTTTGCAAATTCTAAAATGTATTTGGTCCTGTCAATAAAGTTATTTATAAATGCAAATAAAACTAAATAGAAAAAAAAAGTTAGTGATTTAAAAAGACACACATATAATTATCCATCAGCTTTACTTATACACAGTAGACGTATACATCCTACGTACCAAATTTGGATTTTTACCCCGGGATATACCAGAGGGAAGGTTAATTGGCAGTATGTAGGGTGGTGGGGCAAAACGAATCGCATCATTTGGCCTTGACCCCGTGGAAAAATGACGCCAAACAAGGGCAAAATTACGCAATTTGCTGTTAAATGTCCAGGAAGCAGGATAACGCCTCCTGTCCCAGGAGTCTCCTGGACATTCCAGGAGTGGTGGTAACACATTGAAACATGAATATTCCAAAAATAGCAGGAAAAAATTAATCAAACAATGTACTCACCAGAGATCACTTTTGAGGAAAAATCTTTTGGTGCGCACTGTGCAGAAGTGTCATCGTCATATTAAAGTTGGACTGACTTTTTTATGTGACAATTTTGTGTCTCTAAAAATCTTTATTGTTTTGCTCGGAGGTGGGTTTTCAGAGAGAGTTTAAAGATTTGATCTGGCGTGGCAGGGAAATCCACAGTTGCACGGGAGAAGCTTTGTAGACGGGTGTGAGAGATGGATATCAGAGATGAGGTGTGGCGCATGGCAGAGGGCGTGAGGGAGAGTATTTACAGATGAGGTTTGTTTCCATGGTTTGACTAGACAATCAATACACTGCATAGTTCCTTTTCTGAGATTTTGAAAACAATCACGGTAGACTCTGTTTTAGTTCTGAAAAATTTCTAAAATGGTTTTCACTCACTCCTTATTAAAGAGCCGAGCCCTTTTATCTCATTACTGTTCTTATAATTGAAGCAAAGAAAAACTTAATTCTAAAAAAGTCACAAAGCTGTTTATAATCAGCTGAGTTGCTGCAGACAGCACACAGGAGGGTTCTTTCAATATCATTCGATATATTTTCTCACGCTGTCAGTCAGGGCTGCTATAGATCATTTTATATCCTACACACAGCAGGTGATTCTGATGCACGGCTTCATAATGAAGGCACAAACAAAACAATAATTTAACTTTTCAATCATTACTTTATTAGATGTGTATTGTTTATTAATACAGAACTTAACATAATGGCACTGCCTGGCTGATATTAAAGAAATCTTTCCACTACTTTGGCATGCCCTTGTTTTGCTAAGTATAGTCTATTTAAAGCTTGCAGCAAAAAAACCCCCCAAAATCTCCTTTCGGTTCACAAGAGAAAGTGCGCTCAGTATGCCAAATACATACCAGGTAGAGCCCCCTCCCTCCGCCCTTGCCCCATCTCTGGCTCAACGCACTGCTGTGGAGCAGGGGAACAGCAGTGGTTGAAATTGGCATGCTGCTTGGGCTGCTTAGCATTCTACCTGGGTTCATAAGAAAAACATTGTATACTTTGGAGGTGCTTTGTAGTGGTCTTTTATAACTAATTATCTTTCTAGCTGGCATATCAATAAAAGTGACAGGCTGCTGCATGAGAAGACCTCTCCCCATCTACCTGACTGCTAACCTAGCCATAGAGAAGCCTCTAACAAACACTTTACAATGAGAGACACAGCCTGAGCTGGATGCAACTTCTCCTTGTTCCATGCATTTGTTGTATTGCAATGAATAACTGAGTAATCTGTTACATGCAACATCTGCCAGGAAAGTGCTTGGAACAACTACTGCAAATTTTAATGTTGGGTTTGACCTTATTAAGTAATTAAGTAAGATATGATGCACTTTGGAATCCTCTCTTTTCTATTTGTTAGTAGTAATCACACTGGATTGTACGACAACCTGCCATTTGTTTCAAACTGATCACTCAATCTATGGGCAAAGAAGAGGAGTTTTACAGACCTTTATAAGCTGATGAGGGGGCATGTCGCTTACAGCTAAACTTTTATTGGTGTGCCAGCTATAGAGGCATTTATGTATTATATTTAATTACCATCCTAGATCTTTACCAAGACGTACAATTTTTTGTCACTGACTGTATTGAACCCCATTCCTGCAATGAAGTGTATATCTGGCTTGAACTAGGGCTACATAAGAGAAATAGCGCTGGTGATACAGTTACATGTTATAATCTGTTTGGTTAGCATGATAATCACCAAAGCCATGTAGCGTCTCCAAGGCAAATGTGGTTTATGTGTGTGTGTGTGTGTGTGGTGATTATGCTACTGGTATGAATAGCCTGTACTATGCCATAATACTAGTATGAATAGCCTGTTCCATATCATAGAACAGTACTGCTTAATGCATAATGTACCTGGTTGATGGTATCATTTAAGGCTGTCTCAGATGTTGTTTCAGAATATTCCATAAATGCTCTACTGGGTTCAGATCTGGACGGCAATGTACTAGAGTATGTTTTTCAATAGTGTTCTGGGCATCAGATTTAATAAGGGACAAAAAAAGCTCAGAACTGTTTAAAAAAAAAAAAAAAAAAAAAAAGAAGAATGGAAGAAAAAAAATAAAATAAAAAAACCTCTCTCCCCTTCTGTAGCAGCCTGTGTTATTGAGCATTTTGCCCAGTCTTCTAGGGGGGTGGGTGAGAGAGGGAACAAATGATTGGGCCCCCGCACCTAGAGATGCCTGTTTGGATGCTAAGTAGCACTGCACCCATCCTGGTACCCCTTGCCAGTTTGTACCAGGATTAAAATGGTCAAAAATAATATATGGGCAGCCAAACAACAGTGGATTCTCTATCAGTAAGACACTGCTCTTGATTGGCACCCCAACCCAACCAGGGCAGTCTAACATTTTTATAAATGAAAAGACCATGCTTGGATGTTACATTCTTAATGAATTAATCCCTGTGTGAAAGCTTTTGCTTTCAACATGCTTGGAGTCTTTCATTTACCCAGGTGTTTCAATTTTTTGTGCACTACCTCCATCTAATAACAGACAATCCATTTAATCCAGGTGCAAACTGAATCTAATACACATTATACATTTTCTAATTGGAACACATTAAAGTCCTGTGCACTGTTCTCCCCAGACTTTACTGTTAGTAGAACTTGTTTCATTGAAAATGTTTTGTAATTGGTCTGTCTCTTTTGACCAGTTTCATAATAATAAAAGACCTGCTAAGCTTGTCATTCTAATGACACTTATGTCAATACATTTATGCTGTGCATGAAATTCTGAAGATCACACCAGGGGTAAATGTTAAGAATTACATTTTCAAAGGGAACTAAGCAAAAAGCAGTTAGTGGTGGTAATGAGCTTTTAGCATTTTAAGTCCAGACAAAATTGTCTATCGAGATGTAAATTATTTTTTCACTTGAAATATATTTCTTTTACATATGTCTCTTTCAAACAACTTTTACAATGTGCCTATTTTTTATGATTATCATTGATTGTAAAAGACTATTAGAAACATGTTGTGCTCATTGCCATTATCCATATAATGCTGAGCAGACTCCATGAGTGAACAATTTCCGTAATGCAAACTGTGTTAATGCATTTTCAGGTCTTAAAAAATAATACTGATAAAACTATACTTTCTTAGAACATGATGTTAATAGTATGAAGTAGTAAGTTTCTCTGTATTATTTGACTATTTTTTGTCATTACATAGAACTTTTATTCCTTATGTGTACACAGTATTAATTCATAGCATTCATTTTAAAACACCCTATTAGTTATGGAAACAAACACCCCAAAAAGACATGTAATCAGTTTCTTGATGTTTCCTATGACAGTAGCTTTAGCCAATATTTATATGCACCCTAAACCATAGGTGTACACACAGAGGGCCTCATTTAGAGTCAGACGCAAAGTCCATTTCAGGCGCATCCTGCACATTTCCACTGATGGGGCAAAGCCGCAGTAAGCAACAGTTCCCTGCAGTTCCGTTTTGCTTTTCAGACGCAAGTGTACACTGCGACAGCTTGCGTCTCAGTACGAGGGAAAGGGTGGATCACGGAGTTATGTAGGTGTAACCGTGAATAATTCAGATACTATGGGCGTCTACCCTCAAAAACTACCCTAGTCGGATCAAGATGCAGGCGGAACACACGTCAAACAAGATTGAAAAAGTGCGGCTATAGACAATGTCTATATAACCCACAATCGACAAAGAAAACCCAGCGTTGACTTCACAGTCTATGGTATCTGTAAATAATATATTTAAAAAAAAACCCAATTTAAATAGCCAATAAGTATACTTAGAAAAGGATCTGGTTTGCTGCTTAATTTAGGAAGTTGTTTTGTATCAAGTTCAAAAGAGAGGGAAATTACAAAAGAAACCAACAAAAAAAACTCAAGAAATATCCTAAATTAAAATATCACTGTAAAGTAAATGAATACTTATTAAAATGTATTCAAATCACAGCAAACAACATGTATACATAAATAGGTTAAAAGGAAACGGACTCCATATAACCCTTAATCCGGATCAATAGTAATTACAAATTTTATAAAAAAATCACCTGTAGTGCAAAAAGCTATCTCGTATTTGATATAGCATGATCAAGAGTTTGTTTCACATGAGATCACAGAGTCAATCCACAATCCAAGACACAATTGTGTCTATTGCAATCCACAGAGCTGTTATGATTGATTGTTTGTTGGTTTCTTTTATTAGCTATAGTCGTAGCATAAAGGGAGAAAACAGTTCAGTGAGGACCTGAATGGAGATCAGTACAGCATTGACATGGCATTAATAAAATATACTGTATGTAACAGGCATAACTTCAGGAGTCTTTCAGGTGGGCTACTTGGTGTCAGACAGAGCACTTGGAGGACAGATGAGCCTCTATTGTTCCCTTTATATTTTGTCTAGGTGATATGCGGGAAGAGACTCATTTTGCATGCATTTCTGATTTTAGAACTATTAAACCCTGGATTCTAGGTCAGTCTTGGCCATCTGTGGAATGTGTTCTAACTTCTTTAAGTCTACACTTTTGGAGTTATTATACTTACCTGCTAATCCAAATATGCCGATTTATTACAAAATAAATAAGCTATATTTTTGGGTGCATAACATTTTTATTTTTCAGAATATTAAATAATGTATCAGGCTATATTGCATAAGTCATAGTGATTTCACTTGTATGGACAAATCTCACTTACTGTAAGTAAGAGAGGGGTTTCTGCCAGTTTTTTAGGCATTTGTAAAATATGCACAGTTTTTGAAGCATCCAAAATAATTATTTAAAGTAGTAATATATAGTGGTCATTCATAGTGGGGAGCTAAGTTAGTGCCTCTGATTTTGTTTGAGACAGATTCTCTTGCCGAATTAAAAATATCTATACCCAGAGACGATGTATAGTCTGCAGAGCTTGGAAGATAGCAGTTAATTCATTTTGCTATGGTTGGGGTGGGAACACTAAGAGCCACCCCAAGAAGTGCACTATTCCGCGTCTAAATGTGGAACGAGGCAAATATTTCATGGAACAGTTTTAATAAAAATGTGCTCATCTCTAATTTTTAGCAATAATATTTCAGAAGTATCTTCATTTTCATAAAATGAAAGATCTAGTTACCATTTTCTGTTATATATGCATTTGTTCCAGTGAATAAGCTTTTGGAAAGTTGTATAACTATTTAATTTGCATTATACTTTATGTACAAGTAAGATTTTTTTATTGAATGTATTATTGCTACGGCAAATTGGCATACTTTATTACTTAAAATAAAGGCTTTAGTTAAAATCCTCATGCAACAGCCATTATGCTGCTAACAAATGGTGTGTTTGCATATTAAATGTGATACTTTAGAGATAGAATTACAAGATGTTTTATAAATACTTTTTTTTAATGCGTGGAACATAATTAACAGTACTTGAGCTTGGCAGAAAGATTTTGGTGATTTAAACACCTCCCCCCCTTCTTAAGGGAATGTAAACATTAAGGACAACACATCTCAAACAGGAGGTCCAACTCCTTTGAAAACAATTTTAAAGCACTTCTACAGAAAAAAAAGATACAGTAGTAGATAGATGGCACAGGCAAGCAATTGCCTGCTTCTTGATGTGCCTCATATGGTCATTTCCCTTAGGGTTATTCGTAAACAAGTGGCAGATGAGTAGTATGCAAAAATTAGCTTTACGCTAACTATTATTGTGTATGTAATACCATTTCTTGTCTGTTTTTTTTTTTTTTAATTAAATTATGCAAATGAGCAGACATCTATTTTTGTATACGTCTCTCAGTTCTGAAGAAATATACCATACCAACATTTATCTAGAAATGGGAACCTGTAGCTCATCCACAGTAGGGTAACAATGTTTTGCTCCTGCAGGTGTCTTTGGACCTAAAGTAAGTACATAAAAAGGAAAAGTGGAGCTGTTGCCCGTAGCAACCAACTGAATTGTAGCTATTATTTTCTAGAATGTACTAGATAAATGAAGGTTTGATAAATCTACCTCCAAAATAAACCCACAACTATTAGAGGTAAGGCTCAGCCAGTTCAGTGTAAATTCACACTGAAATAACACTCCACTTTTCCTTTTTACAAGGTTTGATAAATCTACTCCAAAGACTGTTTCCATGCCTCTGATAAGAGAGGACAAGACATGTTGAGCTGGGTCTCATTGTTGTAGAGCATAGGCAATATAGATTGCTAGGCATATACACCTAGGCGAGTCAGTCTGTGTGAATGTAAATATGTTAATGTGCATCTTTTCTTGGTTGTGGTAGATTTCACATCCCAAATAGACAATAAGGGGCATATTTAATTAGCCTTTCAGTATGTGATTACGCGCAGCTGCAGAGTCCCGATACTGCAACATTGCGAATTTCCATGCGCACCCCATATGGTTGTGAAGGGAAATCCGCGATGTTGCAGTGCCATATTGTCACTTTACATGCATAGAAGCGCACCGAAAAGTTAATAGAATATGTCCCTAAAACTGCAAAAAATTAGGGTTCAGAAAAGAAATGTAGCCAGTGTTTCAGAAGTTCAGTGCAGGTTTTCCACATATCCTTGCTGGAGCACAGGTGTATTCATTACTGACTGACACATTGTAACAGATCCACAGGTGATAGTAATTATATCACTGGTGACCTGGAAAACCTGCACTGTTAGGGGCCATAAGGACTGAACTTGGAAAACACTGCCAATAGAAAATTTAGAACATGCATATAACTGATTACAGAAACATTTAGAAAACATTCAAAATGTAAAGGCAAATTAATTTCAATGTACATTGATAGCTACCACATAAATTCTTTGAATAAAGCAGAAAGAGAAAACAGAATTCAAATAGATATTAATAAAATAAATGTAAAATACAAAATATATATCAGTTCAGACAATCAGAATAAAACATTCTGATAATAAGCGAGGGAAATATGTACCTCATATATTACAGCAGAATTTTTTTTGTTGTTGCAAATCCTCCAGATTTGTTATGCAAACACACAGTCAAACCAGAAACCCATTATAGGGTACTGGTTCTTTAACAAGTCTTAAAGAGTCAGGTCTGACAGTTCTAGTTAGAAAGTTCAGCATATAAGTATAAGTCAGCTCTTTCATTGAAACTTACTTCCATAAAGGGAATTAGTTGTGTAGCCTGCTAATTAGGAGGTCCTTTCGGTTACTCTATTACAGTGATTCAGTGGCATTTTGGGGAGTGTAATTCACTCCTTGGTATATCCTCTGTATGCAAGGAGATAACTGCAGAGCTGCAACCAATCAGCAGTGGTAGTCTGTGCACACTACTAGACAGGGACGGATTGGGAACTTAAAGTGGCCCTTGAAAAAATTCTTAAAGTGGCCTCATGTCGGTGGGATCAAGTCAACTGGAAGTGGGGCCAACACAAAAGTAGGCAGGATTTAAAACTACTGGAATTTGGCTGTAGTAACATTTGCGAAAACCTTGATGTGATGACTTAAGACACAGTGGGTCATCTCTAAGCAATGCAAAAAGAATAGAAAAAGCTGCCAGTCCTGTGCAATAAAAATGCATGAATCCTTTTGGATGATTTGCGACTGGTTTATCCCTCTGTGCTCAAACTTGTTTAGTTGCCTACTAACACATCCTTCCAAAATTCCCTTCATAGAAACATATCTGACTTTGTTTAATAAGTTTCACTATTACGAAACATGTTGGCACAATTGTATTTGATCAGTCTGTCATAGCAGTATATGAGCACCTCACTGCACCGTTGCAACTTTCCCTGACGTTCGGAGATGCAAACTACCAGATAAACTTCTCTATATATAATGTATGAATATGTGTACTGTGTGTTTCAAAAAAAGGTATTAAAAATATTCTTTATAATAAATGTCTATCAAGTGCGATCATCACAAAGGTGACATTTTGCAAGCATCTGAAAACACTTTGAAAACACTTCTTTTGTAACAATTGTGTATGAGCCCTAAATGTGCCCATTGATTGGTGGTGGTTTGAATTAATAACAGTACAGGGATGGTTGGCAGACAATGGCATAAGTGAAGGGGAGAGCTATTCCAAAGGTTTGCTGGTGATATACTAAGTACAAAGGAGGAAGGATTAATAACATTGTCAGTGCAATGGGGGCTTTCTATATGTTCTACAAAGTGATCTGAGAATGATCTGAGTATGCATACAGGGAGCCAGTAGATAAATAAATTGATTCTTGTGTCTTTGGGAGATAAATAAATGAATCATAGTGCCCCCAGTAGATAAATACATTAATCATGTCAAACATCTACCTTCATGGATAACTGAGATCTTAAACAGATTGTGTGTCTCATCTCAAAGAGCATCTTAGCGTTTATTTGCTGGATCACAGCTCCGATTCCCCCCTCCCATTTCTAACAACACAGTGAGAGCTTGCAGGAAGGGGTTTTAAAACATACTTTTCTTCAGTGTTTCTTTTAGTTCGAGTTCTGTCTATTTCATTTCATTGTTCGGCAGAACAAGTTTGATTAGGCTCTTCATATGTATGTTCAATGGCAACTATATTTAGTTATTTGTTTTCTTCATCAACACCACTTAAAGCAACTTTGTAAGTAGTTTCTGAAAAAAGATTGTTTCATGTAATTTCATTTTATAATGCTATGTCACCAGAACCTGTAATCAACCTTTTGATTTAAAAAAAAAAAATCCTATAAAAGTTGAATGAGAGGGAAGATTCATGAGCATTCCTATTCCTTTGCTTATTACCAGTGACTCAGTAGTCAAAGTGGAAATTTCGAAGTGGCGGTATGAAAAATGTAATGGGAATGTAAGCGTATGGAATTTAATAGTTTTACAATGAAGGTAGTAGGAGAAGTAGTGCTATGGCACAATACCGTATACACTCCCACTTTGACCACTGCACTGGCTTCAACATTGTTTCTTCTCTTTTACAATACTTATTGATGTGGGAGGTCATGTGACAGGGGGCAGGAGGGGGTGTGGTGACGACATGCATCACCATAACCCCACACCCTACTAAGAACTGGCAAAAATCATGGCATTTCATAGCAGTCGTCGGAGCTTGATGACACAAAATTGCGTCATTAAGCTCCGCCTCCATCACAGTCCACGAGGATGCCTACTCTTCCTGGAGGACTCCCCGAAATTTGAGAGCCTCATGGAAATTCCAGGAGAGTAGGCAAGTATGGCTAATGGTGCTAATGACAAGTGTAGAGAAAAAGGGTTTCTCTTACACTAGTATGTGTACTAGAATGTATTATATAGATATTTGGTGCTAGTGACAATTGGGAAAGATTTTTTTAACATATAAAAATAATAAAAATAGGCAAATCAGGCAATTCTGCTATGTACCATTTGTGCACATAACAGAAGTGTATATACAGATTAGAACAATCGAATAAATTCATAACTCAAAATACAATCACAAATAGCAGCATCCACAGATGTAGTTTCCTAGCAAAGTCTAGGAATAATGAGCACCACAGAGGCTGCAAGCTCCTTTTATAAGACCATAAACGTGTAACATTTGCTGGTGCTTGCTGATTAGCTTCTTTATGTTCCAAGCACTGTGATTAGCCTGATTCTCCAGGGGGTGTAAATTATTTTGGGCAAATCTAGATAATTTTGTGAATGAATTTGAAATAGCTTAAATCTGACCAAATATCAGGATTAATGGATCAATTCACCCATCTCTAATCTCCAAGAGCACAGAGTAGTGATGTGAGGCCCCTGTCACACCGATGTAGAAAGAGTGGTGTCAAATGCACCTTAGTTTACATTTCATGCATTCAACCCATTTAAAAGTTGTGGGGATTCCATGCACCTATACTTATCATTTAATGTCACATACAGTATGCAGTAAAGATGTGTGATTTCAATCATTAATATTTGTTTGAATTTGGACAACATGGTGTAGTTTTTGTATTGTGCTTAAACACCGAACTCAAAGCTGCAAAAGATCTTGTTACATTTGCCAATGAAAAAAGAGAAGAGAGTACGTTTAATTGTTGATCTTTAGTGCACACAATATGTTAGCTGGTTATTTATTTTGGCATTTCAGATATATCCCAACTGAACTTGTAACTTGGAATGTGTAAATCTATTCTAACACACCATAATCATATTATATTAAATATTATTTATAATAATTAGAACTATGGTATGGTTGTGACAAGCACATATAAACAAGGGCTCATCCTTGTTCATTTCAAACTGCTCAGCATTGCCATAGTGGCATCCCAGCTGAATTTGTTTTATAATACAACTTGAGGCAAAATCCATCTCTTTGGATGTCTGTGGCTATATTATTTTGAAGATAAATCTGTACAAATGCCTTATTTTACAGTGCAGATATCATTGACTATATACACACAATTAAATTTTTATATGTTTAAATTTGAGAGGGCATTTATTTAACTCACCCACTCCCCTTTGTGTTCTATCACGAGTGCTGGATGAGAATTCTAACCATACAAAATCCCCTCCCCTTTCCCTTCTGCTTACTGGCTGTGTGACAGGGACAGAATGATTTACAGTATGTGGAGGAAAGAGCTTTCTGCCAAACACAGCTTGATTCAAACATTGAATGAAGGTTGCATTTTCTCCCAGAATAATAAAATCCTAATATTTACTATAATACTGAAAGGACAAGAACAGACGTATTTAATATTTTGCAATGCTGCTGTGTACCAAGTGGGCACAGAACAAAAGTGAAGGTAAAGCTTAGAATAGTCAATAGCCTTTTACGAGCATGTTCTTCACCCAGGGATGGAAGTACAGTAGATAGTTTTCTTCAGTGGCGCACGCAGGGGGGGTTTCTGGGTCTCCAGAATGCCCCCCTCTGCTAACTAAGTGCCCACAATAGCGGCACTGTACTATACAGCAGCCGCGGCGCTGTCAAAGAAGCGTCCGCAGCGGTGCTGTATTGTATAACAGCATTTCAGGATTCAGACAAGCATCAACTGATCTAAAGACATCAGCAGCCACAGGTGGTGAGAGTGACAAGAACAGGTAGGAGAGAGCAGGGGGTATATTTACTAAACTGCGGGTTTGAAAAAGTGGAGATGTTGCCTATAGCAACCAATTAGATTCTAGCTATCATTTGTTTAGTACATTCTATAAAATGACAGCTAGATTCTGATTGGTTGCTCTAGGCAACATCTCCACTTTTTCAAACCCACAGTTTAGTAAATAAACTGCCCTTTAAGGATGGGCCGCTACTTATGGGTCAGTGCTATGTGCATGCCCCCCGGGTTAAACTCTGCCAGCCACCCCCTGAGGCAAGGTGAGTTAAACATGCCAGCACCAAGCACTGGCTGGCACTGCGTTAGACAGTGCGTATGTAGTACACTGCGAACCCGGTTCCTGTGCAGAATGCTGCAGGAGACAATGCCGATGCCTGCACAGTGCTGGCTAGCGCCTGCAGATGTTGCTGATACATTTATACCATACAAACTTCGACACGTGCATGCCAATGCGCTGTTTGCATCCACGTGTGTATGATGATGTCATCATGAACACATGAAAGTGGTGGATAATGGGAGAGCTGAAATGGGCTTAATAAAGACCTGACACAGTGCTCCACTGTTGTCTGAGTACATGCTCTGTAAATGCATTAACCTCTCCATTTCATCCTTTTCTCACTTCCTTGTTTTATTGTGAGATTGCAATTAGTACACTACAGTAAACAGTGCAATCGCACAAGAAAACACACACACTTACATCTACACTTACATTTGTAAACAGTATACATTTAATAAAGTTCCAGTATATATTATATAATATATTATTTTATATTTAAATGTAATAGAGTTAGAGGTTTAATACAATAATGTTAAAAGTACATTAAAGGTATCTCATGATATAGGAAATGTATCATGTTTAGTGTCATTTTTAAGCACATTACCATCAGGAATTCGCTACTATCAGCGAAGCGATGACTTCCTGCAATCGCTAGTTATGGAAGATAAAGGATTAATGCTCAGAATGATATTGTGTTTGGAATGAAAATAGGTTGGTATAAACCTTACTTTATCTTTGTGTACATTGCGTCATCATCACTGTTTTTTTGTTAACTCAAACTGCATACAAGCAAGTCCCTGGGCCAGTGTTAAATCTCTCTCTTCCTGACTGCAGACTACAAGACTGAATATGGACCTGGGCCCAGGGGAAGCGCTTGAGCAATGTAAAGTATTCCGTCTATACTTTCCTATTTCTTGTTACACCTTTTATGCATCATCATGGTTTGCTGTTATCCTGCTATCTTTTAATATTAAATCTCTTTATGCATTGGACACACAATAATCGCATTGGACAATATTTATTGGTAGCGACAAAATGAACATTACAATAAGTATATGGTCTAAATTGCTACTTTGCTGTTCTAGGTTGCTGATTGTCATATTGCTAGTTAGCATGGGACTGTCTGTCCCCGGAGGGAAAGGGGGGGCAGCATATTTTTCGCAGGCCAATTCCCCTAGGGTCTATATAGAAAAAGGAAGCACAGAAATTATATATTCTCTTCAAGAAGATAATGAGATAGTTAACAGTACATTCATTGTAATAGAAAAAATAGATTTAATTTTTACTAATTATAAGAAAATATCAACAACAGTAAAGTAAAATGTAAAATAAGTCTCAGAAATGTTTAATAATATACACACAGATACAAATTCATATAGTCTGAATTTTAAGTGTACCAATGTATATGTAGAATCCATCAAAGGAACTAAAGACATCTGCTTCAGATTTTATACCCCTAGGAATTTTAGCCCTGTGCTGACCAAATGGGGGCTAGTTCACATTTTGATAGATGGGCTTCATGCTGCCGGTCTTCATGTATTAGTGTGACCAGTCCAGCATGGCAAGTCTTGCATTTGCTTTTTACTGTCAGGAGTTCCCATTCTCGTTGACACCCCTCATTTAGTGGCAACCATACCAAGTTTTTTTTTAATATATATGTATATTCACAACTGTTGCTGATAAACTATGTGTAACATTACTTTTGTTTTGGATTTGTTTATGTAGCACATGACCACACAACACTCTATCTAACCACATTTCTCTTCTTTCTAAACTTGCTGGTTTCCTATTATACAGACTGCTGCCTGGTCTGTCAGCTTGTAAAAGGTAGCTATATATTACTTCAAATGAAAAATGAGAACTTTATTAAAGGGCTATTGAGGGGGCTAAGAAGGAATTACAGACAAAACCTATGGTAAGAAGAAAGGAGGACCAGAGGATAAAATGAGGGTAAAAAATAGCGGATGGTAGGAAGAAAATTAGGAAATGAAACAGAGTAATGAAGAAATTTAAAAATGTAAAATTATGGGGGGCTGTGGCTTGGGGTTGGGTATGGGTTTACGATACTCACAATGCCGACACACTATATACCTACAATACAATTCTGATTGCAAGATGACCGATAAGAAGGAAATGTTGAATTACCATAACAAAGACACTGCACGCGAGCGGCATGGCTTCTATACATTCCGATTACACTCAATGCCAGCACTTCCAATTTACGTCACTTATGAGGCGACAGTGAGATTTCTCTATTTAAAGCAGCAATGCCAGGACCGTGCGCGTTTATAATATAAGAGGCTTTTCTTAATTGTAATTTTAAGCCTTACTGTAAGCCTAACCCTAACCTTTAAATTAGATGTTAAAAATGTAGAGTCCTGGCACTGTCACTTTAAATAGAGAAATCTGACTGTCTCCTTCATAAGTGACGTAAATTGGAAGTGCCAGCATCCCATAATGCAGAAGCCAGCATATATTAATGAATAACACATATCATATATTGTACATTTGTAAAATATGGCCAAATACAGTTATATGCACATATAATGGGATGTAATGAATCATTGGTGTTTGTATAGTTAGCATATGTCCCAAAACATAATTTCAATTCAACACAAATCAGGGACTGGCTCAACCTGATATAGCAATGGATCCAACTGGAATGCCTTCAAATAAATTGCAGTAGATATTATACATGGTCTCACTTTCTCCGGAATTCTTCAGCCTCCAATTAGGCCAAAAGTAGAAATTCTAATAATTTATATGGAAGCCCTGGGTTCAGGATTTATATGTTCATGTATCTGTGCAAGAAAATGCAGCCCAATCAGTATGGGTGACCATTCTTTCAGTGAGGGAGCCTATGATGAATTTACTGGACAGGTTCAGGTTCATACATACATTGTCTGGTTCATAGCAGCAGTGTGTTGGAATGATATCATTATTACAGGGTGATCTGCAGACCTGGGCTTTTGGGCTTGTTGCTAACAGTCCCACTCTATACTCTGTTGATGCATTTTTTAATGCCTTTGGTCTCCTTTATGATGATCCTGAAAGGGTGGCCTCAGCAGAATCTCATCTCCAAGCCCTCAGGCAAGAGCGTAAATTTGCAGATTACTGCATAGAATTTAGTAGGTGGTCTGCAGACTCTGAATTTAATGACCCAGCTCTTAAAAGTCAGTTCAGATTGAGTCTTACTGACTATATTAAAGATGTATTGGTCCAGTATCCAGTCCCAGAAACCTTAGAATTCTTAATGCATTTATCTATTAGAATTTATAGACGGTAAAAGGAACGCCGTCTATACAAGTTTGTTCTTTTTTCTACCACCATTCCTGAACTTATGCAAGTTAGTTATTGCCATATCATCCTAGAATAAATTAAACAGAAGATGTACCCAGGGGTTGTGTCTTTATTGTGTGAATAAACGCATTTAGTGTGCAAGTGCCCAGAAAAGTCGGGAAACTTCAGAGCATAGGTAAAGATGGGGAATACTCCTAGGCCAACCAAAGGGCTATTAATTCCCTTCAGGTCACCATAGAGTCTGGAACACTTTCATACAGTTGCCTTAGTGGATAGTGGAGCAGCGGGTAACTTTATTGATCAATAAATTTTCCAGAGGTTTAAGTTACCCACAGTACTCCTGGAAACCCCACTCTTCATATCTGGATTAGATGATAACCTGCTTTCTGGAGGACTGATAAAGCTAAAAACCACCCACTCACCTTATGGGTTGTTCGCCTTCACTCAGAGGTTACTTCCATGTATATTGTATGATCTCCTGATTATCCCATAATCTTGAGGTTTCTTTGGTTGTTCCAACACAATCTGCAGATTGATTGGACTTGCAGTCAAATAATTCATTGGGGAGCAGTTTGTCCACAGTCTTGTCTTTCTCTTACAGTTAGACTGACCACTTCTTTTTCTATGCCCATTCCTGCTGTATATCGCAACTTCTCATATGTTTTCTTCGAGGTGGCAGCAGACTCACTTCTATCCCATAGGCCGTATCACTGTGTCATAGACCTTGTGCCAGGTGCTAAATTACCTAAAGGTCAGTTGTTTAAACTCTCCTCCCCTGAGCTTAAAGCTGTAGAGGACTATATTTATGAAAATCTCGTCAAAGGTTTTATTAGATCCTCCAAGTCTCCTTTAGGGGTTGACTTATTCTTTGAGGACATGAAAAATTGGGATTTGAGGCCCTGTGTTGATTACAGAGGATTGAAAAACAGATATCCACTCCCGCTCATTCCTGAACTATATAACCAGTTAAAGGGGGCAACAATCTTCAAAAAGATTGATATCAGAAGGGCATACAACCTCATATGAATGCGCCAGGGAGACAAGTGGAAGACTGCATTCACTACACATACAGGGCATTATGAATTTCTAGTGATGTCCTTTGGACTAAGTAACACCCCACAGTTTTTCAAGGGTCAATTAAATCCGCGATGATCTATCTGGACAATATGTTAATTTTGTCACGCTCTGCCTCTGTTTGCAGCAGCATCTCCTCTGTGGATGCTGCTGCACCTTCCATCCCCTGCCTATTAAGAGTAAACCTCTCATCGTTGGATCCGGATCATGCTCACCTGTCTCTGGCGCTTAAAAGACTACCCTTCCCAGCAGTCTAGGCCAGTTCATCAATTGTCTTTGCTGCTGCTGGTTCCTAAGTGTGTAGCATTGACAGAGAAAAAAGCAAAGTGTTTCTAGAGGCACTACGGGGTAATAATTGGTTAAAATATAAGTTTTATTATAAATATATTAAAAAGATTGGAAAAGGGAAGAGCGAAATATAAAAAGTGAAAATAAAATACTGTGTATAGTGTTTTAAAAATGCAAATCAATTGCATTGCCTCACAGTTATCACAGATTATAGACTGTATTAAACCCTAATCGGTATGATTCACTCTGTAAAATATGTATCTAAATCACAGATTATAGACTATATTAAACCTGATTGATAATCTTCAATCTGTAAGGTATGTATCCAAATCAGTAATTTATGATGAAATATGAGGACACAAATAAATACGTTATTAATTGGTATTAAGGCTCTCCTAATATCTGAAACAAAAATGTCCCTTTTTCAAGGCACTTGAAAAAGCCTAGGAGCGAAACGCACGTGTCTTCTCATGTCTGCTGTTTGGCAATCAGTCTATTTATTTGTGGGACCTCCAAATCAGGAGTCTGCATGAAACACTGCATTTTTTTTCCAGATATTATAAGAGCCTTAATACCAATTAATAACGTATACCAAACATGCCATGGTCCTTCATTTTGATGGACTTTGTTGTGGACGTGACCCCGTCTAATGGTTTTACTGCCATATGAGTGATAGTTGACTGTTTTAGCAAAATGGCCAATTTAATTTCTCTTCCACGTCTACCCTCAGCTAAAGAACTGGCTTCATTGTTTATTCAAAATATATTTAAATTACATGGAACTTCGAACATAATCTTGGACAGAGGTTCTAAGTTCATTGCAAGATTCTAACGGTCGTTTTGTCCTATGTTAGGTGTGGAGTTAAATTTTTAATCTGCACACCACCCTCAAATTAATGGGCAACCAGAAAGGGTCAACTAGGTACTTTAACAGTATCTCAGATGCTTTGTCTCTCACCTTCACAATAACTGGGCTGAAGCATTACCTGGGGCAGAATTCACTTATAATAACCTTCCTCATTCATCATCCAGTACATATCCTTTCTTCTGCATTTTTGGTCATGTTATTTTTCTGATTCCATGCCAGAGGATAATTTTGATATCAAAGTAACCACAAAACATCGCAAGAACATTTGGAGAAAAGTGCAGGCCTCTCTTTCTCGTGTGGCCACACATTCAAAATTATTTTTTGATAAACATTGCAGAAACTTATTACTATAAGGTTAGGCTGTCTAATAAAAGTATTCAACTCAAGCAGCTGTCAACCAAGTTTATTGGGCAGTTTAAAATCATTAGGAAAATAAATTTCATCCTTCTTTAAGGATCCCCAGGACTATTCCTTGTGCTTGTTCAAACCTGTTTACAAATCTAGAGAATGTAAACCCAGTACCAGTGTCCAACTATCTACAGTATTAGAGGATGGACAAACAGAGTTCAAGGTGGAAAAAATTCTAGATGGCAAGAAGGTTTAAAAACAAATTCATTATCTGGTTTATTGGAAAGTGTACGGGCCAGAAGAAAGATTCTGGATACCAGACAAAAATCTTCATGCAGACAAGTTGGTGAAGGACTTTCACAACAAGTACTATCTGAAACCCTGGTGTTGCGGTCTCTTGACCCCTCCTCAAGGGGTGGGGTTGTTAAGAAAAATGGCAGTTGCCCCTGCATGCAGGACTGGTTGCCTAGCAACAGCAGTTGGTGTCCTCTTCCTGTCGGGTGGCAGCAGGCAGCACCTTCATCTAAGAAAGTTGCCATGTAAACGGCAACCAGCATCTTCTCTCAGCTTTTGCTTGCATCTATCCAGTTGCAAGACAACATCAGCTGCCTAGTTACTTACAATTACTGTTGCTGCACTTATGCAGCTAATCACCTGTTTATATCTCCCTTCCTGTTGTACACCAGTGCTGGTAATAGTTTCTGCTTGATATAGTATGCTATTATATCCTGACTTGATTCTGTCTCGTTATTTTTGACCCAGATTGTTATTGGATTTTCCTGTCATCTCCTGCTCCTGACCTTGACTTGTTAAACCGATCTGCACTTATCTCTGCCTGTCCTAACATTGTCTGTCTGTCCTGACCTTGACATTTTAAATGGATCTGCACTCATCTTTGCCTCCCCTGACCTTGGCCTGTTTAAAGTGAATTGTCCCATCCTTGGTTTATTTTATGATATTGCATTAACCCCTGTCTGCCTTGGTTTCAGTTCATTTCTGATTATTCTGATACCATCACGGTTGCTCACTTCCTCCTTCCGTTGGCAATATTGTGATCAACAACTATTACTACTAAGAGCATAAGATCTGGGGGCAACTGAGTACTATGGAACAGATAAAGTTCCTTGGAAAGGGGGCTGCTATAGGTGAACACCTTGTGAAGCTGTTCTGGTAGTTGAGGATCACTTGCCATATTGCCATTAATATCCACCTGTACTGGGTAATCTTTGTTCACTCTCAATACTATTCTATATAAAAAGGGAATTACCTGTATTGTATCTCTTCCAAACCTCATTTTCAACATTTTTCTTGCTCTTTACATTGGACTAGAAGTAAACCTAGCTATTTCTCCTTTGAGCTCTCTGAGCAGACACATGTTTTAATTTCTGTGTAAGTGGGCGTAAGCACTCTTACACAGCTTTCTCATTCTAATACATCCTTTTAAAAAATCTCTCCACCATGGCCGCTAAGAGAAAGCGGTCCTCTATAACAGAACTAGCTAGTATTTTTAATAGAGGGAAAAAACAATGCAATGCATTCTCTATTATTGTCCATGTGTTAATTTATGTTTTAGGTATATATATATTGCTGTTTTTTATTTCCCTATGTAGTTTTGTTATCTAGCTGTTGATGAACCGACTCTAATTTGAGTTCACTTCCGTAACAAAACACTTCCCTTTCCTTACTTTCCCTCTAGTGTCAGTCCCTCTGTGGCACCTTCTACCCTTCCCCTAGCCGAGTTGCTACTTTCTGATTGTCCCATGACCCGTTCTTTTTTCCCTCAATTCCTTTTTGTCCTGAAAACACCGCCCCACTAATTTTTCTGGTCCAATCCTCTCCCTTTCATGTGGATACCTTTCTTCTCCTTTTTTGCTTGTGTCCCGATTCTACCCACAATACTTATACGTCTTCTTACCTGGATGCAGAGGAGTTTCTTAGGACTCACCTACATCTGCCTATTACTATGTCTCTTAAACTGTTCACTATTAATGTTAATGGGTTGAACTGTTACAGAAAACACTCCATCCTTTTAGCAGCCCTCAAAAAATCCAACACAGACGTCGTTCTCCTGCAAGAAACTCATTTGACTTCACCGAACCCCATGCTCCAAGGGAAACTCAGTCCTTTTTGCTTCTGCTATTTCTAAGCATATGGGTGTAGCCATCTTAGTTCATCCCGCCATTCCATTTGCTGCCCAGCACAAGTTGCTGATCCAGATGGTAGATTTCTACTAGTTATCAGTACCTTGGGTTAGCAACCAATTCCTTTTGTTTGTTGCTATGTCCTCAACTGTGGTCAAATCTTTCTCAGGCTCATTGAGAAACACACTAAGGGTTACCTACTCATAGGAGATGACTTTATTATGACCCTGGATCCCAGCCTCAATAGATCACTTATCCCTATTACCTCATCACCACTCTACACCCAATCAAGGATAGCTAAGAGGTTTTCTACTCTTCTTAAATAACATTTTCTACTGGGTTCTTGGTGGATAATAAATGCCCTGATAGAGGTTACATGTTCTATTCTCATCCCCACAGTGTCCTCAGCCAACATCAGGGATCCCTCAACTCTACTCACCTTAAAGAATCGCGATCTGACCTAGGAAAGCTGCTAGATTCCTTAGATGGGTTCACCAGTGGTTTTACAGGAAATGTGATAAGAAGGATTGGCTCCTTGTCAAGAGACTTAGGCAGAAGCATGCACATAATACCATATTTTCAATTAAAAGCTCAGATGGCCTGACCCTATATTACCTCAATTTATTTGCAAAGGAACTTAAAAATTTCTACTCTGACCTATACAATGTAAATGTCTCCTACCATTCTCGCCCTAGTCTGAAACAGGTGATTGATGATTATATGCACGCATACAATCTCCCAAAGCTTTCCTCAGAAGCTGTGAAGCTACTTAAGTCTGCTTTTTCGGAAAAGGAGACTGTGGATATTCTCAACTAAATGAAAATTGTCTCCAGCCTCGTACTATAAAGAGCTTGCTGGTGTCCTGAGGCTTAAACTTATCTCCTTGTTCAATTAAATTCTGGATGGTAGGACCATTAACCCTTCCACAACAAAGGCTAAAATATTAGTTATCCCTAAGGAAGGCAAGGACCCTTTTTTATGTAGCAGTTACTGCCCTATCTCATTATTAAATGTTGATCTAAAAATCTTATAAAGTCATGGAAAACAGGATCAATATGGTCCTTCTATCTTTAATCCACCATTATCATGTTGGCTTTGTTCCTGTCCGACAGGTGACAGACAATCCCAGACTGATCATTGACTTAATCCATCATGTAAATGAGCAGAGGTTACCATCTGTTTTCCTCTCTTTAGATGGCGAAAAGGCCTTTGACCGCATTGGGTGCCCCTTCATAATGAGGGCTCTTGCTTCCTATGGTTTTTGTGATACGTTTCAGTGATAAGGTATCTCAACATTATACCACAACCCCACTACCTCAGTCCTGGTCAATAAGTGCTCCTCTTTTTTCCAGGTGAGCAACGGGACTCAAATTCACACACACAACCTATACTTAACCTCTAACCAGCCATTTGGTCTTGTTGTAATAGAATGGCTAACACATTATCCCTCTTTGAAGCACGTCAGATGTCCTCTGTGTGGGCTAGAACAGGGTTAGTCCTACATAACCTCTCAATATAATATTATATTATATATAATATTTCAGATAAAATATAATATTAATTATAATATAATTAATTCTCTGATCTGGCTGACTTACCTGGCTTCATGAAGGGACAGTTCCACCAATATCTGCAGATTAGGCATTTTTTCCCACTCTGTTAAGTCCTGCATCTTGGCCACGGCAATTGAAAATCCCTCCCTATTCATTCCTTAAAAGGTCTAATTTCCTTGTTAGGAAATGCTCTACTTCCAACATTGACTGTGAGAAGGCTCTATTCCGATTGACGTGGGAGGCTGAGCTTGGACAACCCTTAGTACAATTAGAGTGGTCTGACCTTTGTGAATGGGCTGCAAAATGCTCCATTAATATTTGCAGTAAAGAGAACACATATAAAGTACTCCATAGATGGTATTATGTTCCCACTAGGCTTCACAATATCTTTCTGCACATAGCTGATGCCTGTTGGAGAAACTGTGGCCAGTCAGACTCCTTTCTGCATATCTGGTGCAGCTTCAATCCTATCACTATTATAGGTTTGCAGATCCCACTTGATCCTAAATATATTCTGCGTCCCTTGCCTGTCCTGGATTTCCCTACGCCGTCCCATAAGTTGCTCAGACATATCATAAGTTCAGCAACATGCCAAATAGCAGCTTCTTTGAAGACGCCTTCCCCTCCTCTTATTCTCTCTGTTTACAGATGTGTATGGCACATATATAAAATGGAGCATATTATGAGCACCTTGAGGGGCTCCTGTGCATCCTTTGACAAGGTATAGGCCCCACCATGGACCTCTGACCACAATCAACCAGTCCTTAATCTCTAAATTCAAACATTCACCTAATCAGCAAATCAATGCACTAATCCTTACTCTCTTTTCCGTGTGGCCTGCCCTCCCACCCTCCGTTTATTTTTTTTCTTGTCCTGACCTAACAAATCACCACCACTCCCACATTTCATATGTTACTAGTAAAAAAAAGTACATCGCCATTTCTTGTTTGTAATTATTTCTGGTTACATTGCTTGCAATCCTTTAACTATTGCTGGTTATGTATTCCCCTTTGTTTTTTTATTGTTTAATTTATTTCTGCTTTTTGCGATGTAAAATGAAATAAACAGTATTAAAAAAAAATGTAAAATTTTACAATGATAAAACAAAATTACATAATTTTCTATACCTTATTATATTTTTGGAAGGGTAATAGCTTCTATTTTGGAACCTACAAAAAAGATTTTTCACTATTTTATCAGAAACAATCCCTGTCAGGATCTGTAACCTGTTCAAAACTGTTTTGGGGCAGTTTGGGCTTCAGACAAGTGCTAAGTTTTTTCTTTGTTGTCAGCATCAGACAGTTTGCAGTGATGTTCAGACCCTCCTGTTGCAGATGCTAGGCACCTGCTCTGCACAGCCATTTTAACGGTTGTCTGAGCAAATGTTTTGTCTGTGTGATATTTAGAAAATGTATGACAGGAAATTAGATTATTTTTTTTGCACAAATGCAATTCACACTACTGCTTGGTTGACTCTCCTGTATGTATTACATAATTAATCAGACTGACATTGCTCTAAGTATACTCATAATTTCACATTTTGAGTTTATTTTTACACCTGTTTGCATGTGCCTATATACAGTCATGGCTAAAAGGTTTGAGAATGACACAAATATTATTTATCACAAAGTCTGCTGCCTCAGTTTTTATGATGGTAATTTGTATATACTCTGGAATGTCATGAAGAGTGATCAGATGAATTGCAATTCATATCATAGTCCCTCTTTGCCATAACAATGAACTTTATCCCAAAAACAACATTTTCCACTGCAACAGTAAAGCTTCCTGAAACCATTCATGTGTAGGGTTGCTTCTCAGCCAAGGGAGTGGGCTCATTCACAATTTTACCTAAGAACACAGCCATGAATAAAGAATGGTACCAAAACATCCTCCAAGAACAACTTCTCCCAACCATCCAAGAACAGTTTGATGACGAAAATGCCTTTTCCAACATGATGGATCACATTGTCATAAAGTAAAAGTGATAACTAAGTGGCTCGGGGATCAAAACATCAAAATTTTGGGTCCATGGCCAGGAAACTCCCCAGACCTTAAACCCATTGAGAACTTGTGGTCAATCCTCAAGAGGCGGGTGGACAAACAAAAACCCACAAATTCTGACAAACTCAAAGCATTGATTAGGCAAGAATTGGCGGCCATTAGTCAGTATGTGGCCCTGATTGACAGCATGCCAGGGTGGATTGTAGAGGTCTGCAAAAGGAAGGGTCAACACTGCAAATAATGACTCTTTGCATAAACTTGTCAATTGTCAATAAAAGCCTTTGACACTTATGAAATGCTTGTAATTTTACTTCAGTATACCATAGCAACATAGACTGAGTAAATAAGTTTAATTGAAATCAATACTATCAAAACGGTGTAAAAATCTTACTATATTGCACAGTTCAAGTTGGGAACATGCATAGCCTCCACGCCCTTGAAACTTATTAGAGTATCTTGTCTCAGACAGCAAAATTCTATATATATTTTTCCTGTCATTATTTACCTATGTCCCACAGAGAGCAAAACTTGTTCCTTCTATAATCCACTTAATTTTTGCGCACTAATTTCTTGTGTACAATAATAGGCTTAAAAACATCACAAAGCATGAAATACTGGCATTCTCGCTGCATCTCTACATTTTATTTGTTAATGACAAAGCTGTCAGAGACAAACCTTAAAAAAAAAATCTACACTTTCGAACTTGCTAGAAATTTTATTGAATTTCACCAATTTGGGGTCCTCAAACATGTTCGTTGTACAATCTTTGATATATGCTGTTTAGATTTTGCAGTTCAAAATTTGTGGCTTGTTTTCACTGTTCACTTTCAAAGTTGACTGTTTGCGTTTGACATTCCCCTTCATGGTTTAACTTTTCAGTTTGCATTTGGTTTACATTACAAATGTTTAAATTAAGTACTAATAAAGTATTTTTAACATTTTTATAATTCCAAGAGTGACCATAACGGTGTGTTCAAAGTTTATTTTTCACTATTTGCATTTCATTGTTTGCGATAGAAAAGTGTTAAAATGTATCCATTTAAGCTTGAATATATTTCATCTGGTTTGACCATGTGCGAACCAGCTTAATCATCAGCAAACCAGGTTCACATTGCTCAAATTTAGCTTAAAGGTTTTAATCAATCAAAAGTTTGAGATTTTTCTTAACATTTTTCATTTTTATAACTGGTTCAAGTAAGTCTTAAAAATGTGAGCATCTCTATATAGTATTATAGTCCATGATACATTGCCCAGTGTTGGGAAACTACAAGTCCCAGCATACCCTTCCAGCACTAAGCTGCTATATATTGGCAAAGCATGCTGGGACTTGTAGTTTCACAACACCTGGAGTGTCAGAGGTTAGCCAACACTGTACCATACTGTATATAGTACCTATGTGTGACTCTTTACTGGGTTACACTAAGCCTTACCAGCAGTCACTCAGTAGGCCTCTCCTCAAAGTTTCAGACATGACTATTCTGAAGCATGACATAAATGCCGGTTCATCAGGTGTCATTATGTGTCCTTTTTTCCCCATAAAAGTTTGTTAATGTATCACGTGAAGCAGTACAAGGGGCTAATTACTTATGCTTTTCCCCCCAGACAAAATGTTGCCATCCCACCATTATACAAGCAGATGTCTGCCTATTGAGACTAATGCTTATAAATCCCATTTTGGCTGTTTAAGGTAACATTGGGTAAAAAAAGAAATATATACATTTAAATTTTGCACAGAATAAATAACAATATCAATATATAACTCTAAGCATTTTCCAAGTATGTTGAGGTGGATACAGTTGTAATGAGCATGCATAAACATGTTTATCTTTAATGTGCTTTAGTTAATATTGTTTTAAAAGAATAACATAGTTGCATATTCTCAAACTAATGTGATTACAAAATTAAAACTAAACCTGGTGGGTGAAAAATCAACAAATATTTAATATTTTCATCCTTTATCTGCAAATCCATTCCTTTCATCTGAAGCTCTTTGTTTTAGAAAACATTAATCTGCACAGATGGCGAAACATGGTAAGCTCTGATTTTCTGTTACTATGTTACCAGATATGGAATGGAATTTTTAATGAAATGGCAGTTTTAAAGGGTTTATATAAAAACAATGGATTTCTTTATATTTTCTGCAATTCAGACTTCTTGTGATATATATTTTAAAGAAATGTAACTTGCATGATGGTTTTATTATGCGTTATATTTTGTAATTGCTCACAGTATTTACTGCTGTTATTTGTAATCCTGACATATACAGGGTGATTCAAAAGTCGCAGTACACCCTTTTATTTCAAAAACTCTACAGGAAATTGGGAAACCTGAATACTCCAGTAAGGTATGAGTGACGTGGTCTATTTTTTACGGTATGTACCAAACATGGGCGCCATCTTGAAATCGGCCAATCGGTCCAAATCCTGTAGAGTTTTTGAAATAAAAGGGTGTACTGCGACTTTTGAATCACCCTGTACAATAATAATATACCTAATTTTCAACAAAAGTTTGCAATTTACTAAATGCCTCTAAATATTTGATTTGTACTTGCACCATGCAAAAACAAAATGCATAATTCTTGACTAACCATATAAACACAATAATGGTATATACAGTCGTGAAGTTTAAAATGTATAACATTATATACAGATTGTACAAGGGAGCATAGGGAGCATATGCCTATTATAAATGGAAATAATGTACCAACAACAAACCACTGATTTGCCATGTTTAACTAATAGGGTAAAATGCAGTATCGTCAAGACCCTTCTCTCTAGCAACCTAGACTAAACCCTGAAGACAAATACAATAATATTAAAGAAAGACCAATAAAATCAACTCGACAATAAGGAAAAAAGGGTGAAAGAGAAATAGGGCCTAAAAAGGAACTATATTTATAAAACAGGTAAAGGGGATGGATTATACCTGTTGTCTACCAAGGAGACAGCCTATTTGTTGACTGAACCAATATCATTGACACAAACTGTGCCTCTTTGATGTCCATTGCTACTAGTAAATTCATATATTTTCCTGAGTAATAGAATAATTTACAAAAAGTGGTATACAGTAAAGCATTCTAGTATTTCCAAAGTAAGGTCAAAAATGGTAGCTTTTAAATCTGTATTTGCCCAAGATGTACCAATGTCATTAGGGCTTGAAAGCAAAGATGCTGCTGCTTGAATTAATGTCTAACTAAAGAGCACATGTATGAGTTTTAGACATACAAGATATTTCGGCACTAAAAGCAAACTCTTACCTTTCGTCCACCTGTGTTTATGCGTAGCGAAGTTAAGAAGGGGTCAAATATCATATGGCTAGTTTCTATGTTAACAGGAGACTGCCTCTTGCCAACTGCACACAGATTCCAGGCGGAATTTACCAATCCCCAGAAGGAAGGCACTATAACATATAATAAAAAGATTATGTATTATGAGCATTTATTAAGTTGCAGGTTTTTTAAGTACTGTTGTTTGATATGCTCTCATATTTACACCATGCATGACTTGTAAAAATAATTTAGTAAGCTGGCCACAAATGGGCCGATCTGATCTCTGTCTAATTTGGTGACACACAAGTTTTACAGCTTTCCAAGCCTAGGCCGATCATGATGTGCTTGTGAGTCTGAACAACATTCAGATAATCTATATGTCAGTCATTTTCCTGCAAAGCACCAAATGACTATATATATATATATATATATATATATATATATATATATATATATATATATATATACTGCATATCCAATACATCAACATACCACACTTTTAACTCACTGCCACCACCATTTTATTATATATAAAAATATAATGAAGGGGACATAGGTCACACTGGATTGCTTATTTAAGCAGCACATTATGTAAATAAATCCCATAGATTTCAGTAACATGTACTTTAAGCAAGGTTTTAGTCTGAGATACTATAGTAACAGTTCTTATACAAAGGTATTATAAAATGATATACAGTAAGTTAATATTTACATGACAGAAATAAAATAAAAACTGGAGTAAAACAGTAAAACAAACAACATATCAATCAATAGGGCTCCTGGAGGTTTGAAGGATGAACTCTAGATTCTCACATCAAGGAATGTTGTCTTGCTACCTCTAAACTGAAATTCTCATTAAAGTTTCATTGTCCAGCTTAAAAATCTTTCTTTCTTGTGGGATAGGGTAGTGGGGTTTGGGAAAGACTAAGGTCCAGCCTGCAGATGGGGCATTGTTTCAGAATAGACCTGCAACTGTATATCTGAGAGGTCTGGCTTTTACAATCCCTTGATGCACACTCTCTCTTGGACATGATGTTCTGGGTACATAACTTAACTTGTAAGTTCATTTGGGCAGGGCCTTCTTTACATGCTGTTTCATGTGTGAATTGATTGTGTCATGATCTCACCAATGAACAATACTACGCAATCTGTATATACAAAAGATCATCATCATCATCATAAAAGCCATAGAGAGGCTGACGAAGAGTTGGATGCAAAACGTAAGTAACTTAATCTTAAACGAGAGCACAGAAAATTGTTGTATTTCTGCCCATCAATAGGCAGAACTGTTTTCTTCTAGAAATGAGTCCACCTCTGCATCAACAGCATGGGAACCTGGTTTACAAAATGTCATTATCATCAGAGCGTACTGGCACCTGCCCTATAACAGATGCAAACCATATGCCTCCTAGCAGGCATATATGCGTGTGTCTGAAGGTCTGTAAGAGCCGCCTTTGGTGTATAGTGTTATCGTGACCTGCACTTGCACACGCCTCCACCGTCCAATGATCTTCCTAGGCAAGCTCAACACCTATCCAATCATGTCCTCAATCCACCCCAACCACACTTCAATACATAGGACTTTTTACTTGCGGTAAATACATGACTTTCATCAGAAAAATACACTGAGCACAAATAAAAGGGGAATAAGGTAGAAAACCCATTCAGGTCATAGGAAAGCATGGTCGAGCATTACCAGAAACAGTCAAAATTAAGCAGAATTTCCACTTTAATGCAAAAAATAAAGCCTATAAAGCATTTTTAGGTAGTAGAGGATGATAACATGCACTATTTAACATGTCATTAAATAGCATAGCATCTCTGTATACTAATATAATTGTTTCTATACCTGAGTCTGTATAATTGATAAAAATCTCCATATATAACTTATTTGGGCTTACACTGTACTGGTTTACAGCCTATATCATTTCAATTTATCACTTTTAAAAAGTAAGAGAGTAGATATTTCTTGCACATTTTCAGATACAATATCACAGAATAAAATATGCTGGTTATATCACTTCTATATCTCATCTAATCATGTGTTGCAAGGCCTATTTCACTTGTTCTGGCAGCTGTTCATTTCGGTTCTTAATTTTTTCTCATTGACATTCACTCTCAGTGTGATTTGTCTTAGCAGAACAATTGGCGACACATTAATTTAAGAATTTTAGACTCTCTTGCAGCAAGAGAGTCTAAAATTCTTAAATTAAAGAGTCTTGCTTATTGTAATAGATTAAATTCTGACTACCTTGAGTTTTTATTGAAGATGAAACCATGTACTAGAGCTCTCAAATATTAAAATTCAAAATTTGTTAAATGCACTTAAAGCGATAGCAGTGAAGAACTGGCTTTGTGCAACAAACCAAAACTCAAAGGTCCAAATTATTCTAATTTTATGTGTTGTGTGTTCCCCAAAACATTTTAAAGAACCAGTATGGACACTATAAGACATTGTTAGATATCGAAGTCTGTATAACAATGAGCCAGATAGCATAAATAAAATATTGAAAACGTTAGAAATAAGTCCCTTTGATCTCGTTCATACCTGTACAGCAAGTGGCCATGTTAGTAAGGAAGTGCTCTCTAATGAACACAGAATGACTAATTGATTTGCTTTGCTGACATGTATTGTGTAAAATTATGGACTTATATTGAGATAGGGTCTGTGCCATCACAGTAGCTCAAATGACTGCATTCCTAGCTATAGACCTGTGAGATCTCATTGGCTACTGTCTTAAAAATGCAGCATTGGTTTCAGATTTCAGTTATGGTGTGAAGAGTTAATTCTTTACTTTTTAAGAGAGCTGCAGTTGATCAATATATAATACTTTTGATGGTTAAGAAACTCAAATTCTAATTTTAGGATTTAAGGGGCTTTTATTCAAACAGAAACTAGCAAAACCATTTAGTATAAATAACGTTTGACATTTTTACTACACATATACACTAAAATATATATCTGTATCTTTTCTCAAAATAGGCACTTTTTTATATATTGATTACTTTTCTACTCTAGCAAGACCTTCACACCTGATGTCAAGTTATGTCTCTATACTGTAACCTGTAAATGAGAATGAGTGAACAAAAATGTGTGACTGTATGTGTGCCTTATGGGGCTCATGCTGAGTTTGTTTAGAGTAAAAAACAAAAATACACTGGACATGCAAATAAAAAAACCAGTACACCGAAGTCCGTATGAAGATCTGGTACTTGCGTCTCCTTACGCTTGGAGGGGCAGGATGGCAGAGGGAAGTGGTGTGCAAATGCAAACCGAGAATAGTAATCATAATTGCAAACTGAGGCAGAACTGCACGGAGACTCCTGTCATTATACGTATTGCACCCGAGGGCTGGTGGAAATACATACTGATGATAATGACAGTTGCCAGTACTAGCAAAATGCTTCTGATTGATTAATTGAGAATCCACCTCTAAAGCTGGTAGGTGCTTTCTTCATTGGCCGTGCATATGATCTTTCCGGGCACATTTTTACATTTCTTTTTTGCTACTTCTTATTATTATGTATTATTATGTTTTTTTTATAAAAATTTAAATCAAGCCTAATAGTGATTGCCTTTTCCTCTATCGAAGCAAATGTTAAACTTTTTTTGTACTTATTTGATTGGGTGTAAGTGGGCTTAAGTACACCTGACGTAAACCTGGCACATATGCTATTGGTGCAGGGCTGGACATCTCGGCATATGGGCATAAATATGCTATTTTTATGTGTCGCTTTTTGAAAGCTTATTTTTTTAAAGCATAAATGCCCAACTATGTATATATAAGTTTATTTATATGGTGTCAGTAATTTTATGACTTACAATACATGAGACAGTTTGGCGCAATGGAAATTGCAGATAGTGAAATACAATAAGGAGTAGGCAAATGGAGACATATACAAATGTGTAGGCAAAATGTGCTTTAACAGTACTTAAAAGTGAATCAATAAACTTAGATGGGAGGAAGACATGAGATAATCCCTTTGCCCAGAGGACTGGTGCCGAAAACGTGAGAGTGGCTAAAAGCTCAATCTGTATGCATTTAAAAGTGAACTTGCACAAACTGCTTTTCCGCTGGTACCCTCAGCTTCTACTTCTATGGCGTGGCTGTGGAGTGGAGGGCACCTTGTCTCATATATGGAGGAGATATCCCAAAATTACAAACTAGTGGAAAGAAGTCTGCAACTTAATCACACTCATTACGCAAATCCACCTTACACATTCCAGCAACACTCCAAAGCACACGCAAAAGCTATTTGGTCACATCCTCATAGCTGCTATCCTTAACTGGATAAAGGTAGACCCTCCCATTAGTCAAGAAACTATCTTTAAAATATGGCAAAAACATAAACTGGAGCACATCACTAGTATCATACACGTCTGCCCCCTCCAATTGTCCAATACCTGGAACGTCTGAACATTTTACTTTGTCGACAACCCATTGCCTGCCATGTAACCTCCTTTTACCCCAAGTTCCCCCCTTCTTGACCCTCGACCCTCAGACAGTACTTCCATCCAATTCAGTCTAAGTTATCTTCCCTATTGACATATTCTGTACTGTAAAATTGTCTGTTGTATAGTTCATTCTTCTAATGCTATGTATATTTATTATTTTGTATCCCCATCTCCCTTTCGTTACAGATTATTGCAAAAATATTAATAAAATATGTAATAAAAAAATTGAAGGAATGATAAGCTTAGTCATGATTGCTTTGTAAAGGTCGAAATTAATTTAGAAATGAGTGAGCAAAACAATGTTAATGGCTCATAATTTGACAGGTTTTGATTATTTGAAATGTGCATAATGAACTAAAAAAAAAAAGTTTGTACATAGGGAATTTTAAGTTAGCTAAACTATTTCATTAAAATATTGTCAAATGATGAATTCCTTAAAAAAAGACTAGAATAATAATGAAGTGAAATTGAACTTATAAACAAAATTCTTACCCTGAAACTGTTTTTGTTTCAACCAAAATAAAAGATTTGTGAATGCTTTCAGTGAAAAATTAACTGTTGGTCCAATAACATGAATATTTCTACTAAGCACATCATCCGAGGTTTATTCATTTCTAAGACAGATGGTGAGAAAGTTTGATCCAGTTTAAGAAGGATAGAATTCCAGAAGCAAGAACCAGTCACGGGAAATGTCTAAAATATAAGAAAGTGGTGCAGGGAGAAGGTAGTTTTAAAAAGAGTTACGGAGATGAGATATAAGATAAGATAGAAGATAGAAGGAATAAGAAGTCGAAAGTACAGTTGTATGTGTAAATTTATATGGTAAGAAGTGGGATTTTTTTGTTTGAATGATGGTGAACCATTAGAGTAACGTAACTTAGGTGCATACTAGTCGGTCTAAGTGGAAATTTATAAGTGGCAGCATGGAAATTTTGACATGGTAGTATGAAAAATGTAATGTAAATGTAAATGAATGTAATGTGATAGTTTCACAATGAATGCGGAAGTGGCGGTATGGCATACAACCGTCGACACTCGACTTCGACCACTGATACTAGTTAGTAATTTGGAGAGAAAGAGGGCCTGATTCATCAAGGCACTTATCTGCTAATTTTGTGTGGATCATACACAAAAATCAATCTGCAAATGCCCAGAAATGGGCCAAACGCCAGTGAAGGTGACAACATCCAATTCATCTTCAAGTGCAAATGATACTTACGACAGCCTACAATTTCGGGGAGGGAACAGGGTGAGGAAGTGGTAGATACATGTAGGCAATGTAGTGTAAAGGCGTTCCCCTGCACATACATCCGATTTAAAATCCAGCGCACACAGAAGTACGCTGTTTTTCAGCTATATAGGCTAACGCTTGCTCTGAGTCTAGTCTAAGTCATGTGTGACAGCCATGAACAAACAAAGCTTCACACTCGCATCATCTAATGAAGTTTGACCCATCCTTCAGCATACACCTGCATACACTCATTGTACACCACTATATAAGACCCATTTGGAGGGAGATTACTATGGTGCCATTGCTGATGTTGTGATATTGCTATTTGGATTGCTATACAAAATGTATTAAACCACCTTATTCTTCTAAAGAGGCATGGTTTTTTTTCAACCACTGCATACAAATACGAATGATTTAAATTGTAATTGTTGTTTCATTTGTGTTCATACATTTATACCATAGTAATGTGCTACATTACCAATGTTTGTCTGATTTAAAATGTTATGTGCCTGTTGAATAGTTTATCACCTGCTTGCATATATTAGCGTTGTGTGTTTTAAGTTTTTCGTGTAAGCTTTTCAAAGTCTTGCCTCTGTATTCTACTATATATGCCTATGTAGTAACACAATTTTTTTTAATGAATGTCATAAAAATGTTTTTTAAATATTATATGTAATGATATTTTTTTTTTGGGCAGAGTTATAATGACCCTGACCAGGACAGTTGTAGGTAGAAGTATGTTTACAATCTTTAATGTACAAGACTACAGACTACAACTGTTGCAAGGCATGAGGTCATTTATTTATTTGCCCCATTCATCTCTCACATAGAGCCAGTCATGGACATAGCACAGGTGAAGGAAGAGGAGAGCAACAGGCATTGAACCCTCCAAAAGCAGCAACTTGTCCACTATTGCAGGCCTAAGAAGCGTGTCTTCTGGCCACGTACCACCCTCTCTGGGATGTCAGATGCTGAGATTGTCCGTTGCTTTCAGCTCCTGCCTCATGTCATTATAAACACCCTGCATATTTTACAGGGTAACCTAAAGCCAATGCACAACATCCCAATAGCAAAACCGCCTTTGACAAAACTGTTGGTGGTATTGCACATTTGTGCCACTAGGTCCTTTCAGACCACAGTGAGTGTCACTGTAGGAATGTTCTTAGCCACCTTCAGTCGTTTGCTGAAGGTTGTGCAGAACATGTTCCTGTCGCGCATCCAGCAATTTATATAGAGCGGGTGAAATAAGTATTGAACACATCAACATTTTTCTCAGTAAATATATATTTGATGTGGTCATTGTAATGAAATGTACACCAAATAAGAGCAACAACCCTTGCAATCCACACATGCAAAGAAATCAAACCATTGTTGTCCATAAATTAAGTTTTGTGTGATAATGTGAAATGACACAAGGAAAAGTATTGAACACATGATTAAAGGGAGGGGCAAAAAGGCATGGAAAGCCAAGACACCAGCTGAAATCTATCAGTAATTTGAAAGCAATACTGTCAGCTGGTTCAGCCACAACTGATGACCTATAAAAAGGTGTCTCATTACGATGGTGTCAATCAAGAAACATCTCATGGTGGGTAAAAGAGCTCTCTCAAGACCTTAACTACCTTATTGTTGCAAAACATACTGATGGCATTGGTTACAGAAGGGTCTCTAAACTGCTGAATGTTCCAGTGAGCACTGTTGGGGCCATAATCGGGAAGTGGAAAGAACATCGTTTCACAGTATATCGGCCATGACCAGGTGCACCTCACAAGATTTCTGACAGAGGAGAGAATAAAATTATCATAAGAGTTGTCCAAGAACCAAGGACAACTTGTGGAGAGCTTCAGAAAGACCTGGAAATATCAGGTACAATTGTTTCAAGTAAAACAATAAGTAGTGCACTCAACTGCTATGGCCTGTATGCCAGCTCACCACGCAAGACTCCTTTGCTGAAGAAAAACACGTTGAAGCTTAATTTAAAAAACTTAATTTAAAACTTAATTTATGGACATCAATGGTTTGATTTCTTTGCATGTGTGGATTGCAAGGGTTGTTGCTGACATTTTGTGTAAATTTTATTACAATAGCCACATTAAACATATATTTACTGAGAAAAATGTTGATGTGTTCAATACTTATTTCATCCACTGTATCTGCCACTCGAAGAGGAGTCACTTGTGCCCAAAAGCTCAGTTTTCCACCATAGCCAGCATTCCGCACATCATAGGAACAGTAAATGGCACACATGTAGCCATGGTCCCGTCGGGTGGGAATGCTTAGATGTAATTGAATCGGAAGCATTCCCACTTGATAAATGTCCAGACTATATGTGGTGCCTCTCTCCAAATTCAAGACCTGATTGCAATATGGCAAGGGATACTCCTTTGCCTTCAGGCAATCAGGGACATGGCGCAAAATGCAATAGAGGCAAGGGTATGCAAGGACACATGGTGACGTGTGGCTATTACGCACTATTTTTATATTTGTATCGAATCCGTAGCTCGGTACATCACCAATAAGGATAAAAACCTGGTGTACAAAGCTGTCCGCAGGTACCTGTTGTTACTATTTCACTGCAAGCGTACAATTGTGCAGCTCCAGCAGAGATGTAGTGACCTGAGGAAGAGACAGCCAAAGCTGCTAGTACCAGGCGTGGAGGCCAGAGATTGCCAGACATAAATAATCTATTAATCGCAATCGTGGAATGTAATAACCTTTATTGGACGAAATACAAGGTCTGCTATGTAATAGTGATGTTTCTGAGTCAGTATGTTATTAATATAAACCTAGGAAAAATTAGAGTGACAGCGCTCAATCCCTGATGATGATTTATTACTCTAACAGAGTATAACTAGGTATGTAGGGGTATAAAATAGATGGACCGGGGGCGTGGCCTGGCAGCCATCATGAATGGCAGCAGTTGGAGAGAGCTCCGCTTGTGCTGGCCTAATTTGGACCATAAAAAGACCCCACCTAATCCCCTGACTTGCAAGAGAGGAAGCCAGAACCCCACTGGACTGTGGAGATCCATTTGGAGCCCGGGTCCGCCATTGGTGAGCTTTATTAGCTGCGCCCAGAGTTCCCTCACAGCCGCCCGCTTCACTGAAGCGTTCTGGTCCCAGCTCACTGAACGGCGCGTCCAAGAAAAACACTGCCCGCCAAGAGACATCGGGGGACCTGTGGAGCAGATCAGGGCTGAGAAGGACCCACTTCGGCCGTTCACCCACCATAGCTCCTGCCGTTGGCTCTAGGGCTGGTCCCCGCCTACCTGGCACCTCACTGACACTCACCGCCTACATCGGCAGCCCTATCACACACACGCACACTCAAGCAAGGGACCCTCACCTGGTCCAACGCTGTTGCCGCCCTAGGCCCTCACCCAGCGCCTCATCCGCGGTCTCCAGTTCCATCGGTGACCGGCCAGCCGCACTTCCGGTTTTTGGCGCTGGACTTCCGGTTTTGGAGCTGGACTTCCGGTTTTCGGCGTTGGACTTCCGGTCAGCGCGGCACCGCTAAAACTCTGCCTGAAGGGTGAGTAACGTACAGACTCCCCTGACCATTTTCAATTGTGCTTCTAAGATCATTTGATTGGACAGAGGTCACATGAAAGGGAAAAAACTAAAACTATAATAATTAAAAAAAATAAAAAAATATATATATATGAAGAAGATTAGTTTTTGTAACCTATCAAAGATATTGGCTGAAGGCCCAGATGGGCAAAGATAAGAAAGGCTCCACTAAGAAAGCTTCTAAACAACCTGCGGCTGCTTCTCAACGCGCAAATTTACGGGCTTTTCTGACATCTCCAATCGGGCTGGAAGCAAGCGACATGGATTCGTCCTCCAGCCACTCTCAATCACCCCCACGTGGCTCCCAGGTAGCTGCGTCCAAGGTTGCCGCGACCCCTCCTGTCAAAGAGCAGTTAGAACTGTCCCAGATCATGGGCATGCTCCGGACGTTGCTTACCAAACAAGAGGTCCTCTCCAAAAAGGACTTTGAGACGTTGGAGACCAGACTGAAGGAGGTGGTTCGCCACGAGGTGGCCACTCTTCAAGCAGACCTGGCACAGGCTGGTGGCTCTGGAGGAGAGCAAAGAGGCAGAGGAAAGCCAATTTACTACCCTTGAATCCACGGTGTCGGTCCAGGGAAAGGCTTTACAGTGGATGCACTACAAGATGGACGAAATGGACAATCGTGGCCGCAGAAATAACTTGAGGATAAGGATACCTGAGGATGTTCCGATACAAGGTCTGGTGGACGCCCTTACGAAAATATTCAATGAAGTACTAGAGATGCCACCAGAGAATGTCATCACCTTTGATAGAGCACACAGGGCACTGCGCCCACGAGGGGCCCTTTCAGAAAGACTTAGGGATGTCATCTGCCGCTTACATTACTTCACACAAAAAGATGAGATTTTGCAGAAGCTGCGTTGTCTGGATGGTCTCCAATTTAACGGCCAAGAGATCCAGGTCTTCCAGGACTTATCCTGGCACACGCTTCAGCAAAGGCGGTTGTTAAAGCCCCTTACAGAAGAGCTACGGAAGAATAACATGAAGTATCGCTGGGGCTTCCCCTTTCAGCTGCAGGTGGTTCATGAAGGCAAATCAGCTGTTCTGGTGGAACCAGCAGGTCTTTCGGACTTTTGCTCATCATTAGGCATCCCAAAGGTCACACTCCCAGAATGGCAAGAGTCTTTCTCACGTCTGACACTGATTGATGCCCCTCAGGGGGTGGAAAGTTTTCGACAAGTGGGCAGGACGAAGAAGGCTCCTCAAAAGCGCCAAAATCAGCCAAACCAAGAGAACACATGATCAACTAACAACGGTCTCAAGAGACTTGATATTGCAGGGAGGCGACTCAAGAAGGCATATGCCGCTGCCTCTCTTTCGCTATTACACATGGGACACAGTAGAGTTGCCTTGCAGATAAGCTATTTGCTCTTCATGTTCCTTTGTCTCTCCCTCTTGTTGCACTACTCCCCTCTTCTTCTCCCCCTCCCGGTATTTGTTTCCACAGGTGAACAGTGTTCGACTGTAAAGAGAATGGTCGTAAAGCCTCTGAAAGGAAGGATCAGTTCCCTGTGGTCTGTGTGGCATGGACCTCTCCGTGTCTTTTCATTGTTTTACCTCTGAGGGGTCGGGGGTGGGGAGGGGGCCGCTCCCTGAGGCCAGTCGTTAGACAAAACATTTGTAAAGTTAGGTTAGTTAAAAGCATAGCCAATGTTTTGTTCACTTGTATCAGTTTCGGATGTTAGGCTACATATTATTCCTGCAATAAGTTGAAATAGCAGTACAGAAGAAGTCTATTACAAAGTTGTCACTGACATTGTATCCACCCAGTACCCCCTGAACCGCAAGAGTTTTTCCGAGACCTGAGCGATATTTGGTCCCTCTTGTTTTCCCGGAGCGGTTTGTTATTTCTGTTTAAAGTACCAAAAGGTTATTTTCAAATGTAACTACCATCTGCATTTTCTCTCCCCATGTCCCTCCTTCCCAACCCCCTTTTTCCCTCCTCCCACCCTATATCTCACTTCCATTGTTTTGGGCCACATGGAAATGCATCCCACAGAACAGTAGCTCTACCAGCATGTATTCCTCTTGCAAAATAGATGGCAAGGGATAAACTTAAATAGCTTACCGAGATTTACTCTTGGAAAAATTCAAATCCCTTGAAATGAGGCACAAAGTCTCTAAAGAATCAGAAACTCTGGCTGAATTGGTGGAGGTGAGAAAGACCCTCAATAGGCTGATGTTGGGTAAGATACAGCTGGACTATCGCAAATGCCGAAATAAATTTTTCCAGTGGGGTGATAAACCTGGAAAGCTTTTGGCCCGAGCCCTTCAAGCTCAGAGAGCTCAGCTGTATATATCACACATCAAATCAGACATCGGGAAACTCTGCATCACCTCCTCAGACATAGCTAGGGTGTTCCACACATATTAATCAAATCTTTATAACCTTAATAAGAAGATATCGCTGGCGGAACGCACTGCTAAACAGGAACGCATAGCGAACTACCTTGAGAGGGTTCAATTTCCCAAACTAGACACAGACGCCATACAATTGCTGGAGGCACTTTCACCCCCGAGGAACTAGAGGAAGCAATAAAAACAACACCCTCAGGGAAGAGTCCTGGTCCAGACGGTTTTATAATATCCTATTATAAAACCTTTAAAGCCAAATTGATACCGCTCATGCTCCAGGCCTTCAATGCGATCTCGGCCCAAACTCACTTTTCACACCAATCCTTGTCAGCACATATCACAGTATTGCCTAAAGAAGGGAAAGACCCAGCGCTTTGTCCAAGCTATAGGCCAATATCTTTGCTTAATGTGGACATCAAATTATATGCCAAGCTCATAGCAAACAGAATGAAACCACTCCTGTCTAAAATTATCCACTCAGACCAGGTATGTTTTGTCCCAGGGCGCGAAGCTAGCGACAACACTACTAAAATAATTGATTTGATCCAGCATGCCACTATTACCAAATCTTCCACCGTTTTACTATCTACAGATGCGGAGAAAGCCTTCGATAGAGTGGATTGGGATTTCATACAGGGAACACTTAGTCATTTGGGTCTGGGGCCAGTGGGGTTGGTGAGAATTCAAACATTGTACACTCATCTAATGGCAAGAGTTAGAATTAATGGGGACTTATCAGAACCCTTTAATATAGCTAATTGAACGAGGCAGGGATGTCCCCTTTCTCCCATTAATTTTCATCCTATGTATGGAGGCACTCGTGCGATCTATTAGAGCAAACCCAGACATTTCAGGGGTCCGGGTGGGAGAGAGGGAATTCAAATTAGCCCTCTTTGCGGATGACCTTCTAGCCATCCTCACGAATCCGACCGTCTCAATTCCGAACCTGGTGTCGGAATTTCGTGTTTTTGGAGAATTATCTCACTTTAAAATTAATTATTCAAAGTCAGTGGCCCTTAATATTTCCTCCCCACCCAACATAATTGAAGGTCTGAAGTCGGCTTTTCCCTTTGTCTGGCACCCCACGCATCTCAAATATCTGGGGGTGATCATAAACAAAGACAATTCAAAAATATACGCAGATAACTTCTTACCTATTACTGCGACTATACGCGCCAATCTGAGGGATTGGCTTCAGAAGGACTTTTCCCTGATAGGTAGAGTTAATGTCGTCAAAATGAACTTACTCCCGAGAGTGTTATACCTACTACACACGCTACCAATTCATGTTCCCACTTCATGGTTCAATGAACTACATAAGGCCATTTGACATTTTGTCTGGAGGGGTAGGAGACCTCGCTTCAGACATGACATATTATATAAACGCAAATGTGATGGTGGTCTACAGCTTCCACATTTTTCAACATATTACGACGCTGTCATGCTGAACAGGGTTCTAGACTGGTCACGAGGAGGAGGGGACAGGCAGTGGGTCTGGATTGAGGATTATGCTTTAAAGACAGTGATTGATCTTGTCCCATGGCAGCCCTCTCTTCCCATTGTTAAACACCCGACTATATCCCCCATCCTGGCCAGATGGTCAAAGCTGCATCATATCCCAAACATCACCACAAAGCACTCACCCTTGACGGCGCTTTTTGATAACCCGGACTTTCCCCCCGGCTTATCGAGACAGTCATTTAAACATTCGATCCAGGCAGGGATCACCCGTGTCGGCCAGCTGGTGGGCAGGTCTGGGGTCATACCCTTTGCTGAGATACAGGCAAAGTGGGGTCTACCTAATGTGGAAATTTGGAGACATATCCAGTTGAGACACTTTGCCTGCTCCAGGGGAATCCGTGAGGAGGCTGGCAGGACTCACACACAGTTTGAGGCCCTTTGCACTGCAGCACACCGCCCTAGGCATACCCTATCATCTATTTATAAGATATTGATCGAACAATCATCCAAAGCGCTACCTAAATTCACAAGGGACTGGGAGCGAGAGTTAGACATAGTCATACCGGAAACAGAATGGGGGAACATATTTCAGCGTACCCATGTTAGTTCGGTCAATGTGAGAGTGGTTGAAACTCATTTCAAGGTACTGATTAGGTGGTACCGTTGTCCCAGTCTCCTAGCAAAAATGATTCCCAGGGTCTCAGATCTATGCTGGAGATGTCAGGGAGCTTTGGGCACTCCATTACATATCTGGTGGGATTGCCCGGCAATCAGACCCTTTTGGGATACGGTTATTCTCATCTCCAAAACGATTGTGGGAACTGAATTACCAAATTGCCCAAGGTTCTGGCTACTTAACGACACTAATATGCCAGTCTACAAATATAAAAAGTCTTTGGTAAAGTATCTTAATGGCGCTGCAAAGGCGGTAATACCGGTACACTGGAGGTCACCGCTGGTCCCTACCATAAAAGAATGGTTTACACGGATAGATTTCTATATGGTAATGGATGAAATAATTTATGCGGCAGAGGACAAAAATAGAGCATTTTACATACTGTGGTCGGAATGGATTGAGTTTAAAAATAAAGTGTTGTTCGCTCAGTGGAATGTATGAAGCTTATCACATACCCCCTCTCTCTCCCATACCCACCCTCCCCCCTCTTTCCTTCTACCTCTTTACCCCCTTTTTGCACAATTTTTTCACCCTATTTTATCGTATTTTCTCCTTTGAGAAAAATTAAGCAAATGTACCTCACCACGGGTGAAAACGCAACTGCTGAAGTGCAATGTAAAGTTTGAAGTATTGGAATTTTGAGTTAATGTTATTGCATATACTTGTATACGATGTTAAACTTCAATAAAAACAGATTATATAAAAAAAAAATAGATGGACCATATAATAATCTATGATGCAATAAAAAGTGTCCAATATAAGAATATCACCAGCAAGGTCCAAAATATCAACCCCTTGTCTCCAACCATCCTATCTGTACTAATAGAAATGCCAGTCTTGAAAAATTTTACTGTCTTGTATCTTGAAGGGTTGTCTCCATGTACATGTGTAGACAAAGCAAATGATATCCCAAAATAGAGGAATCCATCCAGAGTAATATCATAATAATATTGGATGCGGCTGCTTGTCTATTTATACTAATATCGGACACCATATTGCACACGTGCATTGCGATCGACACACCACGCACGCGCATCAAGGCCATCAAACGCCATTCTGCGCATGCACACTGCATGCAGCACGCGTCTCAGTCTGAATCATGCGTGTTCTTATATTAAATAAAGTTTTTATGTTAAATAAAGGTGTATTGCACAAGCGGGGTAGTAATACCACCGCATCTCTATATCTACAACAATAAACCAAACGTTTCGAGACCAATGTTTCTACTGTGTATGCAAATGTCCATCCTGCAAAATGCAGATATCTATCGATACATTATTCAGCATAGAATACTATATTTATACATATAAACTCACCAAAAGCAATAGCTATTTAAATTAAGGGAGATGGTAATCAATAAACTCCCATTGATATTTTATATCTGTCATCTTTGAAGTGGGAATATAATCCATATATAGTTAATATAATTTTCATACATATCTTAATCACACTCTCTAAGTGAGATCCACCCTCAAATAAATAGTGTATGACCAAAATCACATACATCTTGCAGATTCAGTCATAGTATGATTCTCTCAATATTCGTGCACTAGTATTGTAAAATATATAGTATAAATACATTAAAAACAATAAAAATCATGGGAATAAAATACTAAAAATGATAATAATTTATTAAACCTGTATAACCTCCCCTCTCTACAATATATTAACGTTTGCCAATAGGGATATGGTGTGTAATTTACCAGAGTTAGATGTTATGTAGTGGGAGGTGTATCAGACCAATTCCATTTGGCCAAATAATATCTCACTCTTGTTTGGCCTATTCAGTCTTTTTCCTCTCCTTTTATATATTAGTATTTATCTATCCTTTTGAATAATAGATGATACTTCCCAATCAATGTTAAGCCCCATGGGTGTCGGTGTATAAAATTTAAAAATCTATGCAGCCTCTTGTTTATTGATCTTTTTTAAGAAGTCACTGCCTCTGGCTTTAAGTATGTTTTGTTTTTTATCCTATGATCTTCTATAAAGATCTGTAAATCTAAAAATTCTATTTTTTGTTGGCTATATATAGTGGTGAATGGCAGATTGTATTTATAGATGTTCAACATAGCCAAAAAATGGGATTTTTCAACTCCCCTCCAGATCATCGGAATTTTATCTATGTAGCATTTATAGAGAACCAGACTTGCCCCAGGGACGCCAACCCCCCAATGATCTCCTCTTACTACATACTCATGAGGAGTTTGGCGTAGCTCGGGGCAAACCTGGTGCCCATCTCTGTACCTTGTACTTGCAGATAAAGTTGCCCTCGTACCATACATAATTATGTTTTAAAATAAATTTGGCACTGTCTATTATACATTGGATTTGTTCCTCCCTCATATTGCTATCTTTACTGAGGAAATATCGTAACCCTTTCCATCCTTGTATATTTTCTATTACTTGTTACGTCACTAGACACTAGCCAATGGTTATCTTGCCCTGTTACTCCCTCTTGTACTTTGAGTACTTGCATTGTATCTCTGAGGTATGAGGATTGTTGCTTTATATAAGGCTGGTGGAAATAATCTTCATATTTGTAGAGGTTAGATGTTATGGATCCAGTGCCTGATATAATTGTGGTTTTAAAGGATCTTTTGGCCAAAAATAGAACACTGGAGTAATTGGGTGAAGTATATGTAAGTATTTATACTCTTCACTGTTAAATATGCCAGTGTCTAAAGCCTTTTGCAGATGATTTGTTAATTGTTGGCTGTATTCATGTGTAGAATCCTTATTTAGTTGTTGATATGTCAATGTATCGCTTAAAGTTCGCTTGGCCTCAGTTTTGTAGTCCTCTACATTCATAATCACCACCCCCACTCCCTTATCGGCCGGTTTAATTAATATTTTGTTATTGTTTTTAAAGTTGTTGCAGGGCTTCTTTTTCTCGGTTAGTTAAATTTTGTTTCTTATTCTTTGACTGGGTATTCTTTTTATCTATATCATCTGTAACTAGTTTGTCAAAGGTATTGATGCAGTTCCCTTTGACACTGTTTTAGACTGTGATGTTTGCACCCAACAAACAACTCAACAATTTCGACACTTACCTATGCAGAGATTTGTTAGAAAATTAACACTGAAGAAGTACTTCATGAATAAGCCACCAATGTCACAGCCTAAAACAATATACACAAAGAGAGATTATGTACATACTGATTGAAGACCAGCTTCAAAATTTTATCCAGGACATGTCAAAGGGAACTATATCAATACCTTTGACAAACTAGTTACAGATGATATAGATAAAATGAACACCCAGTCAAAGAATACTAGAAACATATTATCAATCATAATTTCGTTTCAATTATAATTGCTAACGTTTTCAAAAAATGTATTATAAATAAAAGTTATCTTTCATCAAAAACTTGGTATGTCTGTTTTTTTTTTCTAAATAGGAAAATGTGTAGTCAGGTACATTAGTACCATAATGAAGGGACATTTTGAACATAACTGAATATTTGAAACACATTTGTCACTTTTGAGTGGGTATGAATTACGAAACATTTGCAAACAAAATGAAGTGTGTGATGAGGGTAGCAGGGATAACAGGTATATTGACTCGTCCTCTATCAGTGTGATGAACGATGGACAATTTGTGTGGGTGATAATCGTTTCCTTTTCTCACACAGTATATGGCAGCTAAGGCATTATTTCCATTATCATCATTTGGGATGCATCCACAATGTTGACATATTTAGACAGGCAATACAATAAAAATGATAAAAAACAGTAGATGTAAACAAAAAACAAAAAAAAGTGTGCATCCTCCTCATGCAGCTTTACTTATTTTACTAACCCTAGAGCTGCTAGCTTCACCTGGCAAATATAGGGGGGTCAAAAAGTGGAGGGGTACCCCAGAATTTACTACAGCAGCGCTAGAATTTGGCACTATAGCAGGGAATATAACCAAGTATTTTGTTTTATATTGTCTCGTTTTACAAAGATTGAAATAGGTGGTACAATATACACTGATACTGAATATCAGTTTATCGAGCAGCAGTCCTGTTCCACTCCATGGTTCCATCTCACCATGCTGTAATCCCACCTTAGAGGACCGCAACCTGCTCATCTTTGCTCAGGTTTCTAACCCCAAATGCCCTTTTGACACATTTAATCTCTTCTCAACCATTTTGCCCCAAACCCTCTCACTACTATCAGTGTCCAATATCCTGTTTCCTATTTCAAGAACAAGATTGATAAAATCCAATTTGAAATGGTATCTACTTCCTCGACAAACAACAAGCTTAATTCCTTCCCGGCATCCTTTCGCATCCTCTCTTTATTTGATCTCACAAATGAAGACAAAGTATCTACTTTCTTCTTATCTTTATAATATACTACCTGTCCTCTTAGTCATTTACCTTTGCAAATCAGTAGAACCCTGTCTCCTTCGCTCATCCCAACCTTAACTAAAATCTGTAATCTGTCTGTCTCTACTAGTATCTTTCCATCATCATTTATTTATTTATATAGTGCCACTAATTCTGCAGTATTGTACAGAGAACACACTCACACCAGTCCCTGTTCTTTCAGTGATAGTTTATTTGGATCCACCTCCTCTTTGCTTCCTTATCAGTTGAAGTACCACAAGACTCAGTCCTAGGTCCTTTGCTCTTGTCTATCTATACCAATACTCTTGGAAAATGAATAAGCTCCTTTGGATTTCAGTATCATCTCTATGCGGATGATACCCAAATTTATCTATCCTCTATGGATCTTTCACTATCTGTGTTAACCCCGCATTACTGACTTTCTTTCTGCCATTTCATCTTGAATGTCCTCTCGCCAACTCAAATGTAATCTTTTGAAAACATTGTTCCTACCAGCCAAGAGAAGTTACCTACCTGACATTTCTATTTCTGTTGACAACATGAAATTAAATCTAACCCCACAAATTTGCTGCCTAGGTGTGATTCTTGACTTAGAACTATTTTTGCTCCCCAAATCCAATCGATATCTACATCCTGTTAGATACATCTAAAAAACATTTTGAGAATATGCATATATCTCACACAAGGCACTTTAATTCATGCATTCATCATCTCCCATACTGACTATTGCAATATCATAGTGATCTTCCAAAAATCAGACTCTCACCCCTACAATCTATTTTGCATGCAGTGACTAGATTGATTTTCCTTGCAAATTGTTCTTCCACTGCGGTGCCGCGTTGTCAGTCTCTACATTGTTTGCCTGTTCATTAATGATTGCAATATAAAATACTTCTAACATACAAGGCCATCAACAACACTGCACCAGCATGCATCTCTTCACTTGTCTCAAAATATCTCCCAACTCAACACCTCTGTTCAGCACAAGATCTGTTTCTCTCATCCACACTCATTACCTGCTTCCATGTCCATTTACAGGACTTTTATCGGGCTGCACCCACTTTGTGGAATGTCCTTCCTTACACCTCTAGTCTTGAAACCTTAAAGAGTTATCTGATAATCCACCCCTTCAGGCAAGCTTATAAAATTCCTCAACCACCCTCTTACCCATCCTAAGGTACCATAATACCACTCTTTACACAGTTCACACAAGACAACAAATCTCTGACTTCCCTGACCAATATTGCTGTGTGACTGGATCATGTAGCCCATTAAGCACTTTTACCTGTCCAATTTTGCTCTACCAATATGCAATAGGTAGCCCTTAAACTCATGTATCAAACTCCAATGTTTTTTTACTGTGTTGGTTCCCAATTGTAAGGCACTACAGAATATGCATGCACTATATAAATAAATGATGATGAATGTTGATGATGAGAGGGGTGTTTCTTGGCACTCTGTATAATTCATATGTTCTATAAAAAGCAGTCACTGTATTTGTATTAGTTACAAGAATATATCAGGCACATAAATACAACAGTATCAGAAATTGTTATTATTCACAGTTAAATGTAAAAAATGTTAATGAGTAAACATATAGATCATGTGACTAAAATATGGCACTAACAATGTACATAAATAAAATAATATTTAATAAATACAATGAAATATATAAATTGTAGCAATTAAAATAACTAAATTCAATATTGGAGATAAAGCTCATAGCAAACTAAAATGATGATATCATTTCTATAAAAAAGGAAAAAATAAAATAATAAAATATAGTATAAAAAGTATAAATATAGTATAAAAAGTATCAATAAAAATAATAACATCACTGCATTGTTTGAGCTTTAGTTGTGTGATAATGTTTTTCCACATATGCTAGAATACATTTGTCACATTATCTTGCTGTGTGTTAAACACTCTTTCATCCTCTTTGTGAAAGGATCAGTAACTGATGGTGTTACTTAAAGGTCATCATAAAACCCGTGTGATTGTAGCAGCATTGGGTACAGTTCTCAGTCATGTAAGCATTGTAATAACCTTTAATGTTGCCTCTCATTATCATGATTATATTCATGCTTTATGGTTAGCTTATGTTTTTTTCTTAATGACAGTGCTCATCTGCTTTATAACAGAGTTATTACCATTGACAGGAGTGTTGACCTACTCAATGAATTCACTGTATTCTGGCAGTTTTGGCACCCACTGTTTTACTCGTATAATATTCTACCTGTTTTTAGCTTTTGTCACTCAACCAATCAAGTGTAAATGTCAGAATATTTTACCTCAAAAAATGCGTTACTATTAAGCATTGGTAATACTAACCATCTGTTTTTGGATACTGTTTAGGGAATGTTAAGGCTCATACACAAACCACAGAATATATGGACATGCAGTGAATATAATTATGCATGCATCCTCCCATTTGTCCACCTAGCACATAAATAGGTGAACGCCTTCTTTCCAAATTGAGAAGTGCAAACAGTCTGTGCGATGGAAAAAGCGATTGGTGGAAAAGTAAAAACGCAATTTTATCATCTTGCCTACTGTCCTATTAGGTCCACTCCCTTAGTTAATTTCAACTTATCCATTCTTAAATAAAATGATGGCCGCAATATTTCAGCCTTACATGTGTAATTTGAGCTGCACGTACAAGCATGTGCTGCCTACACAAAAGTTTGCCCCCTAGGGCAAACCAGCCCTGTGCTTAACAGCACCGGGACCCATTCTGGAACTCATTGGGTGGTGAGTGCCAGGGTAATAAAAGTGATAAAATCCAGGGGCTTGGCTTGGGCGCCATCTCAGGGAGACATTTGCCAGAAGAGCTCTGCTGCTGAGACTGTTTATCTGCCTGATGATTTTCCCCATTGTGGCTATCAATCGCTCACAACAGTGGCTGAAGAAATCAGGGACACGAACTGTGTCCTGGAGGCCTCTTATACCCAAGACAGGCTACCATATTAACCAGGTGGTGAGCGTGGCCTACCTGATCATCGGACCCAAAGGTGCATCCCCTCAGCGAGTGCCGCTCGACCTGCTGCGCTGCATGGACACCCTGTTCAGAGGAGGCCTAGGAGGGTCCCTTGACCCCTGGAGCGGATTGTCATCCACCCTGTAGAAGCGCAACATGCAGCCTGCAGAAACCCCGGCCTGGAGTGCTGCCGATGTCCCACTCTACGAACTTCCGTTTTCGGAGACTCACTTCCGGTTGGCGCGATCACAGCGTCTCTCAGTAGCCAACAACAGAGTAGTGGGTCCTTGAACCTTTTCCCCTTCCAGGTTAGCCAAGTTAACTTAACTGAATTCAAAAGCTTTGGCCTATAGGCTGGTGATCCATTTAGATTATATAGTCCCTGCACTCCCCTTCTTTAGTATTATCTGGGTGATTGGTGCGCAGTGGACACAGTGAACTTGGGGGTACCCCGTGCTGACCCTGGAGGTGTCCACTACTATAAGAGTAAAGCGTTCTCCTCTACTATCACTGGGGGGCGATCATTCATTGCCAGAGACTGTCTCTCCATGTGATCTAATATTGCCGTCCAACATAAAGTTTTCGGCCACTATGTGAATTTTACTATGCTGCCCGTCCTGGGTAAGACCCCTTTCATGTAAGCTGAGATCAGTGTGCGATCTCCTCCCTTACCTCCCTCCCTTTCCTCACCTTATCCCGCCTGCCTATTGCTTAGTCTTGACCATGTCTACCAAACCTAAGAAAGTGACATCAGGGACGTCAGCAAATTTCTTTGGTTCAAAATCTAAAACCCTCCTCCCCCCAGGCTGAACGCCAGGGCTTATCATCTTCTGATGTTGAGCTTGACCCCCAGATTCAAGCGGTAATGACTAGTCTCCTGGAGTTGGTGAAGACGACTTTCTATCTAGAGCTGACAAAAGTGATCAGTGAGTTCAAAACTGAGTTAAACATGCTGGGCAACAGGATGGATGCCCTGAAATAAAAAACGGAATGTATGTGCCGTTCCAACGTTGCTTTTGACAAGGAACTCTCCAGTCTTCGCGACGAAGTTGAAAGCTTAAAAGAAAGACCGGAGGATTCTCAAAATCGATCCCGCCGTAATAATATCCACATCAGAAATGTGTCGGAAGAAGTTGGCGCTACGGATATCCAGCCTTTCCTCAAGTAACTCTTTCTCCACCTCCTTCCAGATATCTCCGAGGCTGGCTGTCTTATGCACCGGGCCCATCGTGCCCTGAGAGCTAAGCCTGCCAGTTGACTACCCCCTTGGGACATCATATTCCGATTACATTACTTTCGCACCAGAGATCGCATCCTCTTTGCTACCAGGAACTAATCTGTGGTCTCTTTTCGGGACATGGATATTCAGTTATTCCAGGACCTCGCTCCGTCCACAATACAAAAATGGAGGGATTTGCAGCCAGTCACCAAGATTCTCCGCCAGCATAGTATCAGATACAGTTGGTGTTTTCCATTCCAGCTCCAAGTCTCAGCTGCCAACTCCTCTCATTTATTTATAATAAATGTTGGATCAAGTTCAGAAGCTCCTGGTAAAGCTGGGCATCCTTCCTGTGGCCTCGGCTCCTCATTCTCTACCTCCTCAGGCTCAGCACTTAGCCCTCTCTAAGCCTGAGTGGTCACGGTCCTCCAGACGACTTCCTCGGGACACAGATCCACCCTGATATGACATTGCTAGTGCAAAGATTTTTTCCTTAACTTGCCTTTTTTTCAGGTGGTCTCTTAAAGCCAGGTGGAACTCATTACTCTGCCTACTAATTTTAGATTTCTTTACTTCTTTAAAAAATGTTAAGTATATTACTCAGTTTGGAATTTTTCGGCAAATGTTCATTAGGTTAGTTTGGTTTTAAATCCTTTGTTATGCCTTCTCACAACCAATGATGCTATTTGATGCTCTGTTGTCTTGTTTGCACTACATTGCTTTTTGACTTGTTAGCCTGAAGAGCTACTGTCTCTCCCTACTCACCCCTTCCGTTCCCTCTCCCTCTCCCTTGGCCCCCTCCCCACCCCCTTATGGGAAAAGTATTGATATGTATAACTAAAATAATTGCTTGTTTAACACACTGCCTTACCATTGGATTCAAGGGCTATTCACAGGGCATCCCTTTTTACCGTGTATTGGCCTGGTATACGTTCTGCGATTTAATCCCTCACAATCTTGCCTATTCACCCTACCCTCTAACTGGATAGGGGTCCCCAGTTCCCCCCTCCCCCCAACTGTTTTATCCCGCACCCCACCCCCATACATTCCCTTCCTTCCACTCTCTATTTGGTTCTAAGTGAATAATGTTTATGTTATATTTCCTCCGCACACTGTTCTATGGCTAAAATTGTTTTTTTTCATGTAATAAGTGTTTTCTCTGGGTCTCCTTAGGCCATGGCGGCTTTTTACCCTGTACAAGACATAGGACCACCCCCCACGCACCCTCAGACATTGTTTATTTTGTTATGTTGTGGATTTTGAAATTGTTTCTGAATCCTTTCAAGATTCCTTTCATTCAGGGTTCTCGCCCAATTGGGTTTCCTTTCTCCTCCTCTTCCCTTTCCTTCTCTAGTGACTATGATCCGCTCTCTGACTTTGTCACTCACTGGACCGTGAGTGCCTCTGCGCTGGTGCGTGGTTCTCTAGCCTTCCTGCCGGCGCCGTCCGCCATCTTGATGGACTGCGCATGCGCAGCATCCAAGAACTTATGACCTTTTGCTTTTAACCTAATTGGTGGATCAGGCACCTCTCCCTATTTAAGGCACCTGTGCTCATTACATCGTTGCCTGATCTTGAGTCTCATTCCCTGTGAGTCTCTGAACCTACTCCTGTATCCTGCTAGTGTCCTCAGTTGTCTGCTGGATCACCTGCTCCGCTCATCAGTGGGTCTCATACCCGCTACTGACTCCTGCATCCTGCTCGTGTTCTCAGCTGCCTGTTGGATTATCTACTCTGCTCACCTGCAGCTCCCATACCCGCTACAGCCGTTCAACGCTCCTGCTGTGTCTTCATATTCTCGTGGACAAGCTTCTCTACTCATCAGCGGTATGCTCACTCGTTATTGACTATCCACTGTTACTTTGCATATCCGCTTAGGACAAGCTCCTCTTCTCAACAGCGGTATCCATACCCGCTATAGACTTTGGCTGATATTCTGCCTATCCGCTTGATACAAGCCTCTCTACTGAGCAGTGGTATACATATCATCATAGACTATTAGCGATAACGCTGCCTACTCGTTTGGAGAAGTTCCTCTGTGCTCTCATTGTCCTCATTCAGTTATTGACTCTTTCCCTGTATTCACTTATCTGCACCTGGACAAGTCTTCTCACCTCAGCAGTGGTACAACTTGCTATACGCAGACCACTGACTACCCGTTACCTTCCTTCACCTGTGCACGTCCACTCTGGTCTCCGTGGTTAAACCTGCCTTTCCACTATAGCTGCAAGTCGCTGACTCATCTACCTATATAGCTGCAAGTTGCTGACTTATCTACCTATATTGCTGCAAGTCGCTGACTCATCTACCTATATCGCTGCAAGTCACTGACTATTCAGCTGCTGCATTGGCATCCTTACTCCATCTGCTGTTATATACGTTCCACTATTTACGCTACTGCCAGAGGACCGCTGTGCAAACTCCGCCCCTCTGGTAAGCAAAGTCATCTGGTGAAATCCTGGGCAGAACTCCTAGTGCCCGTGACAGACTTGTTCTTAACGCATTTGTTTCATGGACGAACTAACTGGTTATGCTCCCCTTGTAAGTGTCTAGTACTTTCATTGGAGGTTGGCTAGCCGCGACTGCCATGGCTCTGAAGATCATCTCGGTCAATGTGAACAGCCTCAACTCCCCACGTAAATGCATTATTCTTTTGGGTGCATGTAGGAGTGAAAAGCAGACATTGTAATTTTACAAGAAACTCATCTTACTGAAGTCCATTCACAACTTTAGAGTAAGCAGTTTTCCCAGACCTTCTTTGCCTCGGTGGATTGCAAGAAATGGGGTGTTGCTATTTTGATCCATAGCAAAGTCCCCTTTCTTAACTCCAAGACCTATGCAGATCCGGAAGGCCGCTTTTCTGTTGGTGAACGGTACTCTCTGGTCTGCCCCTATCACTTTGGTATCAGTCTATGCTCCAAATCAGAGACAAAAACCTTTTTTTACAAACATTTTTAAACACATTGAGCGGTTGGCGCAGGCCATATCATCATGGCTGGTGACTTTAATGTAACCCTCGATCTGGTCCTTGATAGGTCTCCTTCCTCCTCCTCACGACGGGGGCGCCTCTTCCTCCCCAGATTCTATCTGTTTGTCTATACTGCTTACACAACATTGTTTATTTGATTCATGGAGGCTATGTAATGCGGATGCTAGGGATTATACCCATTTTCCTGTTCCTCACCAACTATACACACGCATAGATATGCTATATGTTTTGCAGACACTTACCCATCATGTAATGCAGGCAGACATAACCCCTCTCACCTGGACTAATCATTTATGTGTATCCTTCCTTTTAGATGTCCTTAAATCAGCATAGCAAATGGCATCTAGACGACTTGTTTTTACTAAATAGATCCACACACCTAGCTATAAAAACATCCATTACTAATTACTTCTAAGAAAATTCAATCCCTGATGTGACCCCTGGAATTATATGGGAGGCCCATAAAGCTACTATATGGGGGCAATTTATTAGCCAGTTGGCAATGGTCAGAAAAAAAGCAGCTAAGGAAGTATCCTCTTTGGAACACAGACTAGCTTCACTACTCACGCAGCACCAAATTCATCATGACTCGGCCCTGCTCCCTAAGATTGCCTCATTGAAGGGTCAATTAAACACCCTTCTTTCCTGTAGGATGGTCATCACTATGCAGAAACTCCAGCAAAGTTACTATGATAAAGCGGACAAAGCTGATTCAGTACTAGCTCGAAAACTCTGAAAAAAATAGCCCAGAATCATATTGATAAAATACGTCAGCTTCCCTAAGGCGACATCACTTATGACCCGGTAACTATTGTTGATGACTTCAGAGAGTTTTAATATTCTCTCTACAACTTGGATGCGCCTGCCCCCCATGGAATCAATCAAGTTCCCACCTTACCTTTCATCCACACCCCTTCCTAAAGTTACCTCAGAGCAACAGTCATCGCTAAATGCACACATCACTTTGTCTGAGGTTCTGTGGTGATCAAGTCATTGAAGTCTGCCTCGTCTCCCGGTCCGGACGGCCTCAACCCCCAGTACTATAAAAAGTTTGCAAGGACCTCTGCCCCCTTTTAACAAAATTATTTAATGAAGTGCTCAGGGGTGCTTTCTTCGATCCCGCCACCACTAGCGCCAACATAATTGTTATTCCGAAACCGAGGAAAGACCAATCTCTATGCACCAGCTATAGACCTATTTTGTTACTTAATGTTGATCTGAATATATTTGCTAAGATCTTGGCCACTGGGCTGAACCCATTTCTCCCTGCCCTCATCCATTCAGATCAGGTGGGTTTTATCCTAGCGCATCAAGCCCCTGACATTACTAGAAGGATTATTGATTTGATTCATATGATACACAACGATAACCTACTTTCCCTCCTCATGGCGCTCAATGCTGAAAAAGCGTTTGACTGTACCTCTTGGTCTTTTATGGAGGGGGTGCTTCGAGCAATGGGGTTCACAGATAGATTCCTGACAGGTATCTTGGCTCTTTATCGTTCCCCTTCGGCCACCGTTTCCGCTAATGGCTTGACTTTGATGCTTTTTCCGATTCTAAATAGTACACACCAAGGTTGCCCCCTTTCTCCAATTATATTTGCTCTTATTATTGAACCATTGACTGCAAGGATTCGTGATAACTGTGCGGTGACTGGTATACAAGTGGGTCCCTCTACTCATAAGATAGAGCTTTATGCGGACGATGTCTTGTTGTCCAGTACTCACCTCAATATGTCGGTTCCTCCTCTCCTGGCCGAGTTAGACCTCTATGGCTGTTTTTTCCGGTTATAAGATTACCCCGGACAAGAGGGAAGTGCTGGACTTTAACATTTCTGATGCAGACAAGGCACTTCTGGGGCTTTCCTTTCCATTCCAGTGGGGTCTTCAAAAAATCGAATATTTGGGTGTTTTTATCACTAAACATTACCGGCATCTTTTCCAAGCTAATTTCCCCCTCCTCCTTGGCCAAATAAAGTCTGACCTGGCAGCTTGTTCCCAGCTCTACATCTCTTGGATTGGCTGTATTAATGCTGTTAAAATGAATATCCTCCCCAGATTGCTTTATTATTTTCATACTCTTCCCATTCGCATCCCACCCTATGTCTTTAAATTCTTCCAGTACCATGTTACTAAGTTTGTTTGGTCGGGCGGGTGGCTCCGAGTTTGACTCAAAATTCTTCAGAGATTCCTGCAGGGAGGGGGCCTGGGGATTCCTATGGTGCGGACCGATAGAAACTAGAGTTTGGTCTAAAATTGAGGCGGAAGGTCTGGGGTCGCTCTCACTATCCTCTCTACTATGGCTCCCAAGGGCACTGCGTCCCAAGTGCTCTCTGCTCCACCCGGTTATTTCACATTCTTTATCCATTTGGGACTCATCTTCTCAAAAATATGGCCTGTCGCCACATCCTTCCCGTTAATTCCATTATTTAACTCCCCGGATTTTCTCCCAGGATTTCATCCTAGCTCATTTCAGCCGTGATACTCACGGGGAGTCAGATATCTCAATCACCTAACCTCCCTCAATTCTCTGACATCCAATCTTGTTTTCATATTCCCTCAAAGCACTTTTGCCAGTTTTGTCAACTACGTCATTTTCATAGTGGTGTTAAAAGCCGCCTCTTAGCTCGACCTCTCTCTACATTTGAAGCCCTCTGCTTACGCCAATCCTCAACAAAAGGTCTAATTTCCACTCTATTTCGAGTTAGCTTCCTCCACCTCAAATTTTAGAGGCCTACATGAATCATGTTAGGAACCCCTCAGGCAGTACAGCAAAACCCGGAGTCTGCTCCGAATATCTGTTGTACATTGTTGCACCTAGTGGTGGGACAGGCTTGGCTGCAGACAAACAGAGGGTCGTGAGATGTGCACTGGCTGGAGAGAACCCAGAGTAGAAATAGATTAACAAAGGCCATAGAGTAGGAAGTGCAGGAGGGAGACAGCTGAGACAATGAGTGGATCGTGTCAAGACTGATATATCACTCGTGGCCACTAATAAAGGAACAGTTGATGGAGAGGTACCCCAATACACATCAGCTTTTGTACTGGTGCTTGTCCGGAAAGGAACGGAACTTGCAGTGAAAGGTAAAGATGATGGAACTGAATGTAGGCAGTTGCCAGGGGTAACTACAACCCACAGTACCGGTGAAAGTCCATAGATTTTAGGTAAACTGTTCTTAGGCGGTTGCCAGGGGTAACTGCAACCCACAGTATTGGTGAGAGTCCGGAGATTTAGGGGAAACAGTTCTTAGTCGGGTGCCAGTGGTAAATATAATTACAGGCACACGGTGATACATGTAACTTTCAAAAGCACCTGTGGCAAGGTTGAGTCCGGAGCCAGAGGAAGATTGCTGAAATCTTAGTGCAGTGATGATGCAGATGCTGCATCTCCTAATACAGGTAGTATGAGCACAGGAACTGCAGATCACGCCGAAGCCATGCCTAGAAGCACGACTTTACCGGGGTCCAGGAGATAGCTGACTGGAACTGGTGAGTAGATAGTAGAATAGTCAGGAACCGAATCAGGTCTGGTACACAGGAAATCCACACAGGAGTCAAAGCAAAGCCGAGTCGGTACACAGGGAAATTCAATGAAGAGCAGACAGGAACGGAAAAGGTCTGGTACACGGGGATACCACAAGCCGGCAGGAAACAACAGGAACAGGTAACAGGGAAAACACAAGGGAGCAGAACACTATGGTAAACGTATTAACAGCAATCCTGCAGAGAATTAGTCGGCTATTTAAGGAGAGCAGAACCAATAGGCTGCAGGTGATAATGAGGAAGCCAGGTGAATGAGTAAGGAGAAACAGGCTGGCCAGGTGAGGCATAATATAGAAATGTCAGCATGAATTGAGGGCAGATTCTGACAGAGAACAGACCTAACTGACCTTATCTAATACCTATCTAATCTATCTAGCTAATCTATCTCCCTATCTGATCTACCTAAAGTAATCTATCTAATCTATCTTAGAACTAAACTAACTACCTAACTAAACACCCAGTGGCTATCTAACTTACCTAACTACCTACCTACCTATCCTTAACTATCTATCTATCTATCTATCTAGTTACTCTGACAGAGAGCCCGGCGAGTCATAACAAGTCAGCCTGGGAGCGGGACCTTGGTGAAGAGTTATTAGATGAGGAGTGGTCTGAGATATATGAGAATGCAGCCTCCAGTTCCATATGTGTCAGAATTAAAGAGAACACCTATAACGTACTATCCTGTTGGTACTATGTGCCCTCGCGTCTCCGTAAAATCCTTCCTGACTTGTCTGATCAGTGTTGGTGGAGTTGCTCCCATGAGGGGACGTTACTCCACATGTGGTGGTCGTGCCCAAGATTGTCAAGTTTCTGGATGGAGATTAAGAGTTTGATTTATTCAATTTTGCAGGTGGATATTCCCCTGGAGCCTAAATTCTTTTTTCTTCCCATGGGAGTTCCCTCGGCATCCCGCCATCAGAATAAACTAATTAGACACATTCTCTCGGCAGCTACTTGCCAAATAGCGGCAGATTGACGGCAACAATCCCCTCCTTCCCTTCAGTCCATAATCACTAGAGTTTGGCAGACCCAGCGGATAGAATTTATGACTAGTATTATTCGCAAATCCTTGAGAGCCTTCACCAGGGTCTGGGTCCCGTGGCTATCCTTTTTCCACGCGAGTCACCCTTCACATAACTTAGTACTATTAAAATCTTACTATAATTTCTTTCTCTTTCTAGAGTGTTTCCCATGTCTCACATTGGATCTTGTCACTTTTCCCCTTCTTTTTCTCTCTTCTTTCCCTCTTTCCTTTCCTTGCCCTTCCCTTTTTCTCTCTCTTCCTTTTCTCTTTTCTTTGAACAAAAACTTTGGGTCACCCATTCACTTTTTATTTAAAATTCCGGTTGACATGTAGAATTTTATGATCTGCGCTGGACGCAGATCCTGTGTGATTTTCTTGTTATCTTCTACTTGTGTATTCACAATGTCACCTGTAATTTGTGGTATATGTGACTTAGTAAAATAAAACTTAAAAAAAAAAAAAAAAGGTGATAAAATCCTTAATTACATTTCCTGTTCCATGTTCAGTTCATAAAGAAAACATCTTTCTTTCATGCACAATTGATGACCCTTAATTCTCTGTATGGTCCTTGGAACAAAACATTTGTTAGACAAATCTTTATATTGACTTCAAATATATCTGTACAAACTAAATAGTTATTTTTTTCCAAAAGAAACAAACCTACTTATTCTAACTTCTTTAAAATTTAAACCTTCCATTCCCTTAATTAACGAGGTTGTCTGCCTCTAAACCCTCTCAAGTTATCTTCTGTCCTTCAACATTGTGATGCCCAAAACTGTACCCTATAGTCAAGATGTGGCTTAACTTGTGACTAATATAGCAGTTATACTATGTTTGCATTATATGCATCTCAGGAATTTATTTGTTTTTACAGGCGCAGCTTGCTAATGTGTGCTACTACTCAGCTTTCTGTCAATTAGTAATCCTAAACCATTTTCCATCTCAGTTTTCCCCAACTGTGTTCCATTTAATGTAAGTGGTATAGTTATCACCATGACCTTGGTACATAACCCTACATTTATCTACATTGCATATCAACTGCCATGTTGTAGCCCAGTTAGCTATTTTTTCTTAACATTTATGTAGCAAGTTTCTATCCTACTATATGTGTTAATCAATCTATGTAGGTTAGTGTCATCACCAAATATGGACACCTTACTTCCTAGGTTATCTACAAGGTCATTAATGCAGATATTCCCCAGGGACTAGGGAAATCAACACATGCTAGGGAATACAGTTATAAGTGGTAAGGTTTGTAACTAAAGGAAATAAACAAAACATATTTTGTTTATGATTTATGTCTTGAGCTGTATTTGCCTCCTGTGTTAAAAATCACACACTTGTATTTTGTCAATAAAGTTATTGTGAGCTAGTTCTTTGGTTTCTGTGTGGTTCTTTTACATGACACCATTCACCCAAGGACATGGTAATCCCAATAAATGTCTTCCCTAATGTTGAAATGCACACCAGAATTTTTTCCAATGAGCAAAATTTTGAGCAGTTGACAAAGTGGGCAAAGTACTGGTAATGCAGTACATAAGCCAACATGTTGCATAGACAACCCGCACAGCCAGACTCAAGTAGCACTAAAAACCCCTCACTGTCAATTCTATGTTTTCCAGATTGCCCATCCAAATTGCCAACCATCCATCCTGCCCTAGTCACATACATAAATGTATCATTATATTAAGAGGAGAAATAGTAATATATGATTATTATATGGTGGCAATACTATTTTACTGATAATAGGGGTAATAATAATTTATGGTTGACAGTGCAACCCTTATTATTTAATGATGGAAGCACCATTTATACTGCACACTTGTGGCGCTACAAGAACCAGCATCCACAAAACTCAAATATCTAGTGTGGCTCCTCTTATGTTGCAAGTGGCAAAGTAGCTCAAACCATAATGCTGTATAAGCCATCTTGCATAAAAGTTCTGGGTTTCTAGACATGCAGTTTTACAAACTGCACGCTCAATTCACACAGTACTTGCATTTTGAAAACAAATTGATGATGGGTTCAAACGGTTTTGCAAAATTGCATTTTAGTACATCTTCCCGCTAGACTATTAACATAAAAGCTAAGAAGGATGCCTTAAATGGAACGAATTGTGCTTCTGATGTCAAATGTTGGGAAATATTACTGCAAACTGTGCACTAACAGCTATACCAATGTATTATTATTATTATTATTATTATTATTATTATTATTATGCTTTATTTATAAAGCACAAGCAGAGTATGCAGCACTGTAAATTGAGTGGATCATAATGCAAATTATTTCACAATTACATGAAACAATCAGCTGCTGGCAATCATGGACATTCTTCAACATTTACATTAATTGAACCTGATTCCTGTTTTGGTTCTGGAGAAGACTAATGCTTTTGTGCTGCATAGACACTCTTGTGGATATATAGCAGCTCAGAGTAGCTGTGTGCCAGCTATATTTGTTTGGCATCATGAGTAATAGTGGACAAAAAGCCAGAACACTTTTTTACCATGGTCACAGACATTGTGGTGGTAGCCCCTGCCACCAAGGGTCTGCAGAGGAGGAACAGAGATGGCAACAACAATAACAGTTGAACTCAACTGAGTCCAGCAGTGAAATAAGAGAATATCTTCAAAATAACCCTTTCCTTGGTGTCATGAAATTCCTAGGAACCCCCCAATACCTTCACAATTTTAATTGTTTTATTTGCCCAAAGGAGATAACCACTTTGGTGGAGTAGCCATCAGAGGCTTACTACATCTGGCCAAGCTGCTTAGTTGTGATGGCACAGGTTGTGAAGGAAAAAGCTAATGTTGATGTGTTGAAGAAGGTAGAATCATTAGGGATAAATTGGAAGTCAATAAAATAGAGAAGGTAGAATAGTGAGAGATGAAGCTAAAGTCAATGAACAGGCAAACAAAACAAGATTCTTTGAAGCACCAACAGAGAAACAACAAATCAAAACATTGCTCATACAAAGCTTGGTAGGAGTGAGGGCCTTATAAATGCTGCATACAGGTGAAGTCTCTCAGTACTGACTGACTTGATCTTTAGTAGAAATGATGATTGTAGTAAGTGATAAAGAGTGTTTACGTTGTCACTGTTGACAGTGCACTGTCACCTGCCATTGGTTGCTGATATTGTGGCAGATCCTCCCACTTCCTTTTTTCTCTACATCCACACTACTTCTCCTCTCCCCTTCCTATCTGCTCCTCATGTTCCCTCCCTTATGTGTGGACCAGCCGCCTCTGAATCCTTAATTGTATGGGGCTGGTGCTGGCTTACCGGTTCCCCAGTGTGCAGAGACCATGTGGGAGGTAGACAAAGGTTTTTGCCTCCCATATCAATTGTCAATACAGCAGCCTAGCAGGTAAGTATGGTGTTGGGGTATTAATGTAATCTGTGGGAATATTAATGTAATGTGTAAGTAGATGGGAACTATTAATATAATGTGGGGGTTATTACTGTAATGCAATGGAGGTATTAATGTATTGTGTCTGCTGGTAGTGACTATCTATGCAATTGTCTGTATTAAATGTGTGTTATAATGATTTTATGATGGTGTTAGTTGGGTGGGAGGGAGACCTATTTACTAAATGTGGCTGTTGATTTAATGTCTGGGCTGGTTGGGGATAGGAGACCTAGAGAGTTTACCTGTCCCTCGCCATTCTGTATTTCATGTACATATCTATTTTCCAAATAGGGCCCCAACATTCCAGGATTCAGCCCAGCAGCAGCAGAGCTTAAGACACCAGCAGCAGCTAGTAGTCAACGTGGCAAAACAGAGAGGAGAGGGGAGCACAGTCTTCTAAATAACCAGCTTATGATCAGTATTGATTTTGGCGAACTGTCCCACAGAGTTAGGATTTTTTTCTGACTGCCACAAATTCAGGAGGTCTATTCCACTTCATACTGCTCTCCCAATCCATCCCTGCCTTCAGCTATTACTCTGGTGTGGTATTAAGTGGAGGAGGGATCAGAGTGCTGCACTGGACTGCACAGATCACATTGCTGCATCATGATGGGTACAATCTATGCAGAGTGCCAGTGATATCATCAGTGGGACCCACTAGTGCTCTACAAAAATTTTCTTCCCACATGGGAAGTGAAGACGAGAGCCCTCTTCCACCGGACACCATGGCAGGTAACGTGTGTGTGTGTGTGTGCATAGCTTGTGGTGCACGTGATTAGGGGAGAACAGTGGTGAAGCATACAGTATGTAATAAGGGTAGAGTGGAAAGGGCAAATATAACATATGTCCCCCATCAATCTCCATGTGTCACATATAGGGGGGAGCAATAACTTCACACTCCGACTTATATTAATAAATCATGTTTTGACACAGACAGATAGCCAAGTCACACTCGTAAAAGCCAGCTTAGCCAGATACAATGATATCCATCCTAGAATGAGTGGTGATTTGTTATCATATCGTATCCAGGGATCACTATACTGCAGATAATCTCTGTGGATCCCTTGCAAATCTACTTAGTCCAGCACTCAATATTGGCCCCTAATGCCAAGGCCAATTACAGCAAAAGTGGTGATACCCCCACAATTATTTAAGCAATAAGGGTAGAGGTTCTGCTATGAGGCTATTGCAGGGGGAATAAGTGCAGGGTCCAGGGGGGCATCTGCCCCTGGGCCGGTCCCCTAGGGGGTTAGCTTGGGCTGGGTCACCTGCATTTTTTTTCCTTAAAAATGTTCCTAATAGGCTGCAGAGTCAAGTCTTGCCCCCGGGTAAAAATTTGTCAGCCCTACCCTGGCGGGGTTCCCAGCAGCCCTGAAACCAGCACCAGGCAGGCTGGGCTGGCCACACTATAGTATGGAAACCCACAGGATGGGGATCTCCTGTCATATATGACACAGACCCAGCCTGTTTCCCGTAGTAATGGGGTTACAAAAATAAATTAGGCCCTTTCCCTAAGAAAAGACAGCTCCATGCTGGAGGCACAACTTAATGATGATGAATGGCGTCTCTACCGCATCATGATATGCTTCAAGCGTATCCTGAATTTTAAATGTAGCTTCATGCAGAAGACGCATTAAACATGGTGTGCTGGGCAACACATCTCTTAAAAGATATGCAACTTAGAATAAACAGGTAATTGTATCTGCTTTCTGTCAGTCACTAACTACCCTGACTCTGAATGCTCAGTTGTTCTCTAGCATAGTCTGACCTCATAAACTGTTTACCTTATAAACCACACTACTGTAAGTGGAGTCCACCAAATTTTAAAATGAGGACACTAAAAGTAGTAGTATGTTTACACACAGAGCAGTTTTGTGACAAGTGATTTGCAGCATTGCCTAGCTCCCTTGTCATTTATGAGGCTAATCTTTTCTATCTCCTTCTTGCAATGTGATTTAGCACCTCTTGTTCCCCTCCGGGCCCAAAACAGACAGCTGCATTGCTGGTTGATGGAGTGAGAGTTAAATTCTCTACTTATCATAGAACTTGGCTCTTGTAGTCAGACTGTAGGTGCTCCCCCTGCATTAAACTATTTGGCAAGAATTTTGAAAGTTGAGTATTCTTGTTGTTCATCCATGCATCGAATTTCTAGCTCCCTTTAACTATTTATATAGCCTTCACCATCCCACTAGAATCACTAAATGAGGCAACTCATCCTCTTTTCTCTCCAGGACTGGAGGTGTCGCTAATAAAGTGCAGCTGGTCCTTGCAGTAATTTTCACTGCAGCCGCTATAGTGCACAGCTGGGAGGCCAGGGACTGTCATTGTCATCATCATCATCATCACCAGTTACTTATATATAGCACCACTAATTTCACAGCATTGTAAGGAGGACTCATTCACATCAGTCCCTGCCCCATTGGAGCTTAATCTAAATTCCCTAACACACACACACACTGAGATAGACTAAGGTCAATTTGATAGCAGCCAATTAACCTACTAGTATGTTTTTAGAGTGTGGGAGGAAACCGGAGCACCTGGAGGAAACCCACACAAACATGGGGGGGACATGCAAACTCCAAACAGATAAGAAAATGGTTGGAATTTAACTCATGACCACAGTGCTGTGAGGCAGAAGTGCTAAACACTAAGCCTCCATGTTGCCCACTGCTGAGTTCTATAACACCCCAGAGTCAGCTGCCAAAACATCAACTGGTTCCCTGCCCATCACTCCTCCCCCCATGGGCACTTCCCTGCTTTATTCTCACCGAGTTTGCATTTCCTCTGCTCTCCCATTCGCAGCTATATTTGTCACTAAGTGACTGCAAAGAAAAAAATATTAAGGCCAGGTGGTAGTTCCGTCCCTGCACTGTATGGGAACCAGGACTTCAAATTAAATCATATAAACGTTATTCTAAATTAGCAAGGGAAATAATTACATAAATTTCCACATCAAAATAATAATTTGAGGAAAGCAGTGAAATCGCACCTGTCATTAAAACCATAAAGGGACCCATTACATTCCGTAAATAATTAATTTTATGTGATAACTATGTAAACTTTCCCCTGGCTAGCCACTATGTAAATTACATGGTATATATAAGAAGAATCCCTCCCCCCCCCCCCTCCAACCTCCATACTTGTGTTTCATGAAGCCTTTTGAAGAGATGATCCTTGCATTGAATGGGTTATGCAAAATTCCTGAGTTGCTGAGATATGCTTTTAATGTGGTGGGGAGCAGCCTACTTCTAAATGTTCTGTTTCATACTTTCTTTATTCACTTCATTGTGAGCAACAATCCATGGTTTTAATAAGTACATTTAACTTATGGGAAGCAGATTCTTCTATTCCCTCTGTCCACTGTTCTCTTACTTCATTCACAAGATTGATTTAATTATATCTGACATGTGGGACTATTGAAAGCAACGGTTGTTCCTTTAATTGGCCTAGATGAACAAAGCATTTGCCATCCTGTTATTTTTAAAACTTGCATGAAGAAAAGGCCTTTTAGTGTAAAAACGGCCTGACAATTGTATGGAAATAGCTAGACATTAAAGGGTATCTGTTGTTGTTTTTGACAAAGTTGATCCTCCATCTATCCTACTGTATGTGGTATCTACCATTCCATTCTGTTCCACTCCATTATAAACATATTTCCTGTCTTAAACTCATAGAAACAATTACTTTTTTGCCTGGAGCAAATTCAGTGTATCATTTCATGGTTTCTTAAACCAAAATACTCTCAGGTGTTTTAAATACTACAAAAAGCTGAAAAAGAAACTACATAGCATGGTATTTCCTTTTATTTTCCCAATGATTTTACTGCATACATGTGAATGCACCTCTCAGTACACACCATTTTAATTAACTAAGATATTGCAAGCCAGCCAGTAAGGGTAGGGACCCAGTTATCCCATGTCCCCATTACCCTGCCTATTTGTTGAATGTTAGATAAATCCAAACATCGTATGCAGCTTTTCAAATATGTCAACTGTAAGGTAGGAATCAAACAGGTTCTCCATTCTGGAAACATCTAAATATAAACACCAGTCATTTCATGTTTGTTAGTTAGCTCAGTAACACACGTGTAATTACTTATATTGCTGTACAGAAATGTATTTGTAATGTTGGAAATAACAATTTAGAAATACACAAGTGAATTAATTTAATGTAAAAATATTTTATTTATTTCCCCCAGTGATAGTCCTACCTGGAACAAAACTGCCCTGGACGACCTCTTTATAAGCCCACCAGCCTTCATGGATTTTTGGTGAATTCTGTTGTGCTGAAAAATACAGAAAAACAGATATTGTGAGTTGTGTTCTAACGGTGTTTACACTGGTTTACAAGATGCATGAAAAAAGACCGAAAACCCCTTGTAGTGCTTATGGCACTGTCTTCACTAGACCTTAGCAGCTGTCACAGGAGACTGCAATCGACTTCCAAACAACCCAAAGAAAGAACAAAAATGAAAGAAAGAAAAACAGCATCGATTGGTCCGTACCAGACCAGTGTACAAGAAAATCCCTATTACTAAAACTGTGTTTGTGAATCACTGCATAAACAACAAATTTAATAATCAAATAACAATTGTAAGATAAAACACATAAATACAAATTATAAACATATAAATGAAACCTAAAAGGGTAAACTGGTTTTATAAAAATATCTCTGAATCATCATAGTCTCAACCAATTTAAGTCTGGGAAGAACACTAATGGTTCATTAACCAGTATTGACAATAAGGAACAACTGTCACAACCACATATAGAGAGCCTCTGTAATCCTATCAGATCGATACGGAACGTCCAAGATAGTAATAGCAAGACTTCGCAGATGTAGAGCCAGTAAACTGAAGTGATTGCAAAAAGAAATCTGGGTTATTGGGGATGGAGGACAAATTACATATACTTTCAGGGAATCTTCAGTCTCTGGCAACGCTACCACAGCCTCTTAATCTGGTTTGTGGTATCTTTTAACATGCAGGTGTGAAGTATTTAGTAAAAAATAATCAGTCCCATATAAGTCTTTTAGTATCAAGAGACCCAGAATTTCCCCACTTAACCCTTAAGTGTTCTGTCACCCTTAACATGATTTCATCAGAGGGATAAGAAAAATTATTCATTTTCAAAAGTTTTCATTTATATTTTTTATATACGTGTTTTATCTCCCAATTGTTATTTGATTATTACAATTATTACTATTTCTGAAATGATTCACATATCCAGTCCATATTTATGGGTATTCACTTGTACACTGGTCTGATCAGCAATGTTGTTCTTTATTTGTTCTGTTTATACAATGTTTTAGTCTAGTAACTGTAATGCAACAAGGCAATGATTGAAATAAAATCATATGTTATCAACTAATTGTTGACATATAAACTTTGTAATTTATCGGTAACAATATGCATGCAGTAGAAACATTCACAATGCATGAATCTTTCTAACACATTGAAAACCTAATTACTTGTCACTTGTGGGACTATTGAAAGCAATGATTGTTCCTTTAATGGACCTAGCAAACAAAGCATTTACCATTCTCTTTATTTTTAAAACTTACCAGATGAAAGGGCCTTTCAATGATAAAGGCCTGCAACTTTTATGGAATTAGCTAGGCATTAGAAGGAATAAAAATTTACAACTTTTGGGGCTAGATTTACTAAGCTGCGGGTTTGAAAAAGTGGGGATGTTGCCTATAGCAACCAATCAGATTCTAGCTGTCATTTTGTAGCAGGTACTAAATAAATGAAAGCTAGAATCTGATTGGTTTGCTATAGGCAACATCCCCACTTTTTCAAACCCGCAGCTTAGTAAATCTAGCCCTTGGTGTTTTACATGATAAAAATTATCCAATATTGCTGATCAGACCAGTGTACAAGTGAATACCCAAAATATGGACTGTGTATGTGAATCATTTCACAAATAGTAATAATTGTAATAATCAAATAACAATTGTGAGAGAAAACACGTATATACAAAATCTAAACATATAAATGAAACCTTTTGAAAATGAACCATTTTTCTTATCCCTCCGATGAAGTCATGTTAAGAACGACAGAACACTTAAGGGTTAAGTGGGGAAATACTGGGTCTCTTGATACTAAAAGTACCCTCCATCCTATACTGTTTCACTCCATTATAACACTAATTAACTTGTGCTGAATTTATTCTGCCCAATTGTATCTTCAATTTACAGAAACAGTGTTTCTTTGTCTGTGGAAAATTTCAATTATCATTTAGTGGTTTCTTAAACCAAAATAATATCTGGAGTGCATTAGGCTGTGTACACCGTGTACTGTTAAGGATATATGGGATAACCTTCCCTCGGATGTAAATTTTAGGGATATTATAAGTCACTGAGATATTCTGCATGCAGAGGTCACTTGCAATATCTGTAATAATTTACAGTAGAGGGTGCATTATTCATTACAATACACCATTTTTCCTAAGGAATAATGAAGTGATTGCATCAGGCCTCACCATTTATGCAGATATTATTTACAGGAGTTTATACATCTATTAATATCGCTTGTGTATTATACTATGTATGTGAGCACATGCCCTTTGGATGCTTTGCATTTATTAAAGTTCAAACAACATTCCAATGAAATACGTAATATGCAATATTATTTAATAAGACAACCCATCGTTATAAAAATATTCTGGGGGGATTTCAATTGGCCGCATTACTTGAAACAGTAACACGGCCTGCACACTATAGTGCGTGTAAATACCGTTATTATGGCAGTTCTAACGCTGGCTTTTTGCTCGCAGCTCCTTGAGCTGCAAGCAGAAAGTGAGGTTAATATTACCTTAATAACGGTAATATGTTTAACGCGGCTGTAATTCAGGGGGAATTGAATTCCCCCTTAGTCTTCAAAGCAATTTCGCTTAAGTGAACCACTTACTGCATCATTATTATAATCATTTTGAAATTATGCACTGTAGTGATTTAACCATGATGTAAGCTACTGGCTATTTACATTTAAAATGCTGGTATTGCACAGTATTGAATTACACTAGTGACTAATTAACAACTTTTGGATTGTATGGAGCACAAGTTTCAATTTATTGTTTTATGACTATACTAATGTTACTGTATTGCATATGTTAATTAATATTTATTCATATAGTGTCTGCATTCTCTGCAGCATTTTACAATTGAGAACAAACTCAATAATACAGCAGAACTCTGTTTTAACAGACAGACATAGAGGTAAAAGGACCCCACTCGCAAGCTTACAGTCTATATTAAAATAGGAGTTTGATACATGAAGTTCTAAGTACCACATATTAGACCAGTCAGCTTTCAATGTGAGAAAGTGCATAGTGGGGCAGTCACATAGCTATGTTGGTTTGTGGGTTAGAGTGTTGTTTGAGTATGGAAGATGCAAAAGATGAAAGTTTGAGTGAACTGTGTGAAGGGGTAACCTTGATGAGTTTTCAAGGAATGCGTAAATAGTAGCTAGGAGAATGGGTAGAGTGGGTGCAGCTTGAAAAAAAGTTGGAATGGGAGCACATAAAGTGAATAAGTGATACAGATCTTGGCCAGAGAGGAGATGTCAATATGGGAGATATTTTGAGACAGTGAAGAGATATATGTTAATAAAGGTATTTTTATTGGATTTTAAAATATTGAAATAGAGAGAGAACATCTAAGATGAAATTGCAGAAAGACATTCAGTAATGCAGCCTACAGAAATCTGGAGAGGATAGATAAATGTGGGCATAGAGATGGTGAGCTTATTAGTTTTACAAGAGTATAGGCATATATAGAAGGCTTAGAATCAAGCCTTGTGTTCCGCTAACTGAGAAACTCCCTTTCCTGGACCTCTCTGCAGCCTTTGACATTGTGGATCACCCTCTCCTACTCCACACCTTTCACGCCATTGGCCTTTCCAGCACCATCCTTTCGTGGTTCACTTCCTACCTCACCAACCACTCCTTCTCTGTTTCTGGTTCCTCCTCCCTCCATCCATCCTTCCCATAGGAGTCCCACAGGGTTCCCTCCTTGGCCTTTTGTTTTTTACTCTGTACACCTCCTCCCTGGGTGAACTTATCAGTTCCTTTGACCTCCGATAACACCTCTTTGCCAACAACACTCAACTCTAACTCTCATCACCTGATATCTCCTCTTGCATTTATCTCTCAGGTGTCTGGTTGCCTCTCCGCCATCTCCTGCTGGATGTCCTTGCACTTTCTCAAACTTAACATTGTTACGGCTACCAGATATTATCGTAAGCTTTCGGAACAGAAAGCAGAGGTCTTCATCTATAGTAGCCGCCTTTCCCATAGAGCTGGATATGCTCACAGGTACTCAAGATACCCCCAGGTCTTAAACGTAATGTAGTGCAAGCTTATGAGTAATGCCGCAGCACTGTAATAGGAGGTGATGACAGGAGATAACGATGGTCAAAAACAGGCAAGGATCCAAGGGCAGGAGCAATCAGGTTAGGCTGATCAGAGCTGACAGAAAACAAGGGTAACCGAGCCACAAGCAAAGGTCAGGGCCGTGATGATCAGGAGTCCAGGAACATAAGCCAAAAGGTCATACACAGAAAACAAATCCAGGAATCAGCACAATAGGACAGGGCAGGTCAACAACCAGGAACTGAATGCTATAACTGGAAGGGAGACTAAGCCCTCCCTGCCTTAAATACATAAATGTGCCAATAGCAAGCCAGGAAAACCTGCTGGGTGATCAGCCTCAGGAGGCTGCTAATTAATTGTTTATCTGTACAGTGACCAAGGCTGCAAAGTATTTCATGGTGATACTATGAGACTGTGTTCATGGCACTCTCTGGGAAAAGATGGAAAACGTGTCATGCAAAGTTAAACAATCTTTACTATATAATAATAGTTTAAATCAAAACCTGTTACGCACACGCCTGCGCCCGGAGCCCCCTGCTAAGGCAATGGGTGGGACGAAAGCAGAAGTGACATCACATTCATCGTAGCGAGGGCCGGAACACAGCCAGGAGAACACAGTGAGTCGCGTTGGGCAGGGGCACCACCACGGCTTGTAACAAAAATGGCCAAAATGGAACTGATTGTCTGCTCTCCATCAGTAGTCTCCTCCCTTCCTGACTGCTCTATTACTGTTGACAACACCAATATCTCCTCCCCAACTCTACCTCTAACAAGATGTCACTCACTGTTCATTTCTTGCCTTGACTACTGCAACCTTCTCCTTACTGCCCCCCCACTTCCATCTTGCTCCTCTCTGACCTATAATTAAGCTAGACATCTTCCTCTTTCATCGCTCCACATCTGCCTCTCCTGTTTGCCAAACCTTACCTTGGCTCCCCTTTCCCTACAGAATCCTCTTCAAACTCCTCATCCTCACATACAAAGCCCTCTCCAACTCCACTGCTCCCTACATCTCTAATCTCATCTTCATACATACTCCCTCCTACCTAATCCAGTCCCTAAGGACCATCATTTATTTATTTATTTATATAGCGGCACTAATTTCGCAGCGCTGTACAGAGAACTCACTCACATCAGTCCCTGCCCAATGTAGCTTACAGTCTAAATTCAGTGACACACACACACACACAGACAGACTAGGGTTAATTTTGATAGCAGCCAATTAACCTACTAATATATTACTAATATATTTTTGGACTGTGGGAGGAAACTGGAGCGTCTAGAGAAAACCCACGCAAACACCGGGAGAACATACAAACTCCACACAGATAAGGCTATGGTTGGGAATCTAACTCATGACCCCAGTGCTGTGAGGCAGAAGTGAGATCACATCTCATACCCTTATCCAAGATTTCTCCTGTGCATCCCCCACCACTGGAATGATCTCCCTCATTCTATCAGACTATTCCCTAGACTTTATAGCTTCAAATGGTCATTGATAACCTACATGTTTAGAAAAGCCTATCAGTCCTCCACCTAACCATTTCATTATGTAGGTAACTACACACTCACACTCTTTCATCCTCCATCTCTCCCACTGTTGCTTCTTGCCCACAGATCAACTTACATTGGCTCACCCCATGTGTCAACTGTTTATCTGTCCTTTTCCTTTGGATTTAAAGTTCTAGTGAGCAAGGCCCCTTTCCCTCCTGTTCTCATTATCTACAACTTTGGTCATCAGCTACACTGCGCACCTCCTCCTTAGGATTTCTGCACATTGACTACACTCCTCTATTGTCTTTACACCTGATTGAGTAGCTCTAAACCAGTTAGTTGCAATCACGCTAATGGGCACAGGGTTCAGCCTGTGCTGAATATACCACTTGCAACCCAGTAGGTGTGCTGAGGGTTGTAGTGTTAGATGTTTACTGCATTGTAGTTATAACATGTGCTGTCTTGTTGTTTGCTCTCTGTGGCGCTGTGGACCTCTTGTGGCACCTTATAAATAAAAGTTAATAATAAAATTAGTAAAATAATAACAACCAATAGGAGACAATTGCATATTTCCTTTAATTATTAACTTGAATGTCTAATATTTGAAGCTTAAATAATTTTTTAAAGGCTACATCACATTTGTCATAATTTCATCATGCTGTATTGACACCTCCATTGTTCTCCTAGTTATAGAATAGTGTTTACGGCCATTGTCAGGCTTGTTTGCTGGTGCTTGGATTTGCTTGCTTTTGTGAGGTGTGTAACTGCTGCAGAACTACTTTTATGGTTACTCTGATGGGATTCTTTTGACCACTTACATTGGAATATGTCTGATGAGAATTGGACAGAGAATCTACTCAAGATGCCTGACTCAACAGAGGGCAGTCAGAGATAGGATTAGATTTTGAATTCTTGTCTGTAGGTCACATGAACACAGCAGGTATAGGCATGTCACATGAACCGAGCAGGATCTTTAGTATTAGTGATGTTTATAGCTCAGTGATAGGATGGCACTAAAAGAGCTGCTACACACACACACCAACCCTTTAAGGTAGTGAAGATGCTATACACATTACATGAGACATTTTTCCTTTATATAGAGATCTGCCACATGTTTTGCAGGAATAAAGTTAATTCAATTATCCTTCACATGAATAAGCCTGGATCATGCTCTCACTTCTAACATTATACTCAGTGACACTTTGGTGCATACTTGCCAACTTTCAGATGTTGGCTTCCGGGAGCCTGCCGGGGGAGGAGGGCGTGAGGGGGGCGGGGCGCCAAAAATCTCGTAATTTTAGACCCGACCCTGTGATGTAAAAAGCGTCATTTTACACCGGGGGCGGGGCCAAATGCTGCGATTCCCGGAGAATCGCGGCATTTTGGACCAAATTCTGCCCACTTCACTAGGAAGTGGGCAGATTCGGGAGATTGCCATACTCTCCCAGGAGTCCGGGAGACTCACCCAAAATGCGGGAGTCTCCCAGACATTCCGGGAGAGTTGGCAAGTATGACTTTGGTGTATAGATACTGGGTTAATGTTAACTCTTTTACTGTACCAGCTGATTGGTTTGCCCTGTGGCAGCCTTATGTACTAGTTTGTTAAAAAGCACAAGCAGGCTATGTCGTACCAAATACACACTCTGAATTATAGCTATGTAAAGAATAAGAAGCAGCGGGTTCACTTTACTTACAGTCTCCTAAACAACCCTATCAAAAAAGGAGCTTATGGTCACCATACTACTAAAGCCAGGATTAAGTTGCTGAGACACACAATACACTCCTCTAACTGCAAGGTAGGGATCAAGCCTGATGTCTTCCTGCTGTGAGCCGGTGCACAAACTTAACAAAGTAGTCAGATGCTTAGAAATTCAAGATACTGGATCCCTCTCCATTCCAACAACTCTACATATCACACTTGGTACCATAAAACCATATGACTCCGTGTTGTATACTTGAGTGCATACAGTGCTTTGTGCATTTGGCACTCATTACATTATACTAGGTACCAGATATGGTTAAGCTTTATATACTTGGCACAATATTTAGCTCACCATATATAACATTTAGCAATAGATATGTCTTAGCATATGGTGACTTCTAAATTTTGGAGCTGACTGCCATATTTTGGACATATTTGTCAAGCCATGCTCATTCTGTAATGACCTCTAGTACTTGTCATTTTAGCTGTCTCCTGAACTGGTACTGAAACAGGAAGCTGTCACACAGACATATGCAATCAGCTCTGGTTCAGTGAACACATAGCAAGCCAGGCTAAGTAGTAAAGTACTAACTATGGATCACTTTTCTTGATACAGCAACGTGCTTCCTCTCCAACTACACTGGAGGAGGTTTTGTTAAATATATATTTAGTAAAAAAAAATGAGTACAGGTTTGTGAAATAGGCGTTTTATGCAAAGGGGTCTGTATCTTGCAATGCAATATTGCTGTCAATGAGGCACATGAAATGGCAGATAGCTGCTTGGACAACATTCACCATGCAGGAAGTGTCAGCATCATTTCTGCCCATGGCACTATTTTGCATAATGCTTACCTTTTTAAGGAGCTATGGACAGCTTGCAATACTCACATTGAGCAGTCTGCTTTTGCAATGTATTATCTGACTTCAGCTAACAAGGGTTCCCTATTCGCATGCCAGTTGGGGATATTATATTAAGCAGGATTTTTCCAAAGGAACCACTTTAATATGCCTGAAGCCAATTTAAACTTATTATAGTGTACTGTAGTTACAAGGTAACAGCAGACACACACACAAAATAAACAGCGCAGCAACAGAAATGTCTGAAATAAATCAATGCACTAGAGAAGACAGATAAAAAGGTGGTCTATAAAACAAAAACTATGTATTTCTGTAAGACAGTTCAAGTATTATATATTGATCAGTTAAAACAAATTAATTCTGATGTTTTATAATAGTGTGCATGGAAATACTTCTGTTGTCTATTGGGAGGAAATAGCAATAGAATGGACTGAGCAGCTTGACATGGGCATCATAATAAAATAATACAAAGTATCCAAACATTGCAATAATTTCTAATTGACACAGTTGTTCAAAAGTACGTATATTGTTCTCTCAGATTAAATATTAATAATAAACATTAACAAATATATAACTGCAGTGAATAGAGAAACAGACAATTAAGGCCAAACACACAGCATTACCTGCAGCGTTAATCCTTAGCAATCTGTATATAATGTTTTTTTTTGCATTGTTTTGTCTTTACAGCCACTTTAAATAGTAAATTTAATTGTACACAACATAATTGTAATTCATACTTAGATAATACTTCCATTGTAAGTGGATGTCTTACATAGTCCACTGTCCTTTTTTATATGTAAGATAAATATTGATAGTTCATTTGTCATTGTATCTTGTTTAGTTGATGACTATGTAGAACTTTTCATTCTTATACCTTTATAACACACAAGCAACGCAAGCATTCATCTAAACTACTGTAAATATTATCTATATAAACACTGAGTTCTGATGTCATCACGTCAGTGTTCATTAGGAACAAGTGTGTATTATAAGGAGTAATGCACCCTGGCTGTACATTATTATAGATATTATAAGTCTGATTAATAAAAGGGATAGAGAAAGAAGGTTTATTCCGAGCAAAAATTAGCCTGACTATAGTAGGTAAACCTTTTCTTGTTGTAAAAAGACTAAAGTGCACCCAGCAAGAATGCTGATACGCGTTTCGCTGTCAGATAGCTTTGCCTGGGCACGATATTATAAGTCACCTCAGAAATAACTGGCCTATATACAAGCACTCAGTCCTGTGACTTCATATTGGTATGGAAATCCTTGATGACTTCTAATATTCTCATATTTTACAGTATGTCATATATAATCCTTGTATGCACATTAGAGATTAGCAAATTTTTCAAAACTTTTGGGAAAAATATTCCCCTCATTTTGCATTTTCCCACATAATTTCCAAGTCCTACTATAAGCAACCCACACAGTAGACTGAATTGAGTGTCGCCAATCCAGCACTAGTCATAGTCTGTAAATTCAGCAAAGCACAGTAATGCTGATGCAAAAGCTGAACTCGAAGAGTCAGAAGCCCCTCTGTCCAATAACCTGTTTCTCCCTAAAAATCTATTTGTCTTAAATTTCACAGCTACTTCATTCTTCTCTAATACACATAAATGGAATTATCTCTCTTGTTGTTGTTTAGTAACTAATTTTGCTTCATATATTAAACATTTCAATAAAACATAAAGTATACCTATCAGTGTAAGCCATTCTACTGCCAAGATAATTTTATTTAGGTTAGAATTGAGCAATGTAGAATAATAAATGATTAAGACCATCACATACATTGCACTGACAAGCACTGCAAGCAACTGCTCAAATGTTACACACTACTTTTCTCTTATTGTCGAACCCCCTTTCAATTTTTTTTTTGCTGTAAAGCAGAATTACAATGGACCATGATTCTAACTAGGGAACATAAAACTGTTTCTTACTGTTAAATTAGAAACTTGTCTTTATATATGCACACCTTATTATAATTATTATGTAAAATACCATAATATGTTGTTGATTTATAAATAAATAATAATGGTTGATTGGTCTATTGTACTGGTAACATGCAATAAATCATGTGAAACATGGTCTAAATGTTTT